>NC_089231.1:76945257-77558035 GCF_963924675.1 Phocoena phocoena
TGATTCAGGGGGCTCATGTATAACAAGGACACCCCTATAATTCAGGAAATTCCAAAGATTTAGAGTCTCCAACCCACGGACGAGAGTCTGTCAAATTCTTTATTATACAATACATGCATTATTTCATTTAACATACAAAATTTCCATAAGAACCATCACTGTGCCCACTTAAAAACCAAGGCATTATGGATATCCTAAAATATACAGGATTTGAGCCCGAGTTTTGAGCCCATGTTGGAATGTTTTTCTTACTATCTTCCAATGTCTGCCTTTAATGAGAAACCTACTTTGCTCAGTGAAATGCCTCAATGTCCCCCATCTCCAATGGGGGAGTCCTAATTATTCCATGCTAAATGAATAATGAATAGTACAGTTTAATGAGAGAATTCAACTTACCCTTTTTTTCTTGCAAAGGATTCTGGGAGTTAAAAGATCTGAATTCTTGTCCCAGTTCTGCCCATTAAGTACAGTTGGATGAATGGCTTTACCTCTCCAGGTTCCAGTGGAAAAATAAAGAGACTGGACTAGCTGTCTCAGGGGATCTTACAAAGCTCTAACATTTTCAGAACTCACTGTTACTAAACTCTGCAAGGTGGAGGTATCATTTACCATTGGGATGACCTGAGAAAATTAATTATATCTTCCAACAGAGGAACTCCACATCCAGACAGTCCCTCTTTTGTTCACCCTTCCACAAATATATTTTTGAGTACTTGTATATACCAGGGAGTGCATTAGATGTTGGGGATACAGCAAAAGAAAGGCATACATGGAACTTACCCTCAAGGAATTGAAGAATGTAGGAGTCAAACATTAAACCAACCATTCAAAACAAGATAGAAGAAGCGGGGTATTTGGGGCATATGATAGGGGACCTAACTTCACACAGGATTGGGGATGTCTTCCAAGAAGGAGTGGTACTTAAACTGAAACCTAGAGGATTTGAAAATATTAGCAGGCTTAAAAAAAAGGTCAGTCACTGTGTCCCAGGATATCCCAAGAATCCCCATGTAGGCCAAAGGTTGGCACATCAAAGCTTTCCCTTAATAGAGGGAATAACTTCCCAGCCTCTATTTCGCCCTCAAATTTTCTGATAGAATGACTGACTGTATGACTATATAGTCATTCCTTAATTAAAATGTAAGCGTCTTACGGGCAAGGCCAATGGACGCTTCCAATCCTACAACCCAATGCTGGGAACACTTCAGGTTTTCAATACATTTCATTTAATAAGTAGTTATTGGTATCTGTGAAAGTTGGTGGAGGGAGGAAGCACAGATTAAAACTAATATTTATTGAACACTTCCTATGTGCCCAGCATTGTTCTAATTGCTAATATGACAGCTCACATAATTCTAATAACAAACATCTGTAAAATGCCCCCATGGCACAGATGAGGAAACTGGGGCGCAGGGAAGCTAAGTAACTTCCCGATGTTCACACAGTTTTTAAATGGTAAAGCTAGGATTGAAATGCTGGCAATCTGCTCTTGGCTATTATTATCAACACATCGTGCCAACCATGTTGGAACGGGAAGATAAGTGAGGTCTCATTCTTCAACTCAAAAGAATATCACATAATCAGATGTTTTGACTCTAAAGCCCAGCCTATTGAGATAGACGGTAAGGAAAATTATCAGCTAACATTTTAAAAATGTGCTTATGTACCGAACATTATGGGAAGGAAACGGTTAGTTTGTATAATCTCACCTCATTCTCCAATTAACTCTAGATATAGGGGCTGTTATTATAAATCCTATTGAAACAGAGGTTCAGAGAGAGTAAATAACTTGCCCAAGCTCACCCAGCAGAAGGGGCAAGGTCTAACTAGTCCATGCAAGTGCAAGACTCTATCCACTTAACCGTTTAATGCTAAAGCCAGGGTAGACACAACCCTAGGTGGGATACCGTTGGAAACATGGCAGTGCGGACCAGCATTTCATATATTTTTAAGGACCGATGCTCACTGGAGGTCTTTGACTGGGTCCAGACACAGCCTGGAGCCACGGAGGTGTCTGCCTCTGCCGATAAGTCCCTCCCGGCTCTGTACAGACAGCCAAATGTCTCACACCCTCCCGTGGCTCCTGGAGAAATCACTTTCACACTCAAGGGAGGTGGAGACGTTCTTATCTTGACACTTCAAAGAAAGCCTTCTCCCTTGACATCTCCCTGCCCGAAAGAGCGCTGATGTGGAAGCCGGGTGATGAAGGGTTTGCTTCGTCTCTTTGATCCTGGGGCAAGCTGGGCCACTCCAGCTCTTCCAGGCCTGAGGAATGCTGGGCCCCACTGACTTTGCTTCTTGCTTCCTATGATATTTACAGCTTCCAATGCCTCCTTTACTTGTTCAGTTTTGTCTAAAGAAAATGTCCAGGAGTTAAAGACCGTGTTTCAAAAACGAAAAGAACCATGTATCTGGTGGCAGAGTACGAATTGGTTTCACTACCTGGCTGGTTCTGATGTCGTTCAGTGTTTCTTAATACCCACTTTCCAATTCTGTTTCTGCTGTAGCCTATGGTTCATAATTTGGGTATCATGCACCCCCTTGATCATCTATTGAGAGCTATGAACTCTTTCCAAAAAATTACGTGCAGACAGGGAAATTGGTGAATGCAATTTCAAAGGGCTCACAAGCCCCCTGAAGCAGTCGCTGGTTTCCCTGGGGGGGTCCATGGATTCAAGTTAAGACCTTTTAAAAAAACAACCATTGCCTCTCAGAACAGGGTAGTGGCTAAGTGGCCTACTCTAGAGTTAGGCAAATCTGAGTTGAAATCCATGCTGTGACCGTTTCTTCCCCCTTCAGTCGATTACCTAATCACTCCGACCCTCAGTTTCTCTGTTGGTAACTTCCAGCCCACATCTTATATTGTTGTGAGAGTTACAGGGGTTCATGAATGTGGAACGTTCGACACATGTGTCATTGGTAGCTGTAGTGCCACTGGTGCTAACCACTATTGCCACGTGATTCCTGCCTCTTCTGATGCTGCCCCAGGAAGGAGACTCTCAGGAGAGGAAACGCTTTATATACTCAGGCCTCAGTTTTCTCCTCTGACGAATGAAGTAGCCCTGACACATAGCCCTCTCCTGCCAACACACCACCTTGATTAGGGGGCGCAGCCAAGCTAAGAGAAAGGAGAGGGTTCTGTTAACTACAGACGCCATGAATGCGTGTCTCTGGTATGATTACCATTCTTTTACACGGAAAGTTTTGTTGATCTGTGGTAGGGGAGCTTCCAAATCTATAGGCATATGGGGCTCCCTTGAAATTCCAAGAAGAGGGAGAGCAAGAAAACTAGCTTTTTGGTGAGTGACTAATCCCAAATATTTGTGTGATGCTAATTAATATTTCACAAAATTCATCACGTCGAAGCCATATTCAAGGATTCTCTCCCTTGACTTCCTAGAAGGAGAAGATAACACAGATATAAAGGAATTCCTTTAAATTTCAAAGGAGAGAGGAGAGAGACGGGGACTTGAATATTCATTGAGCCAATACATGTATCTGAGCCCAACTCAGCACACCTAAGCGGCTCAAGAGAAAGATACAAGGCAAACACACTGTTGAAGAAAGAAAAAGTGGTCCATAGAAGGGAGAAACTCGGATCCCCAGAATGCACCCAGCATCCATCCATCCCCCAGCGGACTAATTGCATTTTGAATGACAGGCACTGTCATAGACCCCAGAGAAACCAGGATGGATAAGAGTCTGGCTTGGCCTAAGGAGCTGCCAGAATAATGAGAAGGATAATAACCATCAAAGCAGGTATCATGCCCCACTCTTTACCTGCATCAATTCACTCAACAAATATGTACAGAACACTTCTTATGTGTTGGGTGCTGTTGTCAAACCCCTTCCCTTTCCCTGTCTTCCTGGACCCTGATGGAATCCTTTTATCTTTGGCATGAATACATGAGGGAAGATAAAAATGAAACCAGACAGAGAGGCACAGAAAAGCCAGCCAGGTGAGGAGGAGAGAGGGAGCTGTCAGGCAAAAAAATTTAGAGGACTCTTGTCCGTCCAGTTCTATGAAGACACAGTTTCACCGTCCACATCATTAGCAGACAGTTGCATGGGGTTGTGGGCTAATTTATGACTTGGAGATTGCTGCCTGTAGCATAATTCACCCAGGTAAGTAAGGCCTATGTCAATATATGTTTAAGTAAAAAGGTTCTGGAAAACCCCCAGGGGTCAACCTGGGAAAGAGGCCTCCGACTGCCAAGAAAGGAGAAGCAAGGGTGGAAACTGATGGCAGGGAGAAAGGAAGGGAGGTGAGAAGCATTGAAGCTCAGTAAATACAACTATTTTATGCCCAAATGCAGTTCTATAGCCACATGAGGACCAGAGAAGCTAAGGAAATGAACTCGGAGTTCATCTGCCCGCTTCCTTTTGTTTAACCTGTTTAATGCACTAATCTATTCAATGTGTCTCAACATATATGGATTTAATATACTTACTAAATTGGTTGTGTATTTAAGAGGACAAATGCAATATCACGTATATATGCAAATCTATGTATATACATCCTTATCTATCTATCTACAAATAGATACCTAGTACTTTGATATAAGAAATAGTATATTTCTGAATATACTATTATATTCTGAAATATACTGAAACAGCAGAGTTTCAGTTTTTACTATTTTATTTGACAAATTCTTTAATGGTTAGTTCTCAAATGGATCTGAGAAAGTTACAATATTTATTTACACATATACACTAGTTAGGCAATGAAATCAGTTAAGCATTGCATTAAGAGCTAGATATGTAATCTCTCATCTGATTGCTGAGAATAACCCTGCAAAAGGCATAGTGTTAGCCCCATTCTATAGATGAGAAAACTGAGGCCCAGTGAGGAGATTATTCCACTTACACTCTGCCTCTCCATTTTCCCACGTGCAATGTGGGTTTAATCCCATCTGCCCTCACATATATTGCAGCTTCTCTCAGATTCTTAGCCTCATCTTCTCTAAGAAGACTGTTTGAAGGATGCTAAGAGATGGGCAAGTACAACCAGGCTCTAGACTTGCATGCGGAATAAGTGATTTTCCCAGAAACTTCTCAATGGGTGGATAACCTGGGTATAATGGCAGTTAAACTTATCACGTGTCTACTGTTTTCCAGAACCAGAAAACAGTCATTTTAACTCTGAGCCTAGAGACTTATTTTTCAAAGGTTAAGTAGAGAAGTGGGGAGATAAGGATGAAGTGTGCAGGTATTATTACCCCACTTGACAGAACAATATATTGATGTAGAAAGGTTTCAAAATCCTTACTTTGCAAGCCAGCCTGCCTTCCAGACCTAGCTACTAGCTACTTAGCTACATCCCTTGGAATTTAGACATCTACAGATCTTCTCTCCATCTGTCTTATCTGTATGAATCTTAATGTCCTTATAATTTCAGGTCGTTCTGGCATCACTTTTTTTTTTTTTTTTTTTTTTGCGGTACGCGGGCCTCTCACTGTTGTGGCCTCTCTCGTTGCGGAGCCTGTCTGGACGCGCAGGCTCAGCGGCCATGGCTCACGGGCCCAGCCGCTCCGCGGCATGTGGGATCTTCCCAGACTGGGGCAGGAACCCGCGTCCCCTGCATCGGCAGGCGGACTCTCAACCACTGCGCCACCAGGGAAGCCCTGGCATCACATTTTTGATGCTCTGTATCTGGGTTCTCTTCCCAGGAGTTTCTGGAACTAGGCTCAAACATCATGCCTAGAAACCCAAATCATCATTTATGTTATAAATTCCCTTCCTTCTTTTATTCTAATCCATCGTCCTGGTAAATTTTGGGAAACTGAACTAAAGGATGACTGAGCCACTGTGAGGGGATGTTGCCGCCCTCATTTTCGCTACACGAAAAAATTCAGAGCCACAAATGAAATCCTAACTGCCTTAAGTCTTCAGATGGAGCATGAAAGATGGGCCAAACGTTTTTCCAGATCCAAAATTGGAGATACAAATCTGGCTCAGTGCTAGGATTTAAAGATTTAACAAATAAAAATACAAGCTGCTAGGTGAAGTTAAATGCGGAGAACTGATGACTAAAATTTCAGTGTAAGTATAGCTCTTGTAATATTTGGGATACATTTATATTAAATAAATTAATTTTTTAGTTATCTAAAATTCAAATTTAGCTGGATATTCTGTAGTTTATCTGGCAATCCCAGTTGGATCCAAAGCTTGAACACTGGTGTGAATTTAGAAGAAATTATAAATGAATGGTAAATTATAGAAAATGGGTAGATCAAGCCCAGATATTTCAAGGTGGAATGTCTGAGCAAACTTCTCCTGTGGCTACCTTGAGTATGAAAATAGCCAACACTGACTAATTCCAGGCGTGAGTCTCTAAGATAAGCACATTACATGCAGCAGCCCAGCAACTTACCACAACTCCGAGAGATGGGCACTAACAGTGTCCCCATTTTGCTGAATGGAAAACCGAGGTCTGGATATCTTACAACCAATAAGTGGGTTTTACTAAAGCTAGAGCGTTTTAGGAAGCAGTAGGACCAGACCCCTTGGTATTTCTTATAGATCACAGAGGTACAGAGACTGAAGGTCACTTGCCCCCGGTCCCACACTAGTCGTCAACAGAACCAGGGTTCTGACCCCGTTTGTGTGCTTTACCACTCCTTTCTAATTTCTTCCAAATCTACACCAGCTTTGATCCAACTCAAGTTCCACTGAGCCAGCTTTAGAGAAATTGAATTTCCTTAATAGGTTTTCCTAGACAATTGGCTTGAGAGCCAGGAAGATTCCAGGAGAGAATTAGGTAGATGTTAGGAGTCCTCCATTCTGTTTCTGGCTCTGCCACAAACAGTCTGTGCAGACCTGGGCAAATCGCTTGCCCTCTCAGAGCCTCAGTGTGGGGTCTGGCAAACAAAGGGGGACCTACACAGCGCCCCCCAAAGTCCCTTCTGCAGTAGCACTCTGCAGTTCTAAGATGCTCAATCTCCTGCAAGCTTCTGCGTTGGAACCCAGCCCTCACACACCCAGCATTTTAGGCTGATACAATAGACAGCAGACAAATCCCATTACAGACCACTCTGTGAGTCTCCACTTTGTCACTGACTGTTATGTGACCTTAAATAGGCATTCTCCCCTAATCTCCATGGGCCTGGCCTCTCCTATTAGCAGCTGGAGACAAGGATATTTACCTGTAATAAAGCTCTTTGAGCTCCTCAGATAAAGAGCTTTGCATTAACAAAGCTCAAAGCGGATTTTTTTTTTTTTAATGGACCAGCACACTGGCTTTGTTTTGTGTTTTTGTGTTTCTTTTCCCCCTTATACTCCAGAGAAGTGCAAAGTCGTGTTTGCCCTCCAAATTCTCTCTGGGTTAATTCATTGTTCGCTTCTGGGTTTGAATAGGCCTTTTTTTCCCCCCTAGACTATGTGCTCCCAAACTTTCTCGGTTCATGGTGCGTTTATTATCTTAGTACTTTTTTCAGTATGCCCTTAACAATTCTGTTTATGAAGTCATTAGCTTCAAAAAATTAGTATTTATGCCCTAACAAGTTAGTAGCGTTTGAAAAAATAACACATGTAAAATAAAAGAAAAAAGTATTATTTCATACTTAAGTGAGCCCAGTTACTTACTAATGGGATATGTGTGCCTGTTGGACCTGCATGATTTCTCAAGCCTTGGAATCAGATTGATCACTGCCACTTTCATTTCATCTTCCACATTGATTTTGTAAGATTTTTTTTTTTTTTAAACACAGTCTCAAAAACCCAGCTTCTCAAAGACATGGAATTGTTGAAATTGAAATAGTGAGACAAGGTGGGTTAAGCTCATCCAACTCTTTTCCTCCTGTTAATTATAACTAAAATCCCTGGAAAATGTACATAAAGCAACTATTGAAGACTCTAAAAGGTAGAGGAAAAAAAGAGGACTGTCTAGAAAACTTAGCCTTCTATGTATTCACTACTGGGCATTAGAATAGCTTATAACCCAGAAATACCAGTGGGTACAGACAAACATTGCCCCCAAGAATAAAAATCCTGCTCTTCTGAGTTGATAGACTGGGGAGAAGACAGCCCTGCAGGACAGATCTCTTTTGACTGTACCTGCTCTCGTCTAGGTGAACACTACGAAAGAAACCCCATCCTCGCTTTTCCCACCAGGTGTTGCAGAGATGAAGGGGTAAAGCCCTATTGACCATCCCCATCCTGCACTAATGTGGAAGCACTCCTTCCCTTACCCATCAAATGTTGTGGTGACTGTGAGGTAAAGCCCTGTTGGCTATCCATCCCCAAATAACATCAAAGATGTGGTACCTCATCCTCTTCTAATTAAAGAGTAAAGAGGAGTAAGGATTACAAAGAGAAGGGAGCTGAGGAAAGGGATTCTTTAAATCTGTATGTAGAATGCTGGGTATATCCTCAAGTAATCCGTGCATGAAACTAACCAGAATCAACACACACACACACACACACACACACAAAACCTTTAAGAACTAAACTATCGTGGAGAACACCACTCAGATTTCAGAATGGCATCTAGGTAGCACATAGGTGTGGCATACCAGCATGGTGTTGCAAAGGCTTTGACAACTAGATTTATATTCAAATCAGAGCCCTGCAAAAGTGGACTAGAATGTACGTTCTGAACCTCAACGTTTTGACTGCTTGCTAAAATATAAGTAGGAACCAGAGTCGCATATTACTCAAAATGTCTAGGATACAGTACAAAATCACATATACCAAGAACCAGAAAAATCCCTTTCAAATCAGAAAAGACAATCAATAGATGATAGTACAAAGGTGAGACAGATGCTGAAATTACCTGATAAGAATTTCAAAGCAGTGAACATTAAAACATGCTACAACAAGCAATTATAAATAATCTTGAAACAAAAGGAAGAGTAGAAAGTCTCAGCAAAGAAAGATAAAATATAAAGAAGAACCAAGTGGAAATTTTGGAACTGAAAAACACACTGGCCAAAACAAAAAACTCATGGGATGGGTTCAGTATCAGAATGAAGATGACAGAGGAAAGAATCAGTGAACTGGAAGATAAACCAATAGAAACTAGAAAGAAAAATAGACTGGAAAAAAAATTTTTAAAGGAATAGAGCTTCAGGGACCTGTGAGATAACGACAACAATAATAACAACAATACCAAATATAATATTTGTTTTATCAAACTTCCAGAGAAGAGGAGAGTGTGGGGCTGAAAAATATTTGACAACAAAATTCCCCAATTTCGCAAAAGACATAAACCTACAAATTCAAGAAGCTAAGTGAATACCATGCAGAATAAACCTAAAGAAATACATACTCAGATGAATCATAATCAATTTTCTGAAACCTAAAGACATTTTTTAAAACATTAAAAGCAATCAGGGAGAAGTGATGCATTACACATAGGGGGAAAACATTTCAAATGACAGTGGATTTCTCATCAGAAATCATGGAGGCCAGAAAAAAGTGTCATATTTGTAAAGTACTGAAAGAAAAGTCTATTGTAAATTCCATATCCAGAGAAAATATCCTTCAAGATGAAGGTGAAATAAAACTTTCTCAGATGAAGGAAGACTAAGAAAATTTATCACCAGCACACCTGCTTTAAAAAAAATTGCTAAAGGAAGTTCTTCACACAGAAAAGAAATGATAACAGAAAGAAAATTGGAGCATCAGCAGTGAAGAAACAGCAGTAGAAATGGCAAATATCTGGGTGCATATAATAGATTATTTTCCTCTGAGTTTTCAAAACTGTGTTCAATGATTGAAAGCAAAAATTACAGCATGGTCTACTGTTGTTCTCAATGTACATAGAGGTAATATTTACAAAAACTCTATTATAAAGGGAGAGAGTTAAAGGGACATAATTGGTAAGATTTCTATGTTCTGAGTTTACTGGAAGCCATAAGGCTGTTTTATATATATATATATATATATATATATATATATAAAATATATTATATGAATATTGAAAATATATAACAAAATATTATATTCATCTAATATATGAATATGATGTAGTAATATCATACTACATCATATTAATATAGTAGACAAATATATTATCAATATTATTAATATAATACATTCAAGACTATACCATATTATATTATATTAATATTGAATATTATATGTGTACATATAAATTCCTAGAGCAAACACTAAAAATTAACACAAAGAGCTATACAAAAAGTACTACAGATAAATTAAAATAGAATACAAAAACATGTTCAAGTCCTGCATGAAGATAAGAAAGGGAAACACAGGAATCAAAAATGGGTCAAAGAAATGCAAATAATAAAATGGCAGGCTTAAATCTTAGTATGTAAATTATTACATTAAATGTAAATGACTAAACACATCAATTAAAAGATAAAGACTCACTTTCAATATAAAGGGACAGATTGGTTGAAAGTAAAAGAATGGAGCAAGGGGTATCATGACAACGCTGATCAAAAAAAAGGAGTGACTATATTAATATCATAGGAGGTAGACCTCAGAGCAAAGTGAATGTAGTGCAGTGTAATATTAGAACCGTGTACTTCTTTGATAGATGTAGTTCACATGGGGTCCAGTAAATGTTAAGTATCTCTATTTCCATTAAAAATTTAAAATATCTTGTGCAACCTTGTGAATTCTATGCATCTTCCCAGAAAGCCTTGAAACACAGTTTGGGAATCACAATTCTAGACCCAAACAAGCTGCACAATTTTCAATTATAAGTTGATTCAGCTGGCCTCCATTCCTGGGGAAGCATGAGGAGAAGTTGAGGAGGTGGGGTGTTATAGTAAGTGGTCAACTATGGCCTGCTAGGAGGACAATGCTGGGGACATTTTCCAGGGTATCTATGACTGCATCTCCTTTCCCCTCTCCTCTGATGATTACTCTGCTCCAGCCCCAAAGTCCTCCAAGTTGTTTTCAGATATGTCAGGCATGCTCCCATCTAGTGGCCTTTGCATCTGCTGTTCTCTCTGCCTAGAATTCTCTTCACATAAATATCTACATGGCTAATTCTTCAACCTCCGTAAGGTTTTGACTTAAAGCTCATGTACTAGTGAGACTTTGCTTGATCACCCTGTTTAAAATTGCCACGCACCCCTCTCTCAAACACTTCATATGAACTTTCCATTCTTTATTTTTCTCCATAGCACTTATCACCATGCAACAATCAATATATCTGTTTGCTTATTTCGTTAGTATCTCTCTCCCTCAACTAATGTAATATCCACAAAGGCAGGGATTTTTAAAATTTATTTTGTTCACTGCTATGCCCCCAGCAGCTAGAATAGTGTCTGCTACATAATAGGGATTTAACACATATTTGTGGAATAAATGTTAAAAGTGTTGACTGAGCTTCGAAGAAGGTCTCTCTGACTCATGTTATAATTCCGCACTTGGATTGACGATTTAAGGGAAAGGAAAGTATCGGAGATTTATGGGTGAGGGAACATGAAGTGAAAATAATTGTTTTTGATCATTAATAGTAGCAATAGTAACTACCCTTTATGGAGTACAGACTAAGTGTTCAGCGTTTTCCATACATGATAATCAGTTTACCTCCCTTATCACTTTTCCTGCAATATACTCACCGCCGAGAATTGTGCCTGACATAGACTGGGCACTCAAGGAATATTAGTTGAATGGATAAATGAATGAATGATCACAGGTTTTGTTTTGTGGGGAGATTGCTCTTAAATAAGGAAGGTGCTTTATATGCTATATCATTAACCATGTTCCTATAATACCTTCATATCTAAAAAGGTGCTTTTACCATCACCTACATCTGTATACGGATAGGACTCCATCCTGGGAGGTATTCATCATTATCAACACATTTTATGGACAAAGGAACTGAAACAAAAGAAGATATATAACGACTTAAGACTATGCAGCTTCTAAGTGATAGAGTCTGGAATTTATTCTAGCAAAACATTTCTTTTAAACAGAAAATACAGCATATTTTAAACGTTTACACCTAACACATGAAAATATTTACACAAAAAAGCAACACAAAACAATCATGCTACATACAAAGTAACCAATCCTGATGTATAGGAAATGTTTAGAAAAGGCGCCCTTGTTTAAGGTTATATGAAATTATATGAAGTGTGTCAATGTGAGCCTATGTTGAACCTCATTTGAAGATAATGCAAAAGCCCAAATTTGAGATCTCTGTTTTTCTAATCAAAGTATAATTACATCCAATAAAATGTACAGATCTTAAATTTATAGTTTGATGAGTTCTGACAAATGTATACACCCACGTAACTAACATCCCAGTCAAAATGTAACCACTGCCGTTACCCTACAGAGTCTCTTCATGTATTTTTTTCTGTCTATCCACTCATCCCTGTTTCCAAAAGGCAACTACTATTCTGATTTCTATCCCTATAGACTAGTTTGCCTGATCTTGAACTTTATACAAATAGATTCATATGGAAAGAAGTCTTTTGTGCTGACCTCTTGGCTCATTATATAACAGTGTGTAAATTGTACATATTTGGGTGGTTATACTCTGTTTTCATGTTTATGAATTTCTGGATATTTACCACATTATTATTCAGAACAAGTCAACATAGGCTTAATTTAAAATAATGCTAAGTAAATTATAGTATAGGTGGTGTACACACAATGGATTGCTGTTTGGGAAATGTTGAATTCTGGCATGGTAGTTTAGAGCACAGAGCCTGTGGTCACCATTCCTGGGTCCCCGGGTCTCTCCCATTCACTAGATTAGTGATTGGGTGGTAAACTAAAGCCTCAGTTTTCTCATCTGTAAAATGGATATGATTCTATTAATGCTCAATGGATTGCTGAGAGAATAAAATATATTTAAAAGTTTTAACTCAATACTTGGCACAGACCAATGGCTCAATACATGGCAGCTCTTATTAGATTCAGGGTGGTTAAGAGGTTAGCTTTAGGGCTCCAACCACTAGTACAACAACTACAGGCTACTACTTTCTTGGCTACCTCTTCCTGCTCTCCTTTGGGATGAGCTCCTAGCACCCTCAACTGGAAAGTCAGAGGAGCGCTGGAGTGGGATGGTCGCTCCGATTATTTCTCAGAGTTATAGAAATTCCCATGTCTTCAATTATAGGCACGAGTTTCACACTCAAGCTGTGAGTTGAGAAGATATTTGGGCATAATGTACTTTTCTAGTGTTTTACTGTGTAGGTCAAATTTCTCACTCTGGCTGGAAGCTGGAAATGCGGTCTCTACTCTACACCAGAAA
The DNA here is from genome assembly GCF_963924675.1 of Phocoena phocoena. Taxonomy (NCBI): domain Eukaryota; kingdom Metazoa; phylum Chordata; class Mammalia; order Artiodactyla; family Phocoenidae; genus Phocoena; species Phocoena phocoena. The sequence continues at coordinate 76,958,444 of NC_089231.1, forward strand.
TTTCTCTCTCAGCTTTTCACTTGTGCATAGCCTCACTTCTACTGCCTCAAACTTGCGCCTTGCCATCTGGAATAATGTAGAAGTCTCTCTGTCTCAATGTTAATTTGCCCTCTGATCTTCCCCACTACAACGGTTTGGACTTGGTCCACGCGCAAAGCTCATTGGTTCCTTCCTCTACCGAGACTTGTTTTAGGGCCCCAGAAAAAGCCATGCCCCCGTGTGGTACACAAAACGTGTCAGGGGCTGTCTCTCTGGGCTCATCTCCCATCACTCTGCCCCTAGAACTTCAAATTCCATTCCACTCTCCATCAACACTGAGCTACTTGGAGCTCCTTTTACATCTTACTTCTTTCCTTTATCTCCTTAGAGATGCTGTTTCCTCTTCACTGGAGTCTTTCCTCCTTTTCCGTTTGGCAAACTCCACTTCATCTATCACAACCCTTCTTAGCTGTAACTGCTGTAAAGCTTCCCTCACTATCTCTCTCTTCCATCCCTTACTTCTTCCCTGATATTTCCATGGGTTCAGTTATTGCAGCATTTGATGTGTCTGCACGTCTGCTTCTCCGCTGATATTAATAGAAGCTAACGTTGAGCAGTTACCGTGGATCAGGAACTACTCTGAGCACTTTTTAATTTTGCCTCATTTATTCCTCACAGTATCCCTTTGGGTTGAATTGCTATTATTAACACCTCCATTTCACAGATTAGAAAACTGAGTGGAGCCACTTCTCCAGGGCTCCATGACTTGACAGCGAGCTCCATGACTGGATAAATGTAATAAATATAGGACACCCACCCTTGCGGATGGGATCAAGATGGTTGGAAGGTTGGGAAGCCTTTAGACTTCTGTTTTCTTTCCCTTCTGCTGCTTTTTTGGCATGATTGGAGGAAAGAGAGCTGCCGTGCCTGGACAAACCACGTATGGCTCCCTAATTCAAATTTCAAATTCGGTCTTTGCGGACTCTGCGGCCAAAGGCTGAAATCAGAATTCTTGGTCTCAGCTCTTCTACTTACAAGCTGGTAGGACTGCCAGATTTAGCAAATAAAAAAATAGGATGCCCACTTAAATTTGAATTTTAGATAAACAACAACTAACTTTTTAGTATAAATATGTCCCCGATATTGCATGGGACATACTTACCCTAAACATTATTCATTGTCTGAAACACAAGTTTAACTGCATGTCTTGTAATTTATCTGGCACCCTACCCTTGAGATAATGTTACCTTCCTGGCTGGGGCATTCAGTAGCCGCTAAAGAGAGGGAACATACTCTCATTCTGCACCTGCTTTTTGCCAAGTATTTGGCATTGAACTCAACATTCATTAATTTGATCCTCCTAATAACCTTGGGTGGGTGGGTGGCTATTAACTGCTCTATTTTATAGATTTTTTTCTAAGTAAAAGTTATCCTTTATTGGCTTCTTATTTATCAATGAGACAGATTAAAGACAGCTGCAAATTCTTTGGCATTCCTTCCATTGAGAGGTGGGAGTATATGTCTCCTCTCCTTGAATCAAGAGAGAGTAGTGGTATGATATTGCTTTGACCAACAGACTATGGTGCAAGTGTTGCTTCTGCTTCTTGTCTCTTGGAACATTCATTTGGGGGCAAACCAACTACCCTATAACGAGTCCAGCGACTCTACACCACCATGTTGTAAGGAAGCCCAAGCCAAATGAAGAGGCTCTGGAGGATGAGATGCCGTGTAAAGAAGGATAAGTGCAGGTAGTAAAAAAAAAGACATCTTGGAAGTGGATCCCCAGCTAGCTCCATGTGGATCCTGGTTGAACTGCCCAGCTGAACCTTTCCCAAATTCTTGACTTACAAAGTCATGTGCAAAATGAGATGGCTGTTTTAAACTAAATTCTGGAGTTCTTCATCATGCAGCATAAGTAATTGGATCAAATCCAAGACCATGGACTGAGTTCCGGTTACACCATTTATTAGCTCTGTGACCTGGGTCTCCATTTCCTCACCTGTAAGATGGGGATAATTTCCAGTTTGTACAAGATGCAACTGAGGCTCTGAAAGGCTCAGTAATGTACTGGAAGCCACACAGCGAGTGAGAAGATCTGGAAGAGCCCTCATGTGCCCAACTCCAAAGCATGGCTAATAATATGTCTCCATTTCTTCCCAGTCACACTAGCTTTGAAATCTACGCCTTAATTTCTCCATCTGTAAAACAGGGATGCTAATAATACCTTGTTTATAAAGTGTATTAAAAAACGTGTAAAGTGCTTAGTTTAGTGCCTGACACACAGTAAACAGCTAGTAAACATTCACGGCGATTATTATTTTATTATCTTCCCTGCCGAGGCTGGCAGCGAACATCCATTCTGTGCCTGCTTGCTTTTTCCAGGTCTCTAACTTGTGGGAAACCTTGTCAGGAGGGCATGTTTAACTGAACAGAGCACTACCTTTTAATATTTAATGAATTCCTGAGACTCTTGGAGAGCAGTGTGAGACATATCCTGTAAAAATCTCTTAGTGTTAATAAAATACCACCCAACAGGTTGGCCATTACCAGCAATTAAAATTTTCAAGCAGGTCAAATAACTCCTTGCAATGATTTGTGTGTCTCCCTTTGCTGCCCACCTTTCTTCATTTTTAGGGAAACGTATGTTATTTCTCTGTTTAAGGCGTTGGATCTTGGGCTGTCTTCCCTCCCAATTCCAACCAGTGATTTCAAACACTAACGAGGTGTCTGTGTTCCCTGCTCATCCATCACAGATGTGTGAACTCCAAGCGCCAAAGAATAGCTGAGAAATTCAAAGATGGCTGCCGAAAAAGAGACCTTTTCAAAAGGAGCTCTCTTACCTTTTCTGGGATTCAAGGGAGGCAGTAGGGGAGGGAGCAAAGTGCTCTTTCCTGATGGGAGGAGAGAAGGGAATTAACCTGGTGGTTAATACATGCCAGGACCTGTGGTAGGTGTCTTTCCATGCATCCCTTATAAAATCTTCATGATAAGACAGAATGGCTTTATGAGCTCTTTTTCCAAATGGAAAAATAGAGGTTCAGAGAGGTGAAGCTCCTTGCCTAAGGTCACACAGCTAGGCAAGGGTAATGTCAAGATTGGAACCTGGGTTTTTAAGATCCTGAAGCCTCCAGTGGTCATTAACTAGAGGTGCTCTTCAGAATCACCTGGGGAGCATTTTTGATATTTGTGTGTCTGAGATTTCTCTACCTCCTCCCCTTCTTCTTCTCTATCTCCCTGATTTCTTTCCCTCCCCTTTCTTCTTTCCTTTCACATATCATTTATTCATCACATTGCATTAACTGAAGTCCTACTATGTGCCCATGTTAGTATACTGGCAAGGTCCTTTGGTCGAAAACTACATAAATCAATTTTGGCTAGCTTAGGAAAAATAAAAGAAAGACATTTATCAGGATGACATGGAGATATCTCAGGATGTCAACGTATAGCTGGACACCGAAGATTCAAGAAAGGAAGGGAAAAGGGCAGCTCTGGGGTCTTCAGTGGGGGAAGTTTCATGGGCCTTCACCCCACCGTGCTGCCGTTGACATGCCTTGTGTCTCACCTTACCAGTTACTAGTTTCCAAGAAAGACTCTGATTGGTGACTGCCCCTGGACCAATCAGCTGTGATCAGATGAGCAGGGTCATGTGATGCATCACTTAGGGTATATCTGGAAGTAAGGCAAGATGTTTCCCCCGAGGAGAGAATTACCGGGAACCTGGCATTCACCTCAAAAGGTGCCCAGAGTCATACACTGGGCTGCTGGAATTGAAATGAAAGTCTGCCTTCATGCTGATGAATATCTGGCAAAAAGGCAGCCACAAGGTTGGGTCTTAAGCAGCCATGGTCACTCTTCATTCAATCAAGCATAAGCGTATGCAGTCCCCAAAATGCAAGCTCCTTGAAGTCCATGAATATGACTCTGGCTCAAGACCCTTACTGCTGGGCCTGGCTCAGAGCCTGCAGCATAGTTGGTACTTGTACTAGTCAAAGCGTTCTAGGTTCCTCTGTACTAATACACTTATCCCTTAACTTCTGTATCTTAAATTAACAAATATTCATTTCTCACACACATTTCCTGTCCAGTGCAGTCACTCAGGGATCCATACAGTCACTCAGGAATACATACAGTCACTCAGGGATCCATACAGTCACTCAGGGATCCAAGTTGAAGGAGGTTCTCCACGTGGAGTTCATTGGTTTCTGCAGCAGGGCAGGATAAACTATGGAGCATTATCTAGGGAATTTTCCTTGCAGTGACATGTATCACTTCTCTTAATAATTCTTTGGTCACAACTAATCATATGACTCTTCCTGACTGCAAAGAGGCTGGGAAGTATAGACTCCTAAAGGAACACCAGCCACCAATGATAATAGTAATATCTGCCACAGTAGTCAACTAATATATGCTCAATAAAAGACTAAAAATACCTGATATTTTTGAGCCTTTACTATGCCCCACACATTGTGCTAAATGCATAACTTATCGACTCTCTCCTTTAATTCTCACAGCACCCTACGAGTTGGCATGATTATGGTTCCCATTTTATAGATGAGCAATTGGAGGCACAGAGAAACTAAGTCAATTGCCCAAGTTTACACAGATACAAGTAGAGGGACGAGGATTCAAACCCAGGCTCTCAGACCCCGGAGCCTGCCCTCTCAATAGCAAGTTACCCATTCTAACTACTCGGTAGGCAAGCTGGCTACTTATTGTAGCGCAAGGCAGAATGTTGCAAGTATGAAAGAGGCCAGGGAAGCAAGGGCTAAGAAGAATGGAGTTGTTTTTTTTTTTTCTCCCAAGGAGGATGGTCATGGGATAAATTGGGGGGATAGTCAAGGTCTTTGAGCTGGATCTTGAGTTCTTACAGGAAGAACTCATCAAGCAGATAAATGAGGGAAGTACATCTAGTCTGAGAATGTCCACTCCACCAGGTCAAGGCTTTGCCATGTTCACTGCTGCATCCCCAGTGCCTAGACAGTGTCTGTCTGATACAGAGACAGAACTCTGGCAATACAGAGCCTGAACTTAGTACATGCTCATCAAACACTTGCCCTCAGTGAGCCATGAATGAAATGAAATGAGCCATGATACAGTGTAAGCTCTTCCCTGATCCAGGCTGCAACTGTCCTCAAGAGAAGGGGGAGCTCGAGCCACGACTAAGAAGGGGGCAAGAACGTGTCTTTCTGGAAGAGGTGCGGTTTGCAAGAATGGTGATCCCAGATTCCTGGGCTGCTGTCTTTCTGAGAAAACTGTGAGCTGGAAGAAAGCAAGTCAGACAGTCCGCAGGGGCATCCTGCTCTGAAGGTACAGGGTTTGGGAAGCACCCAGGTGTTTCTGATCATGAGTGAGCTGCGGGTCTGCCCCGTCAGTGTTCTCCTGTTTGGGAGACAAGAACAGATGAATGGAATGCGGAGGATGGACGTGAGCAAATGTCACACTTGCAAAGCAATTGCTGGAGGGTCACTGAGATGGGAGCCTGGAACTTTATCTCAGTTAAATCCCACTGAGTTTTCCCAGATTAGAAAGGAGACTTTCTTTTCTTTAGAGGCTTGTTTTACTAAAGTTTGCCTTCTCTGCTCGTGACATTCTACAATCATGGCAATAAAAAAGGGAGTAGTGGTGGCTATCTCCTGTCTGCTTTTTTAATAAGGGAATTTTACAACATCCTTTAAAAATATGATCTGGTAATTTGGTCACTGGTCTTTGAGACTCTTCCCAGGAAAATCTGTTGTTTTCATGTTGGTGTCTTTGTGCACCATCCTTGTTTGGCAGGTCTCTTACAGATGATGTAACAGATAACAAATGTGTTTAAAGCCCACACACATCATCTTTCGAGCCTGATTTCTCAGTCTCACAAACGTTTTGGACCTGTGGTCCTTAAGGATCTGCTTCCAGTTGGGTCACACCCAATAGCACACGAACTGGACACTAAACTTCTGTTTAAACTCTTTTTTTTTTTTTTTTTTGGTCCAAAAATTCCCTCTTTCTATCCCTACACATGCTGCCCGGCAAAATCATGACTTCCCTTGCATGTGTGACTCAGCTGCCGTCTCCTCTGAGCAGGTGCTTAACTAAAGGTGAGGTGACAGAACCGAGAACCTTGAACCCAAGCTCTTTCCATCACTCCACATGGCAGAGGAGTAAGAGAGAGTGAGGCAGAAACTTGACTGTGGTTTTCTCATGACGTCACCTAACAGTACGGAGGCCTAAGTGCCAGGCACTGTTCTAAGTGCTTTGTGTGGTGGAGTCTAGTTAGCGTGGGTGACCAGACAGCCGGGTGACTCAGAATACTTATGTACAATGTACCAGAGCAATTATTTATAGTGTCACCTTTCCCTCTCAGAATTTTCCTGGTTTACAAGAGAAATTGCAGATTCCCCTGATTTATTGCTCACAATAGCTTCGTGAGGCAGATGCTATTATTAGTCCCATGTTACAAGAGTGAAAACTAGGACTCAGAGGAGTGAAGCGACTAGCCTGAGGTCACACAGCTAGGAAGAGGTAAAACTCGAATTTGAATCCTGACAGATTGAATCCCTATCATGGAAGGGAGAATACTCGTTATCTCCAAGAATTAAAGAAGAGACAGTGATGTGTCATTATAAGCTGGGAAACATTTTGACACCCCGGATGGCTTTATAGAAGTCAGGGTGGGATTTGATCCTTTCATCCATTCATTTAACATGTATTTATTGAGCGTGAGTATGTGCCAGTATGCAGGTGCAGGGTGCAGGGTCGTGAGTCTACACAGACACACACACACACACACACACACACACCCTCTCTGCCCTTAGAGAGTATGAAGTCTGGAGGGGAAAACAGATGAGAGACCACGCTGATTACCACCAACAGAGCTTTCTCCTATACTTCCATTTTACTCAAAAACAGAGGCCCAAACTGGCCTCTTTCTGGGCAAATCCAAGATATTTGGGAGCTTACAGAATAATTTTTTTAATAAAAAATTTTTGACAACAGTAAACGTCACAGAATTTCACACTTAAACAATCACCCACGTTTTTTATTTCTCTTGAAAAAACTTAGGTGAGTGTGCTAATATCCAGCCCACCTTCTCCCTTGGCAGGGATTGGTTGAAGGAAGTAGCAATTCCCCTCTTTAAACGAGAATTACACTCTAGAGCTTAGCAGAAGCCCCATCTGGGCCACAGGAATCATTCTGCCACCTTCCTGGTACCTAAAGGAATTTGAGTTTACAATTCCTGTTTACATGTAGCTTCTTCCTTAAGTTTCCTTATGGATTCTTTCTTTTTTTTTTCTAGGTTTTAAATGTATTTATTTACTGAGTTTTCTATTTATCCCTAACCTGTTGAATTCTAGGTATTTCTTTTTTTTTTTTTAAATAGCTCTGCTTATGCTGCAACTGTCTTATATGATGCCCAAGGCAGACATTGCTAATCAATCATGACTCTTCTGCCAATTGAGCCTAAAGAGCCTCCATTGCTCATTGCTTTCCTCACACAGCTCCAGACAACCACTACTAATCAATCAGGAATGACATATACAATGAAACCCATTTGTTTTACTAACTCAGTATCTACTGAAACTCCTTAAAGGCTGAGATGTATACCTTGTTCTTCTTTACTTATCCCCTGTTCCTCGAGGCAGGTCTAATGCTGAGACTTTCCCAGTGCAGTGGGGGAATAAACTGTTCCATGATAGGCCATGTCTGAGCCCATCTGTCTGCCCACAGGGGTCTACTTACTGGGCTTCTGGAAAAGGGGCCAAGTCTTCTGAAGGGGGGAGAAGAGAAAGAAGAAAACAGCTCCAGTTAATTGTCCCTTTCCCCTTTTCTTTCTCTTTCCCTCTTGCAAAAAGGAGAAAAGAACAATACGAGCCAGCCAAAAGCTCATTAATGCACTTGACCTTCTGAAAGAAAATTAATTCCAACTTCACACCTACCGGCTGTGTTGTTGCCGTCCTTAGGAGATGACATGGCTGGAGGGCACCAAGAGTCTGCCACCTCCCTACGCTGGGCTGAGTTAGTAGGAGCTGGCAGGAAGCACGCGGAGGCGCCGGCCCTGTCAGCTTTTCACTGTGAATTAAGCTCCCTTCTGCTGGCTCTGGAAATTGTTATCACTATCGAGCTGCCCTGATGATTCTTACCAGGCTCCCTGACAGTGAAGGCCCTCAGAGGAGTGGCCTTGAGGGTCTTATGTTGGAGGGATGGCAGATGTGTGTGTGTGTGTGTGTGAGAGAGAGAGAGAGAGAATATGGGCATCGAGTGGGTGTGTGTAAGTGTGGGTGTATGTATGTGCATATAGGTGTACAAATACACTCAAGTGGGGACCTAAAAGGGTGTGCTTGGGTATCTGTGTCTGTACATTCGGGTGGATATAAATGTCATCCTTGCGTTTGTGGGTATGTGTGCTTTGCCAAGTGCATACATGCCTATACATAAGGGGACACAGGTGCATGCATGTTTAGAATGTGTGTGGTCACATATATGTATGTGAACAATGCATGGAGAGTGTGTATGCAAGTCTAAGTGTGTAGTTGTGAACATGTGTGCACGTGTAACACTGTGTATGTTTCTATGTGGACATGTCCACATTCACACGTATGTGAGATTGTTTTCAGTGCTACGTGATCCCACACAAGTCTCAAGGCATGTTTGAGCAAATCATAGACACCAAACTCCCTCCTCCTTTCTTAATAATGCTGATGTTTGATGTTGAAAAAAGTTAAGGTAATTATTGTGACAAAGGCCAGAACTTTTTGGACTTCTAGACTCTAAATTATTTTGATTTTAAATGATTATATTGAAGTTTATGAGAGTTGGAAGGAACATGATCTTTTCATTGTTTGGAGCCTAATCTGGCCCCGCTGTACACGTGGGCCATGATACATTACGCACAGAAGTGTGTGTGTGTGTGTGTGTGTGTGTGTGTGTGTGATGCACATCCATATTTGCATGGGTATTCATATGAACAGTAATTGCCTGTGTAGGTAGCTCTCCACGCACATTGGTGAAGTTTCAGTTTAATTTGAAAATACGTGCAGAGCTTCATCTGTATCAGGTAGCGTTTTAGGAGCTGGGGAGAGAGGGGAGAGAGAGAGAGGCAGGTAAAACCCCGTTTCTGTCCTCGAGAAGTTTCCTCTTATTGGCCAATTATAAATATTTACCAGTAGATCCTCATGGCTCTATGTGGAGCTGGATTCTGAGGACATGTCCAGGCTCATCAAGAAGCCATTATTGGGCTTCCCTGGTGGCACAGTGGTTACGAATCCGCCTGCCAATGCAGGGAACGTGGGTTCGAGCCCTGGTCCGGGAAGATCCCACATGCCACAGAGCAGCTAAGCCTGAGCTCCACAACTACTGAGCCCGCGCTCTAGAGCCGCAAGCCACAACTACCGAAGCCCGCGTGCCTAGAGTCTGTGCTCTGCAACAAGAGAAGCCACCACAATGAGAAGCCCATGCGCCGCAACGAAGAATAGCCCCCGCTCGCCACAACTAGAGAAAGCCCACGCACAGCAACAAAGACCCAACACAGCCAAAAATAAATAAATAAAACAAATAAATTTATTTTAAAAAAGAAGCCTTTATTGATTAGTGATGTCTGCCACGGACGTGGGATATGGGGTTTGTTACAAGTATGTCATTTATTTGCCAGAATCAGAATATCACACCCAAGATGGCTCGTTGTAATCCTGGGTTCAACGTCCTCATTTTAAAGCTGGATAAACCATGGCAGAAAAGGAAAGGGAGTTGCTTAAGCAGGGCTGAGTTTAGAGTGAATGAAGTGAGGAGCTTAGGTTGCAAAATTTAAGGAGACACTCACTGTCAGATCTGTGCAAATGCCCCCTCACTTGCCTGACCCTGAGAGTGAGTGCCTCCTTAAATTGTGTGCCCTAGATGTCTCATTTGTTTCACCTTAATCCCAGTCCTGGCTCAGTGTCACATTTAAAAGGATCACCACACACTCTGTTTGGAGACAAAGTTCAGTGACTCTATTTACTAGCATTTGTCTGATTGAAAGTAATAGAAATAAAATGAAGCTTAAGAAAAATGGGAATGGGGTGTCTCAAAGAACCCAAGGGCAGGGGTTTAAGTAGGGTGAAGAAAGGTCTAGAACTTCGACCCTGGAGAGAATTCTATCTCTGTTTCTCATACTTGCTTCCATTATTCTTTCTGGGCTGAATAGCTTTCCCTGCTCCACCAGTTACCAATTCTGTCCATCTGGGAAATTTTCTTGGTTTTCTCATCTATACAATATTATTCGTCACTTCCTTACCTCCTCACCTTATAGGGTTTGTAAGGAGTGAGGTACATAAACCATTCAAGTGGTTGACAGAGTAAGTGACATCAATCATCATCACACCACCATGGCCATCACCAGTGTCGTCATCGTCATCACCATCATCACCGTCACCATCATCGTCACCATCGTTGCCATCATCATCGTCGTCGTCATCATCTAAATTCCATGGAAAGACACTCTGAGCTGCCCAGATTGGGCTAATTCTGATCCAGTTAATTACAGCCACATTAAGTGTCGACCTTCTGGATCCAATCCCTGTCGTTTGTTGGCGATTGGCGGTTAAGGGTGTGAGTGAGGCAGACACTCCCAAAGTTCTGGGGTATTCTCTGGTTTGGTTTTGTTGGAACCTCGCTGAGGGCAGTGGAGGGTTCTCTTCTGCTCCATTTGCATCTGTTGTTCAACCCACCCCCTCACCTGTTGAAGACCCCAACAGTGGTTCAATCTGCTCTATAACCATGCCTGCCTAGCCCCAGGTTTTGAGGTTTGAGCCCACTAATTGAGGGCTGTAATTAGTCTACAACTGGTTCCGATCTAGGGGATGCCACTGAGCCCATTGGATCCAGGATAGGTAGGATTTTTGATGCAGGGGTGGTAGTGGTGAAGGGACAGCAGGATCAGGGAAGGTCTGAAGCTCTGCGTTTTGCTGAATGATGATGGTTGTGGGGAGAGGAGAAACCCCAAACCCCGATTAGAATGAGGACCCAGGAGGGGAAGATGGCAACAGAATGTGGAAGGGAAGCTTTTTTTTTTTTTAATTAATTTTTATTGGAGTATGGTTGCTTTGCAATGTTGTGTTAGCCTCCACTGCACAACAAAACGAATCAGTCATACACGTACAGATATCCCTTTCCTTTTGGACTTGCGTCCCATTTAGGTTACCACAGTGCATTCGGTAGAGTTCCCTCTGCTATACAGTACGTTCCCATCAGTTGTCCATTTTATACATAGTATCAATAATGTGTTTGTGTCAATCCCAGCCTCCCAATTCCTCCCACCCCACCCCTTTTCCCCTTGGCATCTATACCTTTGTTCTCTACGTCTGTGTCAGTACAGTGGCTTTGTCTGATGGCGAAGGAGAAGGAGAAAAAGATGGCGGAAGAGGAGGGGAAGGGGGAGGGGGAGGAAAAGGAAGAAGAGAAAGAGGAGGACAGCAGTGAACAAAAGAAGCAGTAGCGGGCTTCCCTGGTGGCACAGTGGTTGAGAGTTCGCCTGCCGATGCAGGGGACGCGGGTTCGTGCCCCGGTCCGGGAAGATCCCACATGCCGCGGAGCGGCTGGGCCCGTGAGCCATGGCCGCTGAGCCTGCGCGTCCGGAGCCTGTGCTCCGCAACGGGAGAGGCCACAACAGTGCGAGGCCTGTGTACAGCAAAAAAAAAAAAAGAAGCAGTAGCTGATGAGAAAAAAAGATGAAGCTGCTGCTGTCGAAACATCGAAGAAACTGATAACGATGAAGATGTTCCCGAGCCCACCCAGCTTCAGGGAAGCCAAGTTCTAATTAACACAGACTTCTGGAAATGGCCTCCTTCTCCCTCATTATGCTCGAATCTATAATGCACACCTGCCCTCTGGCCCATCCCCCAGCTCCCCCCACCCTAAGAAGAAAAGAAAGGACCCTGGGGCCCCCAACAATTCCAGAGTTCTGGTTCAAAGGAGGGTGCTCGGGCTTGGAGAGCTCTGCCCTGCGGTGCAAAGGGGGCTGTAAGGGTAGCTGGTAAAACATTTACCTATGTGGCTGGATGGAGGAAATTGCTGATCCCGTATCACCAACCCCTGGAGGTGGGGATGAGGCCCCCATGACACAGGCTTGTCCAGGTGTGGAAAATATGGTGCCTTTGCTTCCGATGCCCATACGAACAGATCTCACTTCTTCTTTTATCCAAGAAAGCCGTGGAGATGGTAACTAAACTAACTTCTATGTCTTGAGGGATCACAGTTTACTGGGGGCTGTGTTCAGCTTTGACATATTTTTCAATCCTCACACGGGCACTATGAGAAAGCTGTTGTGATTAAACCGAAGCTTCTGAAATCACTGACATTCAAATATTGCTAAAGTAGGAAGTTGGCATTTTCATACGATTCAACCTATTATTATTATTATTGTTTTTGTTTTTATTGGAATTGCAGAGAGGTGAAACAACTTACCCAAAGTTACCCAGCTCCAGCGTTAGGATAAGCTCCTTGCCATGATCGGGAAGCTCACGTGTTCTGGATGCGATTATCTCCGGGGTCTCCATTCATAGCTGCTTCCCTCCCTCCCCTTCTCCAAGCCTCAGTTTCCACACGTGTAACTGGGGATATGACAAAGAAACCGTCTCTTAAGCATTAATATGTTCCGGCTCTGTACTGAGCACTCTCCCCCCGTCACCTGGTTTCCTGCTCCCAGCCCCACTCTGATACAGGAATTACTCAGAGCTGATGCATGCATGGGTCTGAGCTCTGTGTCTGCACCTAGTAGAAGCCCAGCTAATGTTGTCCTTATTCTTGTGACCCCTCTTTCAGGAGCCACAGCATCAGAACAGGAGGGCAGAGTACGTTCTGCGACCAGGAATTAAAGCACCTTCCTCCTGGCCCAGCGAACACATGCAAGGCAAGCAGCGGTCCCTCCCGTGGCTCATTCCTAGGAGATCAGAGGCAGACAGGAATACGAGTCTTCCAAATGTCTTACCAGGGAGCGTCAGCACGTCTCTCTTGCAGATGTGGATGACCCTTCATGGTGGGTGAGTCTGATGAGATGTTATGCCAGATCCTTTTCCTACAGCACCTGTCGGGGGATGAAAGGAGGGGACGGAAGGAAGCAAACGCTTGTCATGTGTACATTTGGGTTATGTGGATCACTTTGTTCTATCGTTGGTTCTTTGGTCAAACCATTCATTTGCTAACCATGCATGAGCAGGGACTGTTCTAGGTGCATCCAGTAGCTTCTGATCTCACAGTTTGCACATTTGTGTGTCTTTTAACTCTTTGAAGCCTGCAGCCTGAGACAGTCCCCCTGGCAGCCACTCCACCGGCAGCTGGTCCAGCTCCCTGGGTGCTGTAGGTGCTTAGACACTGATGGCTGAATTAGACTGTGTCACACTAAGGAGAATGGTATTGACCTCTGTGAGTTCATGTCCAGGCTCATCGAAGGCACATTGAAATACTCAGATGGAAGTGAATTGGAGCATAGACGTTCACATTTCTTCCCAAGTCTGGCTGGGGTTTGGGGAGAGGAGAGGTAGGGACTGTTTTTATTTGCTGTCGCTTTGGTTTGATTTTCACCGTATCGACTTCCCTGGAAAGGAAGGGGCCCCTCAGGTGAATGGCGAGGAACCCCAGATCAGGCCTGGCTTATATTCTCATAACTTTCTCATATTACCAGCTCTGGATACCACCCCACAGTGGTATCCAGAGTTCGCCGCCTCATGGTGTAAAAGTCTCCCAAGGATCCTGGTGGACCCTGCGACCATCCTAAATGCCCCCAGAACAAATCCCCCAAGCATAATAACCAGGCATTCCCTAAAGTGAGTGACCCCCAAGCACACAAAAGGTGCACAAAAGGCAAAAAATAATAGCCTGTCTTCATTCTGCCTGGGACCTGCGATGCAATGCCATAAAGCATTTGGTTTAAAATATTAAATGCCATCGGTGATGAGAACATCGTGTAAGATTTGCTTCGCGATGTCTTTCTTCTCAAACTGTCATCAAAAGTGATTTATAGGTGAGAACCGAGTCTAAGAAACAACACGATTAGAATTGAGGGTTGGGGAGATCGGGTTTCCCGGGCAGTCTTGCCATGCCGTTCCGAGTCCCAGAGATGAAAAGCCTGTGTCAACGTCAAGTGCGTGTATGCAGAAGGAACACGTGTTCCCTGCTGAGGTGAAAACAATGAAGCCTTCTGGGGCATTGTAAACTGCTGGTTTCAAAAGGAGGATTCCAGAGGGCCAGGCTGGGGGACACTCCTTCTGCAGAAGCCCACGGAAGTGAGGTTTTACCCAAGGCCAGACTGGCCGCTTTCCAAACTGCGCTTGAAATGTTGCTGTCAAAATTTTACATAATAAGGACATAAGGTCTCATCTATAGTTTATCTTTATTATGTGCCTGGCACTTGTCACAGCAACCCGAGGATTCACATATTATCGTTATCATTCCTATTTCACAGATGAGAAAACGGAGGCTCAGAGAAGTGAAGTGTCTTACTTATAGTTGCACAGCTGGAGTGAAAGGATTTGAACCCAGGCAGCCATGCTCCAGAGCCCACAGGCTTAACTCACTATGTACACAGTAACTTCTAACTTAAAGTGAATCCAAATACCCCTTTTGCTTCGCTTTGTCCATATCTCTCTCTCCCCAAAAGTTGCCATTAACTGAGCACCAACTATGGGCCATTCTCCTGGGTGCATGCTGTACGTTATACCTGATCCTCGTTATAACTCTGCCAAATTGGAGGTGTACTTTACTGTATTCAACAGAAAATCGAGACATGAAGTCACACAGCAACTACGTAGCTAAGCAGGGAATAACATCAAGTCAGCCTAATTCCAAAGAAAACCTGCTTGCCATGAGGCCACGGTGCGTAAAACAGCTCACAAGCATTGTTTTGGGGTCTGAGAGTAAGCGTGCTTCTTACAGATCGGAGTCTCCTGGAAATCACGGAAGGGTTTAGAAGTTAGGGTGGGTTGGGGGATACTCTGGAGTCTGACTACTTGGGGGTCTGGATTGCCTCTGCCTGTGGGACCAAGAAGGTTGAGCTGCTCTGGATAAGCTGGTTGTCGGAGGACAGCATCCGCTATTTTATAATTATGGTTGTTGTTGCTATGGTATGTCAGAGCAGTTTTCCCTTACAGAAGTCTCCATAAGTGTTTGCTGGAGGAGCTGAATTAATAGAGATGAAGGAAATGTTTGAAACAAGGAAAGAGAAAAAGAATTCATCCAAAATTGCAAATCAAAGAAATGGCCAGAGACTTGTTTTGTGTCATCTGTATGCTGTTTGTATCAGTCACAGTAAGTTTGATTCTACCGCAGTAACAAACAGCCCCCACGTTTTAGGAGCGTAAATAACAAACATTTATTTTTTGCTCTTCCAACATGTTCATTGTGTTTCTGCCGGTGGGATCAGTGGGGTTCCTTTGCTCGTTTGTTATTACAATAACTTAAGAACTGAGGCAGAGCGCTTATCTCTTCATGTGATTCCGTTGTAACTGAGGCAATGAGAAGAATCTGGGGGAATACTGCATTGGCTTTTATAGTTTCTACCAGGAAGCGATGTGTGTCACCTCTCCTGACACAGTAGCCAAAATGAGTCACATGGCCACCCCCAGCTTCAAGGGGACAAGGCGAGTGCACGTCCATCTTGTTCCCGGGCAGCGGCAGCTCCAGAACTATTTGGTAAATAGCACCAGTGAAAACCACAACGTACGCATAGTTTTTAATTATTTGCAAATACCTTGTAACTAACTATTTTATATGAATTTAGAGATCTAAGTTCTCTGCACAGAATTGGAAGATCTGGCAGCACTGACCCACTGGAGGCAAGCAGTGGTGGCCCTTTACAAGAGGCGTACACTTTCCACTTTGCTGCTGGCCCCACCTGGCCCCCTTCACTCATTTTGGTTAGGTGCCTGGCTCCTGGGAGCATTTGGTGTGCAGACGTCTGGTTTGGAAGGATGAAAGTAGCCGCCCCGAGCTCCTTCTGGCATTTCGTTTCCATCACCAGATGCGTTTGTAATCTACTCCCATCCCAGAGATGAATAATGCTAATACCCTCGAAGTGCCTTGTGCAACCCAGGGATCAGACCCGCTGGCTGTAGCGCTTAGGCTTGTTGGAAGCAGTGGGATTGCATAAGCCCATGAAGGGAGTGTTTAAGGGATTCATGAAGTTGGGGGAGGGAGTGTGAGTCTGCAGGCGGAATTGCAGAGCCCATGCCCCTGGTGAGGGGATGCCCAGGCTAGTGGGAGCTAAGGCAGACAGCCGTTTCTCCTGGTAACGTCCTGTTTCACTTAAGCTGCCGCTGCCCATACAACTCCTCTGGGTTCCCAGCATCCCCATATGAAAGAGGAGTGGGAACCTTCCTGTGCAACCAGCAGCCTGGGTTGAGACAACGTTCTGTTCTCAGTTGTGATCTAAACCCAGTAGGGCGTAGAAGGACTACAGTGGGAAGGTGTAAGGTTGCAGTCAACGAAAGACAGTGTATCAGTCTGGGGAGGTTAGACTATGTTGCAGTAACAAACAATCCCAGAATCTCAGTGACTGAAAGCAGCTAGAGATTATTCTCATTCACTATTTTCACTCACTTGACTCGTGGATCTCGAATCAACAGGACCCCAGCAATCTTGACTCTGCTCACAGTAGCCACTCATGGCCGGATGATGGATTAGCCACCATCTTCACAATTGTCAGTCTCCATCCTAGAGTGAGAGGGCTCTGGAGGGTGCCACATCAATTGTCAAATCTCCTGCCCCAGAGTGACATGTGTCTCCCACCCTCCATATGCCCCACTCAAGAATGGGGGGAGGGACAGGAAGTGCACAGAAACAGACATACTTGGTGAGCAAATTTGTGAATGACCACTGTATTGGGAGAGGAGACTGTTGCTTGTATAAACACTATAAATAAAAAGACGTTGTTAGACAAGGGCATCGTTATTAGCAACAATTCAATGCATCCGTCTTCAAGGCCACCTAGCCTCTGTACTTGCTGTTCCCTTTGCCTAGGACACCATTCCTTCTGCTCTTCGACGTGCTTCTTGTCATCATTCAGGTTAACTGCCGTGACCTTGTGGAGGGCTTCCGTGACTACTCTATCTAAACTGACGCCTCTTTGCCCCTTCCGCATTCTATTGTGCATCAAGTTTGAAAATTTTTCTTCCTAGCCCTCATCACTCTCTGGGCTGATGTTTCAAAAAAAAAATGTATGTGTTTGTATTTATTTATTGTCTTCGTTCGTTCTCCCACACTAGAATGCAAACACCATCAGAGCAGGCACTGTTGACCTTCACAGCTATATCCCCAGCATCTTGGGCAATGACTAGCACATAGTAGGTGCTCGATAAAGCTCTGTGAAATACATTTGAAATAAATACATGCCCCCTAAATACGCATGGATGGACCTATCAGTGACTACAACTAGTACAACGCGTACTTTGCTACTCTCCCCATCCACCTTGCCAGGCAGGTATTAGGGTCAGTCCCATTCTGCAGAGGAGAAGACTGAAACTCAAAGAAGTAAAATGACTTATGCGAAGCCAGAACTAGAACATGGCAGAGTCCATATTTAAACCAGGGCTTGCCGAAGCTTATGCCATTTCTACTGGGCTCTGCTGGGCCTCAAAACGCAGCTATTCATGAAGCCTCCTGGGTGCCAGGCGTGGGGCCAAGTGCTACGGGGAGGAGATAAGTTCTAATTCATGTTCTTTGCCTTTTTTTCAACAGAATTCCACTTTACTAGTCTAGGGTTTCGGTGATTCTATTTAGTTAATATTTGATTTACAGGTGGTAGTGGGTTGAATGGTGACCCTCCAAAAAGATACGTCCACATCCTAACCCTCAAAACCTTTGAGTGCGACTTTATTTGGGAAGAGGGTCTTTATGGATGTAATTAGGTTAAAGATCTCAAGGTGGAATCATCCTGGATCACCCAGGTGGGCCCTAACCCCAAGGACAAGTGTCCTTATAAGAGACAGAAGAGAAGAAGACACAGACACAGAGGAAGATGAAGCAGAGGTTAGAGTTACGTAGCCTTGAGCCAAGGAAGCCAGCAGCCACCAGGAGCTGGAGGACGCCAGCAAGTGTTCTCCTCTAGAGCCTCTGGAGGGAATGCAGCCCAGCTGACACCTTGATTTTGGACTTCTGGCCTCCAGGCTATGAGCGAATACATTCTATTGTTTTAAGCCACGAATTTGTGGTAATTTGTTACAGCAGCTACAGGAAACTAATACAGGTTCATATCTCGGATGTGACAAAGTTGTATATTTTGGACATTGGATTGTATTCATTAGAAATATCAGAGCTCCCGTCCTTTGCCCACCTCCTTAGGTGCCCCTCACCCCATGGTCACTCATGTTCTGATGTCATGTACCTCTACCCAGGGCCAGAACCCCATGGTCAAGCAACCTCATAATGGACTTGGTACCTACTATGACAAAGCCCCTTGTAACCTTCCCCGACAGTTTGCACACACTCCTTCCCAAGTGTCTGTCCTCTGTTGGAAGTGTGGCGCTGGACCCACAGTATAAGATGCAAGCAAAGCGCCAGGAACTTGGTAAATGATAACTGCTTCGAATCCCAGCTCTGCCACTCAGAGTCTTGGTTTCCTCGTCTGCAAAATGGGCTCAATCTTAGCTTCACAGGGTTGAGATGAGTCTTAAATGGGCAAGTATATTTAAACCTTTAAGCAGAGTGCTGGCATTCAGTGCATGCTAGCAATTATTGCTATTATGGGACCAACTTGAGAAATATAATTATTGGAAAGCTACATTAACTCATCCAGCTCAGTTTAATACACTCTGCTAAGAGGCTGTGGGGATGCATAGCAAGGTAGGATACTGCATGTGCTGTGGAAGAAATGGCTGAGATGTTCATCATAAGATGTAATTATACTGGGTTAAACGACTCTGCTTAAAAAAGGGCAAGAGCCTTGCCAAAGTACCCAAATGGCCTGTTTGGGGGTGAAATCTGGGTTAGAGTCCAGTTTAGTAAAAAGGAGAAGGCCACATCCTCGACTAAGCCCCATAAGAAGCATATAGAGAGTAAAAGTGCTTCCATATTTCTGTGCAACAAACCAGATGGCAAGAAATGTAAAATCAAACCTATTAGGAGAAGACAGAAGAAACACATTTAAATGACTGTTTTCATCTACGTGCAGCATGACATTGGTAAAAATGCGAACTATAGTCGTTAAAAGGAGGACCTTTCATCAAGAGATGTCTTTGGTTACACGGTTCAACATTCTTCTTTTGGTCCAACACTAGAAGAAAGTCCATGTGACATGTTAGTGTCTTGATCAGTCTTTGAAAATTAATGGCCGAATCAAAGGCTGTCAAAAGGCCCTCTTCTCCTGTTAGCCTTTTAAAGGACTATATTAATTTACACATCACGTTGTTTGCTGGCATTCCGGCTGCCATCTACTATTCTCCCGCAGAAAATGAATTCTCCAGAATGCCCACAAGTGTGAGCGTCACTGTCATTTCTCGTTGGGTTTTGTTTGTTTCAGGCATTACATGTCCAGGCTGTGTAATATGGATTCAGTGCCTTCTCATTAATAAACCCAGCGTTTAGCATGTGGCAGCTTCAATTCTCGCCATCCTCGGCACTATTCAAAGATGCTTTCCACTCTTCGGATGGGTTCACATCGACCCTCCAACCTCATTAACCTGAATCCTGTCTCTCTTCTCCCCAGGGGGAGGAGAAGCATGCCAGCCCTGCACCTTCCCCATTCCTCTTCCTCTCCACAGTCTGGGACAAACTCTCTCTGGAGAAATCCTCTTGTGTCGGGCATTGCAATCGCAATCACCGGTTTCCTCGAGCAGAATTCTGCCTGAGATGATGGGGGTGTGTTTTTGATTTGAAATGAGTCCACATCTGGGACTCACTTAACTTGATTTGGGAAGTCCTGTGTTTCTGATCCAAAAAAACAAAACAAAATTTTTTGTGAAAATAAGCCTGATTTTTTTTTTCCCCCCTTTCGGTGTGGATTGATTTGTCTTCCATTAGATTTAGCTTAGAAGGAAGAAGAGAAGAGAGGAAGAGACAGAGAGAACAATGAACGCTGAATCCACTTGGCTTCAGGACCGCCTTCCCTTGCTAGCTGATGAGGTCTTAACGTCTGCGGACTGATTGAATTATCCACTTCCATTGAAAGGGAGAAGGCAAGGATGGAATCCTCTTCCTGATTGCTGTCCCTTTGGGTTTCCTGCCCAGAAAAAAATGGTGCAGGATGAAGGGAAGGCTATTAGAAACCACAAAGAAGCAAAATCAGCTTGTGTATTGGCTGGCCTGAATTACCAGGGTATATACTCGGAACTTTATTCCATAGTAACTGCACAGCCCTGGAGGATATCTGGATATAGAAAATATGCAATGAGCGCCACCCCAACTCATCTGTTTACTAGGATATATAGACGATTCACCCAGTATGAGAAAATCCAAGTGTAAGAATCAGATGTATATGGGGGATGTGGATGACATGCAGAGATGATGATTTACATTATAAAAAATTCATTTTTCCCCACAGGAATACACTATAATTTTTAAAAATTAGTTAAACCCTCTACTTAAATATTTATCTAATTTGCAAAGAATGAGTGCTACGTATTTTTTTCACTATAGTTTTTTAATGGCTAAACCCTCTACTTAAGTTTTCATTTAAATTTCCAAAAATGAGTGATACATGTTCCTTTAATGTAGTTTTTAAGAGCTAAACCCTCTACTTAAAATTGTAATCTAACTTTCCAAAAAGAAATGCATAGTTTTAAAAGAAAGTTGCCTAAAGTGGAGATGTATCTGTGACCCTCAGTAATTGAGTCTAACTTTTGATTTTAAAAATATAACATGGAAATATCACGTGTGAGAAAAAGAACACACGTGCACGCACATGCATACACACACACACACACACTTTTGGGTATAACCTGCCTGACCTGTGCTTGTCAGAATCCCCCACGCTCCAACAAATCATAAATAACTTTGAGTATGAAATTTATGTATTACTATAGCACACAATAATTATTTACATTTTTTATTATGATTGTATAAGCAGGGTGGAGATGGGAAGTCTGGAAATATTACAGTACAAGCTCTGGTATTCAAATCACTGTTCTACCAGTGACTACCTCTGTGATCTTGAAAAAGTTAATCAATCTCATATGTGATAATAACATCCACTTTATGGGGCCTTTCCGAGGGTTAAATGAGCTAAGACACTTAACACAGCAACCGCTGCTTGATTCATTTTTAAAAATGATTATTTCAAAATCAGAATTATGATTAAATATGATGAAATAAAATAATATATGTAAGCATTCAGTAGAATTCCTGGAACTCAATAAACATTCAAAAATTTTTAAGGATCCAGCCAAAGAAATAATCAACCCAGACATTGAATACATTAATGGAAAACAAGGGTTACATCAGCTGAAACAAGCCTGTAATTAGGACAGGAAATAGCAGAGTTTAAGCTCCTTCACCAAGAGAACTGAATTTGACTTTTGCGGCACAACCAAAATTTCAAACTGAGTTAGATCAGCTTTGGAAAGAAAATCAACCAGTCACCATGCCATGAGGACCCTTCAAATGCTCTGAACAGTGCTTTTAGCTAACATTTGTTACATGCTTAATGTACATCAGGCTGTGGTTCTAAGCTCTTGACGTGTATAACTCAGCTAAGGCTCACAACGGCCCTTTGAGGCTGGTACTGTTATTAGCCCATTTTACGGATGAGGACGCCCAGAAGCACAAAGTTCAGTTACTTGTCTGAGACCACACTTAGCGGCAGAGCTAGAACGGACAGGAGCCTGCGTTTAACCAGGACCTTTACTTCCTCTCCTGTATCTTCTCTATGATAGATAGATGCCAGCCAAAGAAAGCCCTCTTTCTAAAGATAAAAGACTCAAATACCATAAGCTGGCATTCTAGGAAACTAAAGAGTGGAAAAGGAGAAGAGAACTTAGCCTGGGAAGCCATTGTGTAAAAGTTGGCTGGAAGCACCTTGATAAGCATCAGACCTGTCAGTGTGGCCAATAGGAATGCTCCGTACTGAATGGTGGCCCAAAAAATGTCCAATAGGAGTGCTGCATACTAAATGGGCCAAATCAAGCCAATCCAATGATCTCTTGTAGAACTTTATTTGGAAATCCTCAGTGCCTAAAAAGAAGGCTGCTTATTTGAGCTCAAATCTCTGTTGCTAACGGTGCTGAGTTACTGTTTTTTTTTACAGATAATAGTTCTCTAATGTATTGAACAAATATTTACGGGAGCACTGCTATATGCTAGGCGTGGGCCAGGCACTGGGGAGAGAATAGTGAGCCGGACTGTTCTGGTTGCTACCCTCATGGAGTTTGTAGTCTAGTGGGAGAAACAGAATTTGAAAACTTTTTCAACTATGTAATTAAATTTACAAAAGGGGAGACGGGGAGTGGGGGAAAAGTGAGTCTTCTTCTTTCTTCTGTGTCTTTCAGACACCCGCTTCTCTCCGGAGTCAGATATTGTTACAATGTCTTGCATGTCCTTTCTCAAGTATTTGATAAATTAAAAACATTATAATCTTGCGTGTTATAATACACGTAACAAATACAAATACATACACATGTATGCACTTTTCCGCCGTACAGGTGACAGCATACTATATCCACAATTATGAGCCCTGCTTGTTTTGTTTAATATCGTGGAGAGCTCTTTCACTAGGAAGTGAACCTTCAAGGTGAGTGTGAGGAATCTGAAACATGCTGTAAAGGCATTGCTGGCACAGGGTACTGCCTGAGCCAAGGAAACAGGAAGGACACGGATGCTTTCAGAAAGAGGAAGGACACCACCGTGGGGGAAGGGAAGAGAAGGGGGAAGATGGTGGCCAGATGGAACTCTGGTTCTCAGACCTCTAACTGAAGGACTTTTTTTTTTTTTTTTTTTTTTTTGCGGTACGCGGGGCTCTCACTGTCGTGGCCTCTCCCGTTGCGGAGCAGAGGCTCCGGACGCGCAGGCTCAGCGGCCATGGCTCACGGGCCCAACCGCTCCGCGACATGTGGGATCTTCCCGGACCGGGGCACGAACCCGCGTCCCCTGCATCGGCAGGCAGACTCTCAACCACTGCACCACCAGGGAAGCCCTATCTGAAGGACTTTGAAGTAACGTGTACATTCTCCATGTGGTCCGTATTCTGAGGCCCAAAGTCACCCTATGGCTGATGAAGACACTTCCCATCTCCTATGACAGACTTCCATCACTGTAGGTCATCTCCTCACTGCATGGACCTGCCTGACTTGCTGGTTTCCCTCAAATCCTGCATTCTTTCTCCAGTCCCTCTTCGGAACTTTCCCCAGCCCCTGTAGGTCTTTTCAGACAGCCAAGGACAAGGCAAAAAAAGGAGTGGTGGCAGACAGCAAGTCTTGACTTTTTTTTGCTCCAATTTGCAAGAGACAGCAAGATGGAAAAACGTGCCTCTGATTATGACCCCTCTGTGCTTCCTAAAAGCTTC
This sequence comes from Phocoena phocoena, assembly GCF_963924675.1. Taxonomy (NCBI): domain Eukaryota; kingdom Metazoa; phylum Chordata; class Mammalia; order Artiodactyla; family Phocoenidae; genus Phocoena; species Phocoena phocoena. The sequence continues at coordinate 76,981,863 of NC_089231.1, forward strand.
TTTCTGAACTTTTAAGCCTCCTCAAGTTTCAAGTCCTCTCTTTTTCTTTCCCCTGTTCTTTTTTCCTCTATTTAAACTAATCTGAAAAAGCCACAAAAAGCCTCTGACACCATAAACTCCCCTGTAAACCTTGGTTTTATAAGTTTAATTGCCCCATTTTACAATGCTGCGTGCCTGGGTCCTGAAACACTTCAGTTTTGCAGGACAAGTTCAAATTCATGGCAAGAGTCTGGACCACCCCGTGATGGGGTTTTGAACTCTGGGAGCCCACGAGGCACCTGGTTCTGGCCCTGGCTGAACAGTTTCTTTGCAGGCAGCTCCAAGTTGCCCAAGCTACCCAAAAGGAGGCTTGTTCCTAAGTGAGAAAGTTGCCACATCCTTAGAGAATGCCAAGTCCTCTGAAGTCCCCTGAAGCCCAGACTTGGTTCTTGTTGGAGAGAACGCTTATAAAACGCCATCAATAAAGAGAATATTTACTATAGCCATGCAAACAATCACTGTTTATCGACTGCTAGTAACTGTGCAAATGTCTTTTATGGGGGTAATCCTCACTACAGCTCTGTGAGTTGGGACCACTATTCCCACATGTATTACAAGAGAAGACACCTAGGCTCAGAGATGGTGGTTACTTGCCTGAGCACACACAGCAGGTCTGGAACTACAATGAGAAGAGGGAGGCACTTATCTTAGACACCAAATTTATGGGACACCAAAAACCCCAGTAATCAAATAAGAGTTTAATGTGATCTGTAACAAAATGAAGCTGACAAACTATGTCCTGTAGGCTGCCCACCTGATTTTGTAAATAAAGTTTTAGTGGAACCAGGGCCAGGATTAGGGTGAGTCAAGTGAGGCTGAGTTGTACACAAGCAGGGTTGGATCCCGTCTTTATTTAAACTTTTGAAATTTTCTTCATCGTGGATACTCTGCATTCAGTTTTGATTTTTGAAATGCTGCATTGAAATATTATTTATCTCGATGATGGTGTTTTCTGGCACCCCCTTAAATTTCATTTCCAAGGTGAGTGCCTCGCCCGCCTTGCCCTAGTCCCGGCCCTGTGACACAGTGAGGAACACTGACCCCGTGGTGGCAGTCTGTTCGTCCAGCTGACTTCCAAGGTGATTAGGTGTCATGGCCAGGAGGCCACAGTTTCTCCCAGGTGTACTCACTGCTCCTTTGTGCGGTGGCAGCGAGCTGGGGCAAGTCTTCCCTGCAGACCTCACCTGCTCAGGCCAGAGAGGGGCAGTCTCCGGTATCAGATTGCCTCAGGAACACCCAGTGGCCTCCAGCGTAATTACCTGGATGCTCCCTTGTGACACTGTGTGTGTTCAGCATTACCTTCAGTCTTGAAGGGGAAAGCGGGAAGGCCTTCAAGGCAAACTTTGTCATCTCATACACTGGCGAGGTCCGCATTTTAGTTCTGTTTGCATTTTTCCCCTCTGTCGTTATGTTCCAGGTAGGAGCCGGGAGCCCTGGATTTCAGTTCTAGGATGGCTGTTGATTTCTCCTGGCTTCATCTGTCAGCTTCCTTCCTCCAACCACGTGGGTCCTTCTGTGGCTCCTCGCACATTGTGCCCCCGGATCTTTGCACAAGCCGTTCCCTTGACCCCGGATGCCTCCCCCCTGCCCCCCATCACCTGGCCCCCTCTCCTTCGCATTTCTGTTTATGCATCTCCCCCTCAGGAAGGCCTTCCTGAAAGGCCCCTCACTGTACCCCAGACGGGAACCCCCCCTAGCCCCTGCAACCTCTCCTTTGCTGCCCTGTGCACTCTGATATAAATAGACTTCATTATTTATAAGGGTGGGTTTAATTTCTGCATTTCCTACCAGGCAGCTAGCTCCAAGTGGCAGGTCCAGGGTCAGACTTGTCCCCCGCCCCATTACCAATGCCCATCGTGGACCTGGAGCCCAGCAGGAACTCAATATATGTTTGTTAACTGAACAAGTGACTCTATGGCCTATGATACTGTCTTAATCTCCCTGACCTACAGGATCCCACAAGTAGAGCGAGTGCCGTTTCATTTCAAAGGGCCTCTGACATTCTACTGTGAGTCTGCGATACCATCTGGGGCCTAGTTAGGGAGGACACAGTACCTTGGAGTTTGTCCAAGGCCTGGGGCTCCCATGGCTCCTGTGAGATGAGATGCATTCTCACTGACCACTGAGCCAGGGAAATGGAGACCGGTCTGGTCTTTTCATCTCAGTTAAGAGATCGGAATCTCCCACAATACCAGAGATTATCCACCCTCCTTGATTAGTCTGTCTGAGACTTGGGGGCCGAGGGAGCAGCTTGAATATTATGCAAATCCATGGAGGTTTCCCCAGGAGTCACTTTCCAACTCAGAGCCTCATTCTGCTTTGGGAAAGAGGATGATGTCATTATTAGGAATTAAAGGCGTCCAACGATAATCGCTGACATCCATTAAGGGTTGGAAATAAACTAGGTTTACTTCACCTTTAACAACATTTCAATATGGAGTCGCCCAGCCTGGGAAACTTCTGCGTAGGCTGAAGGCTCACAAAGATTATTAGCAGAGTTAGTTTGTGAGGAGCGGCGCATGGCACTCTGACGACACCGGGTGAAAGGTTTTGATGATGGGCCTGGGTCCCCCACTGCTGTCTTCCTGCCCTGTCTGAATTTCAGTGGATAAGAACGAACATACACTTACTCCCAAACACTCTGGTTCTTGGTGTATGAGGAGGGCAGGTGACGACTGGGGGCCCAAGTCTCACTCAGGTCTTCTTAGAGACTTTGGTTCGGACGTTCACCTTCTACTGGCCTTCCACGTGGCGCCATTTGTGAAATGCTTTGGAAGGTCGATGGGAGAAATTCTATAATAATTCTCTGTAAGTTCAACCAAGATGTTGATTCTTATTTTACCTTTAGAGATAAGGTATCATTCTAACCATACTACAAGACTTGTTCTCATGCCAGAACACTGACCTGGGGATACCATTTTCATACCATTTGGGAGTTCCCCTTGCCTCCTCTACGTGAGAAAGCCAACACGGCCCTCACAGCCCCCCGGCGGCTCAGTGGGTGCTGGAAGTGGGCAGCCTTGGGTTGAGTTCCGGTTGTGCTGCTTGCCGTGGTTACTTAGGTGTCAGGGTCGGTTTCTTCAACTATCCACCGAGCGTGACGATGACAATTACACCTACAGCGCGACGTCTGCTGTGAGAGTCAGGGGAGATGCTCGATGTCAGGGCCTGGCCCCCAGTTCACGCTGATTCACACATATCAGCCATTATAATTGCTATTTTCCCCCGTCTGGTTCTGGTTCTCATTCTCTGCTACTATGTTCTTCCCTTCCCTTCCTGCCCCAGACACCCATGCCCCACCCCATGTGCCTTTCTCCCCCGTGACTCCATTCCATATCCAAGAGCTGAAGTCTCCTCAGACGGTCCCTCTCTCCATCCCGTAAACCATTTCTTACTTCTCAAAGCCCAGTTCTGAGATCGCTGTGAGGAATAGGCAACATGGCACTTGTTCAAGCACCTGGCATGTATTAGGAGCTTAATAAATGATTTGCTCAAACTGTTGACTGTGAATTAAATGCCTTAAAAGAAATCTGTAGCTATGAAAGGTTGCATTTCCTATGTCTTCCCACAGCAAAATCTCTATTTTGGAAATTCTGTAATTAAAGATTTGTTTCTTTGGCAGAAGCGAATACAGGATTAAAAGCAAATGCTGGTTTATGCTGGGTTACTAATGTTGCAAAGTGCGTTAAGCTGTATTTTGTCATTTGCACCCCTGTGTGAGTTAGTTTCTCCGTTCCTACTTAAAAGGAGCCGAGGCTCAACTTTTAAACTGTGGGATGTGGGGTAGGGGGAGATAGAGCAAGAGAGAATTGAAAAGTTGGTGAGGTAAGAGGGAGAGAAATCAGGAGGCCATAAAAATGTGCTGAAAGAGGATGTAGGAAAGCCCCAAGGACAAACTTTTCCCATTTCACAGAATGGCTAAAACTTAACTCATTCCCCATCTCATACAGGCCCCCAAGACCAAGGGAGAAAATATGACCTATTTACTGTGATGAGCTCAGCCTGTCACACAGTGACTGTCATGTATATAATTGGCACTCAACTCAATATTTGTTGAATTCAACATTCGGCCTATTCTACCACTAACTTACGTTGGAGTGTTTTCCACTTTAAACTTCAGGTCTTCTACTGTATGCTACCATTGTACCAGGGCTACCAAATCAGCTCTCCCTACCTATTGCATCTCAGGTCTAGAATCTCTTGGCTTAAAAGTGAACCATGCTTCTCAACATATGTTTTCTGCAGTGTCTTCAAAAACGTCTGCTTGCTCTCGTAACTATCTTTCTGGTTCTACAAATAATTTCATGAGTCTGGGCTCCTTCGTTATTTGATATTTGATTCAACTTATTCCACGAGTTTATTGTTTATGGGGACTTTGCATCTCATTTTTCTCCTTTCAAGAGCAAGAATAGAAAGAGTGATGGGAGGCCCTGTTTAAACCATTTCTGTGAGAATTTTTTTCCCACTGCTCAGATCTCAGGAGGGTACATGTTCCCACTCACCAACCCCTTCCCTTTTTTGGGGGTACTTTGTGTGAGTTCTTTTCCTGCAAAGCCCCGACGGGTGAGGGATTGGCAGGATGGGGTGGAATTTGGGCCGGGCTGTGGGTGGAGAACCGAGTTGCTACCACTTTGGGATTTGTTCACTCATTCACTTCATTCAGTAAACATTTATGAAGCATCCACTCCTGGCCAGGAGCTGGACTGGGTTCTCGGTACAATGAGTGGGGGACTGGGCACAATCCCTGTCCTCCCAGAGCTCACGGTCTATGGGGGAAATCAGACAGTTAAACAAGCAACGACAATACATCATGATGAACGGGATGGGTCAGGATCGTAGAGATCACCTGATATACTGAGCGCCCACTGGGTGCCGGGAATTGTACACAGTACTTTTGTATGTATGTATGTACGCATTTTTTTTTTTTTTTTTTTGCGGTACGCGGGCCTCTCACTCTTGTGGCCTCTCCCGTCGCGGAGCACAGGCTCCGGACGTGCAGGGTCAGCGGCCACGGCTCACGGGCCCAGCCGCTCCGCGGCATGTGGGATCTTCCCGGACCGGGGCACGAACCCGTGTCCCCGGCATTGGCAGGCGGACTCTCAACCACTGCGCCACCAGGGAAGCCCTGTATGTATGCATTCTATTGGAGTGTAGTTGATTTACAGCGCACAGTATGTTTTACAGTCTCTCTGACTTAAGTTTTCTCATCTGTCGAATGGGGATACCCATAGGGCTTATTTCATAAAGCTGTTCTGAGGAGTGAAAGAGTTTTCACTGTAAAGCACTTAGAATAGTGCTTGGCACGTTAACCCGCTAGCTCACCTAATTTGTTTATGGCACATCTCCATTTGACAGACGAAGAAACTGAGGCTCAGAGCACTGAAATGGTTGGCCTTGAGTCCTGAAAGCATCTGAGAACACAGGAGCCATCTGGGAGATTGCCAAGACCCGCCTTTACATGATACAAGCCTGAGAGAATTCGTTGGGCTCACAAATTGGATCTTAGATCCTAAGATCTAATTTCCTCAGATCAGACTTGTGGAAAACTACTACAGAACACACTCTTCAGGAACTGTGGAAAAAGTCGAATCTGGTCCAAGGGGGAAAAAGTAACTACACACAAGCTAATTTCAACTCCAGCTATGGTTCCCCCCACGCCCTCCTCCCACCTTCTCCTTGAGCTCTCTTAACTCTGAAAAACCAGAAAAGCCATTTACTAAGAATAGATTTTCTTCCGTGATTTCTGGATACAAGGTAGGTAGGAAATAGGGGAGAAATAAATGATTCAGAGTCCCCAAACGCAATCATTTTTGGCCTGTGGTCTGGAGAGGATTTAACAGCTGTGAGCGAGACCTCAGACTCGAGCCAAACCTGAATCCTGCTTGCAGTTTGGCGAGACCACGAGTGCAATTTATCTGAAAACACGGGAAGAATCCTCTTCCTACTGCCAACTGGGACCCCAGCAATGGAAATGTTGAGAACTGGCCCGATCTTAGACTGCACTTCCAATCGTGCTTACCTTGCCACGAAAAGCGAACAAACAGGAAAATAAAAAGTCCGAGGCCTTCAATTCTCTGATGACCCTTTCAGCTCTCAAACCAAACAAAATAACGAAACGAAACAAACTCAATTCTCTTACAATATAAACGCTCTGATTCCAAATAATGAAATAGGGGGCGAAAATAAATAACCAGCTTCGGCGAGGGGCTGTTATTAGGCAAAATATTACATCCATATGGCAGAATATTGAGCTACCACTGAACCGATCTCTAAAAAATGCTTCTGGTATAATGTTAAGTTTTAAATAAAAAATGACAGAAACTTGGGTGGGGTAAACCGCATAAAGAAAATAAATACAGATGGGGGGAAATGACCAGAAGGAATTATTCTAGAGCATTTGCCTCTGGGTGGGATGAGTCTTGGTGATTTCTTTATTTATCACCCATTTGATGAACTTTACTGCCCGGCTCTTCTCCTGGCAAAAATATTCTGGGAGTAAATCACTACAATCAGAGAATCATTCCAGTTCTTAGCAGTGTATCAGTAATGACAGCTGACCTCTGGGAGTGGCCCAGGTAAGACAGAACTTCCTGTGATGGCTCCCCTTTTATCTTTACCGCAGAATGACATTAACTCATGCAAATTAGCAAAATTGAGTTATGTTATCATAGTAGGATTTCCCAAAGTACATTTTACAGCACATGAATTCTGGGAGATGTCCCCCCAGAAGAGCAATCCATTTGGGAATTTGTCAGTCACTGGACTGCCTGCAGTTTCCCACTCTTGAAGGCTCACCAGGCACCGTGGTGATTCAAGGCTCTGAGAAATCCTACGTTAAAGCTTATTTACTTTGTTGAGACCAAATTTTCACAGATTCTTTGATCACACATTCTTTTATTGCCAATAGTTCCTATGATCCTTTCGTGGGACTGGAGTTCCAGGGAATGGCAATAGGAAATAAACCGTGTTAGATTGCAAAAATGACCACGGTCTTTCCCCTTTCCCAGTATCCATGCTTTTTGCAGTGTGACTGTAGCATTTCCCATCAAGCACTGGGGAGTACTTCCCTATCTTTGAATCTAGGCTGGCCTGGTGATTTGCTTTGAACAGTAAAGTATAACAGGAAGGACAAGGCAGCAATCTGGGGCCTAGGCTTCAAGAGGTCCTGCATGCCTTCATTTTCTCTTAGAATGGTACCACCACCATGACACTGAGCCTGAGCTATCCTGCTGGAGGATAAAAGACCACTCGGAGGACTGGCAAGAAAGTCCCAACAGAGGCTCCCCTGGATCAGCCATCACCCAGCCAACCCGGCAGCTGACTACAAACACGTTTGTGAATCCTGCAGAGATCGGGAGAACTACCCAGCTGGACTCAGCTCACAAGCTGACGGGGATAATCATGAAGGGAAGGAACACCGGTCTCGGTAGCCGCTAAGTTTGGGAGTCGCTTGTCATGCCGCAAAAGCTGACCTCTACATGTTCTATAATAGGGATCACCTTGCGTTAAGAAAATTATATTTTTCAAAAGTGAAAACTCTGCAACTTTTAGGACTTCGTCATTTGTAACAAATACTGATTCTGATACTACCCATGTGTGTGTCAACCGGTCTGGGACGGAGAATCTACTCTTAAAGACACATACGTGGGGTTTGGGCCGTGTCTATGCTTTTTCCAGGAGAATAAAAGTCCTGCTTCCTATGTATGCCTGCCCACAGGGCTCCCTTCATAAACCACATCTCATTCAACAGGCTTCTGTTTTACATGCAGCTTCATGAGTTCCTGCAAGCCAGTCCTCTGTCTCCTCAGACGGCAAATTCACTTTGTTTCATCCACAGCTTCACGGAATGGAGAAAAGGAGCAAAAGAAGATAAAAGTGGGATTTGCCAAGGGGCTGGTGCTAGGGGTGGGAAAGGAGGCTGTCCTGAGCTGTGGGAAGCCAGAGTGAACAAGGCGGAGGCAGCCAGTTGCAGAGAGATCTGGGAGGAGAGTATGTATGTGAACAGGCAAAGAAACTCCCGAATGAACTGGTTATTGACGGAGTCAGCCTCGCACGCAGCTCTGCCATCTTGTCAAAAGGCTTTTATTTGTCCTTTTTTGTGAGAGTCCTGGGAAGCGATCATTAAAGGAACAGACCCGAGGCAGTCCGTGCTGATCTGGGCAGCGTGTGCGCCTGTGCCTGCCCCTGCCTGGCCTCCCTCTGGCCCCCACCCCCCTTTTACAAGGGCCAACTGGGTTGCAAGGTTAAAGCCAGAGGGGACAAATTGGTGTTGCGGGGGTTTTTTACAAAGTGCAAAGGATCAAAGTCATTAGCAAAGGGCGAGAGAGCAGGCCTGTTCGAGAGGGAAGCCAGCCACCCAGCGCCTTCCACGAAGCATGGCTTGTCTTTCCCAGGTCTGCTGTGGAAGCCTCCACACAGCACAGAGGAATGACACATTGCAGCCCTGCGGGGTTTTGGAAGGGACTCCTTTGGAACCAGGCAGGAAGTGAACCCAGAAGGAGCCAGTTCCAAGCCAGGAGAGTTTTGGGGGGATCTCCAGGTAGCCTGAAAGGAAGATGTGAGCCTTGAGTGAAAAGTTCACGAGGAGTCTGTCTGAGACATTTCACTGCTTCCTTCCTGTTTCAGATGGAAACTCGCATGGCCAGAGCCAGATTGGCAAAGTGAGCACTTCCAAAGCTTATCAACTGTGATGTGGCAGGGCGAGACTTATGGAGCAAGGGATTGTCCACAGAATTATTTTAAGTGGCCCATAGACAGGATTATAAATTACATAGACTCAGTCGACAAACAGCTCCCTCCCTCCTTCCCTCTCTGATTCTACCAAGAAGAAAGTCTCTGTTTGGTGCCAGTGTGCTGTGATAAGCAGAATAATGGCCCCCAAAGATGTCCACGCCTGTGAATACGTTACCTTGCCTGGCAACAGGGACTTTGCAAGTATGATTAAGGTTAAATCCTTGAGATGGGGAGATTATTCTGGACGATCCAGGTGGGACCCATGTAATCCCGTGAGTCCTTACAATCCAACAACTTGCCTTGGCTGCAGAGAAGCGGAAAGACCGCAGCGTGACAAGGACCCAAAGGTCCTGAGAAGTTGGAGGACGTGTGTAAGGACCAGACGGAGGCTGCCTGGAGGTAACAGTGGTCCCCAGCTGACAACCGGCAAAGAAACGTAGGCTTCGGTCTTGCAACCATGTGGAACTGAAGGAGCAAGGAAACGCTTCTCACCAGAGGCTCCAGAAAGGAACGCAGCCCTGCCCCACCTGAGGCTTCTGACTGCAGATCTGTAATATAAACACTGTTTTAATTAACATGTATTCCATTTTTTACAAATAAAGTGGAAAAGGGTATGGGTGCGACTGTAAGTACGAAAGACCCTCCTACTCAAAACTTCAGGAAGGTTCTAATACCCAGCTAGGATTTGGTACCATTGTAGGGTGTTCATTGTTTTTATCTCTAGGCTTCATTTCTATTTGTGGTAAGTGGTAATGGCTTTCTATTTACGGTACTGATTTCAATTTTCCTCCTTTGGGGTGAATTTATTTAAGAAAAACAAATTGAGTTTTAAAAATATCAGTAAGTAATAATGTGGATTTTGTGAATTGACTAATATTGAAATATCTAAAAATTGGGAAATACCAGTCCAGAGTTTTCTGAATAGCCCTCTGCGGGTTCAGGAAACTGACAGGTAACTCTGCGTGTGATTTGCATGTATTTGCATTCATTATATTGACCCACACAAGGGCCAGTGAGAGGCAGAGCAAGATGGCCTCAGTGTTCTTTCAATGGCTATGCTCAGTTATTAAGTATTTCTCAGCTGGCCTTTGGTATTAGGACTGGAAGGAAAAAAAGTGTTCAGAGCAGCCAACCAGGTAAGGCTCTGTAGCGTGGATTAACAATCAGACTTTGGAACCAGTCAGTATTGGCTTTGAATCTTGGCTCTGCCCCTTAAAGCTGTGTGACTTGTGTCAAATACCGTAACCTCTCTGAGCCTCAGTTTCCTTGCCTATAAGAAAGAACCAATGAGAAAACTCTCATTGAGATGAAGTGGGGATTTAACAAGGTACTATTTGTAAAGAGCCCAGTTGATAACACGTAGTAAACGGTGTCATCCGTTATTATTACTCTTAGCTGCCTGCCAGTGGCCTATTCGCTTATTGCTCGTGATCTCTGCCTCTGGCGTTGGAGGACTTCCCCGAGGGGTCTTCTGGGCATGGCTGGGGCAGACAGGCTCCAGGCACGCTAGGCCTGGGCTGGTCTCTGTCACCCTGACATGCAGAGAAAAGCAGAAGGAAGGAATCCCGCAGAGCTGTATGAAGCTGGGTGGCCAAGCCTGCCTGCAGACGTTCTTTCCCCTCCACACAGAGGCTCTGGCCCTTTTCACGGATGGAATTTGAAGAGAGAACATGCCCTGGCTGGGAACAGAGAGATGCAAGGCTTCTCAGCTCTGACCAGGGAGGTGGTTTGGAGGGGCAGTTTTGCCTGGGACTGACTGGTGGGGGGCAGGGAGAAGAGGGCACAGAAATAAAGGGCCTCTTTCTAGCTCTGCTACTCGGGTTGTGCTTTAAAAACAGTGTGGCTTTGGGGATCAAACAGGCTTGTTTGGAATCCTGCCTCTGCTAGCTGTGTGGCTTTGGGCAACTTACTTCCCCTCTCTGATCATAACTTTAGTTCATGTTTATTAAACCCTGACTTTGTGGCAGGCTCTAATCTAAGCGCTTCACAAATATTGAATAATTTAATCTTCACAATAAGCTAGTGAGGTAGGTATGATTACTATCTCCATTTTCCAGATGAAAAGGCACGTGGAGTTTCTGCACCTGGACCCAAGTCACACACAGCTTAAACATGGCAGAGCCAGGATTCAATCCAGGGCAGTCTGGATCTAGAGTCTGTACTTTGCTAGTCTTATGGTGATTTATTATTTTCAAGACTCTCATATTTGTTATAGCCTGCTTAAATCTTTAAAGGCTATGTTTTCTGAACCTGATTTTTCAGATTCCAAATATAGTCATCAGACTCTGAGATCACACAAGTGTGCTTACTATGTGATAGACTTTGGTATCCTGTCTTAACAGCCAGAGAGCTCTTCTTTCTTCCCTCATTTTTTCCTTTCTTTCTTCTCTCCCTCCCTTCCTCTCTTCTTCCGTTCATCCAACCAGCACACACTTATTCTCTTCCTACTGCGTACCAGATACCATGCATATGCTATGTTCCTATGTTACTCCTTCTTGCCCTGTCCCATGCCCTGGTCGTTGACACGCTCTCAGTCACCCACTCGCCCCCATCCTTGTGCTCAGGAGGCCAAGCCCTTCCTAGATCAGAACTCCAAGCAGACAAAAGTGCTGGCAGAGTTTCCCCCGTCATTTGTGACCCTGTCAGCAAGCCAGGGCCCCGCTGAGAGCTGCGTTCTCAGCCGAATTAGTGGCAGAAGCCGCCGCTGTTGAAAGGAGGCCTTGCCGAGACCCACACTGTTCCCGGACAGCCGCCAGACTTCTGGGGGTCTTTAGGTAAAAGGGCAGACCCCACCCAGGCAAGGCTCCTGGGCTTACATTCTGTCTCAGAAGAAATCCAGTAGACGTGGAGCCAAGGAGGAGGCTGCAGGACGGGGAGCTAAGTCTCAGACAGGGGCAGGGGGTGGTGGAGCCGTTCCCAGAGCAGGTTTTACCAATAAACCTCCAAGAGGGAGGAGGACCTGGTGTCTGGGGCCTGCTAAACAGAGGGCGGTGGCTGTAAGCCCAGGATGGCCTATAGATTGATCAGGGTCCTCAGGACGCAATGGTGATGATGTCCAGGCTCTTCTTTTCAAAAGAGAAACCATCAATGAGTTTGAGGGCAATTTGGAGGGTGTGACGGTTGAATTGCAGCTCAATCACTTAACTCAATGGGGGTCTTAGGGCTTGTTACTTCATTCCTCTGAGCCTCAGCTTTTGCATCTGTAAAATGGGCATGCTGACGGCCTTCCGTTCACTGCTGTCTTTGAAGAGGATTCTATGCTCCATTTTTAAGTGAATGTGCACTTAAATTTCTTTTATAAACAGAAATACATTAACGTTATTCCAACGAATTCATGAAATTTCAGCAGTAATGCTTACAACAATTATCTACAATTTATTTGAAGTCTACTCAGAATGTCTTCAACATTCATAACGGGGAATGCTGCCCTCAGTCCTTATCTTCCTGGGATCTGGTTTCCCCACACCACCTAATCCTCACCTATGCTGACATTTTTCAGGTCTTAATTTCTCTCTTTCTCACTTTTTTTTTTCTAAGTCACTTTCTTCTCCCATGATAACCCGCATGCTACCTCTTGGTGCCTGTGCTCCTGATTTTAAGCTGCTCTGCTTCCCTGGTTCTTCTCCCTCCCACTGCCTTCCTGTCTTAGCAAAAGTTGTTCTTTCCACCCAGAATGCCTCCCTTTTCTAATAGCTGCCCACGTAAATTCAAAATCTTGTTTGGCCTTCAAGGTCCTGATGAAATGATTCTTCTTTTGAGAAGCTTCCTTTGGCTCTGTCCCCTGTGTGGTTCTGTGATATATCTGAGCACCTATTGGTAATAATCATGGCAATGACCACCCCCAGGAAGAGCAATGGCCTGTGCCTACTGCATAATGAGTGTCTTTAGGTGCTAATTATTATTATATGTATTGGCTGCACCAATTCCCTGTAGCCATGCTCTTTGCCCTGTCACTTGTCCTTTTCTCTAACTCTGGACTCAGCCGTGTAGCTTGCTTTGGCCAACGGGATGGTAGCAAACTTGATGGAGTAGAGGACTGAAAAGTCACTCAGGCATTTCTTTGCATGCACTCTCTAGGACCCCTGTGATTGACACAAAAACATGCCTGGGTTAGCCTGCTGGAGGATAAGACAGGTCTTTGTCTCCTCTCTAAGAAGAAGGTCTAGTTATTACAGCCAGGGCCATCCAAGATCAGCCAACAACGAGCCAACTATAAGATATGTGAGTAAGCCCCAACCGAGACCAGAAGAACCATATAGAGTGCCCGGTCAAGACCAGCAGAAATACCCAGCTGACGCCAGGACTCATGAGTAATAATAAATGGTTAAATCTTGGGATGGTTTGTTACACAGCAATAGCTAACTGATAAAATCACCATCAATTTTGTTATTGCTGGATGCTTTGTATGTGTCAGAAAACCCCACTAAACCCTTTACAAACATCGTATGATTTGGTCGTCACCTAAACTGGGACATGATTTCCATTTTAAAGATCAAGAAACTAAGGCTCAGGGAGTTTGCCACTTTTCCAAACCATTGGGATTGGAAAGTGGCTCAGTACCTTTTCGAGGAATCTGGTCCTGGCTTCTCTACTTTTATCATCACTGGTGATCTGACCTTTTACTTTTTGTGCTTCAGTTTCCTAATCCATAAAATAAAGATGGTAACAGTCACTATGGTTACAGAGTTCTTATATGGGGATGGATATAATGTTTGCAAATTGCTAAGACCAGTGTTTGGCTCATAGTAAGCACTTCATAAAATATTAGATATTCCATTTCTCTTTCTCTTGCTTTTTTTTTTTTTGCTTTCGATAACCTGGTACAGGTAGACCTCAGAAAGTGTCCAGCCATTGCAACAAAACATGATTGCAATAAAGCAAGTCACATGAATTTTTCTGTTTTCCCAGTGCACATAAAATTATGTTTATACTATACAGTAGTCTATTAAGTGTTCAATAGTGTTATATTTATATAAAAAAAAGTACACACCTTAATTAAAAAATAGTTTCTTGTTAAAAAATGCTAACCATTATGTGAGCCTTCAATGAGTCGTAATCTTTTTGCAGTAATCACATCAAAGATCTCTGGTCACAGATCACCATGACAAATGCAAAAGTAATGAAAAAGTTTGAAATTCTGTGAGAATTATCAAACTGTGACATAGAGACATGAAGTGAGCATGTGTTGGAAAAGTGACACCGATAGACTTGCTCCGTGAAGGGTTGCCAAAAACCTTCAACGTATAAAAAACACAGTATCTGCAAAGCACGATAAAGTGACACACCATAAAATGAGGTCTGCCTGTATTTCTATAGTTGTCACCTCCTATGTAGGCGAAGGCCCCTTGGAGGCTGGGTTCATGTCTAGCTATTCTAGGTGACCCATCACGGTGCCTTGCCCAGAGCGGTTGCTTAGCAAGTATATATTGAAAGTCTATTTTGACTCATTTCACTAGAAAATGAGAATGACCTTAGTGTCCTCAGAAGAGGAGGAGACCAAGAGGACATGGAGAAGGAGGGTGGGCTACGGCTATAGTGTGAAGGCTTTAAGCTAGACTCAGAAAAGAACTTCTGGGAAGGTAGAGAAACAGCTTTTTTTGTTTGTTTTTTTTTGGGTTTTTTTGCCAAAGGAAATGTCCTGCTTTTCCCTAGCAACTTTAAACACTCTCAACTAGGCATAATTTTAAGACTATTTGGAGACTAGGGGGTGGTACTGAGAATAGTGACCCCACGATGCCCTTGCCCACTCCAGGGATCCTTCTGAGGCTTGAGGCGAAGGCAGACAGCTCTCCTGCCTGTTCCCTTCCACTATTTTTCTTTGCAGCTGTCTCTGCATTTCGGATTCCATGGCTCTGCCAGGGACTCTATTTTGGGATTTGTGGGAACAGGCTGGTTTCAGCAAAGAGGAAGCTGTAGAAATCTCAGTAAGCTCATTCCCCTGGGCCTCCCAGCCTGCTCTGAGGGCAGCAGGGATTCAAAGATGCTGCTCCGGGGTCCAGCGTCCCAGGCGTGTGCAGACTGGAGAACAGGATGCTTTTCTCCAGCAAACTCCGGCAGCTGGGGTCAACCCTCATCTCTGCTGAAATCGGCTCGCTTCCAGGCTAGCTGCCCTGAGGGCCAAGGTGTGCCTGCTGGGGTCACATCCCCCCCCGCCCCCCACCACCTCGCAAGCCTGCAGACACCGAGCTGGGCTTCCGTGAAACTGACACCGAATTCCCACCGCATCCCCGGTCTCTTTCCACAGGGAGAGAACTAGCAGGTGGCAGCTTGAGGGAGACCAGCTCTGACCCTCAGAGGGGTATGGGGGCCAGCGGTCACGTGTGTCTGTCCACACGTAGCTGCGCGTGTGGGTTTGTGTGTCCGTGTGAATATGTGAAAATCTGCGTACGCAGTGGTGCGTGGCTGTGCGTTCATGTGGGTGTGCTGTGAAGGTGCATATGTGTGTTTTCATGGAGATGGGCATGAATCTATTGATTTGTATGTGTGTGTGGATGTATGTGTCCATTTTCATCACGTTCTGGAGGCCGTTATCTTTAAACTTTTAATTCACTTGATTTACATAAGTAATATGAGTAGTATTGCATTGTATGGGCAAACCATGGATCATTTAACCTATCAGGCACTGGCCAATGTTTGGATCCTTTTTGTCCATTGCAAACAAAACTGTAATGTGGGGCTTCCCTGGTGGCGCAGTGGTTGAGAGTCTGCCTGCCGATGCAGGGGATGAGGGTTCGTGCCCCGGTCCAGGAGGATCCCACATGCCGCGGAGCGGCTGGGCCCGTGAGCCATGGCCGCTGAGCCTGCACATCCGGAGCCTGTGCTCCGCAATGGGAGAGGCCACAACAGTGAGAGGCACGTGTACCACAAAAAAAAAACAAAAAAAAACCCCCTGTAATGTGCATCCTTTTAAGCAAAGTTGTATGCAGCTTTCTTTGCGTGAAGGAAGTGAAGGAGTACATAGGTCAAAGGGTGTTCACATTTTGTTAATTTTTGCCCAATTTGTGTTGGCACACAGTAGGTGCTCAATAAATGATCGTTGAATGAACTAACTGGTGACTGAGCATCAGTCCAGCTCTGGAACGACGGACACCCTCACACTCACAATCTACCACCTCCTTCTAGCTGTCAAAATCTCAAATGAAGCTGTGGGGCTTAGGAAAGAAAACAGAATGGAATACCCCCACTGAGGACCAGTTTCTACCGATATGGAGGAAACAGTCTCTGAGAGTGTGCTCCCTCCGCAGGCACCTGCCCCACGGCTGGCTCCCTCAGTGCAAGAATAAGAGGAAGAGGGACTCCAGGTGTGACGTCCAGGTCCTGCTGCCACATCCATCAAAGGCTTCCTAATGTACTAATAGCCCTAATGTGTGAACATTGATTTCTGGGGTGACGCCAAAGCCGAGATGATTTACATTCAATTTCCCATTGGTGATGCACCATTGATCTCCATGGGCACTGAAATATTTATTAGAAAATATTTATTAGGAAGAGCAGGATTGGAAGGGCCCTGGCCAGGGGAAGTAAGCAAGTGACCCATGGGTGAGAGATTCAGGAAACGAAGGAGAAATTCCCAGGAAGAAGATAAGGGTGGCCCGGGGACCTCCAGGAGCCAGGAAACCACACTGGGTTCCAGGCGAGAGGTGGGGGGTGCATCAGATGGCACCTCCTTGGAGATGCTTTCTGGACCACCCCGCCTGAAACAGCCTGTCACTCTGTGTCACATCACTCTGCTGGCTCCCTACTTTTTATTGAGTTTTGATTGATATACAGTAAAATCTGCCAATTTTAAGTGCACCGCTGAGATGTGAGATGGCTCCTCACGTGCCCATACATGATACACCTTTACGTGCTTTGGCACTCGGGTCCACATTCCCACACAACACAGCTTTGGGTACACACGCACACATCCTCATAGCAGACGCATTACCTACCAAGCGCACACTCGTACACAAACCTACTTCCACAGGGAATGGAGCACGACAGAAAAAACACAATTAGTCTACCCGTGTATTTATCCAAACAAACATTCCCACACATTTGTGCAATTGTCCACATTGTCAGGCATACAAAGTCACACACATATTTTCAACATAGACATACATAGATACACACATATCCGCATATATAAAAATATTCCCACGCATCCTCTCTTGTACAATATTTATATGGAAACATCCATATACCCCAGTTAGACATGCAGACATACACCTAGGTACCCATACCCATGCACATTCACACACATCTACACTCAGACACGCATGTACATCGATTCCATGCAGACATGCATAGGCCCTGTGTACAGAGTCAAATATAGAATCCACATTTCTGCCAACATGGACCCCGACACACAGAAACTCACACACATGTGCACTCCATAAGACATATATACACACATATCTAAACATGCCTTACGCATGTGTCACATGCGTATACCCATATGAAATGTACACATATTTGATCCAAACATGCACAGAAGTTATGTTATGCCCCCTTCCCTTATTTGACCCTGAATTCTAGAATTCTTCAATTTGGTTTGCCCCACTCAGCACCTTTCTGGACCTAATCTTCTCCCAATACATGGCCCCTGTGAAACTCTCATTTCCTGCTTGGAGTGTCCTAGCAAAATGTCCCATCGTGACACACCTCATTTTTTGAAGACACTTGGTACTCTTTGGAGACACACAGAGGGCCCTGGCGTATTCGCTGGGGATCCTAAGGGGCCCGAACCAGGTGGAATCTGGACGTTGCTGACATCCATTCAGCAACCTCCAATGAGACAGATACATGTTTATTCATTTGCAAGCAAAATCACAACTCCCTTCGGGACTATTTGTCCCCTAGTCAGAAATTCTCTCTCCCTCTCTGCCCTCACACTGCACCTTATTTATACCTGTGACTTTAAAGCCCAGCTCCTTTGCCCTATTTTAGAGTCTTCGGGAGACTTTGAGCTCCCAGAGGGCAGGAAAAATGTCTAAGTTGCTTTGTTTTTCCCATGGCTGGGCTACCTAGTACCCAGTACTCGTAGGTATTCAGTAAAAGCAAATTGAAAGGACTACTGTTTTGATGCTGTAATGAACGAGCCTAGATTGGTGACAGCATGTCAATCAACATTTAAACAAGTAGGCTGATCCACCAGCATCTTCCAGGAGATTGCAAATTACCATAGTTCATGGACTGTAAGATACAACTGACCATAGATGTACCGTTATTTCATATCCTGCTAAGGAAAGAGAAACAACGCTGACACTCAGCTTTGACACATGCTTCCTTAATCACTTAGCATTCTTATTTTATACTCATTGAAAGAGCCCTTTTAGACTGATTTCAACATGTATTTTCATCACATATCACTCTGGTGCATACTTTTTTTTTTTTTCTGGTGCATACTTAAAAAGGGAAATCTAAGCAAAATAAATGGGTTAAGGATTTCCTAAAACTCTGAGTCTTTCAGATCACACTAAATCAGAGTTGTTGACATCCTGATTTTTCATAGAATTATATCCTTGATGGGCACATTCAGGGCATGGATGTTGCAGCATGTCTTAAAGTTCTTCTCTATTATTTCTAGTATTTTCTTCCAAGGTTCTGACACCCATTCTGCAAGTTTGGATGCTAGTACTTTCTTAATCTTCCCAGAAGCTGCCAAAGGAACATTCTCAGACCACAACCAGGGCCCACACTGGGTCCGAATTGCCTGTTTCCCTGCAGGTTTACATCTATAGACAGGATGGGGACTTTCTTATCCGCTGTCTTTGGCATATCACAGCTACTCGAACTAGGAAACGTGCCACGGACAAAATAAGGGCAGAGGTGGAGTGGTTTTGAACTCTCCCACATATTCTGAGAGGTTCCCAGCTGGTGGGCATCTTCTCTTACCCACAAGACTGTGGAGGCCCCAAGAATGAAGTTGGCGTCATCTCAGACTCGTCTGGGCCAGTGCTTGGCTCAGAAAAGCAGGTGGAGAGGAAAACATAGATATTCTGGAGTAGCAGTCGGACACCCAGATTGTGCTTAGCCTCGGATCCTAGCTCCTCTGCTTTGCCAGCATGTGTCTGTGTGGGGACAGTTTACGCATCTCAATTTCTTTGTCTGTCGGAGGGATAGACACATGTTCACTTCACTGGCATGTCATGGAGGTCATCCATGCATTTTTTTTTTTTTTTTTTTTTTTTTTGGTACACGGGCCCCTCACTGTCATGGCCTCTCCCATTGCGGAGCACAGGCTCCGGACGCACAGGCTCAGTGACCATGGCTCACGGGCCCAGCCGATCCGTGGCAATGTGGGATCTTCCCGGACCGGGGCACGAACCCGTGTCCCCTGCATCGGTAGGCGGACTCTCAACCACTGCGCCACCAGGGAAGACCCAGCCAAGCTTTTATTTCCTTTTTTCATTTGACAAATGTCACTCCATCACCTACAATAAGCCAGGTACAAGGGATACAGGGATGAACCAAAAGACGGAGTGTGTCCCAACACAGGATATAGCAACAAGGACGAGATCTCAGACCTTAGCGGGCGTCAGAGTCCCCTGGAGAGATTAGGTAAAATGATGATGCTGGGGCCCCACCCTTCAGAGAGTCTGAAGTAATTGGCAGGCAGTAAGACCCACTCAGGGGCATTTTTTAAAGGTTCGTGTGATCCTGTGATACATCAGGGTTTAGGACTCATAATGAGTAGCTAGTGCATGCAAAATGTTTTAAAAAATACACAGTGTCGTTCTTATCTTTTACTTCACCAACATTCATCCTTTTATTCCCCCCAAATTCCTTCACCCATAACAAGTTAGTGAAAAACAGATTCAGCACAAGGCCATGTTAGTTAGAAGATCTGGGATTCGAAACCAGGCTTGTCTGGCTTTCTCGTCTCTTTGCCTTCCCCAATGAAATCTTGCAAGCAAATAAAAGATGGAGAAAAACATAAGGACACCGTGGATCCAACATCCAGATTTTTCAAGTTCATCACTCATTCATTCAACAAATATTTCTTAAGCACCTTCTAGGTAGCAGGCTTGGTGCTAAGCGTTGTGGATGGAGTAGTCGACCAAACAGACACTGCAGGCTTCACGGAACTTCCGTTTTACCGTATTTGCTTTACATTTTTTTCTTCCTAAGGACGATATCTTTACTCACAAAATACATATACGTTCCCTATGCAGCTCTCGCTTCTCGCATTTCTCTCCCTCCCAGTCAGGACATAAACACCACCCTGATTTTTGCCGTTACTCACCCACATGTTTACCTCACATTTATTCATCAACACTGTATAGCGTTGCTTTGTATGTTTTAGAGCTTTTCATACTTGGTGTCATTTATATATATATATATGTATATATATCTTTCTATATATTTTATATTTATAAATCTTTCATCAACAACTTTTATATTATTTTGTTCTCCACGTGTCCATTTGATGCACATAGCCTTGTTGTTTCCCCGTTGTACGATATTTATATATATATATATATATATATATATATGTATATATATCTTTCTATATATTTTATGTTTATAAATCTTTCATCAACAACTTTTATATTATTTTGTTCTCCACGTGTCCATTTGATGCACATAGCCTTGTTGTTTCCCCGTTGTACGATATTTGACTACACGATGCCATGGAATTTAATCCTTCTCTTCGTGATGGACACCCGGGTTGTTTATACGTTTTCCCTAACGTAGACAACACTGCGATGGACATCTTCATCTGTGTCCACCAGTGCATGTTCGTGAGAGTCTTGTGTGTGTATACTTAGTATGACTGCTAAGTCATACAATGTTCATACTGGAGCTTTGCACAGTCATTCTAAATTGCTCTCCAAATTGAGCTGAAACGAACTCACTCTCCCAGTAGCTGAGACTGAGGCTGTCTGTTATTCAACCACATTTGTTTTTCAACCCCTGCCAAGCGGATGAGTATGGAAAAAAATCTCTCCTTTTGGTCGTAATTGACACTTACTTGACTATTAGTGAGGATGGACATCGTCACTTATATTTATTGGCTATTTGGATTTCCTTTTGCTGTGAAATGCCTGTTCTTCTCCTTGTTCCATGTTTAAAAATCCGTTTATTTATCATTATGTCTGAGCTCTTCACCACTACACCCAGCCAGCTTCTCCAACTGAAGAAAACAAATGCATCTGATAAAGGGAGTCAAAGACATCACCCTTCTTCCTCCAAGGGCTGAAGAAAGCAGCCCTTATTGACTGGCTTCTATCACTCATCTGATTAAAGGTACCACTTACTTCCAAATGCTTAGAGCCGGGGCTGGGAGCCATTCATAAAACTCATATTGAACGATCAGCTTTCACAAAGTTTGCCTTAATGTTTTTGCCTGGTATTGATCTGTGGGGGAACTATAAAAATTGACACCAGAATAAACTTTGAAAGACGGCTCTCGCTCAGCTGAACTGGGATCAATGCAAATCGACCAGGGCAACAAGGGAGGGGATGAAACAGCCCCTTCTCCATTAGCTGGTCCCTGCTTGACCAGCAAAACTCTTCTGGGTCTTTCTTGGCCGTGCTTAGGGACTCAAAGGCAGATGCAATGGTATTTAGGGTAAGTGCTGAGATAGAGGAGAAACTCTGCATCCTGGGACGCGGGACTCCCACATTCATAGTTATCAGCACCTGAGAAACTTGATGTCTTTTATTTATTTTTATTTTTTATTTTTATTTAAAAAATTTTGGTACGCGGGCCCCTCACTGTTGTCCTGTTGAGGAGCACAGGCTCCGGACGCGCAGGCTCAGCGGCCATGGCTCACGGGCCCGGCCGCTCCGCGGCATGTGGGATCCTCCCGGACCGGGGCATGAACCCGTGTCCCCTGCATGGGCAGGCGGACTCTCCACCACTGCACCACCAGGGAAGCCCTTGCTGTTTTTTAGAAGTCTCTCTCCCCCTGGGATGTTAGTGATGAGTGGAGGAGTCCTGCAGCAGGAGGGGCGCGAGCACTCACTGAGCACTCACTACGCCCTGTGTCTGGACTGGGTACTTTGCAAACACTCGGAAGGCAGGGTTGGGTTGGCTCCACTTACAAGTGGCTGATGACAGGCAAGTGACTCAACCTTCCTGACCTTCCATTTCCTCCTGTAAAATGCAGAACATTGTAACACCTGCCTTACAGGACCATCTTCCAGTTTCGAGCATGGTGCCTAAAGCAGAGTATGAACCTGTTGTAACATGTTCCCTACCACCTTCATCAGTCCTAACCGCAGCCCCGGCCATTTGGAACTCGTCATCCCCATGTTGAAGAAGTAGACACTGAAGCTCAGAGAGGTTAAGTGATTTTCCCAAGATCACACAGCGAGTAAGTGACAGGATTTGAACTCGGGGCTCTCTGACTCCCAAGTCTATGCTCTTTCCCTGAGAGCACACTGTGTAGTTATCAATCTGGGGGTGGGGCGGAGAGCGGGACAGCTGTCTGATCAAAGACAAGATAGCTCCCATGGCATGCGTGAGCTGTGGGTTACTTGAGGCCTTCTCTGCCACAGTTACGCTCCTGCCTGCATTCTGTCACTCTAGGATGATCGTTGTTAGCCAACCCTGGGAGCATCTCTTCCAAGCGACCTCAGATAGAGGACGCTGCATTTGCAAATGCTCGGAAGTAGATTCAGAATAGCCGGGCGTTGCTGGGCTGCCACGTGGGAAGTAGGTGTGGAGAAATAAAGGGGTCCTATCCACTGATTTTTTCCAAGAGTACTTATTGGAGAGTTCCCTGGTGGTCCGGTGGTTAGGACTCTGCGCTTTCACTGCCATGGCCCCGGGTTCAATCCCTGGTCAGGGAACTAAGATCCTGCAAGTTGCGTGACGCGACTGAAAAAAAAAGCACTTATTGGGGCCCTACCATGTGTCAAGCACTGGGCTAGGGGCCAAGGAAGTAACACTGAACATCGCTGATATGAAGAGATGTACAAACTTTTGGTTATGACACGGAGTACATGATAAACTCTGATTGGGGACCATGCAGAGAGAATATGGACGCACGGGAGAGGGCTTCCCAACCTGGACTTGGAACTCCAGGGATACTTTCCCAGAAAAAAAGACGTCTCCATTGAAATTAGAATGACTCAAAGAACATCTTCAAATGCAGACTCTCAGACTCTTCATCTAAAGATTCTCGTTCTATACGTGGAGGGTGGGGAGAATGAACCCATCCCCAGGTGAACAGAGAGCCGGGTTCCGCGACCCCTAGGCCAGATGACTTCTTAACAAAGTCTTTCTCAACCATGGTTGCATGTTAGAATCACTGAAACTTTGCAGAAATGCCAGTGGCTGGGCCCTTCTCCAGATGAAATGAACCAGACTCAGTGGGGGGAGGGGGGCCTGGGCATCAACATTTTGTAAAGGTCCTTAGTTGATTCTGATTCAAAGAGAAGGTTGGGAACCATTGCTTTAGGAGGCAGAGGCAATGTTTGGACAAGTGAGTATGTGGGGAAATGTCAGGCTTCCCTGAATTTTCTTTGGGTAAGAAGGTTTCTGTCTTGTTTCGTTTTTAATTTCTATTGGAGTCCGGTTGATTTACAATGTTGTGTTAGTTTCTGCTGTACAACAAAGTGAATCAGTTACACATATACATATATCCGCTCTTTTTTAGATTTTTTACCCCTATAGGTCATTACAGAGTATTGAGTAGAGCTCCCTGTGCTAGACAGTAGGTCCTTGTTAGTTACCTATTTTATCTATAGTAGCGTGTATATGTCAGTCCCAATCTCCCAGTTTAACCATCCTCCCCTTTCCACACCTGTGGCTCTATTTCTATTGTATTAGTCACTTAGTGCGTACCAGCCCCTTCCCAACCCGCCAGCTAGTTCACTTAATCTTTACAACATCTGAGCATTGATATTCATTCCCGTTGCTTAGATGAGGCCCTCAGAGAAGTTGAATTACAGCTCCAAGTCACACAGCAGAGGCTCATCCCATCCAGGGCACTCCTCAACATGCCGCTAGACGTGTGTGGCCACAGAGGCTTTAAGAACATCACGGAGCAAAAATGCTTCTGGGCCACTGGCCAAGTATAGCATGAATGTGTTGCTCTGGAAATATGGGGTGTCTTGGGGCCAGGAGGGAGCTTCCTGGGTGCTAATGGAGTCCACATGAGCTGAAAAAACCCACAGTAAGAGAGGCATTTATTATCCATCTCTCACACCAGTAAATTTATGACTGTTTCCAGTTCTAAGACTCCAAAGCACAGCACAAAACCAGCAGTGACCACTTCCCCTCACCCCTTCTCCTTTTTAGCTATCTATCACCTATCCATCACCTATCTACCATCTATCTATCTATCTATCTATGTATCTATTATCTATCTATCATCTATCTATCTATCTATCTATCTATCTATCCATCTATCCATCTATCTCCTTTTCTCTTATATCCATGAAGTTTGCTTTCTTCAAATACCTTTGTTTGGCAGAAGTAAGTTCATTGGCAGGAGAGAAAACTCCCCTCGGGCAGCGCCTGTCAATTATTGGAGAGAGTCAGGAGCTGAAAGTTCCTCCTCCCTCATATCATAAATAACCTTACCCTGCCTGACCCACAAATCATTTCAGATTTTTGGAATAAAGAGTAATTTCTGTGTTCTCCCCCATGGGCACAGCTGAGGGTGTATGTATGTGCATTTCATTTAATTTTTGTTTGAGCCTTGTAAAAAGCACCTTCTGCTCCACCCTCTACTTCTTTTTTTTTTTTTTTTTTTTTTGCGGTACGCGGACCTCTCACTGTTGTGGCCTCTCCCGTTGCGGAGCACAGGCTCTGGACGCGCAGGCTCAGAGGCCATGGCTCACGGGCCCAGCTGCTCTGCGGCACGTGGGATCTTCCCGGAGCAGGGCACGAACCCGTGTCCCCTGCATCGGCAGGCGGACTCTCAACCACTGCAGCACCAGGGAAGCCCTCCATCCTCTACTTCTAAGCTCTTTTTTAAAGGGATTACCGCTCACTGCCCCCGGACTCAGGGGCTCAGAAAGGCACTCACTCTAGGTCTGAGATTTGCTGTGGTTCCAGGGTGTTGAGAGACACCCAGCTCAGTGCAGTATCAGAGGAATGTTTTTCCATTGTTTGGTTTTGGGGACAGAAATTTTGACACCCTTAATATTCTTTGTTCTACCCATCACCACTCCCCCGGCTCTGGTCTGGGTTATTTTTCCTCAAGTTGCTCCTAATAGCCTCCTAGCTCATTCCCCTTCTCTCACTCTATGTCCCTCCTCCCTCTAATCCATCTTCCATGCCAGCCATCCCTGGAATGACCTTTCTGAGCCTCTGATCTGATCATCATCGAATACTCATCATTATTTCTGGTTCCTGCCTTGGAACCTTCCAGCGTCTCCTTGTCTTTGCTTTCCTCCTCTAAGCAGGAGAGAGGGGTTTGGATACAGCTAGCTTATCTGAGAGATGCTCACAGGAAAGCGAAGTGAAGGAGTAGGACAGTGGGCTGGAGAAAGGAGCAAAGGGAATAGAGTGTGTGTTAAAATGCCTGTTACTCCTGGCACCTGGGGCTCAGTTCCCTGGGGAGCTTAGGGGCTCTGCATAGAACATGCCTCACGCTGCAGAATTTTCCCACCGGAGGAGACGACTAGAGCATCTATCTACCGGTAAATTGATCCCATCCTCTGTTTAGAGTTACCTCCAAGGGTGCTCACTTCTCTGCTCTCCTGGGCTGTACCCATGCATGGCAGGGCAAGCATTTTGCAGCTTTGGAAGATGCAAAGCAGAGACAAGGCGATGCCTGGTGGACGTGGGGTGCTGACATCAGACCCTGGGGATGTGGGCTAGTGCGTGACTAGCATCTGTCCCACCTCCCGTCCCTCTCAGGATAAAGCCCAGACTCCTTGGCATGACTCAGAACAGCTCCTGGAGGGGACCCTGTCTACGTTTCAAGCCTCAGTTCTTTCTCTGTCCCTGTGTCCCATCTAGCACCTTCCACTCCAGCTGCATTGACCTCTTTTCGCCCTCCCGGATGGATCCAGATATTTCAAGCCTCCACGCTTTCGCCCGTGCTGCCCCCTCTGTCTGGAATGTCCTTCCGAATCATGTCCATCTTGAGGACAGCTCCCCTTGTGTCTGGACTTAGCTTGAGCCTCATTTTCTCAGGGAAGCCCTTTCTGACCTGTGGATAGAAGGGTCTGCCTCTCCTCCCAGGCTTCCTCTTCTAGACACTTCCTACACTTGTACCATAGGAATTATTCATTTTAACTATACGTGTGTGTTTATTTGTCTGTCTCCTCCACCAGCGTCAGATCCTTAGGGATGAGATTCATGCCATATGCATCATTACTCCGTTGGCCCAATAAATGTTGAATAGAAGGATGGATTGAAAGGGGCCATCTTGTATAAAAGGCTCCTTGGGTGGGGGCTTGTCTTTCCCAGCTTGGACACCAACCCTTTGCCCATAGTCTCAGCACACCTCTCACCTGGGTGAGAAATAACAACGAGGTATAGTGGCAGGTGCACAGGGCTTGTGGTCAGAAGACCTGGGTTCCAGAATTTTCTGGAATGAGAACTCACCACTTGCGACCTGGAAAATGTCCTTCCCTTGGCATCTCTCTGAGTGGGTCAGCCTAGACTTCACTTGATTATTATCCCTCCATGCCTTTGCTTCTGCTTGCACAGAAGAAACAGTGGCTGCATGTTTGCTGGGTGTCTCCTTGGTCCCACGTGTGCTCTGTGCTCTGGGAAGCGGACCTGCATGGCCTGCACGGATGGGCTCTGTGCCCTGTGTGTTCTGGGTGGGCTCAGCCAATGGAGAGCACTGGCAAGAAATCAGAAGGAGGGAGAGAACAAGGTCAGGGTGTTTGGTGCCTCAGCTCCCTCCCGGCAGAGTTGCTGTGGGTTGGCTGTGTCAGTTGTTTGAGGACCACAGCTCCTAGCAACAGCCCCTTCCCAGATCCACACTGTCTCTGTGTTCTGATAGCCTCACCCTCCTCTCATTTCTTCTGGCCCAAGAGTGGTAACAGCTCCCCACTTTGCTAGCCTCACACTACTGCACCATCCCTTGTGACCTCCTATACCGTTCCCACATCTCTGTAGATAGCTCTTTATTTACCGGTCCTTGAATTACCCAGTTTGGGGATACCGTCTCTTTCCTACCAGGATCCCAAATGATGGTCCAGGTGGTGACTATCTGTTATGTAGAACTGACCCACAAGATGAAGATCGCTTGCTATCACAAGGACCACCCTGGCCCTTTCTAGCTGAAATATTCTAGGGATCTAAGATGTCTCACAGGGGCGTGAAAAGGAATATGAAGGGGACACAGCAGAGAACGGTATAGCATGTCGGTTAAGAGCATGGATGCAGAGTCAGACAAATTCCCATTCAAGCCCAGCTGCGCTATGCAGAGCTGTAGTTTGCACACCTGTATCCTGTGGATCAGCATCGTATCTCCCTCGCAATGTCGTGGGGAGGATGAAGCACGTGTATGAAGCTGACCCACGTCACTGCAGGATACGTGCAATGACCGTCCTGATCACAGTGCCCACTGCCACATTATGTGTCGATCTCTTTGTGTGGCTTTGCCCACCCTCCCCAGTTACGAACGCCATGAAAGTAGGGTTTCTGCCTTTTCTATTTCTGGATACTTCCCAGTGCCTAGTTCACGGCTGGGCAAACAGGAGACCCTCACAGTAAGTGGAAGGAAACCAGTATGTACTGACCTCCTATCCTAGAATCAGGTATTCTCAGATTGAAGACAAATAAATGGAGACTTGAATGGTTAGTGACTTTGACTGAGGTTGCACAGCTTTAACTTAGAACTGATTTGAGCTGACCGACGCCAACACCTACACGTGCTTTTTTACACAGAACCACTTGCTGATGGTTTGACCCAGAAGAGAAAATACCGACCGAATGTTAATGACAACGTGTTACCAGCTGCAAAGAGGATACGGGGAAAAGGCAGGCGATAAAGGTGCAGGAGTTTCAGGGAGAAGAAAGAGACCCCTGTGGTCAGGACAAAGGCACGAATGATAAGTATCTTTATCAGGTTATTTGGATATAAGCAACAGAAACTTACTCTGCTAACACACACAGAAATGATGTTATTGGAAGAGTATCAAGTAGCTAACAAAATAAAAGAGCCAGCTATCAGAAGGGACAGGGAACTTGTCAGGCATGGGATCTGAGTACCAGGAGGTAATAGACAGTCCCTCCCCCAGCGGAGTGAATGAACACCAGTAATCTTTGGTGTGTGAGTCACTCTACCTGTGATTCAGATTCCAGGGAGAAAATGTCTGATTAGCTCACCTTGGGTCACATGGTCTCTTGGCCAGGGGCAGGCAGGAATTGAGTGACTGTCCCATTGAGACTACATGTAATGCAGTGGGTGGGAATGATTCCCAAAAGGGGAAATCAGAATGCTGAGGACAGAATGGAAAAGAAATAGATACCAAGTTGTCCAAAACGGGGGATGCCCACTGCAGTGATGGGATCAGATGCTTTTCACAATCGATGACATTTACTGGAGTTTTCCATGTGTTAGGCAGGGCTGTTAGTGCAGGCTGGATCCTGTTCAAGAGTGCCAAGTCCTAGCCCAACCTCTGCTAGCCAAATAGCTGTATCTCCCCGGAGGAAGGGATATCTTTATGTGCAGAAACACACTAGGCACTTTGTATAAATCATCAGATTTCATCCTCTTAACAACCTTGAAAGGTGGATGTGGTAGATGAAAGATGCTTTGCTTCTTCTCCCATTGAGGAGATAGTCAAATCCTTGGGAAATGGTCCACATGCTATATGCGTCATTGAGAGGTAAAGCCTGTGTCCCCTCCTCTTAATATTAATTTTTGTTTGTTTGTTTTCGGTACGCGGGCCTCTCACTGCTGTGGTCTCTCCCATTGCGGAGCACAGGCTCCGGACGCGCAGGCTCAGCGGCCATGGCTCACGGACCCAGCCGCTCCGCGGCATGTGGGATCTTCCCGGACCGGGGCACGAACCCGTGTCCCCCGCATCGGCAGGCGGACTCTCAACCACTGCGCCACCAGGGAAGCCCTGTCCCCTCCTCTTTAATCTGGAATGACCTCAGTGACTCGCCGGCCAATAAAATACGGTGGAAGTAACATCCTAGGACTTCCAAGGCTGGGTCATAAGAATCCTTGTTACTTTTTTCCTGGGTTTCTTGGAGCCCCGAGCCACCATATGTGAAGTCCAGCTACCGTATCCTATTGATCAGTTGCAGAGTTCGGGTTCAAGAGAAGGAATGGAGATGTGGCCTCTTAATGGGACAAGTGTCAAAGAGTTTACTGTCACCTTCAATCTACCGAAATGTTGGTTGAATACATTAAACAAATATTTATTTGCTGAGCATCAACTCTGTACCAGACACTAATCTAGGCACTGGGAATAAAGTGATGGACAAAACAGAAGAGATCTCTGCCTCCGAGGAGCCTGCATTCCAGTGAGAGTTCGCGTTTAGCTTGAATACATGGTTGATGACCTGGAAAAGAGGATTGAGAATGTCAGGCTTCTAACTTCCAACCTGATGCCTGCATCCCCTAAAATAATCTCACTGTGACACAAGGTTGGATTCATCCTTTCCGAGTCAAGTCCCTGATCAGTCATCATCTGCGTTCATCCTCAAGGCAACATTTGACGAATTCTGGAAGAATGAACAAAGAAACAGCAAGAGGCAGCTTTTGTGTCTCCTGCTTTCCATGAGACGCTGAGCACGTTGTAGGGCTTAGAAACAAGACGCTGCCTGAAGCTCTCACGGTTCACTCAGGCCCCTCATCCGCTCTGGGTCCAGGAACTTGACCTGTGGGACAGACAAAGAAGGAGAGTCTCAGGGAGAACGAGGAAGCTGAAGTTGCATCATCGTGGCTCAGACCAGCCAGTGTCCACATTGGAACTGAGCTGTGAGCTTCAGAGCGGGTGTGGGGAAGACTGGGCCCGAGGGCTGGGTCTGAGTAGCACAGAGGAATCTCACTCATGGTAGAGACAGCCTGGGTTCTGTTCTGGGATAGCACACGTAAGTGGCAGGGTAAACCCCTGAGTCGTGGAGCTGATCTGAGCTCTTTCAACCTGGGGACCTTGCAGATGAGCAAAATCCCGACTTCAGCACCATCAAAGAGGTTAGAGGGCAAAGTCAACTGTTTCAACAGGGAGCAAAGGGCTGACTCACCCAGGCCGTGCCTTCCTCTGGCCTGAGTCAGGCGTAAAGGATTAAGTTTTCTATTTTGGGGAGCTCCTAAGTGCTCCCTCGGAGAACTTCCAGCGGAGGTGTGTGGGTTCCCATCAACTCCCTCACACACCTCTCCAACTAGAATCCATTTATTTTTCGTTGCCATTATTGGGCAACCAACCAATGACTACTTATTGAGCTCTGACTCGGATGCATTTTATATGTCACCTAGATTTCTTTTTTTCTCAGAAGGTGTTCCGGAGAATACTAATTTTCAAGCATGCTCCTTAGGCAGCCGGGGGTGGGGATTTCTTTGCAGATTTTCCATCATCAAACGCAAGATACACTTGGGAAAGACTTGGTTAAATTTTTCTTCTACTGTAGCGCATTTAGAGTCTTTAGTGTGTTAGTGCCCATTGCAAATCTCCAACAGTTATTTAGATTATTAACCTTTCCCAACTCATTCTGGCCGTAGGACTCCCTTTGGTAAAGCAAAGGAATTGTTTTTAGACAAAACGGCTTTGAGAAATGTTGTCCTTGAATCACCACTTCAGAACAGTTCTTTCATAGCATGAGTGTAGGAATTAACCAGCGAGCTTGTTAAAAATGCAAATTCCCACTCCAGATGTTCAAATTGAATATGTCTTGGGTGAAATATTTATGTAATAAATATCTCAGGTGATTCTGATGTGGGTGATTCATGGCACCCACTTTGGGAAACACTGCTTTAAGAGCAGGTCCGAGTTGGAAAGCATGTCAGCCTAACCCCTTGTTTTATAGATGGGGAAACTGAAGCTCTGAGAAGCAACTTGTCACACAGTGAGTTTTGTCTAGAGTTAGCGATTGGCCTGAACATCCAGCTGAGAAAAAAACACAAAACCTCCCCATCACCTGATGAAACTTGCAGTGCTTCATTTGCATCAGAGATATCTATAAATAATAACAATATTAAGTGTTAAGGGGTGGTTACTCACGGATGGATAAGTAGTGAGTGGATAAATAAATTAATGAAAATATGTCCCGTATTCTAGTCCCTTATACTTCTTTTGATACAATCCAAGAGCATCAGATTTATTTTGCTCAGTTCCTCTTATGATAAAGAAAGCTGATGTCCAGAGAACTTAAGTAATTTGCTCCAGGTCACACAACAAGTTAATGGTAGAGTCGTAGCTATGAGTCAGTTTTTTCTGATTCCAGATACCAATCCTGATTCCAGGATTGCCATTCCACAGCCAACCTCGGATTCTAGAGTCAGAGGTGGATTTGTTTCTCAGCTCTTCTACTGACTAACTGTTCAACACTGACCAAGTCACATGACCTCTCTGAGCCTCAGGTATAAAATGAAGATAGTAGTAACTTGCTTCCCCACTTTGCTGGAAGGATTTAATGAGATAAATTCTGTACACTTTTGGCATGGTGCTCAGCATGTGGTAAGCACCTTATAAATATTAAGTACTACCAATAATAATATTCATAACCATGAGCAGTATCTAAAAGAGAAAACCAGTGCATGTTGAGGAGGAAAATGAATTCCTTTTGTTGAATAACAAGGCAACAGTCACGAGCTCATAAGGTTTGTCTTTCCTGTGTGTCGGGTGGAGCCTATATCTCGGAGTGCCAGAATCCCAGGGTTGGAATGGGCTTTGGAATGTACCTAATCCAATATCCAACCCTCAGTATAGACTCCCTGTGAGAAAGCCCAGTGGCCCTATCTACTCCCAGTTTATTACCTCCACTGACTGTGAACTCACCAGCTCCTGAGAAAGCCCAGTCCTTTCTAGAAAAATGGCAGCAATCTTTACTGCCGTGTCTCCCAAATGTTGTCCAAGTACCATTACTTCCAGAAGATGGTCCTCAAGAAAAGCATTTAAGCAATGTCACAAGCCCTAACCACCTCCTTCCTTAGAGATTTTCTTCAAAAGCTCTGAGAAGTCCTGCAATTGGGAAAGAAAAGCACTTCCTCTTTGTTAAACCTAAGGCTTTCTCCAAACTCATTTGACCAAAACAAACAAATAACAACAACAGTCAAAACAAGCAAACAGAAAGCCCTATTGACAATCTTGTTGATCTTTTGTTTTTTCCTATGGTATCACTTTGGGGACTTCTTCAATGGTATAAATTTTTCTCTTCTAGTAGTTCATGAATTATTATTTTTTTGCAGTCATGCCAATATGACATTCAAGATTCGTTTGAGTTCAAATAGTACTGTTGTCCCTTCAGAAAAATATTTTCCAACACACAATCCTGGTCTGTAAGCACAGGTACATTTGTGCTGATTGTTTACAGCTGACATCTGTTCCAACTGGCCTGTGTCTGTACCATATACTGCTGGTTAAATATTTTGTACATTGCTTCTGCTAACAACTCCTCATTCCTTAAGACTGCCCTCTCTCGAAACCCATCACGCTCCTTCTCTCGGTGCCATAAATCAGCTTCCCAAAGCTTCAGCCCATCTCTTCTCTAGGGATCTCTCTACTCAGCTCAGACCCTGTCCCAGCTCTCAGCTTGCTTCCCACACTAGTCAGTGACTTCAGTGCCTCTCCTCTGTCCCCAGAAAATGTGCCTGAAAAGAGGGGGTTGGTGGTAAGTCCCAAGCCGCTGCACAGTGCCAGGTGTTCCAAAATTGCTATTTGACCTTGAGATTCAAGCACGTAGGAGCACACACACACACACACACACACACACACACACACACACACACCTTCCAGACTCCCTCAAAGCAGATATCCAAACATCACCCCTTCCTCATTTCAGTGGGGGTCTCCCATCTCTCCAGGAGACGAATCCACTGAGAAAACTTCCAGAGCCCTCTCTTGGGGAGGAGAGGAAGGTTAAAAGTGTACATGGAGCATTCTTTCTGGCTCCGCTCAGAAGCCATCAGGGCAAAGGGAGAGGGGTTTCTGGTTTCAAAGGGAGCCTGAGCAAAGCTGCTTCTTTTAGTTGCAGCCCCTCTTAGGGAAATGAGAGTTGTTTTTTTTTTCCTCCTCTTGCAAGCAGAGCCATAAATCATGAACGTTCCTTCGGTTCTGGGAGTGGGGGTGGGATTAAGGTTGTTTGGGTGGATTTGTTTGAATGTGTGTCTTTTGGTCTTCATCACCCTCCCCCTTCATAAACATCAGCTTGTAAGTTCTCATCCTCTAGAGGATACACCGAAGGCATCGCGTTAAATATTTAGAACAGGAAACCACCTTACGTGTCTGGATGGGAAAAGTCATCTCAGATGTGCTCGGGGGGGCCTCCTGTCTCTCTCTTGACCTCACAAATGAGAAGGCCCCCTTCCTTTTGATACCCAGGTGTCACCTCAAACTCTTCCCGAGAAAAGAGGGAGGCTTGGCACGCCGGCCGGGGATGGATTGGCTGGGAAAGTGTTTCTCTTTGGAGCAAGGTTTTGTAGGCCAAGGATAATCAATAAAATACATTTTTAATAGCCTTTTTCTTGTGAGTAAGGTGGTTATGTGGCTCAGTGAAGGGAGAAAAACATGGTCGGAGGAAGAAGTCAGCAAGACCATCTGCCAGAGGACAGGTATCCATTTGTGCTGAAGTACAACCCCGCTCATGTGCCCTCCTGTGTGAAACCTTCTATGGCTCCCTACTGCCCAGGGAAGAAATGTCAAGTTGCCACCTAGGGAATAGGAGACCTTTCAGAACTTGGCTCAAGTCTAATATTTTTCTCCTGCTTGTCCTTTCTTTCATCCACAGCTCTGATCTCATCAAAACCCTCATTTCTCCTTTTATTATCCATGTATTTTCACATCTCAGTCTTGCTGCTCTCTGTGCCCAGAATGATATTTGCTTCATCTCTCCTTTATATCCTTGGAAGGGTCCAGCCTGACTTATTAGTTAAGAATATTTTAATAGTAAGTAGCGGTAATCAGTAAAGAAGACACATTGGCTCATGTAACTGGGAAGTCAAGAAACACATGGACTTCAAGTAAGGCTTGATTCAGCAGCTTAAACAATGGCATGGAGGGCCCAGTTTCCCTCCACTCTGTGTGTCAGGCACCACGTGACAACCCCTTGCTAATCTTAGATCACCCTTAAAGGGAATAGAATAGTTCTAGTAATTCTAGCCCTCGTGTAGTCACCCTGTAGCATCCAGAAGAGACTCCCTTTAGGTAGCTCCTACACAAGTCCTGGGAGTCACTTTCAGTGGTCCAAATTAAATCCTGTGTCCATCCCTACATCAGTGGCTGGGACTGGGAGAATCAAATCTGTTTGCCTTTGTACATGTCCATTTCCTCTGCATGGAATACTCCTCCTTGCGAAACTCCTATTTAGCCCTCAAAACCTGGGCCAAACGTCCCATAACTCTGTTAGGCTTCCTACTCCATTTCGACCTCTCTTTAGTGAGTTAGCGAATTTTTGGCCACATTTCCAACACACTCTGTTTATTTTTCTTTTTGCACACAATATATTGCCTTATTGTCATATTTAGAAGGATGTGAGTTCTTCTAGGATACTGACCACGTTGGACGCATATCAATAGCCTGTATGTTGACTCATGTACCACTAGACATGCAGGAGGTCTAGAAATATCTGTCAAACGAACGCATATGCAATGCGCGTGGACATCTGTCATCACACATGGGTTCTGAGTCATCAATCAAGACAGAGGTCCTTGAAATCCCAGAATCAGTTTTGTCTTGGAGCTTGATCAGGTCTTAAGCAAAGAGATGCCATCGCTGAGCACCACCCCACTTTTGCAAAAAACCCCCAAAAATCAAAAAACCCGCGCACCTTTCTGGGATCATCTCCAGGGCATACCCAGTCCTGAGAGAGTTATTCCAGGCTGGTTCTAAAATTAGGTCAGACTCTTAGCAGGGAGCAGGTGGGCCATGTAAATTGGGTAACTTAACGAGATTTTAACACAGGAGGCTTTCTAAAGGTGCAACTGAGTGTAGGGAAACCAACGAGGGGTAGTGAAGCACTCCAGTATTAGCAATAACAGGAAGTGGCTCCAACCTCAAGGAAAGCCAGAGGGAGAGACCTGAATGGAGGCCGCCATCTCACAGAAGCAGGGCCTTTGGAAAAGGGAGACGGACAAACCCCAGCACCCTGGCAGGGAGGAAACCGGGAATAAATACCTGACCTCATTCTTCTCGTGTCCGTGCTCAAACTCAACCCGACACCAGAAAGCAAGGGAGCTGCTGATGTGGTCCATATGGGTCAGCCTCCTGAAGCAAAGAACAGAGTGGAGAACGGAGGAGAAACACATGGAAGCTATCCATGGTGTGAGGTAAGGGAAGTCCTGGCAAATGGAGCAGTGAGTAGCAGGGGCCAGCTGGGTTTTCTACATTCTGCTAAAGTGGCCTCATTCCTTCTTTTTGGATCAGGGAAGATGGCAGCCCGTCTACCTCGAATTTAACTAGATAGGTGATGGGTTTTCATAGCGTGTTTTGGAGAAAGATGGATCAAGGTGGGCTACCCTTCTGAACCAATCCATGGACTTACTTGTAGGTTGGAGGATGATAACCCAATGGCGATGGCTGAAGAACTGGAAACAGTCAGGAGGATGACTGTGAATCTGGACCACAGGGCTTCATTGGCGGCTTTGGCTGCTCACCATGTTATCAGCGAATTGGTTAAAACCAGAATACACCCGTTTATTGTATTTCCTGGTGACCAAGGTTGGAAGAACTAGCCAGCAGTTTGGAAGACAGACCAGGATGGCAAATAGTTGAAATGATGAACTGAGTTAAGTGGCATAAGTTTTGCTCCTCACAATGTCAAGTGCAGAAGCCCAAGGTCAGGGGTGGTTTTAAGGGATGAGTACAAGTTGCCCAGGTAAAGGGGACAAAGGTCCAGTTGGAGGACAATGGAGGTGTGAAGTAAGCTACAAATAGGGCTTGGAGGAATCTACAAGCACGGTGGGGCTGCTAATGGGTGTATCAAGAGGCAGGATGTGAGAAGAGGTGATACAGAAGAGACATAAAGAACTCTGCCTGTTCAGGGCTTGAAAAGGAGCACAAAATTCACCCTGTAGGTGACTGAGATTCACACAAGAGTTTCTGGTGAGCAAGTGAATAGACAAATTATTTATTTTTTCCTTCATGCGTGTATGTGTGTACTTATTTAGTTCGTTTTCGTGTGATCGGTCTAGTGGTTCAGTTTTTATTTATCTTGGCCCTGCCGCTCGCCATCTGGGATCTTAGTTCCCTGACCAGGGATCGAACCCACAGCCCTGCAGTGGAAGCGCAAGTCTTAACCGCTGGACCGCCAGGGAAGTCCCGCGTGGTTCAGTTTTATCTCCTCAAAATTTTATCGTGAGAATTTTCAAACATACAGAAAATTCAAAGTAATTATACAAAGGACATCTGTATACCCGCCACCTAGATGCTACCACGGACATTTTGCTACATGTGCTGCATCACGTCTCTGTCCATGCTTCCATACTTCCTGTTCTCCACCCGTCTCCACCTTATTTTTTGATCCACTTCGATATAAGGCATTGGTAGACTGTTCCCCTAAGCCCATCAGCTTGCGTAGCCGTAACTACAGCTCATATGTGTGTAATACAGATTGGATTTTCCATACGAAATCATGGCATATCACAGCTAGTTAGCAAATCCAAACATGGGATCTGATCCCAGACCCAGTGCCCATAGCCACCGTCACACGGCGTCTGGATGGAGCCACCCGAGTGTTTTAAGTAAAGGACTGAGCTCAAAGGTGATGGATGGATTATAAGGTGGAGTCTAAATAAAAAATGAGGCAACCACACGGGCACCTGGGCAGGGCCAAGGTGGCAGGAAACCCAGACCATGGAGAACTGATGCTCAAACATGAGCGATCCAGTTTTTCCATCAACCCACTGGCCCAAGGCTTGGACTTTCTGAATAATCTTTGAAGACAGTTGAGGTTTTGGATGGACCCTGTCCCTTCCGGTCTTCCTTAGGTCCTTGACTCAGTCCAGGGCACTTGATTTGGGAGAGAATGATACGGGCTCTGAGTCATAGGTCAGCGCCAACAAACTTCCCGAACATGCTGAAGAAAATGAGATAAACTCCCAGGAATGTTAATCCCAGAAATATTAGAAAACCGTAGTGGAAGATGTGAGGACAAGCGTTTAATCCTTGCGGTTGAAGTTCTTATGCTTTCGTGTTTGCCTGCATGACCAAACCTAACCAGTATCCCCAGGTTACTCATTTGTGTGTGTTTGGAAAATGCTCATTTCCTTTTATGTTGGCCCAGATTTCTCACGGCATGAGGGGCTTTCCTTGGGATTCCCAGGAGTTTAGACAGGGCTTCTATCAAAAGTCTCCAAACAATGAATGAGGCCACTTCATCTGCCGTCATCTGCCATCAATACATGATTAAGTGGAAACTTAGTAGGATCCTAGTCAATGAATAAAGATCAGCTAACTGGGGAAAAAGCTATTAGCTAATTCTTGAATTGGTATTCTCTTGGCCTATCAATTATGAATGCTAAGTTTTTTTGGGGGGGGTGGTGTTATATTTTCTCATTCAGGATTAAGCCATCCTACCCAGTGATAAATAGAGCTGTGTTTGAATTTCCACAGGCATTTTTGCATTCTATGCAGGGTATAACTCGATAAAGACCCAACAAAACATTAAGACACAAACCTTTGCGATCAACAGGTAAATTCTCACTAAGTGTGAGGGATCAAAAAGAAGAAGGTCAAGGATAAATTTCATTTGTTTTCTTCCTAGACTGGCCTCAATAGTAGAATATAATTTGGCTAATGGAGTTTGTGTTTTTTTTATTAAATTACACGGGCATTTAAAAGATCTCTAAAACAATAGAAGTATTCCAGGGAGTTAATTACACGTGGAGTTATTCAACCAACCTCACTCTGTTATGCAGAACCCCATACATTCTCTCTGGTACGGAGAAAAAATATGAAGGTGGACATTTTAATCACTATAGGAGCTAGGAGTTGGGGCTTTGAAACTTTCCTGGAACACTATGTCTGGAAGGCTCTCAGGAGAACACCTTGCTTCACACTCTCATTTTGGAGATGTGTCTGGAACACGAACATATCGAAGTTGTTAGATTTTATTGTCACCAAGAAGCAGCCCATATGATCCAGGTAGAAAGAAAACATCGAAGAGGTATCAGTGGCCATCCATCATTTGTTCATTCCTTTATTCTAGAGGTATATTTTGAGATCCCACTGAGTGCCATGGACCCTGCAAGTCAGAGCTTCTCCTGGAAGTGAGTGAGGGCTCCCCCATGCTTATGAAGCCAGGGCCATCTGATACCAAAATAGTTTGGGGTCCCGAAGAAACACAGGCTGTTTACTGTGAAAACTTCACATGAGCTGTGAGGCGTTCTCGAATTGAATCAGGCTATAACTGTTTCCGGCACCTGCCTGTTTTTAAGCATTTGGTTTGATCTACAAATCCAATTTGATGAGTCATTAATAGATGTTTAATAGATGTTCCCAAAACACAAATGTCCCACAGCCAAATCAGTCTGGGATCCCTGTACACTGTGTCTCCCTTCTGGACACGTTTAACGCACATTAGCTTGTGAGAGCCCCTAAGAGTTCTCAAATGTATGTGGACACACACACACACACACACACCCCGCACGCTGCAAACACACATCTTTTTATTTTTTCCTGTTTTCCTTTCAGAGAACAGTTAGGTATGACGCTTAACTGAATATGCCAGCAACCAGTGAACTTATCAAGCAAAAACAAACACAGCAACTCAGGAATTTCCAAACACAGATTCTGTTGCATCAGTTGACATTTCATGGGGTGTCTGCCTTCAGAACTTAGTGAAGACATGGCTGTCTAACATCACGGATGTGGGTTCCCAGTTAGGGGATGTTTGGCTTTTGTCTAGCTCATGTCTAATTCTTTTGGATTCCTCTGAAGAGGAGGTCAAAAATCTAGGACAATAACATCCGAGGTAAGTAGCGGGAGGAGATCCATAATCACGAGGGTGATGACAGCTAACATTTATTGAGTACTTACTATATACCAGGCACTAAAGATTTCACATGTGTTGAACCACTGATTTCTTAAAAACAATCTGGTGAGTTGGATGGGTATTATTGTTAGCTCTGCATTAGAGATGGGGAAACTGAGTCATGGGGAGATTAAAGCCACTCGCCCAGGTTCCCCAGTGAGTGAGCAGACAGGCTGGAGTTAAAACCAGACAGTCTGGCCCCAGAGTGTATGCTCTTTTTCTTTTAATTTCTTTTCTTTTCTTTTCTTTATTTTTGGCTGTGTTGGGTTTTTGTTGCTGCACGTGGGCTTTCTCTAGTTGCGGCGAGCGGGGGCTGCTCTTCATTGCAGTGCGCAGGCTTCTCATTGCGGTGGCTTCTCTTGTTGCAGAGCACGGGCTCTAGGCATGCGGGCTTCAGGAGTTGTGGCTCACGGGCTCTAGAGCGCAGGCTCGGTAGTCGTGGTGCAGGGGCTTAGTTGCTATGCAGCATGTGGGATCTTCCCGGACCAGGGCTCGAGCCCGTGTCCCCTGCATTGGCAGGCGGATTCTTAACCACTGCGCCACCAGGGAAGCCCAGAGTGTATGCTCTTAATTCCTTTGTATTCTGCCTCATTTTAATAGCAATCATTAACAGTGTTGAGGGCTTACTATGTATCAGGCCCTGAAGTGAGCACTTTAGAAGCATTGTCTCATGTATACCCCTAGTGTGATAAGAATATCATTATCCCTATTTTACAAAAAGTGGCATTGAGTTTGGGCGAGGTTTCGCCACTTGTCCAAAGTTGTGTAGCTAAGTGAGTGGTGGAGCCAGTATTCAAACTCAAGTCCAGCACACTCTGGAGTCCACATTCTTCACTGAACTGTGAAAAGAAAAGAAAAGAAAATGGTGGACGTCCTCAGGAAGGCAAGTTGCGAGTCATTACAGGAAAACCTTTCAAATAGTCAAGGCTGTCCGACCATGGAAGGCCTGCATGCTGAGGAGAGAGCTGTCCGTGGCTTGGCACTGCTTAGGCAGAGGAGGGGCGATCGTCTGCCAGGGTTATTGCACTGGAGTCCCTATTCCAGGCAGGAGGATCACTTGGATTCCTTCAACCTAAGATCCTACAACTATGGGAGCATCTTTGTTGGCATGAAGGATGAGAGGGCTTCTGGTCACCGGAGACTGGGAGTATAGTAAGAGATGGCGCACACTTTTTGGATTTATGGGCACTATTTTGGAATCATAAATGGTTACCTAACCTATTTACTTATTCATGCATGTAATAACTAATATTTATTGAGTACCTACTGTGTGTCAAGCCTTGTGCTAGGCACTGGTGAAGATTTAGAGCGTTTACAATCTGTGATGAAGTCTGAATTTTATTTTATTTTATGTTGCCCACACCGCACAGCTTGCGGGATCTCAGTTCCCCGACCAAGGGTGGAACCTGGGCCACGGCAGTGAAAGCACTGAATCCTAACCACTGGACCACCAGGGAACTTCCAGGAGTCTGGATTTTAAAACAAAACAAATAAACAGCCATGGGCAAATGACATGAAAGCTACAAAGGAAGAAACCAGAATCCAGTGATGGAGAATAGCAGGGTGTGGAGGAAGGTGACCTGCTCGAGATAGGGTGGTCATGGAAAGACTCTTCAAGGAAGTGGCAGGTAAATCTCAATCTTGAATTATGAGATGGGAACAGACATAAGAAGATCTGGAGGAAGAGCAACCCCAGAGGAGCGAAGAGCTTGTGCAAGAAGACTGGTGCAGGAAAAGCTTGCTCAAGCATTAACCAAAGACCAGTGAGGTTGGAATCATGAAAGGACATTCTTTTTTTTTTTTTTTTTTTTTTTTGCGGTACGCAGGCCTCTCACTGCCGTGGCCTCTCCCGTTGCGGAGCACAGGCTCCGGACGCGCAGGCTCAGCGGCCATGGCTCACGGGCCCAGCCACTCCGCGGCATGTGGGATCTTCCCGGACTGGGGCACAAACCCGTGTCCCCTACGTCGGCAGGCGGACTCTCAACCACTGCGCCACCACGGAAGCCCGAAAGGACATTCTTGTGTAAGATGGTAAAGAGGTAGTTTGTACACCAGACAAAATAGTTTATGCCAATTGCAATGGGGAGCCATCCAAGGGTTTTAGAGAATGAGGGTAATGTTATCTGATTTAGGGTTTTTTTTTTAACTTTTTATTTTATATTGGAGTATAGTTGATTAACAATGTTGTGTTCGTTTCAGGTGTACAGCGACGTGATTCAGTTATACATATACATGTATCTATTCTTTTTCAAATTCTTTCTCATCTAGGTTGTTACATAAAATTGAGCAGAGTTCCCTGTGCTACACAGTAGGTCCTTGTTGATTTAGGTTTTTAGAATAGACCCGTGGCTGCTGAGTGGAGAATGGATTAGAAGGGGGCAATGAGACATGGTGGTGGTGACTTAGAGCAAAGGAATGGTGGCAGAAAGATAAAGACATGGGAATAGGTGACATATATATCTATTATATATAGGAGGTAGAGCCAGGAGGCCTTGGTGATGGGTTGGGGTAATCTGGGATAGATTGTTGGGGAAGAAAAAAAGCAAGAGATAGAGGGCAACCTCCAGGCTTCTTGCTGGATGATAGTATACTGCGTACTAGGGTGTAAGAAAACTCTCTGGTGAATATATTGGCCTGTAATTGCCAGTCCTTTTGCCTTGATTGCCAAATTGTTGGCCCAGAGAGTACTGAGAGGAATAGCATTTATATATTTGTAGTAGCTGAATCTGAAGGGACACAGGCCAACGACGGTACACCAAGCACTCGGGAATAGCAAAAAGGCTCACAACCATCGGGGGTCCACAATTATCCCCGTAGACGAGGCAACTTAACACACACACATGCTCCTAAAACGGCAGGGTTCTGTCAATTACCGATGGTAAACCACACACTGGCTCTTGACCAATCCCAGGCTCCCACAAAAGCCAACAATTAAAAGGTGTATCCTCAGCGGATGACCAGCCACTCCGGAGACCCCGGTCTCCCTGGGGGTTGTCTAACAGCTTTCAAGATTACAGCCCCAGCTCTAGCTCTCGAAAACCTGGCCCGGGCCCTAGGAAGTGCTTCAGTAATGGGTGATCACGAATGAACAGCCAACGATTTGCTGGAAATTACGAGTGATAAATAATTGACAGGGAGGGAGCCTGACCAGCGGTACCCTAGCCTCCTGCTGAGTCTCCTTAATGCATTTCCTTGATGCAACTCCCTGAAGTGTAGGGTGCAGACAGCAACCCGTCCTTCAGAAGATGCTGACTGGCAAGCTTGGAGAGTTATAAATATATGGGCCTCTCCACATTTTACTCGAGGTAACAACAGGTAGCAGCTCAGCAAGGACGTGGCATGGCTGCCCGTGTTCAACCAACTTGGACCCCACTTGCTGTGGTGTGATACACAGTCGTCCCCAGAAGGCAACCAGCCTCTGAGATTCTGAGATTGGCTGCAGGTTGAAAACCTCAGTGAGTTTAGGGAGAGATGAGAGGGATTGAGTCATCCATGAAAAGGAATTGAGGGAAGTTTTGAGATTAGTCCAATTGCCCAGATCACGAAGAGTCCAAGCTATGGTTTTTTGTTTTTGTTTTTGTTTTTGTTTCTTATCAACCCTCAATCCTGCCTCTTCCTCCTTGACCCCTATGAGTCCATCATGCTGTTATCCACATGGTTCCCACCACTTCTTAAAATCTCTGCTGCTCTGATCTGGAGCAAGCCACAATCATCTCTCTGTGTTAGTGCAATAGCCTCGAACAGTGCTTTTCCCTCCAGTGTAGTTTTAATAGAACAGCCGGAGAGGTTCTGTCGATGGGTAAATCCCATCCTGTCTCTTGTCTGCACCAAGCCCTCCAATGGCTTCTGTCAGAGTCAGAGCGGAAGTCAAAGTCCTTCCCGATCTGGGCACCCCTGTTAGCACTCTGGCATCAGTTCCTGGTACCCTCTGCATCAGCCCCTCCCTTCCCACCACACTAGGCTCCCCGCGGTCCCTTGTCCACACCAGACACACTCCTCTGGGTCACTGTGCTTCTTCCTAAACGGCTCTTCCTCCAGATATTGACATGGCTTTCTACATCACTTTAGTCAGGTTTTCGTTTAAATATCACCTTCTCCAAGAGGACTTTTCTGGCTACTGTATTTAACACTGAATTCTTGTCTGCCCACAGACAGACATGCAGTACCTAGGTAGCTAGCTCCCTTTCTGATTTTGTTTTTCCATCAGCACTTATCATCATCTGTATTAATGTTCTGTTGCTGCCATATTATAACTAATTACCATAAGCTTAGCAGCTTAAACAACACAAATTTATTATCTTACAGTTCTGTAGTTCAAAAGTCTGGCATAGGTCTCAGTGGGGTGAAATCAAGGTGTTGGCAAAGCTGCATTCCTTCCGGAGGCTCTGGGCTCTGATCCGTTCTCTTGCCTTTCCCAGGTTCTAGAGGCCGCCTATATTCCTTGGCTTGTGGCCCCTTCTCAAAGCAATCTTGCATCTCTCTGACCATTCTCTTGGAGTCGCATTTCCCTCCAAACTCTCTTTCCCTGCCTCCCTCTTCTACCTTTAAGGATCTTTGTGGATACGTTGGGCCCACCCAGAGAATCTAGCCAGAATCATCTCCCTATTTTGAGATCAGCTGCTGAGCAAAGGTAATTCCATCTGCAACCTTAATTTGTCTTTACCGTGTAGCCTAAAATATTCACAGATTCCAGATATTAGGATGTGGACACCTTTGGGAGCTATTCTTTGGCCTACTACACCAAAGAACAGCTCTACTACTACTCCTACTGTCAAATTTGTCTATTGATTATGATGAGTGTCTGTCTCTGCCAGCTAGAAAGTAAGCTGCAGGAGAACAGGGCATTTGTGTCAAATCGGTTCACTGCTTTATCCCCACCAAGCATCTCAACAGTGCCCAACACATAGCAATCACTAAAAAAAAAATTTTTTTTTGAATGAATACATGAACACATGGTGCTCCCAGATCATTCTCCACCCTTCTCCACCCACCTTTGGGTCCTGGGAGGCTGATCTGTACATAGTGTGTGCATGCTGTTCCCCGTCTGGAATTTTCTCTTGCCTGTCCTGTAAGTTTTTCATCCTCAGTCATCCTTAACACGTGACACTTTGGCATCCCTTCTGTGAAGTTTTCCGATTCTCCTAGGAAAAATGAGGAAGATTCTCTCCACTGCCTTCTGATAGTACCTTTTGTATCCTTGAACTGTGTCTATCTCCTCCTCTAGAATACCCTACGAAGATTGCAATATCTTTTTTTTTTTTTAATTGGGTATAGTTGTTTTACAATGTTGTGTCAGTTTCTACTATACAGCGAAGTGGAGTTCCCTGTGCTATAGAGAGGTTCTCATTAGTTATCTATTTTATACATATTGGTGTATATATGTCTATCCCAATCTCCCAGTTCATACCCCACCCCAAGTTTCCCCCCTTGGTGTCCATACGCTTGTTCTCTACATCTGTGCCTCTACTTCTGCCTGGCAAACTGCTTCATCTGTACCATTTTTCTAGATTCCACATATAGGCGTTAATATACAATATTCGTTTTTCTCTTTCTGACTTACTTCACTGTGTATGACAGTCTCTAGGTCCATCCACATCTTTTTGTTTTTTAATCTTTGTATTCTTATATCTTGCATATGGTAAGTATTTGATAATTTTTTTTATCAGATACATTTATTTATTTTAGTGGAAAGGTCCAGATTGAGTAGAAAGGGACTCTTGATTTTAGAATTCAATAGTGACCGGGGCAGGAGGCTTTGGAGGCAGAGCGTATATTACACTTTGA
This sequence comes from Phocoena phocoena, assembly GCF_963924675.1. Classification (NCBI taxonomy): domain Eukaryota; kingdom Metazoa; phylum Chordata; class Mammalia; order Artiodactyla; family Phocoenidae; genus Phocoena; species Phocoena phocoena. The sequence continues at coordinate 77,026,465 of NC_089231.1, forward strand.
AAAGTAACGGTAATAAAATTGCTTTGAGGGCTTACAACCTGCCAGGAACTGTGTCGAGTATTTTACGTGCATTATCTTATTTGATTCTTACAACAAAGCTATTCTGATGTCAAAGTCCATACTCTTAACTGTGGTGCTAAAATTCCTGGGACAGTTGGGATCAGAAATAAGTCATGGTGTGGCAGCCAGAGGGAGAGGATGTGAGTTCTAATATGTACATTTATACAGTAATTTCTAAATACAGAGGGAGGCAGAGGGAGAAGGGGACGGGGCAGGGGGGTGGGGGACAAATTTAAATGCCAAAGCGAAACAGAAGAAAGAAAAGACAGAGAAGTGAGAAACTTGAAAGTCAAGAAGTAATGGGTGTTCCCAGCTCAATGTGACAATTCAGACATTCCTTTGGTGACAATTATGTCAAATACAGCCTAATCTGGGCATTGATTTCCAGGCCTGAACTTTATCGAGGCTAACAGAGAGTAAGATGAGACTGATTCTTGGGTATTATGAACTTGACTTTAAAGTCAGGGAGTGACGGGGGAACTTCAGACACACTGCAGGTTCAGTGGAGGAAATCTTTTAAGGAGGGGCGGCTACTGTGAATCCTAGAATGACCTAGGAATATCTGGCTTACGTCCACGTAAACCCTTTTTGCAGGGCTTTTTAACTCCGAGGGGTGAGGGAGCTGCTAGGAAGCGGGGACCTTGTCCTGACCCCCACTTGAAGCAGAGCGGCCACTCCTATACGTTCTCTGTGTTGACTGTTTATATTATCATCCTTTACAGAGGACGGATTCAGCTGCTGTAGGATAAAGGGTTTGGAACTACATCTTCATTTATAAGAGGTAGGGATTGAGGGTCAGGGAGGAGAGTGTGTAAGACGCCTTCTGTCTGCCCCTCCCGATCCACGGTCCGCCCTTCTGCACGCAGCTTTTTGCCCCGAGAAACATCCTTGTGGAAACCACGTCAGTGATCCCCTGTGCCTTCTGGTTTCTGTCTGGATTTGGCCAGTGGAGGCACTAGCCAATCGCAGAGAGTTGGATGGAGGAAGGCGTGATCAGGTGGTGTATTTGGTCCCCCTGCTCCCATTTTGCGGGCTCATTGCAGACCTTTGACCCCTCCACCAAGGGTCACAGATCCCGCGGGGTGATGCTCTCGGTACAAGCATCTGACTCCAGGTTTTATGCCTGCTCCCTTATTTTAACCCTTCAGGTCTGAGCATGGTAATGTACCCTCCTTGCTAGCCCCCTGCTGGGGTTCCACCCAGCCCGTTGCTGTGTTCTCTACACCCTGCCCACACCTTTGCAAACAGGCTTTTTAAGAAATGCTCCCTGAATTATCCTGGCTTGAGTGTGCTCTTTGCATTTTGCCGGGACCCTGACAGATGTCATGTGGCTTCTGCCCAAGATCACAGGAGGGAATCAGGCTAGAATTCCGGTCTCTTTGCCTTCATAGGCAAGTGGCCCTCTGGTCAAGTGGGCCCTAGTGGACGCTGCCTTTCTTTCCTGGGGAAGCAGTTTGGGGGTCTCTGACATCAGCCAGGTTAGAGTGAGAGGTGAGAGAACCCCACGGATCATGCCAGGATGACACCGTGTCCACTTCGAGCCATCTCAGAAGAGAAGAATGAGAAATTCAAGGGCTTATAGGATCCTCTACCTGCCCCAGGGCCTGGAAAGACCTCAGTTCCCCAAAAGTCAACGGACAAAGTATCACCTAACGTTTATAGAGTGACTGCTGTGCATTGTACAGACATGAACTGGTCAGACCTTCGTAACACTCCTGCAAGGAGCTTAATCGCTTCAAATAGAAGGCAACATTGATTATAACACATCCTGTACCGGAAACTTATAAATGAGCATTTCAACATCCAATAAAATAGGAATTATTTCTGTTTTGCTCATGAGGAACTACTTCCTCCTCATTAATTTTATTATAGTTATCTGTATTATTACCGTCACCGGTATCATTTTTATATCTAGACCATGCATCACAGACTCAGAGAACCCCCCAGGAAGGACAGGTGTCTCCAGGATGCCAGCTCCAAGCAGGGGCAAGTCAAACCTGACTCATTAAGTAGCCTCCTGTCTGAGTGTGGCTTCTGGCCCACAGCCATACTCAGTAATCAAGGCTCCCTTGGATAAATGAATGGAAGGAGGAGGGAAGGGAGAGAGGGAGGATGGAATGAATTTGTGTGATCATGGCCTTTGAGATGCCAAGCCAGCTCCAGCATTCGTATGTAGCTTTCCGAATTCATGTTCCTCATCTGTAAAAGGGGAATGACATCATTAAAGTGCCTGACTCCATGCCTGGCACATAGTAGGTCCTCCATAAAAATAACAGTTCCCCATTCTCCTGTAGTGTTGGTTAAGAAAGCAAGGGCTGTCTGACCAGGAGGAACAAGTTCGCTGCCTCCGGATGCTTCCCCCGGTGTCACTGCCTGCGAGCCCCACGAATGCAGCCCCAGGAGGTGAGGGGCGGGAAGGGGGGCACGGGGTGAAGTTTAAGGAGATTCATGACCTTGACTGTCCTCCGCAGCCTGATTTATGGGGCAGTGCCGTCTCCTGGATGAGATGTAGACGCTGTGAATGAAAGAGCTGTAGAAAATCTTAATCCCCAAATGGCAGAAAGAGATACTCTCAGGTCCGGGATGTATGTGATCAAATACATCAGGTGAGGCATGATGTTTCCACAAGGAATCCAGTCAGCTCTCAGGCCTCTGCTGGCCTTTCTGAAGTAGGAATGAAATATTTTCCCACTTATCCAACAAAACCTTTTGCTGATTTTGCTAAAAAAAAAAAAAAAAAAAAGAATCTGGACTCAGGATATTACAGTCCTGTCACTGAATCAACACCGGCATAGAAGGGTAAGAGGCAAGGGAAAAGGGACAGTGGAGGAAGAACCCCCCTCAGAAAAAAAAATACCCAGTCTCTTTTGGGGTGGTGAAAGGGGGCTTGGGCAGAGCCTTGATGTACACAGCTTGTTAGAGATCAGTATTCTGGGAGGTCAGGCTGCGAAGATGGAAGAGAAGTTGCTATTTGCTCCTTGTCTTATGTGAGGGTGGTGGTTGAGCCATCTGACAGTTCTTGGGAACAACGGAAGCAGCTCTGTTGGCAGAACTGACTCTGTCCCATGGCTGTCAGAGCTGTTCAACATCCAGGAAGTATAATGGGATTCCCATAAGCAAGAGGTGGTGGCTGGGATTCAAGGCTCAGTCTGATGGAGCAGTGGCTGGGGGACAAAGTCTGACTCCCTGATTCTCAGACCTGCCTCTGTTTACCTCTTGGACCAGCTTCTCTGAAAGCTTTTGCCTCTGGAGAAAGAATTCCTTGAAGTCCTCCCCTTGGTCTTCTGCGGGCACTTCTTTAACAGAAGGCAGGATGGCAGTGTAGAGTCTAGACGCAGGAAGGATGGCGACATCTTCTCAACATCTAGACTGTGGGTTCTTTCGCTGTACCAGCGTTCTGAACTCCAGCGCATAGCAAGTCTAGCTGTGATGGTTTCCTACATGTCCCAAGCCTTCCAGGCTTCACTCATACGGCTGTAGGAGGCCCCACCATTTTCTTCTTGGTAAACATGAGTGCATCTAACAGCCAGTTGAAATGTCAGCTCCACTGTGAAGCCAAGTGCATCTCTATTTTCCCCCCCATGGCATTTTACACACTCCTTTACGTTAGTTGTATGTAGGCCATTTTGTGTTGTCTCCATTCCCACTAAACCAGGGGTGTTATGGGCTGAATTTTGTCTCCCTGCTCCAGATTCCTATGTTGAAATCCTAACCCCAGTCCTTCAGAATGTGATGGTGTTTGGAGACAGGCTCTTGAAAGAGGTAATTAAGGTACAATGAGGTCATTAGGGTGGGCCTTATTCCAATTTGACTGGTGACCTCATAGGAGGAGGAAACTAGGACACAGACACACATGGAGGGAAGACCATGGGAAAACTCAGAAAGAAGACAGCCATCTACAAATCAAGGTGAGAGGCTTCAGAAGAAACCAATCCTGCCGACACATGGATCTCAGCCTTCCAGCCTCCAGAACTGTGAAAAAGTAACCTCCTGTGCTTTGGCCACCCGAGAGCGGACTCATTCAAAAGCTTCGGCAAACTTTTTTTTGTCAAGGTCCAGGTAGTAACTATTTCAGCTTTGCCAGCCACACGGTATCTGTTAAACTCCTCAACTCTGCCACCGTCGTGTGAAGGCAGCCAGAGACCAGCCATTCAGAGTGGGCGAATGAAACCTTACAAAACAGGCAGCTGGTTGGCTCAGGTCCTCAGACAGCAACTTGCTGACCCTTGTGTGAGATGGAAGCTCCCAGGCCAGGGTTAATATCCACTTTATTTTCCTTCTATTCCTAAGGATGTAGCATAGGGCTGGGCACACACTAGGTGTTCAACTGATATTTTTTTCACTATTTTTAAAAACTTTTTATATCGAAAAATTGCAGAAGTTGCAAATGCAATACGAAGAGTTCTGTGTACCTTTACTGTGTCAGCTTCACCCATGACATGTCATCGGTCAAGTCAATGTATAGCAACTTATCTATAGCTATTAAAGCCAGGAAGCTTTGCTCTGCCTCTTTCCAGCTGTGTATCCCTGGGCGTGTCATTTAACCCCTCTGATCTCAGTTGCCTCAGCAGTGAGATTGTGCTAATCATAGAACCTATCCATTGGGCAGCAAGAATGGAAATAGATAATACACACCAAGAAGTTAGCGCCGCATTCGGGACAGCTTGGTAACAGCTCAATGAGTGCTGATGAGAATGAGAAGTATTATTGTTTCACCTGTATTATTTCCCTGATGTTTCAGGGAAACAACCGAACACTCCACTCTGAGTTGTAGGTATCAGTCCTTCAGGTGACCTTTGGAGAGATCAGCTTGAGGCTTTTCCTAGGAAACGCCTGGCTATGGGGGCATCTCCAGGACTCTCTGATGAGCAGGGGAAAATGAGATGTGTCCAAGGAGCTACTTCTTTTTTTTTTTTTTTACATCTTTATTGGAGTATAATTGCTTTACAATGGTGTGTTAGTTTCTGCTTTATAACAAAGTGAATCAGTTATACATATACATATATTCCCATATCTCCTCCTTCTTGCATCTCCCTCCCTCCCACCCTCCCTATCCCACCCCTCCAGGCTGTCACAAACCACCAAGCTGATCTCCCTGTGCTATGCGGCTGCTTCCCACTAGCTATCTATCTTACGTTTGGCAGTGTATATATGTCCATGTCACTCTCTCACTTTGTCACAGCTTACCCTTCCCCCTCCCCGTGTCCTCAAGTCCATTCTCTAGTAGGTCTGTGTCTTTATTCCCGTCTTACCCCTAGGTTCTTCATGACATTTTTTTTTCTTAGATTCCATATATATGTGTTAGCATACGGTATTTGTCTTCCTCTTTCTCACTTACTTCGCTCCATATGACAGACTCTAGGTCCATCCACCTCACTACAAATAACTCAATTTCGTTTCTTTTTATGGCTGAGTAATATTCCATTGTATATATGTGCCACATCTTCTTTATCCATTCATCCGATGATGGAGACTTAGGTTGTTTACCAAGGAGCCACTTCTGAACAGACCTATTAAAAATAAACTGAGACTTCTTGCATGCATTGAGGGCTAAGGGAAGGCCCAACCCAGCGGCGTTTCTTTCCCGCATACAATCAACTATTTACCATTTCTCACTCCTAGACCTGGCCACCTCCACCCAGAAAGGCCTTGAGGAGGGAGGCCAGTGATAAAATTTACAGAAGGGAGAATGCCGCAAACCATGAGCTGGGAAAGAAAAGTGAGAAGTGGCTAATTCCACAAAGCTGGAGAAAGTTACAGCCGGACCACCAGCAGAGCTCAAACGAGTAGCTTGAACCAGGCTTTTCAAAAGACAGTGATGACGATGCGGATAAAGATTATAATAGCAATAGCCATAAATAGCTCGCATTTAAATGGCGCTTTTTCAAAAGTCAGATATTGTTCTGAGAGCTTTACATTTATATCAATTCACTTATAGGAATGAACTCTCTGTAGTTTGCCAAGGTAGATGTTATTCTTTATTAATTTTACAAATGAGGGAACATCAGCAAAGAGAGGTTAAGTGACTTGCCCAAAGTCACACAGCCAATACAAGGCAGGGCTAGGATTCGAACCCAGGTCACCTGGCTCTGTGATCTGTGTTTAATCACCAAAGGCATCCAGTGGCTCCTCTTCATAGAGTAACCCTGCCAGTGGATATGGAAAGCGTTTCCACAATTGTTCCTCTAGCCCGGGAGTCAGCAAACTTTCTCTAAGGGGCCAGGTTTACTTTCTGTAAATCTGACTTTGTGGGCAAAGGCCAAGTTGAGGGTATGATGTAGGTATGCAGAAAAAACAAATTCCCACAACGATTTTATTGACAAATTTTAATTAATAATACTGAGAGCATTTTTTGGAATATAGGCCTGCTAACAAGAAGAATGGGCTTCTTTTGGGGGTGGGGGTCGTGTGCCCGAAACACAGTGAGGCCAAACAAACCGAAACCTCAGAGTTTGGAGCAGGGAAAGGTTTATTCTAGGGCCATGCAAGGAGACGGGTGGCTCATGCCCTAAAAAGCCCTGAGCTCCCCAAAGGGTTTCAGCAAAGCATTTTTAAAGGCCAGGTGAGGGAGCGGGGTCCCAGGGTACGTGATCAGCTTGTGCACGGTTCTCTGATTGGCTGATGATGGGGGAACAGGGTGGTGTCACAGGGGTTAACTTTATCAGTCCTTAGGCTCCAGGAGGCCTGGGGCTATGTGCTCACGGTCATGAAGTAGTTAACATCTTCCATTTGGTGGGGAGTTTTCACATCTGCAAAACAGCTCAGGGACAGTGCATCAGATACTGTTATCCAGGTACTTCAGAGAGGAGCTAAAGCAGAGGAGATGGGGAGAGGCCTGCCCAGGAAGGCCCAGTAGAGTCCTGCCCGGTTACACTGCCGGCATCTAGCGGATGGAGGCCAGGGATTCTGCTCAATGTGCCCCAGTGCACAGAATAGCCCCCCACACACAGCCAAGAATTACAGCCCAAAACGTCATCAGTGCCGGGTTTGGGAAACCCTGTTCTAGAAGCTTCAGGTCCCTCACCTATAAATTGAGTTCCACAGTAAGACTAAATGAGCTCTAATGTATGCAGAGATACACAACAGGGCATGCCAGATTGTCAAGCACATAAGATAAATATTCTTACTATTCCGATTTTTATTCAAAGATTGAAAAACCGAAAACCGTTCTGAGGGGTGGGATTGGACCACCCCTGCTCTCGTGTGGGGTTGGAACGGGGGTTCTCAGAAGAAAAAGCGTCTTTTGTGATTGTCTGTCTCCCAGCTCATCCTCCCTGCCAGCCACCCCTCCCCTCCCCCTGCCCTCTTAGCCAAGCTCGGAGACTGGATGCAAAAGCCATCATTAAAAAATGAACATGAGTTGTTTTTTCCCCTTTTTGATCAAATAATCCAGTTTGCTGCCTCAGACAAATCATTATTCATGTGGAACCTGCCTGCAGCGCCCCTGGGGAGGAAGGCCAAATTGATTTAACATCTAATTCAGTTTGTCCCTTCTGCTAACCCCACTGGTATGCTAACTTCACCCTTGGAGGATGGAGAGGAAGGGGTTGGGAGGCAGCAGCGGGGCAGAGAGAGACACGAGGGAATTAGCCAAGGCGTAGATTTAAGACCAGCTCTCTGCAAAAGCAAGATGGAGACGCAGCACGTCCTTAGAGCACCCGCCTTCCTGTCCTGGGCTTTCTCATCCTTGGAGATAGTTTTCCTCCTTCTCTGAGCTTACTAGAATAATAGCAACGCCATCAAAATGACGGCAGCCTAGTCTGTGCTGAGCGGAATCCCTGAGGACATCCTGGGCGAGAGACAGCCTGATGCCCATTTTCCAGCTGGGGAAGGGGAAGTTCAGAGAGGTTGAAGGACATGCCTAGAAAGTTCTAGAACCAGGACACAAAGTCATTTTGGTCTGCTCTCCAAAGCCACAACTACCACATCAGCAGACTCCCGGATGTAGGAAGGTGTTTAGAGGGGTTCTGTAGCTTTTTCCCATAAAGGTCACCTGAGTAATCGTCCTGACACATTTGTGTTGCCTATATGTGCTGGTTGAAGGGTCAGCTTACCCAGCTGATCACCCCAACTCTGAATGTTCTGCTCGTCACTACTAAGCCTGTCCATCCACTACTAAGCCTCTTTCTGGGCTTCCGGGTGGAGGTGAGGGATGTAAAAACAGCCTCCGGATGGGAAGGTGGTCTCCTGGGATCTCAGGCAGGGTTCTCTGGCCCCCTATCGAGGTCGGGGGTGTAACTGGGATGACGCGTTGCCGGCTGTGTCCCTCCTTTATGTAGTGGCACACCTAGGATGTTATCCTGATCAGGTAAGTGGCAGATTCAGGGTTCAACTCCAGGTCTCTCTGGCTCCAAGCTGGGGTGTTCTTTCTATTGGGTGGCATGGTACCCCTTCCCCAGCATTTTATGCTCTCTTCTGCCCACCCCGCCCTAGCAAAAACCTCCTTTTAGGAAGTGGTGTTGTATCCTAGGGGAGCTTCCAAGAGAGAAGTGGGGAGGAGAGGGGCATGCCGCAGGCAGGGGGGCGCCTGCATCCTAGATCAAGTATAAAGTGGAAGGGAGAGGGGAGAGAGAGGAAGTGGGGGGATTGAGACAGAGAAAGAGAGACAGAAGGAAAGAGTGAGAAAGAGAGAGAGGGAGGGAGAGAGAGAAAGAAGGAGAGAGAGAGAGAGAGAGAGAGAGAGAGGAGGGGAGGGAAGGACAGGGGAGGGGAGGGGAGAGAAGAAGCTTTTGCATAAGGACTTTGAGATAAGGGCCAATGCAGCTGGCTAGGAGTCCAGGCATCAGACTAAGTCCGGGAATGGTTTGCTCCTGGCTCTGCCCAGTCCAGCACAGCTCTGATGCTGCGGGTCCAAGGCTGATACAGCATCATTTGGCACTTCGGGGAGCTGGCAGCTTTGGGGGGATCAAGAAAGACTACTGGCATAGCATTGGCGTTTTCATGGTGGACTCTGACCTTCTGACACTGTGAGACCTGCCCTCCAGGCCTTGCAGGCGGCCCTCACTGGCAGGTTGTCATAATGGAAAAACAGATTATTCTTCATGAGCGTGTGTGAGGTACTCTCTAGGGATTCTGGAATAGCTGAGAGATGCTAAACTTGGGGACCCCAAGCTGTGCAGGTAGGAACTCAAGATGGTGGCCTTTGAGAATCAGTGTTAGTGGAAATAATTTCACTGGACACTTGTTACATATCAAGCCCCCAACTGGGCACGTTGTATACTTGTGCACTTCATCCTCACCAGGTGGGTGGTATCGTCAGCCCTGTTTTATGGGAGGAGATATGGGAGTTCAGTGCATGTCATCACTTAGTGGCAGAGCTGGGATCTGAAGCCTGGCAGGCTAGCTGCCCTGGGATCAGGGGCTCTGATCCCAGCCCTCATCTTCCTGGTTGTATGCACGGCCTTACGGGGCTGGAGGACCTGGGCAACACATCTGTCCTTCAGGCCCTAAAGCCCTGGAAGGAATTACATCAAGGTAGCATTGACATCCTGGAGGGTCCAAGTTCTCTGCATGAACGCACATCGTAGGGTGTGTGTGCGTTTCTGTACGTGTGGTCGTGTGTGGTTCTGCATCTGTGTGTATGCATGTGTGTGTTTCTATAGGCTTTTGTGTTTGTGTTTCTATGTATGTTTTTATGTGTGTTTGTGTGCGTTTTGTGTTTCTGCGTCTGTATGTGTATTTGTGTGTTTGTTTGTATTGGTGTGTATATGGACGTTTGTGTGTATATGTTGTTTGCATGTGTATACGTTTGCATGTGTATATGTGTTTCTGTGTGTGTATCTGTGTGTCCGTTTCTGTATGCTTTTATGTTTCTTTGAGTGTTTGTGTGTTTGTATTGGTGGGTTGGTGTACGTTTATGTAGCTGTTTGTGTGTATATGTGTTTTGTGTCTGCTTTTGTTTTCTTGGGTTTTGTTTTTATTTTTTAACTTTTTATTCTGTATTGGCGTATAGCTGATTAATAATGTTGTGTTAGTTTCAGATGTACAACAAAGTGATTCAGTTATACACATACATGTATCTCTTCTGTTTGTGTTTCTGTGTGTATTTGTGTTTTTGTACATATGTGTGTTTCTGGTTGTGCTTCTGCATGGGTTGTGTGTGTGTGTGTATGTGTGTGTGTGTGTGTGTGTGTGTGTGTGTATCTTCGGCACTTTGAGGCTGGAGGACAGAGGAGACGGTTAGCACTGGAAGAGACTGCCGGTGGAGCCGGAACAGCATCTCCAAAGGCAGAAGTGACTGGTGGAGGGAGACCCTGCGCATCATCCGTCCTCGCTGGGAGGGGCAGCTTGGCCCCGACTCCTGGCCCTCTGGGTGTGGGCGTGGACAGCCCCGGCTCCTTTCTCAGCCCCCGACCTCGCAGAAGCCCCTCCCTGTGGCCTTGTCCCCTCAGGGCCCGCGTCCATCGCGCTGGGGGACGCTGGCCGCCTACGCCTTCTCCTGGCCCTGCCTGCTGCGTCTCCTCCACCCAGAGTTGCCAGTCACCTCCGTGCAGGGCTGCACCCACCGCCCCAGGGAGAAGCGCTCGCCCCACAGTCTGTGCGGGTGGGGTCTCCAGGCCTGCCACACGCACGACAGTCACCCAGCAGCACATGTCACTCCCTCCAAGCCTCCCGCCCCTGCCCCAGTTCCAGGCCTTCATCTTCCTATGGGAATAATTCCACCAGGAGAATCACACTGCAGGCCCAGAGGTCTAGCAACACGGGGGGCGAGGAGGGGGCTGGGATGCAGCATATGGAACGTGTCCCTTGGGCTCTGGGTGACACAGCCCCCAACACCGGCCCGAGTCTTGTAGCGAAGATTGCCAACTCTGCCTGGGCCGTCACCAGTCGATGCAGGCAGCAGGTGGGCCCCCTGACCCCTGACACGGCCGGGAGCACAGGATCCGAGGAGGGGACAGAGTGGAGCTGACAGAGCTAACTCTCCGAGCTGGGGGCATTCTGCCAAGAAACGGGAACCGCTTGCAGCGAGCTATTTCTCCATCTGTCTCTGCATCCAAGGGAATGGAAGGTCCCCGGCTGTGTCCAGACGAGAAACGAGGCTGCCCTCTTGGCGTGTGATGTGACCGGCCGCACAGCCGCTGACCCAAGCTGGAGGGAGTGGTCTCGATGAAGATAGGCAGGAATATACCAGTGCCAGCTGCGTGCCGGCCGGGGCTGTAGCTAGAGCCAGTCACAGCATATCTGCACTGCTTGGATGAGGGCTCGTCCCAAAGCAGACCCCGAGGCAAGGAGCTGGGGCCAAGTCATTTATTTGGGAGGTGAGTCCAGGAGGCAGTGATGGGGGAGTGGGAAAAAGGCAGGGAAGGAGAAGACCGACAGAAGGTGCATCACGGGGCAGTGACCTCAGGAGACCCCTGGGAGACTGCAGAGTGCGGCCAGCCGGGGGCGAGGGGCTGCGGCATTTACCCACCAATTCCCACCCATCCTGGGCACTTCTGGGGGTGGGGGGTTGAGCAGGTGTCCGTGAAATGCAGAGAGAGACAGACACTTGGGATAAGACACCACCGCACAAGGGGAATTGCCCCCTGAAGCTGCAGGTGGCCTTGTCGCGGACACCTGCTTACGGCGTCTGCTACATGGAAAACAGTGCCACCGTTAGCCAGTCCTCCTCTATCTGTTGTCCTATTTTCTGGCCTCCAAAACACCCAATGTGTCCTCTTCTTCTCTCTTGCTCTTCCCTGTGACTGCAGCATGTGACCTGCAGCTTGGTGGGAATTTCCCATGCTTCCCCTCACCCCCTGCAGGCTTCTCTAGAGTAGGATTTCTCAACCCTACTCCTGTTGGCATTTGGGGTTGGAAGATTCTCTGTGGCGAGGGCCGTCCTGGGCACTGTAGGATGTTGAGTGGCATCCCTGACCCCTACCCACTAGATGCCAGAAGAGTCCACCCTCCGCTGTGACAACCATAAAGGTCCTCAGACATTTCCCAGTGTCCCCTGCAGAGCAAAATAATTGACAACTATCACCTTGCTTGGTTTTCTTCAAAGCACGTATGACTGCCTGCACGTATCACGTGTATTCGTCCATCCACTTGTTTTCTGTCTGCAGCCCCTTCCACTCAGCAGGTCGCCCCATGAGAGCTGGTCCTTCTCTATCTCACTGCACAATGTCTCTTTTCTCCCCGAATTGCACTCTGTCCAGAGGAGACCATGGATAAAGAGCTGTTGCATGAAGTCCAATCATCCCGATTGGTCAGGTGGATCTTTGATCGATTTGATTTTGGGGTTATTAGGTTGAAGTGAAATTCCACTTTGCATTGACCACTGTGGAATCGAGTCACCCAAGTCCAGTCCTCTGCCTTTGCGGGTAGAATCTTTCCAACCAAATAGGACTTTGATGATACCAGAGAAGGCTGCAGGGTCTCAGGACCACTTCTGGGAACATCGATCAGTTCTGACTGCAGGGGGCTGGGAGTAGGGGTGTAGATGATGCATGAGTTAGTTGAGCTTAGACTCTGAAAGCTGTTGCTTTTTTTTTCTGTTTTTGCGGTACGCGGGCCTCTCACTGTTGTGGCCTCTCCCGTTGCGGAGCACAGGCTCCGGACGCGCAGGCTCAGCGGCCATGGCTCACGGGCCCCCAGCTGCTCCGTGGCATGTGGGATCTTCCCGGACCAGGACACGAGCCCGTGTCCCCTGCATCGGCAGGCGGACTCTCAACCACTGCACCACCAGGGAAGCCCTCGAATGTTTTTTAAAAGGGTGCGAGGATGGCCTTTTGCAACCGTGCATGTAGGTGTTTGCAAAAATATGAGGATGTATAAAATAGCTAATGTTAATTGAGCACTTACTATGCATCGGGCTTGGATTTCAGTGTCTTATCATATGGTTGGTAACAACCCTGTGATCCACATTTTACACGTGAGGAAGATAAGGCTCAGAGTTTAAATGACTTGCCCGAGGTCAGACAGTTCAAGTGTCAGAGCAGACATTCAAAACCCACTGTCTTTCTCTAATGTCCTGCATTTTCAGCATGGCTGGTGTTCAGTGCCTGCACTGAATATGCTCGATTTGAAGTCTGCAGTGCATGTATTTGGGCTCATGTTCTTATACTGCACGGCCTTCTTCCAATAATAATTATATCGTGTTAATCTGTTCAGATTGCTATAATCAAGTTAGAAAGGCTGGGTGGCTTATAAACAATAGACAGTTATTTCTCAGAGTTTGGAGGCTGGAAGTCTGAGATCAGGGTGCCAGCATGGTCCAGTTCTGGTGAGAACCCTCTTGCAGGTTTCAGATGGCTGTGTTTTCAATGTATCACATGACAGAAAGAGAGCAAGAGAGCTCTCTGGGGTCCCTTTTATAAGGGCAGTAATCTCATTCATGGGGGCTTCACGCTTATGGCTTAAATACCTTCCAAATGCCCCACCTCGTAATACCATCACATTGTGGGAGGGGGTGGTGGTTAGGATTTCAACATACGGATTCTGGAGGGACAAAAACATTCAGTCCAGTGCATATAATTATAGCTAACACTTGCTTGGAAATACGCCATCAGCTTCAAATGTATTATTTCGTTGAATTCTCACATGAACTTTACGTGAGTGGTCAGATTATTTCTCTCTAGTTACAGTTGAAGAACCAAAGTTTAGAGATCATAAGTAACTTCCCCACAGACTGAATGAATGAATGAATGAATTCAAGAGATGTCTCAGGGGCAGATATGATGATGAACTATTGATTCGCTTACAACAGCGGTCAACAAACATTTCCTGCAAAGAGCAGATAACGAGCAAATATTTTAGGCTTTTTGGATCAAGGAGCAAAATTGAGACTGTTATGCTGGGACTGATACAACCATTTCAAAAGTAATTGTTTAAAAATGTGAAAACCATTCTTCACGTCCTTGCTGTACAAAAACAGGCAGCAGATTGGATGTGGCCCATGGCCCCCTAGTCCCCCACCCTCTGACCTAACGTGGAGGTAGTTAAAGAAAGCCTTGTTGACTAGAAGGTACTCAGTTTGGGACTTAGATCGAGAGGTGGATTTTGGATAAAAGGTGGGAAGAACGAGGGCTCAGCATCCTTTCACATACTGAGCCTGTTCTGCTCCTTCGACACTGTCCATTACTAACTCTTCCTGCCGCCCAGAGCTCTAACATTCTGACTTAGAACTGAACAGGCAGCCAGGTAGGGACCATGACCGAGGTGGCTTGAGTCCTAGTGTCTCACGTGCTGTGTGTGTTGGGGGCAGTGCGAGGAAGCTTGGGAGGCATCGCCCCCCCATCAAGTCTTGAGAGGCAACATGCTGGCAAACCCCGTTGCAAACTTAATCCGTTGGCAACTTTCTTTGCCTTTTGATGCTTTGTTTTTTTCCCCCTACATCCGTTCTTTGAAAACTGATGCTCTGGGATTAAAACAAGGCAGGAGGCATTTGCAAAGAAAGGCAACTGCAGAAACCCAGACGGTGCACGTTTTATTTGTTGTCTAAGGATGCGGACCACATTCATGAAGAGGCCCTTTGGATACGAGAGGCTCCAGAGATATGGAGTGTGTCAAATCAGTGCTGTGCTGCTTTTATCTGAATCCTGTGGCCCCGCCAACGGCAGATAGAGGCCAAATGCAGCTTCCCTGATTTGCCACCTTTGGAGAACCCAGAGCCAGCAACATACGGGAGGGCAGGTTTCCTGGTTTATTTTGACTGTAGATGGGGTCGCTGGGCAGACAGAACAATTTCATTGTCAGCAACCCCGTGGCGAGGTGGCCATTTAGAAGAACAGTACTCTTTCTGCTTTTTCTCAAGACATCCTGGCATAAGAAAAAGTGGCTGCAAAGTGTCATAAGACCTGGTTCACGGGCATCAATCTGATCCCTAACTTCGGCGTGACTTTGGGGCAGTGGCCAGACCTCCCTACTTCTCACCCTTCTCATTTGTAAACTGGGAACAAACACCATTTCATATCAAGTGCTGGTTTTCAGTTGGCAAACTGCTGTTACACCTTTATTGGTTTTTATCGGCACAAACCCTCCACTGGGTTTTGGATGGAGATGAGATGAAACTCAAGGTCGGAGTGGTGTAAAGCTTACTGAAATGCATGCAACTAAGGGTTGGCAGAAATGGGGAGATAATTCTGGGTTTTCCGACACCAACTCCAACATCCTTTCCGCTGCAAGAAGAATAAGACCTATGGCTGGCTTGCCTGCCAAGGCTGTGTTGAGTTTCAAGAGCACGTGCAAGCAGGTTGAGATGTGCAGAGCTATACGACATGTCCAAGGTTGTGGCACCAGACAGACAGCCTAGAGTTGTACACAGGTAGACGAGGGGCTGGGAAGGGACTTTGCAGCCTCCCTGCCTCGGTTCAGATTTAGGCTCCCCTGATGACTAGCTGAGTGAGCTTGGACGAGTGAATTAACCTCCCTGGGCGTGAGCTTCGGCATCTCTAAAAGGAGACGATGATAGCAACCTCCCTTCCAGAGCCGTGGTCAGCATTAAATGAATCCATTCGTGTAAAGCCAGGCGCAAGGCATCGTGTCACAATCATTATCACTGCTGCTGTGCTCCTCCCTTCCTAGGCCCTCTTCCTTCCCCATGAAGCCCCAAAGGCTTGACACCTTCTACAGACACAAAAATCGCACCACCAGAATCCAACAAACAAAAATGTCTAACAGTCATACAGATACTGACAAGCAACTGACCTGGAGGGAAGGCCCAACTCACACCCAACAGACACTGAGCGTTTTCAGAGTCACTTATCATTGCAGGAAAAAGATCCTTTTTTTTTTTTTTTCTTTTTAATAAGACTCCATTGCATCCTGTTTAAGGATGATTTTCTTCCCGTTGACTCATACGGCAAAAACACTTGGCATCTTAGGCCCTCCAGGTTTTCTACAAGGAACAAGAAGGTAGAAAAGAGAATGAGAAAACATGTTCCAGGCTTCCATCACCCAGCACACATAAGTTGAAAGTCTCGCCAGTGTCCAGTGGAAGAGAAGGAAGCAGAAGGGCCTGCCTTGTCTAAAAATGGCAGCATCCCAACTCAACAACCCCACCGCCTGCACCCCTTGCCCTGTACTACATCCTTACATCATTCTGTACCACATGGACCTGGGTTTAGATAACTGCCTTGGGCTTTTGATTACTCCAAGTCATTTCCCATATTACGTTTTCACTTAATGATGTCTTGGGGAAATAAATGATTGAATAGCCCTAAAAAGGCTGAGAGAGGCTTGTGGGGGGAAGAATGGAAAGGAGTCTGGGTAAACGAATCCAGAAATTGTCATGCTAAGTACATAAGGGGAAAAGCAGAAGCAACCCAAATGTCCTACAACAGGGGATCAGTGTAAGGGGTCATTTTAGTCCCTGTGCTCCAAGGTATGCTCTGAATGGTTTCACTGGAAGTATTGTGCAGTAAGAGCCTAAGTTGGTAAATAAATAAGTCATAAAATTTTATGTTTAAATATGTATGGGAAATACCTAAGCATATGTCTTACTTTGGCTGCATATATCATTTAATACGCTAACGTGTCAGCCACTCGTTGGCCTGCTGGCTCTCAGATCCCTCCCCCATCCTTCTCTTCCTCTGTTCTATATCGCTGGGAGCTAGCTGATCCCTACAAACTACATTTCCCAGTCTCCCTTGCTACATTTCCCAGTTTCCCTTGGTTTCTAGCTAGTTTCAGCCAATGGGGGCCACTGGTAAAATATTGGAGGATGGGATAAAGGGAGGAGCCAGGGTATTTCTCCCCTGATCCACCATGTTTTAGGAGACATCTTTGGGAAGCAGTGGCTTTGTCTTCTCCATGATTCCATCTCCCACGGACAGTCTCTCCCTCCATGGTCCCAGTCCCCTCGAGGCAGCCCCTGCTCTGGTTCTGGATCCTGACTCTTGATAGCTAAGCCATGAGACTTGCTGCTGACAGGAAAAGGTGATGCAGAAGAAGAGAAAAAATTGACTCCATCAGTCCCAGGGGATTGTGACAGAGCAAAGGGAAGATGCAAAAGGAAGCACTGAGAATCGGAGCATTTGGAGGTGAGAAGGAAGACCGAGGGAAGACGAATGTCTGGCCCTGTTGCAAGTTGGGTTCCCTGGGACCAAGACTCTGAGATGGAGTTTAGCATAAGGATATTTGTGAAGGACTTCCTTTAGAATCCACACTTTTGCAAGGGAGGGATGGGAGCAGGAATGGGCAGAGAGAAAAGTTGAGCTGTGGTACAGTCCCAGCATAGGTCTCAGCTGACCCCATGAGAAGCTCCGCAGCTGGGATGGCTCTTCAGAGCTGTCCCAAATCGGGGTGAGGATCCTGGGCCTTGGTACTCCAAGTTGATCAGTCACTGGAAGTAGGTGACCCTGGAGGGAGGTATGACCTTGGGCAATTAGTTTTTTTCAATCCTTTGACTACTGGAGGAATGAATCCTGCGTTCCTGAAGGGAATCTGGGCAGTGCCTCACTCTCCGTCAAAGTCACTATTCCCATTGGGGATTCTGGGAAGAGATGCTTCTGGAGCTACCCAGGACCAACTGGGGGCAAAGCTATATCCAAGTAGACTCCATAGCCAGCAGAATTGGGCTAATGTAGACCTAGAGATTGAGCTTATCCAAGCTACTCCTGGTTCCAGTGTGGAGAGATTGGGACCAAAGTACTCAAGGGCGAAGATCATGGATGAAACGTGAGCCCGTAGAGTGGGAATGAACTGCCTGCTGGAGAGAGAGGGGTGGGGAAATGGGCAAATGTAGAGACTCAGGAAGTCTGCTGTGAGGCCATATCTAGGGACCAGAGCTGATCAAGCCCCAGATCATGCTAGGACTGGCAGCAGGCTTCAGCTCTAAATGTAAGCAGGGCAAGCATCAATCAGGCAGTTCTAGGCCAGCCTAGGACTTTGACTTCCTTTTCCTCCAGGAAGTCATACAAAATTCACCCTTTTGCTCACTCAGCTAGCCGCCATCTTGGAATGGAAACAAGAAGGGGAAAGATGGAGTATTTCTCTTTCCGAGGAACCGAACGCTACCTAGAGGAATTAGTATGGGGAAAGGCATGCTAGTAATAGACAAAATAAAAATGCTGAATTTTAGTGTCAGCTAAATTTGTGGCTCTTCGAAAAGACAGAGCTTTGTTGAGTAGACCAAATTCTGTGTGAACGAACCAGGATTAGGGATTGACTGCTAGCGAAAGAAAAACCCCGCTTGACAGTGGCTTTAAAAAGAAAGAGTGGGGGGGGGCTTCCCTGGTGGCGCAGTGGTTGAGAGTCCGCCTGCTGACGCAGGGGACGCGGGTTCGTGCCCCGGTCCGGGAAGATCCCACATGCCGCGGAGCGGCTGGGCCCGTGAGCCATGGCCGCTGAGCCTGCGCGTCCGGAGCCTGTGCTCCGCAACGGGAGAGGCCACAACAGTGAGAAGCCAGCGTACCACAAAAAAAAAAAAAAAAAGAGTGGGATTCAAAAGAACAGGTACAAGCAGTCTGATGTCAGGATCGCATTCACAGGTCTTACCTCAAGATTCAAGATGGCAGCATCTATGTTCCAGGTAGCATGATGGAGGGAAGGGCAAAGAAACGGCCAAGGCTGCGCGTCAGCTGTCTTTTAAGGATAGGTATTGGAAGCTGCTACAGGGCACTTTCCTTATAGCATAATGGCCAAAACATAATCACATGAGCACGTCTAGCTGCAGAGGAAGCTAGAAAATATGACATTTATCCTAGGAGGGTGTGTGCTTAAGTACAGCTCATTATACAGTACTATTCAAGAAGATGAAAATGGAGATCGGGAAACAACTAGCAGTCCCTGCCACAGTATATAGAGCGTATCACATGCACTATCTAACTTAATCCCCCCAATAGCCCTAAAACGTGGATTATTCCCGTTATACGGATAAGCAAGGAGGACCCAGAACCACCGAAGCTGACACAGTTATTATTAATAGCACCAGTTTTTAGCCTCCTTTCTCAAAGTCTCTACTAGCTACGGGTAATGTATCTGGCTTGTTGGGGATTAATTTTTCCATTTCTTCGGAGTTTCAAAAGCAATAGGTAGACAAGAGAGCCAGCCCCTCCTGGCTGACCTTGCTGTTCCTCCAAAGGAGTCCTGGCTTTGTAAGAACTCTGAGCTCTGTTTGTTTTGCAATTACCGTGGGTTAAGGGGCCCTCTGACATTTTCACAGGGGGAGGGAGTGGGCACAAGTCCTCACCCCTTCCCCGGATTTTTTGATTGTCATTTCCTCTACCTTTAAAAGAAAATTACATAATGGCCATCACTTAGGCACCTTCCCAAAGTACTTAAACTACATTAATGCAAAAGGGCCATGTGAGGAAATAGCCCCAGATGTCACATGCCAAGTTACAAAGCATAAAAGAGGATTCAGAGATCCCTTTACTGAGATCCCTTCAATGAACGGTGCCACATGGGCATATGAATTGTGGTTATTAGCCTTTCTCCAAAACCCGGGGCCAACTCAAACAGTATCGAAGTCATTAATGAGATTTGGCCCCATTAGGTTCATGTAAACAGTTGTAACAAGTCTTCAAAGCCTCTGTTAAAAAAAATATGCGTGTGTGTGCAAGCGTTATGTGTATTATTTCATGAGAATTTGAGCAATTGAAAGTGACTAACCACAGTCACTTTGACATCTGACCCCCCCTCCGCCCCCCGTGGAGCTGCTCCGGGGCCAGGAATGGTCCGAAAGGAAAGGTTTTGGTCTAAACTAGAGGGGGAGGATGACAAGGTCATCCTTGTTGAGTAGGCAACATCTGTCTGCTGCTTTTGTAGGACTAGAGTTCACTCGGTTTTCTTCGGTAACGGCCCCTCATTTTGCACTGGGGAACTACCCAGCCCTGCTCTCAATCTGTGTGCTTTGGGCAAGGTAGACTGCTTTCCCTTGAGTTTGACTAATTGACATTGCCCGTTTCCCTGGTTACGGTGCTTGATTCAAGGAAGGACATATGACCCAAGTCAGTTCAGTAAGATTTAGTCCCAGAACTTTCGTTACAGCTACAGGGAAAGAGGGTTCTGCTGGTGTCTCATGGTATCTTCCTTAGTACTGATTGTGGCCATGCTTGCGGACACCTCCTACTTCAAGGACTGGAGACCTTCCCCTGAGGGTTTTCTCTGATGCTGTCAGCGCTTGCATGGGATAAACCGAGGTGCAGTGGAGGTAACGCCCCTGGGAGCAGCCCTCAGCCAATCATGAGTAGGGGTTGGAGAACCAGTACCCCAGCTCCCTTAACCCTGGAATGGGACACACGTTCTGTTCTATGCTCAGTGGAGTGTGGACTGAATCACCACACAGAGGTCCCCGTGCTTTTGACCATCAATTGCCCATAGTGATAAACTGTTCATTATTGCACCTTCCTTTCCTTCCCTCTCCCTTCCCCATCCTCCTACCAGAGTTTTCTGGGGCCGCTTCCCAAACAAACCACTTACCCTTGAATCCTTGTCTCAGAGTCTGCTTCTGAGAGAACCCAGCCTAAGAGAGAGACCAACCCATGTTGCCATGATAGGACAAGGACCTGCCTCAGAATTCAGTCAACACAGAAGACATAGTGCAGAGAAAGAGAGAGAATGAGATACGTATCAATGTCTCAAATATACATGAGACATACTTACGCTAAAAAAGTTCCACTATATACTAAAATAATACACTAAGAAAACAATTGTTAGTATTAGTATGTCTATAGTATATTAGTATTATATTGGAGACATAGGTATGCTATGTCTCATAATGGACATCTGGATCCAGCCATGCCCGAAGGTTACGTTACCCTCAGATTTGCCCTAAGACAAAGCACGTAAGAGCAGGGTTCCAAGGTCTTTTTTGTGACTCTTCTCATATGTCTTTTCTGTGCTTTCCTGTGTGGCCCCAAATATCCATCCCCACTGTTCTTGCATCAGCTCATATGGTCCAATGATAGGAATGCATTCCAAGGGCTGTTGGACCTTTGCCTTAACCGAGAGAGGGTTACAGCCACCAGGGTGGCAGCCAGTTCAAATCCTTCACCGCAATTTCATGCAAGTAACCTTGTGGCAGCTTCCTTTTCACTGCTGTGCTCTTGCCTGCCAGCCGATCTCAGGCCTGGGTATCCCCCAGGAGATGTTAACTCATCTCCCTTATCTGCTTGACTGACTGTCACCTTGACACATCACTGAGCTGGTGATGAAGACCTTAATTAGTACATGTCTCCAGGCCTCGTGTTTTGCCACCTCTTCTTCTATTTGCCTCTCTGCACCTCTCTCTCGTCCCTTCTTTTTACCATCTCCAAAGAGAAAACCCTACCTGCTACTTAAGGACGATGCTGTTCCTTTGACTCCCCATCCCTCAGTTTGTCGACTTCTTCCCAAGTCACGTGGTCAGAGCCATCTGTACTCACCATGGCAGAGCATCTTTCAGTACTATCCCACTGCGTTCTCCCATCCAGCCTCTGGCCACCAGGATGCCCAGTTTGCAGACAGGGATACAGACTCAGAAAAGTTACACTTACCGATTTTAGCCCCGGAGCAGGCCTGGTTCAAGTCCCTCCTCTGTTGCTTGCTAGCTGTGTGAGTTACTTAACCTTTTTGTTTTGGAGGCTACTTATTTCCCACAATGGAAACAATAGTTTACTTTAGCCAACCAATGCATCAAAATGTATTCATGGAACACTGTCAAGAATCTTAAGAGTCCTAGGACTCTTAGGGTCAAGTCAGATGAACTCTCCTCCTATAAGTGATTCAAACATACCTGGAGAGAGAAATCTGAGGCTTTATAACAACTGAGAAAGGCCCCAAGCTAGGGCATGGCCAATGGCTTGATGGCGTGCTAACTGTTCAAGAGCTCTCCCAGCTCAAGAAAAAGAAGCTGCTAATAAAGACATTCCACTCTTCATTCCCCCTAAGAATCTTCCTATTGGAAACGATTGCAGAGCTTTTTCCATTTGGAAAACATTGGTGCATCTTCCAGGAGAGGTTGAAGCCTGAACGCACACAGATGGCAGCCCCACCATTTCTTTGCACAGCGGAGATGATGGTGGATTTGTCCCAAAAGGAATTGAACGGAGAGGATTTTTTTGTGGGCATAGGCTGGGGGCACACTGGGAATTGGTTGCTGGACGTCATTAAACCGTCTTTGAGTTAAGGAGCCATCCTTATGCTGCATCCTTTCCTCAAGGGACTGAATGGTCAGGGGTTGCACCCAACAATCTACCTCCTGCCCTTCTCCTCCCGCTCAGCCACCACCGTCTTGGATTCCACTGCTTCCAAAAGTTAGAAGTCCTCCTCCGTGACGTTGGCTGAATGTAATAATTTCTCCAGTTTAACCATAAAACCAGATGCCAAATACATAATATGGACAAAATGAGGAAAGAACAAGGGACAGGCCATTTGGCTGTTACGTGACTCTGGGGACCTGGAAACCCATGCTTTGTTGCACTCAACTTCCATTAATTATCCTTCGTGGGCTGTGTATTCTTTTTAAAGCTACCCCCGACTGAGAGTGGAAAACGAAGACCTTTTCTTCGTTTCCCACGTTGAGACAATGGTATTATTAGCCGCATGTGGACTGTGTAACTCTGGGCAATCGAGATTTGTGACTCTCCATCCCTCAGTTTGTCATACCTATTTTAAAGGTCTATTGTAAAGATCATTGAGAAGATGTGTTAGAAGCTTAGCCCGTGGCTGGCACACAGCAGGGTTCAGTAAGAGTTGGGCGCTATGTGTTTCATACGCATTAACTGTCAGAGGAGCAAACGCGACATCAATAACCAGCGCAAGGCTGCCACATTTCGGGCCAAGGCACGTGCAGCCCTGGAAATGAATGTGTACAGTTGCTCAAAGACCAGCCTTTCACGAGTAATGTGTTTTCGGGTGAAAGAACGAAGCCTCAGAAAGTTTGCTCAGCTAAAAGGGGTTAGATTACCTTTGCACGATGCTTTCTTAACTGGAGTCACACAGATCGAGGTTTGAACCACAGCTCAGCCGTTTAGGACCTGGGTAGCCTCCAATAACTTCTGTTCTCTGCGTTCCAGGTTTTACATCGCTAAAATGGAGATAACGATACATCCCATTTTGCCGTGCTATATCTTCCCCCTAATCTTAATCCTTGGTGCTTTATAGAACCAAGCGGAACACTGGCTGACACAGTCATTATTAGAAATATAAAATCCATATCATAACCACATAATTATTAGCATCAATAATGAGAGCAATGCCCACTTGGATATTTAGGTAGGTGGAAGATTCAAGAATAAGAGATGTGTGACTAAAAGATTACTACCAGCTCTATGCATGCGTCCATTCAAAAAATAATTATTTATTCTCCTACTGTGTGCCGGAGACTGCTCTAGGAACTGGGGTACACAGCAGTAAATATGATAGAAAAGGTCCCTGGCCCCACGGAACTTCATGAGTGGCAGAATTGGGGAATGAGACAATAAATGGAAAAACTGTTAAGCATATAAATATTGAACATGTCACGTAAAGATCAGCTCTAAGAAGAAAAACTGTGGAGGTTAAGGAAAAAGGATAATGGAGAGGTGGATGGAGGTGTGACTTAAGTGGTCAGGAGAGGTCCTGATGAGATGACGTTTGAGCAGAGACCTGTAGGAAGTAACAGAGTGTCTGTGTGGATAACTGGGGGGAAGAGCATCCCTGGCAGAGGGAAGAGTGAGCGCAAAGGCCCTGAGGCTGGGGGTGGGGAGGCAGGACAGAAAGCTAGTGGAGCTGAGGATGTCCAGGGAAAGGCCCTCCCATAGCACAGTACATGTTGCAGAAACTGGTCCACGAATCATCCTTTTTCAGGCTTGGTCTCAGAACCCTGCTTGGTAGCACTAACCGTCTGAGACATTGTGCTGAGGGGACAGTATTACACAGCTCAGGGATTCCAGCTAGTGGGCCTTCCAGTCCCTCTGGAAGTCACGCCCTTGGCATTTGCTAGAAATGGTTCTGGTGAGACGGAAGGCGCCAGACCCCCAGCCGCAGCCCCTGCCACATGGCCTGGCTGCGAGGCATATTAGGCAGAGCTTTGGAATGGTTTCCTCCCCATGGTTTCCCTGGGACTAAATGCCAGTGATTCCCAGGGCTCACTCCCTGCGTGGCATCATTTGTGACGTCCGGGCCCAGAGTGCCCCAATTAGCAGCCCTCTGCTGCCCAGATGGTTGGGGGACACAGGAAGACAGAAGGGTCAGCAGCTTGGGTGGCTTTCCTGGAGTACGGCCCTTCCCTCTGCACAGCAGGCAAAGGCCACGGCTGGCCTCAGAGTAACTGCTTTCAGCGTGAGCGCTGCCAACTCACCACCTTCCAGAAGCCGAGAATTCCCTAAGAAGACCAAAGGTCTGAGATTTGCAGAAAAGGATAATTGGATGGAATGTGTCCCTGCCTCATGTTAATTCTCATCTGTTGGGCGCTCCAAAGGGCTTGGGTCCCAGAGTCCTAGGAATGTGCTCAGTTGTATCCATTGTGCATCTGGGCAGCTGTATCCCTAAGTTATGTCCGGTTAGGGACCCTTGCGGATGCCTTCACACAGTGATGGAGCCAAAATGCTGACCACCGTCCTGAGTTCTTGACATGCAGGGTTTCCTTGAATGTTCACAAGAGACCTATGAACAGGGAGGGGGACTATTGTCATGATGCCTCCTTTCTGCAGAGGATGACACAGAAGCCCAGAGAGGTTAAGTAATAACCTGTAAGTCACATATCTCTTACAGACGGAGTCAGGACTTAAACTTAAGTGGTCTGAATCCAGAGTCCATCACCCTTATATACACCGACACTGCTCCCCAATCTCTCTTTGTCCCAGGGGTCAGTAAACTTCTGTGTAAAGAGCCGAATAATAATTATTTTGGCTTTGCCAGACATGCAGTCTCTGTCACAGCTACTCAGCTCTGATCCTGTAGTGCAAAATCAGCCATAGACAATACGTAGCTGGATGTGTGTGGCTGCTTTCCAATACAGCTTTATTTACAAACGCAGGCAGAAGGCTGGGTTTGGCCCATGGGCCATAGTTGGCCCACTCCTGAAGTAGGTGGTCATCTACTGGGCCTTGTGTGGAGCTCATCATGGCACCCTTCACTGGTTATAGGGCTGACTCAGTG
The DNA here is from genome assembly GCF_963924675.1 of Phocoena phocoena. Taxonomy (NCBI): domain Eukaryota; kingdom Metazoa; phylum Chordata; class Mammalia; order Artiodactyla; family Phocoenidae; genus Phocoena; species Phocoena phocoena. Next base: position 77,051,512 of record NC_089231.1, read on the forward strand.
TCTCAACCATATCATCTAGGACCCAGATTCATTTCACATTTTGCTCAACCATCCTTAGTCATATTGGCTTTCCATTAGCATACTTGTTGCCTCATGGTCACAGGATGGCTGCAGGAGCTTCATGTATAATATCCCCAAACTGCAGGGAGCAAGGTCAGGAGCTATACAACCGTTTCATGAGTTTCCCCCCTCCAGCCCCCAACTGGAGAAGGAAGCCTCCTATCTGCACCAGGCTGCCTCTTTCATTTCACTGGTCAGCACTGAATTCCAGGGTCGCCCCAAAATCCATCACTGGAAAGTAGGGAGCATGAACGCTGTATGCTCACCCTGAGGCGGGGAGGGTCCCACGTTCCCTCCAAATCTAGGGACCACCAGCCATTACAGAATCACGTTGTGTATGGTTTTGGGGGAGGTGACAACACCTGCTACACTCACAGTGATCAGTTTTAGTAGCAATTCAGAGGGGAAGTCCAACCTGCAGAAGCTCTGTGAACACCTTAGAACTTGTGCTAAGCCTCTGAGGTATGAGGCGTGGTGAGAGCCAGGAGCTGAGGCCGCGGTTGGGAGCCTGTCACTAACTCTTCACACCCAGCTTCGGAGGGGCAGGTGTCAGCCCCAGAGTGGAGGCTGGAGGGGTTCCTGGGGAGGAGGCGGGGGGAGACAGGTGTGAAAGGGAAGGAGGATTTAGCAGACAGGTCCGGCCCCCTCTGAGGTTCAGGCAGTGAGATTCCTGTGGTTTCAAAGCAGTAGGATCTCTCACATTGAAAGCACAGAGGATGACTGAGGCTTCTCAGAGCTGGCCCCTGCAGTCACTCAAGGGCATGGTCTGCCAGGCTCTGAATTGCCTCAACCCCTATATCCAAACTAGGTCTTCTGCTTCAAGAAATTGCACGTGGAGGGCTTCCCTGGTGGCGCAGTGGTTGAGAGTCCGCCTGCAGGTGCAGGGGACACAGGTTCGTGCCCCGATCTGGGAAGATCCCACATGCCGCGGAGCAGCTGGGCCCGTGAGCCATGGCCGCTGAGCCTGCGCGTCCAGAGCCTGTGCTACGCAACGTGAGAGGCCTGCGTACCGCAAAAAAAAAAAAAAAAAAAAGAAATTGCATGTGGAGAAATCAGAAGTTCTGATTTCAGGAACACAAGACCCATTTCAAGGTATGGGAGGCCTGAAGTGAGACATTTGTTCCTCTTTGTTTAGATAAAGGTGTTTTGAGGTCTGGAGATGAAAAACTATATACGTAAGAAATGTGAGTTAGACACTTGCTGTTCATTCATTCATTCATTCATGCATTCATTCAAGAGATGTTGATTGAAAGCATACTATGTGCAGAGAACTGTCATAACTGATAGAGATTCAGCAGAGAAAAAAATAGGTAAAAACCCCATTCCTCATGAAGCCTACTTTCTGGTGGAGGGGAGACAGGCAATTTAATAAATAAGAAAACTTCATAACTATTTCCTTGAGTTAGTGGTTTCACTTCTCTTAACCCATTTGCCAAATAGTTCCTTATACTCACTATGTGTTGTGGGTTCATTTTATGTGTCAAGTTCCCTGGGCCACAGTGCCCAGATATTGATTGGGTCAAACATTATTCTGGATGTTTCTGGAAAGCAGGTTGCTCTTTATAATGTAGGTGGGCCTCATCTAATCAGTTGATGGTCTTAATAGCACAAAGACTGACCTCTCCCAAGCAAGAAGGAATTCCGCCAGTAGATGACCTTTGGACTTGACTGTAACCTCAGCTCTTCCCGGGACTTCCCTGGTGGTCCAGTGGTTAAGAACCTGCCTTCCAACGCAGGGGACACGGGTTCAATCTCTGGTCAGGGAACTAAGATCCCACATGCCACGGGGCAACTAAGCCCGAGCACCACAACTACTGAGCCCACACACCACAACTAGAGAGAAGCCTGTGAGCCACAATGAAAGATCCTGCATGCTGCAACAGAGATCCTGTGTGCCGCAAACTAAGACCCAACGCAGCCAAATAGATTAATTAATTAATATTTTTTTGAAAAAATCAGCTCGTCCCTAGGCCTCCAGATTGCAGATTTTGGACTTGCCAGTGAGCTAATTCCTAAAAATAAATCTTTCCACATATACATACACACATCCTGTTGGTTCTGCTTCTCTTGAGAACACCGGCTAGTCCACAGTTATTGTGCAAAGGGCTTCACAGTATTTATTCCCATTTGATTCTCACACAACCCTGTGAAGTAGGTCTTTTTATCTGCATCTTCATTTTACAGATGAGCAAAACAAGGCTTTTTAAGTTTGAGTCAAGAGCGAAGGCTAGATAGTGGGTAAGCCGCAAAGTCAGGTTTTGGACCCTGGGCTGTGTGACATCAAAGTCTACACCCCCAAGCCCAACAAACCCACTCAGTCCCAGCAGCCACATGGTACAGCCACCCTACGTGGTTTCATGTGTGAGAGTGGAGGGTCTTCCACTTTCCCAGTGATAATATTCCTTACCTTTTCTGGGCGACAGATGAGTGTGGCTTGAATTACATTTATGACGAGATTACAAGGGGCTGCCTTGATAAAAAAGTCCCTTCACCTGACCCTCTGGGAACAATCTCTGACACTAAGTGTCAGGCAGAGCAGAAATTCAATGAGTCAAAAACGGCTCTCATCTGCTTTGGAGAAAAAATTCCGCGGTGAGCTTGTACTAAAGGTATGCACTGGGACATGCTTTATATAATTTGGTGGTGAAAAGTGTAGCCCTAGCGATTATATTGCCTGGGTTCAAATCCTAGCTTCCCCACTTACTGGCTGTGTGATTCTGGGCAACTTCCTTAACCACTCTGAGCTTCAGTTTCCTAGCAGTAACTCTAAACATAAATATCCACCTGTCTAGAGGCCTGATGAAGCTTAAATACAGCAGCACGTGTGAAGTTCTAAGTACAGTTCCTGGCAAAAATTTAAGTGTTTAATCAACATCAGCTTTTGTTTCCGGGGTAGCAGGGATGGGTCCAGGTTTTATAGTGTGTGAGCTTATACAATGTTTGTGTATATATATGTTGGAAGGAGGTGCTACTTGGAGAAAATAACCAAGGAAGCTTGGGGTGGGGGGAGGTCAGTGTAATTGAGGGGCCGGGGAGCCTAAAGTCTGTAGTCTAGCCATTTGCTGTAGCAGCAATGTTTCCTCTTTATCATCTCCAGGTCCCCAAAGAAATAAATGTCTTATAATAGTGCTCCTTTAATTTCCAAATCCCATTTGGTTATTTTCCTGACTGTGGGAAATTTCAGGGGATTAGTCCACGTGTCTTGCAAAGGTGTGACACTCAGAAAGCAAAATTGTTGTAAGCACCTCCTCTGAAATGGCCTCCTCGTTCTGGGCCCCCCAGAGTGAACAGCACCTGTGATCTCCTCTCTCCGCCCCCAAGGTTCTCCCCTCTCAGGAATTAGATGGGCTTACAAAATAATTCTTGAAGGGACAGGGTTGGGCTGGGGGCTGGTGGTTGTGGTTGGGATCGGATTATTTTTAAGAGCTGGTTTCAATTTTGTAATATCATTCTCTTGGACAACCAAGGTGTGTCCTTAATTGAATTCTCGACAGGGAGTGGGGCAGAGAAAAAAATATAAGAAAATGGAACAATACTTTCAATCCCTTGTGCAAATGATGGTTTATCGTTTATATGTGATAATTTTCACTTTTTGGCATTGTCCTTCCTACCTTCTTATTTGATCTTCACCACAGTTCTGTGACATTAGCTAGGTTAGGGTTAGTCCTGTGTTACAGGTGGGGAGACTGAGGTCCGCAAGGCTTGGAGGCTTCCTTAGGTACCAGGGAGTGAGAAGTGGAGCAGAATCCACATTTCTTAGTGCATCTTCTTATGCGTTTTCATTACATCACAGAGATCCTTGGGATGTCTTGGTATTTTTAGTTCCATTTTACAGATTAGAAAACTGAGCCCTGAAAGGGAAATGACCTGTGTAAGATCACTTCATTTATCCATACCTTACCATCATCACCATCATTTTCATCATCATTCACTTGACTTATAATAACAATAGCAATGACGACAACAATAATGATAATACCCATGTGCTCTGTATTAGGCAATGTTCTACCTGCTTTATTTTATTTTTGTATTTATTGAGGTATAGTTGATTTAAAATATTTCAATTTTTAAATATTTCCACATTTAAAATATTTTAAAAGTTTCAGGTGTATGACATAGCGATTCACAATTTTTCAAGGTTATACTCCCTTTATAGTTATTATAAAATATTGGCTATATTCCCTGCACTGGGCTATCCTTGTAGCTTATGTATTGTATACACAGTAGTTTGTATGTTCTGTTTGCTTTAAATGCATGAATTAGTTTATTCTTCATAAGAATTCTGTGAGATAGATATTAACATTATTCCCATTTCATAGATAAAGAAACTGGGGCATAGAGAAGTAAAGTTACTTGCTAGTGAGTGGCAGAGCCAAGATTAAAACCCAGGCAGCCTGATTCTGGAACACCCTCTTAGTCCCTCCATTAAGATGGTAGGTGTTGAGCTGATAAAGGAAGAGCCAGTGTCTCCAGATCTCCAGCCTATGTTATTTTCCACCACTTCACAAGGCTCACCTTCTCCTTCGCCCTCCTGGTACTAACTCTGGGTCCATCTGAACCCCCTTCCCTACCTGTCTGCCCATCTTGCCTCTCGCTAAGTGAGCACTCATTTTGCTAGGAAAAGATGTTCCTGACCAGGGGCTTAATATCCAACTCTACGCTCCCTAGCTGTTTGACCTTAGACAAGCTGTTACAGCTTTCTGGATCTTGATGCCTTTGTCTGTAAAATGAGGAGAGTGATGGTAACTAACTCCTTGGGTGTTGTCAGAATCATGAGAGAGGAAGTGGATAAGGCCAATACTTCAGCACCAGGCACAGAGGAAATGTTCATTATGTACTCACCCCATCAAAGACTCAGGAGGTAGAGCTTTAAGAATGAGGATGTATATCAGTTAGCTTAGGCTATGGCATGCTGTGTAACAAACAATCTCCAAATCTTAGAGGCTTGTAACAGTATTCCTCAAACACACCATGGCCACCAAGGGTCAGCTTCAGCTCAGCTCTACTCCATTTTTATTCTGGACTCAGGCTGAAGGATCAGCCTCTATCTGGGATATTCTCAATCTTGTGACATAGGGAATAAATAGGCAGTGATGGACTACACAGGAGCTCTTAAAGCTTGTGCTCAGAAGTGGAATGCTTTTTTTCTACTCTTATTTCATTGGCCAAAGAAAGCCACATGGACGAGCATGGTTTCTCTGGGGCAGGCAGTTATAATTCTCCCATGTGGAAGACCCCTTTAAGAAAGATTCCATAAGGAGAGGAGCAAATATGTTTAATCATGTTAATTCTACCACAGTGGGAATTGAATAGGTGCAGTGAAGAACTGATGGGTATCACACAGAAGAGTGAAGAGCAAAGACAGAGTAGGTGAATGTAACACAGAATCAGGGAGCAGTGGGACCCATCTAGCTGGAGGAGAAGGTTCGTGTAAGGCTATTTGACTGAGAGTCAGAGACTACTCATTACATTGGGCATATTATGCAATGATTGAAGGCTGCGACAGTGGGGCCGTGTCTTAACTACAACACAGTTTGCTACCTCTGGAACAGGTCAGCAGTCAAGTTCCCTTAGGTTGGATATTATGGGCCCGTTGTGTTCAACTCATTCATGGCTCTCCGTACCTCTTGCGTGTTCCACAAATTTAGTTATTCCATTATCACCTTCAAGAATTTTACCGTAGGCTCATGTGGTTATGTATCACTTTCAGGAGTTTTGCCTTATCTTCATCCTGCCAATAAGATTACTTAACATTAGTCATTTAAAGGTATTTGCTTTTATAACTTAAATAGATTTATGTTCTGTATTGGTCTGCTAGGGCTGCCATAGCAAAGTACCACAGCCTGGGTGGCTTAAACATAAAATTTATTTTATCATGGTTCTGAAGGCTGGAAGTCCAAGATCAAGTTATCGGCAGGGTTGGTTTCTTCTGAGCCTCTCTCCTTGGCTAGTAGATGGCTATCTTCTCCCTGTGTCCTCACATGATCTTCCCTCAATATGTGTCTGTGTTCTAATCACCACTGCTTATAAGGACACCAATGATACTGGATTAGGGCTCACCCTAGTGACCTCATTTTTAACTTATTACTTCTTTAAAGACACTATTTCCAAATACAGTTACCTTCTGAGGTACTGAGTGTTAGTACTTCAACATATGGATTTGAAGAGAATTCAGTTCAGCCCATAACACGTCCCAAAGAAATATCATACCATGATCATATCATAATAACAATATCACTTCTCTCATTCGCCATAAGTAGAAGCACCTAGGACAGTGCTTGGCACATAGAAGGTGTTCAGTATTTGCTGAATACAAGATAGAATGATAGTAAGATAAGTACAATTAAGACAAAATTATTTTATAACATTCTAAGTAGTTGCTTGAGTCTACTCTGAGTCTGAAGTTTCTCTCTTGTTTTCGGTAGAGAGATAACAAGCTCTAGAGGGGCATTAAAGACATATTAGTGACTGAAATTTCTGCTCTACTCAATTAGAAGGATTGAGAGAGGGCTTTCCTGATGGCACAGTGCTTAAGAATCTGCCTGCCAATGCAGGGGACACGGGTTCGAGCCCTGGTCTGGGAAGATCCCACACGCCACAGAGCACCTAAGCCCATACGCCGCAACTCCTGAGTCTGCGCTCTAGAGCCCATGAGCCACAACTACTGAAGCCCACGTGCCTAGAGCCCGAGCTCTGCAACAAGAGAAGCCACCGCAATGAGAAGCCTGCGCACTGCAACGAAGAGTAGCCCCCACTCGCCACAACTAGAGAAAGCTGTGCACAGCAACAAAGACCCAATGCAGCCAAAAAAATAATAACAAATAAATAAGTAAATTTATTTTAAAAAAAGGACTGAGAGACAATGATAAAGAGAATAACTCTTTTTATGTGATTCAGTGTTATTTTATTACCTTCTAAAATCTTCTCCCATCCCATTGGTAGTTTGTATTCTGCACTTGAGGAAACATTGGCCTGCCCACAGGACAAAGCCATACCCTTCGGGAACACAGAGTCTTCCTGATCTCTCTCCCTGCCCATCCCCTGCCTGTTTTCCCACCACCTTATACTCCAGCTGGCTCAAGCATGACAAACCGTCCCATACTTCTCCATCTCTCCATACTTCCCTCTACCTCTGCTAGGAACACTTGCCTCTACCCTACCAGCCTGGGGAACTCCTCTTCATCCCTCAGGACCCATCCAAAGATGCCCCTGGAAGATGGGTAACTTGAAAAATTAGAACACAAGCTAGCGTTTGCGGTACAATTCCACCTTAAAGGGAAAAAAATACAACTGTATTTCTGGAAACCACACATAAGAACATACTAAAAAGTGATGGGGATATAGTGATTTATTTTCTTTTTGCCGATCTGTGGTTTCTGACATTTTGACAGCCAACATATATTCTTCTGTAATCATAATAAAAAGTTACTTTTGATGTTTTAAAGGAGCAAATGTCTTCATGTTTTCTTTTGGGAACTCTTCTTGAATATCAACCTGCTCCACAAGATACACACACACGTGCACGCGCACATGCATACACACGTGCCCCAGACGGGCAAAGACAATCACGTTATGCTAACTTTGCATTTTGCACATAATTCTGTTATTTCATTAATCACGTTGCTTCAAAATTATCTATTTACTTATCTCCTTCCCACCCCAGAGGGAGTATCATTTAGATGTTAAGACTGTGGATTCTGGAGCCACGACTCCTGGGATTGCATTCAGGACCCACCACCTCATCCATTCGTTCAGTGACTATTAAACATTTACCCTACGTCAGGCACTGTACTTGGAAGTCCAGGTACACTTGTATTCACACCAGACAAGGGCCCATGCCTCATGGAGCTGCCCACCAGGGCCTTGCCCAGCAGGCAGTAACCACTGAATATAACACATTAGCAAACTCAATAGTATATCAGAAGGTGTAAGTGCTGTGCATAAATGAAAATGCAGGGCACAGGAAGAGGGACTGGGAGTGTGGAAGGGGGTGTGAGGGAGGAGGGATTAAAAGTTAAGGGGAGTGGTCAGTCTAGGCATCGTAGAGAAAGCAACATTTTTTTTTCTGGCTGTGCCACGTGGTATGTGAGATCTTAGTTCCCCCGACCAGGGATCAAACCTGTGACCCCTGTACTGGAAGCATGGAATCTTAACCACTGGACCACCAGGGAAGTCCCAAGGAAGCAGCTTTTGAGTAAGACCTTGCAAGATGTGCAGATCAATGGTGGAGGGGCATTCCAGGGGCAGGGAATAGTCAGTGCAAAACACAAAAGCAGGAGTACGCCTGGTGCCATGGACCGAATGGTGACCCCCAAATCCATATGTTGAAGCCTTAACCCCCAGTGTGACTGTATTTGGAGACAGGGCCTTTAAGGAAGTAATTAAGGTCAAAAGAGGTCATAAGAGTGGACCCTGATTTCATAGGACTGATGTCCTTGTAAGAAGAGGAAAAGACACCAACAGGATGTACACACAGAGAAAAGGCCCCGGGCAGGCACCAGAGAAGGGAGCCATCTACCAGCCAGGAAGAGAGGCTTCACCAGAAGCCAATCCTGACGATACATTGACCTTGGACTTCCAGCCACCAGAACTGTGAGAAAATACATTTCTGTTGTTTAAGCCTCCCAGTCTGTGTTATTTTGTTTTGTCAGTCCAAGCAGACTAATACATCTGGTATTTTGGAAAAGTGGGAAGGAATCCAGTGTAACCTGGGGCAGATTGAGTGACGGGGCTGTGGTGGATGATGAGGAAAGAAACTTCCTCAGAGGTCCTGATGAGGTGGGGGGGGGGCAGGTCCTGTGGGGCCTGGGGGGCCATTGTATGGATGTGGCTTTTGCTCAGAGGGAACTGGGGACCCATGATGGCGTTTTGAGCTGAACAGTGACACACTCCAAATAACTCTCCAAAAACATCGATCGCTGAGAATAAATTGTAGTGAAAAGAGAAAAAAAGCAAAGCTTATCATATTTGAATATTTATTAAAAGTCTCCGTCTCGCTCCGTGTCGGGTGACTGCCTGGAGTCTGGAGGCGGGAAGGGGCGACTCCGCCTGGGAACAGTAATGATCCTCTGTTCCGTGGAGGTGCAGCCACCCCTAGGGAGGGAAGGATTTGAGCGACAGAGCCACTCTGGCCAAGCCGGGATCTGGAATTTCTGTGGGTCTCCTTTCCTGGCTTTCTCAGAGGAGCCTTCGCTTCTGATAGTGGCCATGGGGCTGACAGGGTCTTGGTGCTCTGGCCGGGTGTCAGGCTTGTGCCTCTGAGGTGGGAGAGCCAAGTTCAGGACATTGCTGAGACCTCCCGCCTCCACATAATATCAAACAGCGAAAGCTCTCCCAGAGATCTCCACCTCAACGCTAAGACCCAGCTCCACTCAACGACCAGCAAGCTACAGTGCTGGACACCCTATGCCAAACAACTAGCAAGACAGGAACACAACCCCACCCATTAGGAGAGAGGCTGCCTAAAATCATAATAAGGTCACAGACACCCCAAAACACACCACCAGACGTGGTCCTGTCCACCAGAAAGACAAGATCCAGCCTCATCCACCAGAACACAGGCACCAATCCCCTCCACCAGGAAGCCTACACAGCCCACTGAACCAACCTTAGCCACTGGGGGCAGACACCAAAAACAATGGGAACTACAAACATGAAGCCTGTGGAAAGGAGACCCCAAACACAGTAAGTTTACTAAAATGAGAAGACAGAGAAACACACAGCAGATGAAGGAGCAAGGTAAAAACCCACCAGACCTAACAAATGAAGAGGAAATAGTCAGTCTACCTGAAAAAGAATTCAGAGTAATGATAGTAAAGATGATCCAAAATCTCAGAAATAGATTGCAGAAAATACAAGAAACGTTTAACAAGGACCTAGAAGAACTAAAGAGCAAACAAACAATGATGAACAACACAATAAATGAAACTAAAAATTCTCTAGAAGGAATAAAGAGCAGAATAACTGTGGCAGAAGAATGAATAAGTGACCTGGAAGATAAAATAGTGGAAATAACTACCACAGAGCAGAATAAAGGAAAATGAATGAAAAGAATTGAGGACAGTCTTAGAGACCTCTGGGACAACATTAAATGCACCAACATTCGAATTATAGGGGTCCCAGAAGAAGAAGAGAGAAAGAAAGGGACTGAGAAAATATTTGAAGAGATTATAGTTGAAAACTTCCCTAATATGGGAAAGGAAATAGTTAATCAAGTCCAGGAAGCACAGAGAGTCCCATACAGGATAAATCCAAGGAGAAACATGCCAAGACACATATTAATCAAACTATCAAAAAATTAAATACAAAGAAAAAATATTAAAAGCAACAAAGGAAAAAACAACAAAAAACACACAAGGGAATCCCCATAAGGTTAACAGCTGATCTTTCAGCAGAAACCGTTCAAGCTAGAAGGGAGTGGCAGGACATATTTAAAGTGATGAAAGGGAAAAACCTACAACCAAGATTACTCTACCCAGCAAGGATCTCATTCAGATTTGATGGAGAAATTAAAACCTTTACAGACAAGCAAATGCTAAGAGAATTCAGCACCACCAAACCAGCTTTACAGCAAATGGTAAAGGAACTTCTCTAGGCAGGAAACACAAGAGAAGGAAAAGACCTACAATATCAAACCCAAAACAATTAAGAAAATGGTAATGGGAACAAACATATCGATAACTACCTTAAATGTAAATGGATTAAATGCTCCCACCAAAAGACATAGACTGGCTGAATGGATACAAAAACAAGACCCGTACATATGCTGTCTACAAGAGACCCATTTCAGACCTAGGGACACATACAGACTGAAAGTGAGGGGATGGAAAAAGATATTCCATGCAAATGGAAATTGAAAGAAAGCTGGAGTAGCAATTCTCATATCAGACAAAATAGACTTTAAAATAAAGACTATTACAAGAGACAAAGAAGGACACTACATAATGATCAAGGGATCAATCCAAGAAGAAGATATAACAATTGTAAATATTTATGCACCCAACATAGTAGCACCTCAATACATAAGGCAAATGCTAACAGCCATAAAAGGGGAAATCGACAGTAACACAATCATAGTAGGGGACTACTTTAACACCCCACTTCCACCAATAGACAGATCATCCAAAATGAAAATAAATAAGGAAACACAAGCTTTAAAATGATACATTAAACAAGATGGACTTAATTGATAGTTATAAGACATTCCATCCAAAAACAACAGAATACAATTTCTTCTCAAGTGCTCGTAGAACATTTTCCAGGATAGATCATATCTTGGGTCACACATCAAGCCACGGTAAATTGAAATCGTATCAAGTATCTTTTTGACTACAACGCTATGAGACTAGATATCTATTACCGGGAAAAAAATCTGTAAAAAATACACACACATGGAAGGTAAACAATACACTACTTAATAACCAAGAGATCACTGAAGTAATCAAAGATGAAATCAAAAAATACCTAGAAACAAATGACAATGAAAACACAATGACCCAAAACCTATGGGATGCAGCAAAAGCAGTTCTAAGAGGGAAGTTTATAGCAATACAATCCTACCTCAAGAAACAAGAAACATCTCAAATATACAACCTAACCTTACACCTAAAGCAATTAGAGAAAGAAGAACAAAAACCCCCCAAAGTTAGCAGAAGGAAAGAAAACATAAAGATCAAATCAGAAATAAATGAAAAAGAAATGAAGGAAACAATAGCAAAGATCAATAAAACTAAAAGCTTGTTCTTTGAGAAGATAAACAAAATTGATAAACCATTAGCCAGACTCATCAAGAAAAAAAGGGAGAAGACTCAAATCAATAGAATTAGAAATGAAAAAGGAGAAGTAACAACTGACACAGCAGAAATACAAAGGATGAGAGATTACTACAAGCAACTGTATGCCAATAAAATGGACAACCTGGAAGAAATGGACAAAGTCTTAGAAAAGCACAACCTTCCAAGACTGAACCAGGAAGAAATAGAAAATATAAACAGACTAATCACAAGCACTGAAATTTAGACTGTGATTAAAAATCTTCCAACAAACAAAAGCCCAGGACCAGATGCCTTCACAGGCGAATTCTATCAAACATTTTGAGAAGAGTTAACACCTATCCTTCTCAAACTCTTCCAAAATATAGCAGGGGGAGGAACACTCCCAAACTCATTCTATGAGGCCACCATCACCGTGATATCAAAACCAGACAAAGATGCCACAAAGAAAGAAAACTACAGGCCAATATTGCTGAGGAGCACAGATGCAAAAATCCTCAACAAAATACTAGCAAACAGAATCCAACAGCACATTAAAAGGATCATACACCATTATCAAGTGGGGTTTATCCCAGGAATGCAAGGATTCTTCAATATATACAAATCAATCAATGTGATACACCATGTTAACAAATTGAAGGATAAAAACCATATGATAATCTCAATAGATGCAGAAAAAGCTTTCAACAAAATTCAACACCCATTTATGACAAAAACCCTCCAGAAAGTAGGCATAGAGGGAACTTACCTCAACATAATAAAGGCCATATATGACAAACCCACAGCCAACTTCGTTCTCAATGGTGAAAAACTAAAACCATTTCCTCTAAGATCAGGAACAAGACAAGGTTGTCCACTTTCACCACTATTATTCAACATAGTCTTGGAAGTTTTAGCCACAGCAGTCAGAGAAGAAAAAGAAATAAAAGGAATCCAAATCGGAAAAGAAGAAGTAAAGTTGTCAGTGTTTGCAGATGATATGATACTATGCATAGAGAATCCTAAAGATGCTACCAGAAAACTACTAGAGCCAATCAATGAATTTGGTAAAGTAGCAGGATACAAAATTAATGCACAGAAATCTCTTGCATTCCTATACACTAATGATGAAAACTCTGAAACAGAAATTAAAGAAACACTCCCATTTACCATTTCAACAAAAATAATAAAATACTTAGGAATAAACCTACCTAAGGAGACAAAAGACCTGTATGCAGAAAACTATAAGACACTGTTGAAAGAAATTAAAGATGATAAAAACAGATGGAGAGATATGCCATGTTCTTGGATTGGAAGAATCAACTTTGTGAAAATGACTATACTACCCAAAGCAATCTACAGATTCAACACAATCCCTATCAAACTGCCAAGGCATTTTTCACAGAACTAGAACAAAAAATTTCACAATTTGTATAGAAACACAAAAGACCCCGAATAGCCAAAGCAATCTTGAGAAAGAAAAATGGAGCTGGAGGAATCAGGCTCACAGACTTCAGACCATGCTACAAACCTACAGTAATCAAGACAGTATGGTACTGGCACAAAAACAGAAATATAGAGCAATGGAAAAGGATAGAAAGCCCAGAGATAAAACCCACACACATATGGTCACCTTATTTTTGATAAAGGAGGCAAGAATATACAGTGGAGAAAAGACAGCCTCTTCAATAAGTGGTGCTGGGGAAAGTGGACAGCTACATGTAAAAGAATGAAATTAGAACACTCCCTAACACCATACACAAAAATAAACTCAAAATGGATTAAAGACTTATAATATAGGTCTTTATATATAATATAATCAAAATGTAAGGCCAGACACTATAAAACTCTTAGGGGAAAACATAGGCAGAACACTCTATGACATAAATCACAGCAAGATCCTTTTTGACCCACCTCCTAGAGAAATGGAAATAAAAACAAACATAAACAAATGGGACCTAATGAAACTTAAAAGCTTTTGCACAGCAAAGGAAACCATAAACAAGACAAAAAGGCAACCCTCAGAATGGGAGAAAATATTCATAAATGAAGCAACTGACAAAGGATTAATCTCCAAAATTTACAAGCAGCTCATGCAGCTCAATATCAAAAAAAACAAACAACCCAATCCAAAAATGGGCAGAAGACTTAAATAGACATTTCTCCAAAGAAGACATACAGATTGCCAACAAACACATGAAAGGTTGCTCAACATCACTAATCATTAGAGAAATGCAAATCAAAACCACAATGAGGCATCACCTCACACCAGTCAGAATGGCCATCATCAAAATACCTACAAACAACAAATGCTGGAAAGGGTGTGGAGAAAAGGGAACCCTCTTGCACTGCTGATAGGAATGTAAATTGATACAGCCACTACAGAGAACAGTATGGACGTTCCTTAAAAAATCAAAAATAGAACTACCATATGACCCAGCAATCCCACTACTGGGCATATACCCTGAGAAAACCATAATTCAAAAAGAGTCATGTACCACAAGGTTCATTGCAGCTCTATTTAAAATAGCCAAGACATGGAAGCAACCTAAGTATCCATCCACAGATGAATGGATAAAGAAGATGTAGCACATATATACAATGGAATATTACTGAGCCATAAAAAGAAACGAAATTGAGTTGTTTGTAGTGAGGTGCATGGACCTAGAGTCTGTCATACAGAGTGTAGTAACTCAGAAAGAGAAAAAAAAATACAGTATGCTAACACATATATATGGAATCTAAAGGAAAAAAATTGGTTCTGAAGAACTTAGGGGCAGGACAGGAATAAAGTCACAGACGTAGAGAATGGACTTGAGGACACGGGGAGGGGGAAGGGTGAGCTGGGACGAAGTGAGAGAGTGGCATGGACATATATACACTACCAAACGTAAAATAGATAGCTAGTGGGAAGCAGCCGCATAGCACAGGGAGATCAGCTCGGTGCTTTGTGACCACCTAGAGGGGTGAGATAGGGAGGGTGGGAGGGAAATGCAAGAGGGAGGAGATATGGGGATATATGTATATGTATAGCTCATTCACTTTGTTATAAAGCAGAAACTAACACACCATTGTAAAGCAATTATATTCTAATAAAGGTGGGGAAAAAAAACTCTGTCTCTGTAATGGTGTATTTCCCCCAAATTTTTTCTGATGCAATCAAAAGAAAAATGTTGGGCCAATGCCACTGTGACAAGAATTTTTCAAATTTTAACCATGAGAGGTGATGGATGCATTAACTAATCTTATCGTGGTAATTATTTCTCACAATATATATGTATCAGTTCATTAAGTTGTACATCTTAAACTTACACAATGTTATCTGTCAATTATATCTCAATAAAGCTGGGAGAAGAAAAGAAAGAGTAGTGAAAAACTAGAACTGGGAAGAGCAGTTGGAGGCCGATCATGTCACTTGTGGGGAGATGATGGTAGCTTGGGTCCGGGTGGAGGACACAGCAGATGTGAGATTGACAAGTCATAAAGGATATAGTGTGTGGGTGTGAGAGAAAGAGGAGTCAGGGATGATTCCTAGGTTTACGAGATGAGCAGGCGGAGAGGGGCAGCCACTGACCACTGAGATGCGAACGCTGAAGTTCATTGGTTCTTAACCAGGGATGATGTCGCATCTGGAGACAGTGTGTGTTGTCAAGAATTGGGAAGTGCTACTGGCTTCCAGTGGGTAGAGGCCAGGAATACTGTTAAACACACTTGCACAGCACAGCCTCCCGCCACAAAGAATGATCCAGCCCACATGTCTATAGTCCTGAGGTTGAGAAACCCGTACGTAATAGGTAGAGCGAGGTTGGGCTGGGAGTGAGACACATATCACAGGGAAAGTCAACAGTTATGTTTTGGACATACTCACTTCCCTTCTTGGCTGGTATGCTGGTTGTGTGATGTTGGGAAATCATTTTACCTCTCTGGACCTCAGTTTTCTCATCTGTACAATGGGAAAAAAAGTTCTACATACCTCATAGGGGGTTCATGGAGTATAAAAGTAAAGCAATCAGAATGGTGCCTAACACAGAATAAGTGCTCAATACATTTTAGCCATGATTATTGGAGGGGAGACTGTGCCTTATTCTTTGTACATCCCCAGCACTGAGAACAAGGCTGGACACAGTAGGTTCTCGGTGGATGCTTACTGACTGAAGTGCCAAACTGATCTCAGGGTTTCTGTCTGACTGTGCGTGGGTTTTTCCAGGGCCCACTCAAGCTGGAAATGAAAGGTGAATGTTGAAAGTCGGGTTGGTCATCTTATTTCCCAGCAGCCTGGGTGAGGAAAGGCCAAGCGAAGTTTCAGTTGAAACCTACTAGCAGGAAAGCGTGGAGAACGAGGGGCCAGGTGTAAACCAACCCTCATGTCCGTTCAGACAGGCCTTCCAAGAACCTCCCGCCGGCTCTGCCTGAAGCCTGGGCTTTTGGGAAAAAAATGAAATTTCATTTATTTATGGTTTTGTAGTTTATAATTCAAGGGGCTTTACATGTCAACTTTTGTTAACTTATTATTTAATAGACAAATGCTTTATTAGGTCAACCACGAAAGAGATTACGCATTCTTTCAATCACGTCGTATGCAAGGTTAAACTGTCTTTTGTAACCGGAGTTTTTCCAATTGTTTATGTCTGGTGACCTGTGAGCATTTCTTTTGGTCTCTAATCCCTCCTGCTTGGCTTCTTCTGGAGCCTATTTTAAGTGGTTTCACAGCCCTCCTGTCCCTTTGCCTTGTAAATCATAGGGATGCTCTCACAAACACCAAACTTCAACTGGCCGAAGTGCAACTATGTGTCAGAGACCAGGGGTGGGATGGGGGGTGGGGAGGACGTTTCTATATTTCTTCATGAGCCAGGCAAACAAAACCCCTGTCTTCATGCTGCTTACAATCCAAAGCCCTATGTCTGTTAGGATGACTTCAGGTGCAGGCAACAAAGTCAACTAGGTGTCCAAGGTTAAAATGTTCATATATGTATGCATCTATAAGATACAAAATCTGGGGCTTCCCTGGTGGCGCAGTGGTTGAGAGTCCGCCTGCCGATGCAGGGGACGCGGGTTCGTGCCCCGGTCCGGGAAGATCCCACATGCCGCGGAGCGGCTGGGCCCGCGAGCCATGGCCGCTGAGCCTGCGCGTCCGGAGCCTGTGCTCCGCAACGGGAGAGGCCACAGCAGTGAGAGGCCTGCGTACAGCAAAAACAAAACAAAACAAAGAATGAGAAAAGAGGGTAGACTTGATTCCAGCTTAGTGCTCTCTTATACTTGCAAGATGGTGGCCACACTTCTTGGCATGCCATCCAGACAGTAATATCCAGGTAAAAACAAAAATTATTTTTTCCTGTGTTTGGGATTTTTCTCATATTTTTATTTTAAAGTATTTCATATAAACAAATATATACGTACATATATACATATATGATTTTATTTAATTATATGTAATTTGTATATGATATATCTATTAAGCTTAAAGAATAGCAAAGTTAATGTTCATATAATTTACTCATCAGTGTAAGAAACACGACATAATTAAATTACTGAATCTTTGTGTGTGTCCATCTCCAATCATGTTTCTCTCCCTTCCCACTTGTTTCAATCATTAATCTGAATGTTGTATCATTACTTCATTATTGTCCTTTCTGTGTTCCTTTATAAGAGCAAGACACCATTTCCACGAATACCCAAGACTTTCACTCCTATCTTATTAGTTAGAACAGGGTCATAGGCTTGCCCATTAATCAATCACAGGCAAGAGAGTAGGGGTGACTGTGATCTGCTTGAGCTCATCAGGATTTTTAGTTTCTTAATTTGAGAGAAAAATTATAAAATTCCAAAGCTTGTCACACATATTAAATCAGAACATGTATGTTAATCTGTCATGGTGTTGAGTTGCTCAATTGAAATTAATAGCTCTTTCTTCTAATCTGTAGGCCAGCTGACACCTCCAACTGCCATCTTGTAATACACACACACACACACACACACACACACACACACACAAACACGCAACTCTAGAATTGGTTAGTCCTGACTATATGAGTATACGTCCCCACTGAGTAACCAGGTGTGTTTCTTTACCTCGCTCTGCCCTTGTTCTGCTGACAATGATTTTTTAAAAATTTTTATTGGAGTATAGTTGCTTTACAATGTTGTGTTAGTTTCTGCTGTACAGCAAAGTGAATCAGTTTTACGTATACATATATCCACTCTTTTTCAGGTTTCCTTCCCATTTAGGGTTGACAATGATTTTTATACATCTGCTATATGCTGGACATGTCGGTGCCCAGAATATTATGATGAAAAAAAGAAAAGTAGAAACCTTCCCAGGTGGGAGAACAAATATTATTCAAAGACATACAAAAAGATCGCAAGATCATTATTCTAATAAACTCCATTAATGTGAGCTATGTGCTATGAATATGCACAATGGGGGCTCTATGGAGGGCTCCCCTGCAAAGTGATTGAAATGGGATCTGAAAGAAGAACACACATTAATTGGGCAGCGGCTGTGCTGTGCTGGAGCTGACCCACAGGCTACCTGAGAACTGAGAATTCGACTTTTCAGGAATTTTGCAAGGTGTGTATTAAGCACAGTCATTATCAAGAATTCACTTATACATCCACTCCCGGGTATATATCTGAAAAAACCAAAAACACTAATTTGAGAAGATACATGCACCCCAATGTTCATAGTAACATTATTTACAAGAGCCAAGATATAGGAGAAACCTCAGCGCCCATCAACAGATGAATGGATAAAGAAGATGTGGTGTATACACACACACACACACACACACACACACACACACACACACACAAGGGAATACTACTCAGCCATGAAAAGGAATGAAACTTGCAGCAACGTGGATGGACTTGGAGGGCATTATGCTAAGTGAAATAAGTCAGAGAAAGACTGCTATGGTATCACTTATATGTGTAATCTAAAAACTACAACAACCTAGTGAATATAACAAAAAAAAGCAGACTCACAAATATAGAGAACAAACTAGTGGTTACCAGAGGGGAGAGGGAAGGGGAGACGGGCAATATAGGGATAGGGGGATAAGAGGTACAAACTGCTAGGTATAAAATAAGCTACAAGGATATATTGTACAACATGGGAATATAGTCAATATTTTATAATAATGCTAAATGGAACATAACCTTTAAAAATTGTGAGTTACTATATTGTACACCTGTAACTTATATACTATTGTACAGCAACTATACTTCAATAAAAATTTTTTAAAAGGAGAAAAGAATTAACTTATATAAACATAAAATTAAAGATATATTTAAAAAGTAATAAATTCTTAAAGCTCATCACTTCCTAATTGTCATACTACACTTGACTCTTGTCAAGGTTACTTGTGACTATTGAAGCCGTATGGTGGAAATATTCTATCACAATAGGCTACAATGCTTCTCTTTCCGACTCCATGTTCAGTGACATCATGTTAATAGCTTGAAATTGGCCATGCCCACCATGCCCACAGAAATTGGCAAATGCTACAGATCAGGTTTTGGTCTTTACTGTTTGGTTTTCCCTCCAGAAAGCCAGTTGTTAAACACTTACCAGCACACCAGTGGGCAAAGGGAGGTTGAGGGAGAACATTCCAGGCAGTAGGGACAGCTTGTGAAAAGACCCCATTATGGGGTAACATGCTATACTTGAGACATTGAAATAAAGTCACTGAGAGTATGAAGAATCTCTACTTCATAGGGTTTTGTGGACTAAATAGAAAAGCCTGTGTAAAAATCCATTTAACAAAGTTCTTACCACATAAGTTTTCAATGATGATAGTTAAAGTTTTTTAAATGTTCATCAGTGCTCAGTCTCTTCAAATGATAGCTCATTTTTCTTTTTTTTTTTTCTGGCCATACCACATGGCTTATGGGATCTTAGTTCCCCAACCAGGGATCGAACCCAGGCCCCCGGCAGTGGGAGCACAGGATCCTAACCATTGGACCACCAGGAAGTCCCCAAATGGTAGCTCTTTATGTCTTAGGCACAGTGGATTAAGCAGCAGGGTGGCGGATACAACTGGCTGCTTACCCAGTGTCCATCCCCACCCCTCCTTCCTCAGCTTAACAAAGCATAGCAAGTGCTCAGTTAAAAACTCTTTGTGGGGCTTCCCTGGTGGCGCAGTGGTTGAGAGTCCGCCTGCCGATGCAGGGGACGCGGGTTGTGCCCCGGTCCGGGAAGATCCCACATGCCACGGAGCGGCTGGGCCCATGAGCCATGGCCGCTGAGCCTGCGCGTCCGGAGCCTGTGCTCCGCAACGGGAGAGGCCACAACAGTGAGAGGCCCGTGTACCGCAAAAAAAAAAACAAAAAAAAAAAAACTCTTTGTGATCTCATGGTCCATGGAGTTAGGGGCAGCCATGTACTCAGTGTTGACCAATGTGACATAAACTGAGGGCCCCTGGAGAAGCTTGCTATTGGCGCCCACTTCCTGGATTCTCCTTTATACCAGGAATGTGGACATAGGTGCTTGAAGACGTAACAGGCGTTTTGTAGTCATGGGGTTACAAGCATAAAATTGAATGGAGGAGAAGAAAAAATAAAAGGAAGACCCTGGATCACTGATGCTAAGGATAACGGGAATTGTGTGCCTCTGGACACTTTACACATTACCTTTGAAATCCCTGTCGATTTCAGCCACAGAGGCTAGATGTTCTATTACTTGCAGCTGAATGCATTCCCCACTGATGCAAATGCATTTTGCAGCTGTACTGTATAATAAGCAACATGGCTATAAGAGGTCTATCAGAAGACACTGAAACTTGCTACTGAAAGTATGGTCATGGACCAGCAGGATCCAGCACCACGTGGGAGTTTGTTACAAATAAAGTCAGGACTCACCCCCAATCTCCTAAGCAAATTTTTCGTTTAACGAGCTCTCCAGATAGTCTTCCCATGATCATTCAAACTTAAGAAGTATTTTATTAGGAGACTCTCATGAAACAGTTAGACTCTCTAAACTTTTGGTTGGAGGACTCCTGCCTGATAATGCCCTAAGGATGAAGAACCAGAACTACCCATGTAAAAGCAGATTTTTTTTTTTGATGCTATGCTGGACCCTATCCTGGACCTCATAAGACAATCAGCGTTTGCTCCAAGCAGCCACCCAAAGTGATGGCAAGATTACGCAGCACCCAGAAATGAAGCCTAAACATCCATCCTTTGATAAACACGCTCAGGCCCTTAAAAGTTCAAACTCTGTGTTGGGTCCTGACCTCTGAAATATTTATACACAGCGATGCACCTTCCAGATAACATCTCCTGGAATCTGCTTAGCAGCCAGGCCGCAACCGGGAGGCAGTTAATAAATGCCCTGGTTGTCTACAATTCAGCCAGAAAGCTTTTGCTGAGCCCCCAGACACAGCTAAGAATAGCCAGGTTCCTTCTGGTCTTTGAGAGCTCCAAGATCAGAAATAACATCTCCTGCTCTCTTTCTTCCTTCTCTAGACTCTATGTTAGAGGCTCTCAGAGTTGGTGCCATCCTGGATCATGCCCAAGAAATACCCTTGTTTGTTGGAATGGATTTAGCTCTTGGCTGATTTCTTCCTTGTACTACTCCTTGCCAGACTAGTTCAATCTTGGGTCATCCGTGTTTGGGTTTCTTGATTAACTCCAAGGCTTCCAGGGAAAGGAAGAGACAAAATGCTTTGTTAGAGCAACAAGGCCATGGGCCAGACCAGCCTCAGCTTATCTTCTCTCTCAAAGCAGACTCTTTTGAACAACCATCCTCTATGTTGAGTTCTACCCTTCTCCCTTACCCATCCCCAGACTAAAGGAGAGTCTGGAGAGAAGGAGCTTCAGACCAAAATCAAATCCCAGCTTGACCTCTCCCCAGCTGTGTGACCGGGAGCAAGTGACTCAACCATCCTGAGCTTCCGTGTCCTTGTTTGTGACATGGGAATGATACCGCCTGTAGACGGCTCATGCCAAGAACTTCGTACAGACCCACTAGAAGTCCTGAGAGGGCAGGATTTTGCTTGTGTTGGCTACTCTTGTGTCTCCAGAACAACGCCTGGCCCCCTGAAGTTACTAAATAAATGTTTGGGGGGGATAATCTATCCTCACAACCATCCTATGAGGTAGGTTCTATAACTCTCTCCATTTTGCAGATGTGGAAACTGAGGTTTGGAATGGTTAAGTCAGTAGTCCAAGGTCATCTAGACCTGTATGAGACAAAGCCAAGATGAGAACACAGACCAATCTGGCTCCAAAGCCTGTGCCAGCCATCCTACAGAGCTGCAGACATTAGACACTTGGACATACGGACAGGCATACCTGTCTCATACACCGTGGGTGGTCAGTAGTCCTGGCTTCCTTTTCCTCTTGATCTCTTATATCATCTGCCCTCCTCACCCTGCTTTCTATCCTCCCACCCTTCCCCAGATGCTACTTCCCATCGGAGAACAACATCAGAAAGGAAAAAAAAAAGCTGTCTTGGCTTGGCTTCCTCAGGTCCCACTGGCTGATAGAAAGCAGGCCTTCAAACCCAAGGGAGGGTGGAAAGGGGACATATTCATCTCCAGGAATCCCAGTGACACTGGGCATTTCGGCTCCAGAACTTAGCCTTCTCTTTGTTAACCTCAACTTTTCCATCACAGATGACTTGTGGCCATATGTCAGCATCTTACGATCATTCTCAAAGTGTGATCTATAGACTAGCTTCTTGTTAGAATTCAGATCCCTGGGTCCTGCCCCCAACTTACTGAATCCAAGTCTCTGGGATGGGGCCCTAGAGTGTGCATTTTTAACAACCTCCCTGAGTGGTTCTCAGATACTCCAAAGTCTGGAAATCCCTGTACCGTTGGACCCTGATTCTCAGGCCTTTGGAGTTGGACTGAATTACACCCCCAGCTTTCTGGGGTCTCCAGCTTGCAGAGAGTAGATGGTGGGACTCCCTAGCTTCCATACTTACGTGAACCAATTCCTATAATAAATCTCCTCCTATCTATCTATCTATCTATCTATCTATCCATCATCTCCTATTGGTTCTCTTTCTCTGGAGAACCCTGACTAATACACACACACACACACACACACACACACACACACACACACTCACACACGTTTATATTGATATTCCATCCTAACTCTTCCATTCACCTTTCTGAGTTCTTTCAAGGTCCATACTATCTCAGTTTTCCTTGGTGGCTCTGGGCATGTCCCTGAACCTCACTGAGCCCCTGGAGCTATAACATTGGGATAATAACCCTGCTTTATCTCCCCCAGAAGGTGGTGAGATAATTGAGGGGCAGCCACTTTCTTTGAAAAGACTCAAGGGTTGTAAAAATATCACGGGTTTTTATGATCGTTATCACAGCCAGACAGCGGATTCCGGGGCCCCTGAGACACCCCCGCCGAGGTGTTCCAAGCCCTTCTAATGCATATGCATGAGCCCATTCTACAGCTGGGCAAGCTGGCTCACTCTGACCTTTGGCAACCTGACAGGGTGAGTGAAGGGCAGACCAGTTGAAGACATCAAACAAGATTCCTGGTGCCTGTTCGTGGACCCTGTTAAGTTTTACACATAAATCAACACGCCTTTGTGGAGGGAACAAAGAGAACTGGATTGGAAGACTTCAGGAACTTTGCTCCCAGAAGCTCTGAGTACTGCTTCTTCCGGAAAGGTACTTTGCTGCTTCCAGGCACTAATAGGATCAAATGACTTCATGCTAACTGGCCCAGGATTCCAGCTGTAAGATCCCACTGGATCTTGTATAACATCGGGTCGAGCTTCTCCACCAGTTCAGAGACAATGTCTGTTGCTTTAAATGTCATATCCCCAAAGAATTGCCCAAAGACCTGACACATAGTAGATGTTCAGTTGATGTTTGTTGAATAAATGAATACGTGATTAAACCAATGAATGAACAAAAGAATGAATAAATGTCTCCATGCCCCAGATAAGCAATAAGTACTTTATATATCCCCAGTCCACAGCCGCTGCCGACCTTGACGCATTCCTATACTATTTCCCTTATGAGTCCAGATGCAGCCCCAATCCTTGTGACAGCCACCTCCAATCATTCCTTCACCAACTGTCAATAGAGGGCCTCAGATGTGCCAGGCACTGTTCTGGGTGCTGTGGAATACTGCACCGGATAAAAAGCAAAATCTCTTGCGTCTCGCTGCTGGCATTCTACTGGAGTTGGCAGAAGAAATGAAACCCATTTGCCACCTGCGTCTTCCTGGAGTAGCCAGAGTCGGGGTCACGTCAGAGATACTTCATCCCCAGGGGTCAGGCATTGTTTTTCTTATCTCTACAATGGTCACTATGTTCTCTGTACACACTCCGGGTCTGAGCGTCTGATCAATTGCTAAGTCCTATCACGTTTGCGTCCTCATATATTTTGAATCTGGTCATCTGTCCTCTTCGCCACTCCCTAATCCAGGACACCATCAGCACTCACTGGGCAGCTGCCTCAGCCCCTACTCCTGCCATCCTTCACCTCTTTATCTTCCCAATGGCTTGAGCACAGCACCTGACACGTAAGACATTGGATAAGCGTGGCATCGTATTTTTGTTTTGACAGCCGAGGGCCAATACAAGGGAGCCCAATACCACAATTCTGTGATTTCTGCAGTTACAACTGAGACAGTAGAGTCAGAGGCTAAGCATGCAGACTCTGGGGTCAGACTTCCAACAACAGATGTTGGCCTTTGCTACTCCTTTGTGCGTTCTTAACCTTAACCTCTCTGCACCTCAGTCTCGTCATCTGCAAAACAGATACAAATTATACTTATAAGCTTATTGCAAAGTTTATGCCCATTAATAGATGTAAAAGGTCTGAAGCATGGCAGCATAAGCACTATATAAGTGTTATCCATTATTGATGTTTCTTATCGGGCAAAGTGTTGTGGGGGCAATTAAATAAGACAAAGTACATTACGTGCTTCTGAACAGACGTTTTCGTTGTTTTCTCTGGTCAGGCCATTTAGCACTTTTGAATGAATTCCTCACACACAGAACGTTTTGAGTACTCCTGGGCACGATGGGCAAATTCCATAGAGACACACCCCAGCCCCCCCCAAATGCATTCTCTTCCAATCTCTATTCCCAAACTAATACATATCCCTGGAGCTCTCTCCCTATTAATCACAGGTAGGATGCTGCTTCATGCTCACCCACCCCAAGTGTGCCAAATATTTGAGCTCCCTCCTTCTCTGTTCATGAGCGTCTTCGCCCCTGACAACTCTCCTTGCAGTGGGAGAAGACCCCCGGATGCTGATCTCCACCTGCAACTGCTGGTCAATAAATTCTGGTATCTCTCCCACCTCCCCCCACCACCATTTTTTTCCTCTTTGACTATTCCCAAGTCCTCTGTCAGTGTCTGTTAGATTTTCGTTGGAGAAAAAAAATTACTTCCTAAAATGTTCAAAAGTCTTTCCTCGGTTTGTTATTAAAGCAATTATCTAGCATAACACAGTGAAATCGCAAAAGGTATTCTAATGGGAAACAAATGCTCCAGACAAGCGACCGACTGGACTGAGAATCTTTATTGAAAAATGAGAGGAAAGCGATTAGTGGGGAAAGGCAAGGAAGGAAAGATTTTCCACCTGGCCTTGGACAGTACATCAAACGGCCGTCAAAAGGATGCTATTTATAATCATTATTGCTCTGTCTTTGGAGCCCTGTTAGTCCAGCCGTGCCTCCTATCTATTCCTGTCTTCCTTACCCACTCCCCCTCCCCACCTCTGCCTGCAACCCAGTTCACGTGGCTGCCATCTTTTAGGGCTAGGTCACAAGGGGCCATGCCCTGGAGAAAGCTTGCATGGTTTGAGGCCCGCTTGCCAGCGAGACAGGTTCCCGTGTGTCTTCATGCAGACCCCAACATCATTAAAAACTCATTTCAACTTTCCAATAGGTGAGTCCCAACAACAAAACACAACATCCAGAAGATATGCCAGACTGTATGAATGTCCAATGGAAATTCCAGTTTTCTGGGATTGGGGGCTGGAGTAGAACAAATGCCACAGGACAAAAAGCCAAGGGGAGGATACAGTAATTCCACAAACATTGATCAGGCATTTATGATGTGTGCATTGCTATACTTAGCACTGGGAACATATTGGTGAAAATGAAAGTGCCACAGAGCTCTTTTAAGTGCTGACACTAGCGTAGAAGGTAGATTTAATCTTGGACCAACTCCTGTTCATTGGCCAGGGCTACCTGGAACCATGACTTGCAAAGATTCTGTGCTTGGAAGGAAATAACTCTGTGATTGATTATTGATGCCTGCCAAGGACACAACAAGAGCAATGGCAACACTCTGCATATATGACAAAGCTTGTCTAGCGCTGCTCTTCTCACACTTCAGGGTACATGCAAATTAACTGAGATCTTGTTGAACTGCAGATTCTGGTTCAATAGATCTGGGGTGGAGCCCAAGATTCTGCATTTCTCCTGGGGGACGCTTATGCTTCTGCTCTATGGGTCTCACTTTGAGTAGTGAGTGTCTAGCGGAAACTACCAATGAAACCACCACTTTTCGCATGGTCACGTAACTTTTTCTAAATCGTTGTACTGGAGAACAAGAGATTCCAGGGTGTATTCTGAAAGAGCAATTCAGCATCTGGTCTCTGAGGTTCCCGAAATTGAAGGCAGTGGTCCAGCCAGCTCAGATCTTGAACAGGTGGCTTCCATTGATTGGCTGAAAGCAAATGAAGTTTCCCAGAGGGCTACACCCTTGGCTCAGAGCCCCAACCAGAAGTTCAGATGTTTTTCCAAATCACCTCCAAGGCTTCCACATGTCTCTGGGGGCCTCCCAGGCACTCTGTCTAAAGCTCTAGAAGGTTACATTCCTGGGTGAGTCTTTGGGCAGCACCACCTCCCCCTCAGCTGAACAGATGATCCCTTCAAAGGTCTTCTTTCTTGTGGTATTTTAGTACCTCTGACCTTGGCCAGGAACCATGAGCCCAGAGGCGTAGGAAAGTGAAAAAGAAAAGAGAAAACATCATTCATCAACTTCCCCACTTCCACCAAAACAAACTTTGCCAAAGCAGTTTGCTTGGGCTAAGTTTGAGCTTGGATGAAGACCCAATGACAACTCACAGAGTCAGTTAACACTTGATTTAGTTCTGCACTTGAAGCCTACTATTCTTGGAAGAGCAGAAGGCACCCACCTGGTAGGTGGTGTGGTATTTAAAATATTTCAATTGCTCAAAGAAAATATCCTAGCCATGCAGCAAGAGGAGTGCCACAATGTACCAGAAGATCTGTTCTGGGTGGCCAGAGGTATGCCTCTGCTGAGCAGGAGTGGGCAGAGAAGAAGTAAAGAGCAGAGGACTTGGAAATCGAACTTCTGGGGCTGAGATTCTGCTTCACTGCTTACCTGCTACATCTCATACTCTTTCCTGCTCATGCGCTGCCGTCTAGCTGGACTGCCCATCTTTCTGTTCCTCTGAAAAGCTCATTCCTACCCCAGTCCCCGTGTTCCTGCTAGGTTCTCTGCTTGAAAGGATCTTCCACAATCTTACAGCCGCTTCCCTCTCATCATTTGACTTACACCTCGCCTATCACCTCTTCAGAGAGGTCTTAACTAGTCATAGTGGCTGAAGGAGCCCTCTGGCCATACTTTAGCACATTGCCCTAAATAGTTTGTTTCAAAGCACTTATCTCTATCTGAAATTGAATTGTAGTTTAAATTTTTTTTAATTTATGTGTTTATATGTTAACTATCTGTATTTTCCTCTAGAATATAAGCCCTGTGAGGGTAGAAATTTGTCTTCTGTTCACTGGTGTATTTCCACATACCTTGAAGAGTTCCTGACACATAGAAAGTACTCAATCTATATTTATTATTGCTGTTGAATAAATGATCTCTCTGACCATAGTGATTTGTTCAGGGATGGTCATGTGATGAAGACAAGGCCAATATGAGTGTTTTCAAGACTGTTTCTCTGGGGTTAATGGAAAGGGAAGTCACTTTCCATGGACTAAATGAGAAGGATGTGGGTGCTGGGCTGTGAGCAGTCATCTGACCTGTTGGGTGGAGAAAGGCTGTCCAAGAGATGGATTCAGCACCGACCACAAAATGGGAGCCTTTCCTGAACCCAGGAAGATCTCCCTTTGGCCTTTTAAGTTACAGGGACGATGCGTCACCTGTTACCTCCCTTCCCCGTCTCCCCAACCCCTCATAAAAGCTTAAATCGAGCTGGGTTTCTGTCGTTCAAAATTGACACAATCCTGAGCAAGACATGCAGGGTGGCGTCAAGATCTGTGTTAAGTCCCCCTCTACCCCTTCTTGGCTAGGAGACCCTGCCGTAGGACGAATGCTGGTCCCCCCTCCAAAATATGTCCACCAAGGATCTGTAAATGTGACATTTGGTCAAAGGTTTTTGCAGATATAATTAAATTAGGGATCTTGAGATGAGATATCCTGTATTAAAATTATCCAGGTGGGCCCTAAATTCAATGACAAGTGCCCTAACAAGAAAACCGCAAAGGGAGACTTGAGAAACACAGAGGAGAAGGCCATGTGCAGACAGAGGCAGAGACCGGAGTGATGCAGCCACAAGCCAAGGGATGCCTGGAGCGCTCAGAAGCTAGAGGAGGCCAGGAACAGATTCTCCCCTAGAGCCTGCAGAGGACACCCTGCCAACGTCTTGATTTTGGTCCAGTAATACTGATTTTAGACTTCTGGCCTCCAAACCTGTGAGAAGACAAAATTCTGTTGCTTTAAGTCACCAAATTGGTAGTAACTTGTTACAGTAGCCACAGGAAACTAATACAGACCTCCAAACCCTTCTCAGTTTTCAATTTCCTTTTCGGGAAAATCAGGATAATAATCCCTGCCGTGTTTTCATCAAAGAAGGCATTACACGAAGTCAAATTAACCTGGACCCAAATCCCAGCTCCTAGCTGGGTGACCTCAGACAGCCATTGTGCTCTCCAAGCCACAGTTTCTTTATCTGTGAAATGAATGCTTTTCCAACATTCTCTCCATAGATGTGTCAGAGGATTAAATGAAGACGATGCATCTAAAGTTCTGTGTCTGGTGCCTGGCACATAGTAAATGTTCAGTAAATGACTAGACTATTTTAGATGAAAGCACGCTTGCATTTGCTTGCAGTGGCATTGCCCTCTTGAAGGAGTCACCGTCAAAGGAAAACCTTGAATTATTATTTCAGGAGAGCTCCTGAAGTGCCAAGGAACAGTGCATAGTCATTTTTGTTTGTTTGTCTGTTTTGTTTTTCTCTTTTCTCACTGTCATTTTTTAGATCGGTGACTTTTGAATGTCAGGATTAGCTGCCAAGGTGGCTGATGAAGAATTATTCAGAGAGGGGGTTAAACACACAGATTACTGGATTCCACCAAACACTCCTTAACTGAGAATTCAGGAAGTAAGACCAGGAACCTGGATTTCAAAGAAGCAGAGCTACGTGTGGGACCTACTCTTTTAGATCATTATTCCTATTATTATTACTTAGAAAACAGATGCTGAAAATGTGCCAGATACCACCTACCACCCACCCCACCCTCCCCAGAGGCTGTGCTTGGATCTCCTCTGCCAGGAATCAGCCACAGACAGCCTCTCCCCATGGCTGCGTCCCATCGGGACCGTTTTCAGGGAGTCAGTGAGAGTTTTCTTCAACTCACACCGACCCTGTGATGTGGTGTTCCCTGTTGGGCAGAGCGGAGGGAACACATGCAAGAAATAAACCACATAAAGGGCAATGGAATCCATAAATCTCCAGCATATGTTGTCTGGTTCCTTAATCTCAGTTGCAGGACAACAGCCAGGATCTGGAATCACAGCTGCCCCGTCACAGATCCACAAGCCACCCCAGTGCCTTCCGAAGGCCCTTTGCTAGAAGGAGAGACTCAACATTAGGAAAAGCTTGGTATCCATCCACTACATATCATCTTCTTCCTTTTGTTTTTTAAACGGAAGAGGCAGAAACTTGAAGAAGTTAAAAGACAGTGTTAACATTTTTGCTCATAGCCTAGGATGCACAGCTATCTGGGATGCTGGGCTTGGTGGTAGAAACCACGTGGGGTTTCCAAAGGCAAACTGTTTTGAAGGGAAGCTGCTCCCTGAATTCAAATTCTGCCTCTGCGTTGTAGACATTTATTTGTGTTCCGGCTTACCCTGAGCTGAATTAGGAAGAGCATAAAATATTGCTGGTACCCATGTCTCGAACTAATAAAGAACAACTAAAGAAACACTCAATGGGCCTCCCATCTCAGGAACAATAGAAAGTGTTCATACTCAGCCTATGTCTTTCATTTGCATGCCAGATCTCCAGAAAGTTTTGAGTTTGTAAAACGTGTTTGACTGTGCTCCAGGCACTGGGGCCTGAAGGGTGCCAGATAGTGTTGGATCCACTGAAACCCCAGCCTCAGGATTGGATTAACTGAATGGGCTGTGGTGCCGACTGACAGACTGTGAATCCTAGCTCCAGCATTTCCTGGATAACTGCACCTCAGCTTTCCCAATCGGTAGAATGGGCACAGCAATATGACCTCCAACTTCGGATTGTTGTGAAAATTAAATAAGCCCGCCAAGGAAAGCATCTTGAAAAAGGCCCACTTCTGGGACTTTCCTGGTGGCGCAGTGGATAAGAATCTGCCCGCCAATGCAGGGGACATGGGTTCAAGCCCTGGTCCGGGAAGATCCCACATGCCACGGAGCAACTAAGACCGTGAGCCACAACTACTGAGTCTGTGCTCTAGAGCCCACGAGCCACAACTACTGAAGCCCACACTCCTAGAGGCCGTGCTCTGCAACAAGAGAAGCCACCACAATGAGAAGCCCACACACCGCAACAAAGAGTAGCCCCCGCTCGCCACGATAAGAGAAAGCCTGCGCACAGCAATGGAGACACAACGCAGCCAAAAATAAATACATAAAGATCTTGGTGAAAATGAAAAATGTTTCTTTAAATAAAAAAGGGAAAAGGAAAGGGCCAGCTTCGTATGCAGTAAATTCTCAATGTGCATTAACTCGTCATATTATCTTGGGACGTTTTCCTAATTTCTCTGAGGCTAACATGGGGCTGATTCTTCCTGATTCACAGGAGTGTGGCCAGGTGTAGATGAGACAGCACGTGTTCCGTGTATAACATGGTGCTTGGGACACATCACAGGTGCTCCGTCAAAGCCAGAGGCACGTCTTCCAGTGCATGGGTAGATGTTTCACTTGCAAATACTTTTAGCAAGGAGCAGTGGGTGTCACTGAGTTGCTAGCAAATAGAAAATAAGAGAATCTCCGTTCCTGGGCAGAAAAACACTGCACACAATCAATGATTCAGGGTAACCGTATGGCCGTGATGGTCGGAGGCGTACATGACAGAATGAAATCTGTATCAAACCCAGCAATCCAGAGCCTCAGGCTACATTTTCCACGGCAGTCACTGTCCTGTCTGGCTGCAGGGACGCAATAAGATGCTACGCCTGTGGTGCCAGATCTGAGCTCTTGCTGGAGGGAGGGTCAGTTAGCATCGTGTGCTCGTTCTCTCCTAACAGGCTGTTCTCACCTGCTGGAGTGATGACAATGCTTCCGACCTCTGAGATGGGGGGTCACACATGACAGGGGAATAAGACACAGAGGTAGACACCAGCGATGTGTGTAGGGCATGGGAACATTTGTTCTGCTCATTGCAAGAGTCTCCTTGGTTTCTTTAGAGCTGTGCCAACAGCTGGCTGAGAAATGGAAGCTTCAGAGCGTTTCCAGAGCGGAAAGGTGTTTCTCTGAGTAACACTGCAAATGATTCTTTTTGCTTATCACACGCCTATTACTGATCACTGGGAATACAGCTGTCAATAAAACAAGCATCCCTCTTGCTTGAAGGTGACACTCCAGGGGGATGGAGAGCTTCGGCAAAAGAACGATGAGAGATGAGATGGCATTCGTTTCCCATTCCCTGTCCTAGTTTTCCTCTAATTAGAGGCCCTGAGTGGAGAGCCAGCTGATGGTTGTGTAAGTTGTGCGTTGCACAACTGCAAGGCATACGAGTCCCGCCGTAGGCTGTCAGTGACCTTCCCTAGAGTCATTCAGTGCCTAACCTGTCCGACCAAGAGCACAGCTCTGGGGAGCGGGAAGGGTGATCATGCTGGGTTATGTACGTAGATGAAGACCAAATCAGCAAGTGGTACAAAAAGTTACGTACGGAAAAAGATGTTACTTGTGGACCCTACTCCTCTCCTGCCTGGGTTGGTCTGAACATCTCACAACAACTTCAAGGCCAATATCCATCATCTACCGGAAAGTGGCAATGTATCAGACTTTGTGTTAGGTTTTTCAAATAAATTACAGTCAGCCCTCCGTATCTTGGGGTTCCATATTCACAGATCCAACCAACCTCAGACTGAAAATACTTGAAAAAAACATTTTTTTTTTCAGAAAGTTCCCAAAAGCAAAACTTGAATTTGCCCTGCTGGTAACTATTTACATAGCATTTACATTGTATTAGGTAGCATAGGTAATCTAGAGGTGTTTTAAAGCATGAGGGAGGATTGCATGGCTTACCTGCAAATATTACACAATTTTAGAGCAGGGACTTGAGCATCCCCAGATTTTGGTGTACCCAGGGATCCTGGAACCATTTCCTCATGGATACTGAGGGGCG
The DNA here is from genome assembly GCF_963924675.1 of Phocoena phocoena. NCBI lineage: Eukaryota > Metazoa > Chordata > Mammalia > Artiodactyla > Phocoenidae > Phocoena > Phocoena phocoena. The sequence goes on from NC_089231.1 coordinate 77,083,905, forward strand.
ACTATATCTCATTTAAGGCCAATACATCAATTATGAAAGTGCTAGATGCTGTAACAAGTAAATCCCAGCATCTTAGTGGCTCCACACAATACAAATGTGTTTTTCACTCACGTAGGAATTCAATCAGGTATTCCTAGCAGTTTTTATCCACTCAGACTCCATCTATATTGTAACTCTGCCATGCCTTGGGGCCTCATCACACTCTGAATCCATCCAACAGAGAGGGAAAGAGCACAATGAGACACAGATGCTTAGAAGAGCCTTGTTCTGGAAATGATGCCCATCGATTCTGCTCACCTTCCGCTGGCTAGAACTCAGTCACATGGCCTCTTCTTACAGAAAAGAAGGCAGGGAAATGTTTGGCCATGCACCCAGCAAGAAGAGGAGAACACACGTAGCAATCTCTTCCTTGGCTGGTTTCATTATTCCCATTTTACAGATTGGCAACAGAGGCTCAGAGACATTAAGTGAGTTGGCCAAGGTCACGCAGATAACAGGAACTGGAAATCAAATCCACATGATTAAGCAGACGAGGAGATTCTTTCACTAAATGAGGACAATATTAAAAGGAAATATTGAAATTGAGGAAAGTGGTTTTGCACTTATGTCCTTGAGTCTTACTATGAGCTCTCCAAGGAATACCACTTCCTAAAGTACTTTTCTGAAAGTACACCCATACTCTTACATCCATATCAAACGCTATTTCCTCTATGGACCGGAAAGCCTCATCTGATACATGAAGCAAATCCTTCTGCATTTGCCTTGTTCTCCATATTTTTTAAAAGGAGGGTGTGTATTTCACTCATCCTTGGATTTTTGTAACATCCAGCACAGTACGTGACACCAGTGGAGGCTCAAAGACTCTTGGTTTGCAATCATAACAGGCAGAAATCTTTTATGAAGCTATCTTACCTATCGATGTATTTTTCAAAAAACCCATGACTTTGAATTATGATTCTGAATTCTATTATTTAAAAAATGGTTCCTGTCTTGTGTATTATTTAAAGTTTAGTTGTCACAGAGTTCAAACCGACAGCAGTTTGAACAAAGTAGAAACGTATTTCTCTTTCACATATAAATCAGATGGTAAGGAGTCCAGAGCTAATCTGAAGCCTCTTTATCACAATGTCCCCAGAGGCCCAGGCTCCTTACAAATGTTTGCTGTGGCTTCCCCAAGATGTGGCCCATGTTTTCATTACCCAAGTTGGCTGCCAGGATGGCAAGCTATTATATTCAGGAGAAAGAGACAAAAAAGGAAAACAAACAAATGAACAAGCGAACGAGGTCTGGTCCAGCTGTCTCTCTGGAAAAGTTCTTATAACCTATTAGCCAAAACTTAGATATATGGCCACGCCCAGTCACCAGAGAAACTGTAGTCTTTATTCCCAGTGACTATATGTCGACTGAAATGGTGTATGTGTGTGCTTGGGGAGGAAGGGGCTGTTGGGAGGTGATGATGAGAGTAGATGGAAATGTGGATGCAAATTGGAGGAAAGGCGCAGCCTTTTGCCACCTGTTGAGCCGGCCTTAATAAGAGATGCCACACGTTCCTTCTAGGTATCCTTCTTGACTCTTCTTAGGGCAGGGCATCTCACCTCTCTCTCCATGTTTCTTACTCTCATTAACTCTGCCATTGCACTGGCTTGAACTACATGCATGAATTTCTAATCTAAATAGTCAAATCCCCAGACCTTTCAGTTGGTTGATGTTTTCCTGGTACACGGTGCCACTCTAGCCGAATGAGTTCCTTCTTGTCCTTCCTGACTCCATATGAGAAGAAGGCTAAGACAGGGTCGGCCTCTATGGGGTGGCCTGAGATAGGCCTCTTCCTTTTTTTCTCTCTCTCTTATGATTCCTCCTTATGCAAAATGAGGAGCCAGGTCTGGCTGGGAACTTGTCATTAGGGTATAGGAGCAGGAAGCTTGATGATGTCCCAAGTCCAAGTAGAACTCTACTAGGGACTCAGCGTTCGGTGTCATTGAGTTCGGGCTGGGTTATCAATTACCATCAGCTATTAAGAAAGCTGTGCCCTGTTCCCTACTTCTTGTTTATTCACCATTTACGTGGAATTCTTGGCACACTATTAAGGGAGCGGCAATATTTAATAAGTGAATAACTAAATGAAAAGGAATCTAACTAATGCTTTCTCTGAGCCTCAGTTTCCCCAGTTGTGAAATGGAAGAAGAGAAGAGTAACCTCACAAAGGGGCTGTAAAGACTAAAGAAAAGATAGGGAGTGGTACTTGGCACATAAGAGGCACTGGGTGAATGGCGGCCACTCTGGGCGGTCGTGGTGCTGGCAACCATAGCTTTAGCATCTCCAATAATAGGCATCCAATATCTGCCTCAGGTAATGTCCCTATTCTGTGGTTTGACTCAAACCCCCAGTGGGGCGAGACTGTGGAAAAGGAGGAATCTGAAATTAGATTTGCCACTACGATTCCCAAATCAGAATCCATTTTCATTTAATACGTCTCTATGCCATGAATGGTGCAGCTGTGCCGGGGATTAAACGAGGAGGACAGATCTGTCTTCTGAAGAAGGGAGAATTTCCTGTACTGGTCTGTCGAGATATTTGCCTTCCCACCATTTGTCTGGGTTGGATCCCAGATGCCCCCTCACACTGGCTTCCTCCCTCGCAATAACCAGAGATCGTTTTAAGCATCAACTCAGAAGAGAGATGGACACACACTAATGTCAAGGTCTCCTGGGTGCGTGGAAAATAAATATTATTCCTCTCTTCCCAGTCCTCACACCATCCTCCAGGGATGCCCAGTATTTATTTGTCAGCTGTGCCAGCAGGTCTGGGAGAGGATCCCGTAGGAGAAAATGGATCAGGGTCGTGTAACATATCACTTCAACAAATTGAAGGCAAATTATTCAATGCTTCAAAGCAAGTTTGAGGTTCCTGAGAAGGGGCTCGCCTCAAACCCTCAAACAATTCTACCACTAGTGTAACTTCCCAGTTTCCTGATAGAAAACAACTTGGGCAGCATGGTAAAATTTGCTGGAGGAGGTAAGGGCCCATCACTCAACAGCTAAGTCAACAATCCCTGTCTCTTGGATATTCCCTGTGAAAGCCCCATTGCCGTTTCACAATAATCTTAATCCAACTGTGTCAATTCAAAAAAGTTCCCAGGGCTTGTGAAAGACTGGTACGAAGTGGCCCATTAAAATAATTCAGGCATTGAGGCTATTTGCAAGCTTTAAGAATGGGGGCGGCTTTAGAATAAACCACGTGTGTCAGTCACCAATATGTCAGATGTTGGTGGAGACCATATAAACGAACTCGTCTTGTTCAATACAATGTTTTTTTTTCATCACCTTGCATTTTTTCTCTCATGGTTGATGAGAGCTGAATCTTATGATGTGGTGGAAAAGGTGCTGGACTGGAGTTAACTAGAAGCATGTTATATAATTTGGGGCAAGTAACTTTTATTTGGGGCTCTGGTGACCCAGCTGGAAAAGGGGGTAATTGGACCATAGGTAGGAGATTTTATACTTGGCATACAGGTCATATAACTCTCGACTGTCCTACCCATCACAGACATCACTAATTGATCCTTTTATTCTTTCCTGCGTATCCCAGATATAGTCTCAGAATCCATTTCAACTCAAAGTTTCAGGGAGCCACCACCAATCGATCCAAGATAGACTTTGAGAAGAACCTTCTCTATCATTCCTACAGCAGATGATCTCAAAGGTCTTCATATTGTGAGAGTACTATATTTATGGAGGGTAATGGTCCATGCCACCATCACTCTAAGTGTGTAGAGGAACTTCCTACTTTCAGGCCTCCAGCCGAGCCCTGTAAGCTTCCTTCAAAAGAACATCAATGGGGGTTAAGGTTTCCAAATAATAAACCACTCACGAGTTTTCAAAAAGCTGGTTGAGTCTCTCATCCCATAAAAGCTTCAGAAGGACATGGGAGAACTTAATGGAGATGACCTCAAAGTGATCCAGAGGACCGTCTGGATGATCGGCGAATCTGCCTAGAACCAGAAGACAAGGAAGCTTCGCTGGACTCATGAGTGAGGTTTCTTCGCAGACCCAAGCTCAGTCCTACCCGCTTGGTAGGGATTTGTTTTTCCTTCAGGTTATAGCTGATGAAGGCATCTGTCTGCCTCTCAGAAGCCCTTGGAAGGAACATGGGAAATTGTGGCTAGGTCTGAGGTTTTTACACAACATCATAGCAGCGATAAGTCCATCCTGGACCTGGCACATCTGTTGAGGCTGACATATGGTAGAGTAATGCTTCCCTAAAGCAATTCCACTTTGGTCAAAGAGCAATTCTGGTGCAACCGAGAAAAGAACATGGGTCTGAAGCCCATTCGTGTGTGATGCTCTTGGGCATAGCTGTTCCTGGCCTCACGACGCATCTTTGAGCTTTTCCTCCACCAACGCTAGTGTTAAAGGTGGTACAACTATGATCCCATAGAAGGACGGTGTCTGGCACTACTCTTTTGGGACACAGGCCGTGAAACTCACAGTGGCCTATCGTCCAAGTTTCCGTGGTGCAGAATCTTCTCTGATTTGGGCAAATGCTCTACAAGGTAGGGATATCAGAATAAGGCTCAAAGTAGCGACAGAAGCAGGGGAAAATGTTTTGAATTCTGCTGGCTTTCACTTTTGCCTGACGTACACGTAAGTCTCAGAGTGATGTTACCTGAGATATTGCACATCAAGCACTTAGCACAGGGTCTGGCAGGTAGAAAGAGCTCAGTAATGGGAGGTATTGAGTGGATAATTATAATAGCATCATAAGTAAGCTTCCAGCCTCCAGCTTTATCTTCTCTGGTCCTCTCTCCACTCCAAGCAACAGTGATGGTGACGATGATGTCGATGTTGATGGAGATAAGTGTAGTAATGGTTTTCCCATTTTCAAGTGCCCACTGCACGCCAAGTAAGATTGCCTACATTACCTCATGCAATTCTTTTAGTGTGTATAAATATTATTGTGCCAATTTAACAGTTATGGACAATAAGGCTCGAGGAGGTTAACTTGCAAAACTCTTAACAGCTAGTGACTGTAGGAGCCAGGATCTGAACCCCACCCCCTTCTCTTAATCACTGTCTCTCATTCACTTGCCCAATTAGGATTCATCAGGGACCTACTAATCTAGTCTACGTGCACCATTTCTGATTCTGGGGACACAGCAGGGAGCAAGACAGAGAAGATCCCTGCTTGCATGAAACTTCAATTTTAGTCGAGGCAGACAGACAAGGAAGAAGGGAAATGCGAACTAGATGATTTCAGATAGCAGTAAGGACTCCAGAGTAAAGACCTCAGTGAGACACCACAGGGAGTAACAGAGGGAGGAAAAGCAATTAAATCGAGTGCTAAGGAAGGGCCGTCTAAGGAGGACACGTTGAGATCTGAACATAGGAAATTGTTCTCACTTAAGGATCTCAGGGCAGAGGCTTCCCTGGTGGAGAAGTGGTTAAGAATCCGCCTGCCAATGCAGGGGACAGGGGTTCGAGCCCTGGTCCGGGAAGATCCCACATGCCGCGGAGCAACTAAGCCCGTGTGCCACAACTACCGAGCCCACGTGCCACAGTTACTGAAACCCGAGTGCCTAGAGCCCGTGCTCCACAACAAGAGAAGCCACCGCAATGAGAAGCCCACGAACCCCAATGAAGAGTAGCCCCCGCTCTCCGCAACTAGAGAAAGACCGCGCACAGCCACGAAGACCGAACACAGCCTAAAATAAATAAATTTTTAAAAAAAAGGAACTCAGGGCAAATCATATCAGACATGCTGAAAGACCCTGAGGCAGGAGTGACCTTGCCATGTTTAGGGAAAATCAAGGCAGCTAGAGTGGCTAGAGATGATAGACGTGATTGTTCCAGCAATAGATGAGCTTGAAGAAGTAAACAAAAGCCAGTTCACTAAATTATCCCTAACATTTGACGCAGAACTCGGCACATCTTCAATGGTCAATGAATGATATTGAATGGATAACTTCTTTGCCTTAAGCTGGTTCCTCACCAGATTTCCTTTCTCTTTACCATGAGGAATGCTTTTGCATATTTTCTGATATTCAAAAAGCTGTTTGGACTGGGAAAGTTCAAGAAAGAGTTCATGTTTAAGCAGAAAGGACTGAAAAGAACTTCCCAAGCTGGGCTCAACTGACCTCATGCATGCTACAAACATTTCTTGAATGCCTACTCAGTTCCTGCCCTAGGATACTCCAGCTCCTTGTTTCCATTTGGAAGGTAAAACTAGTCCTGTTTGGGCTTCCCTGGTGGTGCAGTGGTTGAGAATCTGCCTGCTAAGGCAGGGGACACGGGTTCGAGCCCTGGTCTGGGAGGATCCCACATGCCACGGAGCAACTAGGCCCATGAGCCACAACTACTGAGCCTGCGCGTCTGGAGCCTGTGCTCCACAACAAGAAAGGCCACGATAGTGAGAGGCCCACGCACCGCGATGAAGAGTGGCCCCCGCTCGCTGCAACTAGAGAAAGCCCTCGCACAGAAATGAAGACCCAACACAGCAAAAATTAATTAATTAATTAATTAACTCCTACCCCCAACATCTTAAAAAAAAAAAACACCTAGTCCTGTTATTCCCCAGAGGTAAGGAAACTGAGTCTTATCCATGAGTCACCCTGGGCTCAGGCAAGAAGTTCAAAGGTCTAAATGGATTATAAACACACAAGAGTCACAAGTCCTAAGAGTCACTAGATCAACAGTTGAGAAGGTCAGCTTGAGAGTTCTCGGACTTGGATTTAAATCGTTGGTCTGCCACTTTCTAGCTAAGTTATCCTGGGCCAGCTACGTCACCTCTCTGAGCCTCAATTTCCTCATCTGTATTATGGGGATAATAATAATATCTTACTCATGTGAGGATACATTCTTAGTATACGTATAGTCCCTCCTCTCTATACCTTGACATAAAGTGTTGGTAAGATAGCAAATGCTTATTTTATTATTATTATTAATAATATTATTTAGATAATTTTGCCTCATAAAAGAACCTGAGAAAAACTACTTGTCCTGAAAAGTGCAGCCAGAGTGTGATATCAAAGGAAGAACGTTGCATTAGAAGCCCTGAATCCCAGCTTCTGGTTCTAGCTCTGATCCCTACTTGCCGTGTTATCGTAGGCAGGTCATTTTCCCAATCTGGGCTCTGAATACCACGGTTTGCCTCTCAGCTCAGAAATTCCAGGTTCCTTTACCTCTAGAGCAGAGCATCGAGGCAAGCAAAGGTTACGCTTCCCCAAACCTGCAGTGCCTTTCCTGGTGGAACCAAAATCCATACAGCTGCCTCAACTCTTTGGTCCTGTGTATATTGGCACATACACAGCTTCCACGTGGGCATGACTGTGTCAAAACAAGCTTTCCTCTGCCCCAAGGGGTCAACCTCACTTCTGAAAATCAAGCAGCTGACTGAGTCCAGGTCCAAACATCGTGGGAGTTGGAGCACAGAGCAAAGCATGCGCATTCACATTCCACGATGATTATGTCCAGTGATGCATGAACCAGCTTCTTGACAGGAAGGAAGTTCCTACAGGTTGGCGTGACCTTCCTAGCAACGTGTTTATTTGACAGCCCAAGGCAACGAACTCACAGAGGGGAAGGGAGGAGAGGAGGAAGGGAAGGGATAGAAAGGTTATTTAAACACAGGAACATCCTCTCGGGTCAGCCAAATACATTTAAAACTGTAACAACAGGAGATCATATAAGCAGGTTGAGAAAAAAGAAGATAATCAGAGACTCAAAGGACCTAGGGAGATGCTGAAACCGGGAAACAGGTACTTTGTCTACTTAGTACTTAGGTGCATTAATTGTTACTGAATCCACTTGGCGCGTCATAAATACTCAAGAATTATTTGTGAAATGAATGAATGACAGGAAAACAGCATTGTTGGCTAGAGCTACCAGTGAAGGTGTTTCAGGTTAAATGGGTTGTGGGAGATGGGCAGGATTTGGATTGCCAGAGGGGGGAAGTAATTAAGGAAGAACATCAGCTTTAACACAGATCCTCATGAGAGAATCAGGTTGGCTCGGTGTGTTCAGAGACGTGTTAGTCAGACGAAGCGATGCTACGCTGAGGTCAATTTCCCTGGAATCTCGGTAACTCAGTATAATAAAGGTTGATTTCTTACTCAAGTTGTATGCCCAGCGCAGGCTGTCAAGGAGCTCTGCCCCACGTACTCACTCCAGGACCCAGGCTGATGGCAGCACTGATATCTGTCAGTTAGCTACATCATTTGCAACATGAGTTCTTTATGGTCACCACAGTAGGGAAAGAGATCTCGTGGAGAACTTGAATAAGCTTGGATTCAGTGGATTGACAATAAAGCAAAAAAAAAGACAGAGGTTAGACTTAAGGGGAAATTTTCTGGCCCTCAGAGTTGCAGAGGTTCCTAAAATGGGGGAAAGCAGTGAGTCTCCCTCCTTAGAGCTATCAAAGCACAACAGAGATATTTCCCTGTATCCCCAAAATTTCTCCGTAATATGCAGGGAGGATATTTCTCCAAAATAAGTGGGCATAGCTAACAGGACATCAGGACTGTATTCCCACTGCTGGTCTAACCAATCTCCGTGCCAATTGGGCAGATTCCCCACTTCTAGAAAGATACCTGTTATTCTTAAAATACCCATCAATCATCCCAGAGATCTATGACAGCAACCAAGTTCCAGACCCTTAATCTCAGAGAAACAGTGATTCTAAAATTATGAGAAAGGCACTGAGCGTGGTAATCATATTTAGGATATAGGAATAAATAAAATATACTTACCTCACTGAACAGAGATGATCATTGAGGGTAATCGTAGATCTCCCAGACATCCCAACATGTGGTAGATACTATGGCAGACTGTATTTTCCAAAACTAGCTGATAGCATCTCCAGTCTCATCACTTATTCTTACAATATGACTTTGACCCTCTTCTCACTGAAAGGAGGCAGTGTGATCCCTCTGTTTGAATCTGGGTAGGCTTATGACGGTAGTGAAAGCAGCATCACGACTTCCAAGAATAGGTCACAAAAGGCAACGCAGCTTCTGCCTGCTTCTCTTGGGACACTCACCTTTGGATCCCAGCTGCCATGCTGTGAGGAAGCCCAGTCGGCTTCATGGCAAAGTCACATGTTGGTTTCCCAGCTGAGAATCCAGGCTCCTAGAACTCAATTGCTATGCTATGAGGAAGCCTGTACTCTCTTCCCACAAAGGAAGACTGCATAGAGAAGCCATGTGCGTGTGTTCTAGCCAACAGTCCAGCAGAGATCCCAGAGCACCAACCACCAGACATGTGAACGAACATGCTGTTAGAGTCTTCCTGTGCCCAGCTGTCAAGTCACCCTTAGCTTTTGAGTCTCTCCTGCTGAAACTCAGGCATCCTGAAATAGACACAACTAATTCTCATATTGCCCTTCCTGAAACCCCAACCTCTAGAATAATAAAATGGCTATTTTATACCACATGGATTTGGGTAGTTTGTTATACAGCGATAGAAACCAGAATGGCTACTCAGTATAGTTGGATCATCTAAGGCTTTAGTCTAATGATAACATTCTGGTTACCAGAGCATTCTAGTTAGTTCACTGGCTGTCTACTAAGACACCATAGTGCCAGGATTTCAGAGTTGAGTTGAAAGTTTACTGGTCCTTAGTAGCAAAGCCTTTTTGTTCTTGCTACATCCAAAAACAGCATTCCCCAAAAGATCACCCCGTAAGGATATGTGTGACCTGAGTTTTCCCAGGACTCTGCAGTGGGGGATAGGATTTAGGTCATATTCAGAGAAGTAAGTTTCATTTCATTAGCTTATGTCCCCAAACATTAAATCTTCTGTTAAGTGCTCTTATTATTTCTGAGACTCTCTAAGGATGTCTTGCTTTTATTTACAAAGAGTCTTCTTGTGTTCTTCCCAATCTAAGCTCCCTTACTGATTTTGGTATTGAATTATTTTTCATACTGTTTGCTATCCTTCATTTAAGATCTCACTCTATGGGAGAATTATGCGTTCCTGTTCCAGTGATGTCAGAGTCAGTCAAGTGACTTACTTTGGCCAGTGGCATATAGACAGAAGTGGCATATACCACTTCCAAGCACCAGCTCTAAGATCTTTTAAGAGCCATTGAGTGGTTTTACCATATTCTTTTTTCTTCCCCCTCTACCGTAAGGTCATCAAGGCCCAAGATATTGTTTATTCCGTGGACATATTACATGAGCAAGAAATAAATCTTCATTGTTGTGAAGCACTGGGATTGGGGGTATTTCTCACTGCAGCACAACTTAACCTAAACTGGTTGATACACTACTAATGCCTCACTATTGAGACAGCACTGATGCTAACGCCAAGAGCTAACCTAACCTCCCAGAGCTTCCAAAGCTGATACCTCGGTAGTGTTAACATGGGTACCTTTGCCCTCTATTATCTCCCTCAAGTCAGATCCATGTTGAGTTCCAGAAAAAAATAAGGGGAATACTCTTCACCTCTACATGGCGCCACATCTTGTCATGGTGCCACCTAGGACCTAAATCAGAACTCTTTGTGCCTAGCAGATCACAAAACCTAGTGACATCAGTTCCTGCAGCTTTTGCCTCTATTCCCTCTGCCCAAAGGATACAGAAATAGATTCCAGGATTCTCTATTCCGGGAAATAGGTTTTCTGTCATTTTTGCCATTCTTTCCCTTTTCTTCCTCTCTGAGATGTTTCACTTCCTCCTCACATTTCCCTTTCTCTCATGTAGATCAAGACATGCAAAATCACTCCTGTGGGCTTGGGTCCTATCACTTTATCAGACACTCCCAGACATATCCGAGTCCCAGATCAATAAGACAAGATACCACCTCTCTCTCCTTCAAGGACAGTCTATAATTCTTCTTCCAGATACCCCCATGGGTAGCACCCTGGCTTTCTTTGGTGAGATTCCTTCATCAAGGAGATGGAGGCTCCCCCTAGCATCCTTTGTAAGTAGCAACCTCTGTGCCCACTTCAGCCCATCCTACTTCTTTTTTTGTTTGCTTATATATTTATTTTTAAAAATTTGTTCAATATTTAAAGGTTACTTTCCATTTACTGTTATTACAAAATATTATATTTATATTATAAAATATTATATATAATTTAATATTATATAATATTAAAATAATATTATATTATATGCTATATACCCCACCTTGTATATACAGTACATCCTTGAGCCTATCTTACACCCGATAGTTTGTACCTTCCAGTCCCCCATCCCTATATTGCTCCTCCCTCCTCCCCACTGGTAACCACTAATTTGTTCTCTGTATCTGTGAATCTGCTTCTTTTACGTTATATTCACTAGCATGTAGATTTGGTTTTGTTTTGTTTTTTTGTTTTGTGGCTGTGCCGGGTCTTAGTTGCGGCATGTGGACTTCTTACTTGTGGCATGTGGCCTCTTAGGTGCAGCATGCAGGCTTCTTAGTTGCAGTATGCGAACTCTTAGTTGCGGCACGCATGCGAGATCTACTTCCCCAACGAGGGATCGAACCTGTGTCCCCTGCATTAGGAGTGCAGAATCTTACCCACTGGACCACCAGGGAAGTCACATCTTGTAGATTTTTAGATTCCATATATCAGTGATATCACACAGTATTTGTCTTTCTCTGTCTGACTTATTTCACTTAGCATAATGCCCTCCAAGTCCATCCATGCTGCTGCAAATGGCAAAATTTTGTTCTTTTTTATGGCTGAGCAGTATTCCAGTGTGTGTGTGTGTGTGTGAGTGTGTGTGTAATACATGTTCTTTATCCATTCATCTGTCGATGAGCACTTAGGTTGCTTCCATATCTTGGCAATTGTAAATAATGCTGTTACGAACACTGGGGTGCATATATCTTTTTGAATTAGTGTTTTATTTTCAGATATATACCCAGGAGTGGAACTTCTGGGTCATACGGGAAAAGAATTTGAAAAAGAATAGAAAAAATATGTTTTTTAAAAACCGCAGTGAGATATCACCTTACACCTGTCAGAATGGCTAACATCAAAAAGAACACAAATAACAAGCGTAGGTGAGGATGTGGAAAAAAGGGGCCTCTTGGACACTGTTGGTGGAAATGAAAATTGGTGCAGCCACTGGGGAAAACAGTATGGCAGTTTCTCAAAAAACTGAAAATAGATCTACTCCTTTATTTTTATTTTTCTTGTTAGCATTTACCATCTTCTGATATGTTATTCAATCGTTTACACTCTGTATCCTCCTCTAGAATGTGTGTGTGTTTATTGCCCTAGTACTAGCATCTAGAACAGTGTTTGGTATATAGTATGTGTTCGATAGATATTTTTTGAATAAAAATAATGAAAGCTCTTTAGATTTAAAATAATAATATTGAATGGAGCCTTGGACTTTCAAAATGAATCCCATGGAGATCCACTCCATGTGGAGAGAGTATTAGTTCTTCTACTCACAGGTCAGTTGGACCACTCTGATTTTATTTGCTGTGTCCAGGAGGGGCTAGAGGTAAGATTTGATTTGCAAAGTAGGGTCAACTTAAAAAGAATTTGGGAATCACTGATACAGGCCAAATCACACATTGAGTGGATGGATAAACTGAGGTCTAGCAAGGGGAGGATGTTTACCAGATCCCTCAGCCGGTTAATGACAGTGTCAGGCCCAGGACACAGCTCACTCGTTGATTTACTTTGCATCATTGGGACGTAAAGATCGGGCAAGGTGACTTAATCAGACATTGCTTCTTCCATGAACTGTGGAGTCAGGACACTGAAACGAAACTGAGTTCAAGGACAGCAGCACCTCCTTGTTAATAACCCTCCTCTGTGACACCAAGGTGGAAAATTCCAAGATCTGACTCTTTCTGACTGGCAAAGTCCATTTCCCTGTCTGATTTCGTGCGCACATGTGTGTATTTATATTCTGTCAAGTACTGTAGGTGGCAGATTTCATTCAGTTGTGACCAACTCTTATTAGTCAGGCACTTGTGGTTTGGGTCCTTGTCTCAATGGAGGGTCCCTCTGCTACAAATAAGAAGCGCCCAATGGCTATTCGTTATCTCACAGAGGAGGAACTGGGGAAGGGGAACTCCAGGGCTGGGGGGTTCGGCAGTTCAATGACATTATCAAACTCCCAGGTGTCATTTCTCAGCATGTTTGTCTTGTTCACACTTCCTTATGGCCCCATGAGAGTTCCTGGCTCATGAAGATGTCACGAGTGGAGACCGAAAAGGGGACATCTCCTCCCTGTGTCCCCTGTTATGAGAAAGGAACAATTAGCTAGAGGTCTGCCTTTGGCATTCTCCCCACATGCCGGTGATGGAACCAGTTTGCATGACTCTCACGACCTGAAGGGCGGGGCTGCTGCAGGAAGGGAAAACAAAATCAGATTCTGTTGGTGTGATGACTAGTTTTACGTGTCAACCTGGCTAAGCTCTAGAACCAGTTATTCACCTAAGTTTATGTGCTGCTATGAAGGTGTTTTGTAGATGTGGCTAATATCTATAATCAGTTGCCCTAAGGAAAGAAGATTATCCTCGATAATCTGGGTGGGTCTCATCCAATCAGTTGAAAGGCCTTAAGAACAGAAGTGAGATTTCTCTGAGGAAGGAGGGATTCTGCCTCAAGACGGAGCATCAGCTCTGGCTCTTGAGTTGCCAGCCTACCAGTCTGCCCTGCAGATTTGGGACCTGAGACGCATGCCCAGTACTCAGATGTGCCTGTGTGTGTGACCTGAGATACATACTCAGTACTCAAGTGTGCATGTGTGTGTGTGTGTGCATAATATATACATTTATTGATTCTTTTTTCCCTCTGGTAGAACCCTCACTGGTACTGTTAACTAGAAAGAAATTGGGGAACGGCTATTAGGTAGAGTCAAGATTCTTTTTTTTTTTTTAACCGAACGATGGGGCTTTCAAGAATACACCATTTATTCATTTATTTATTCATTTATTCAACAAATACTTTGAGCACTCGCTTTTACATTTATTCATAAATATTCTGTGTATTTTCTGGATACTTGAGAGAACAAAATGGACCAAAAGTCCTACCCTATTTTAAATCAATACCCTCTGATATATGCATTCATGTCATCCTAAAATTTACCTTGATAGCACTTATCACAGTGCATTTATACAGTTATTTTGTGATTAAAAAAAAAATACATGTGTGGCTCTACCATTGGACCTTCAGTTCTGTTTGGGAAAAAAAGCAAATATTAAGAGGCATAAGGAGATTTAAACACTGGAGCAGATGTGGCAGATTTCCGGTGCTCGCACATACCTGGCTCTCCTCTCCTTCCTGAGCAGAGAGAGGATGATACTTTCCCATCCCCTGGAAGTAAGGTGGGGCCTTGTGACTAGTTCCATCCAATGGCCTATAAATGGAAATGATGTGTGTCACTTCTAGGCTGAGACTTATAGAAGCTAACGTGGGTTGTGCTTGTCTGTCTCTCTGATATATCCACCCAAAGAGCCATGTATCAAATACCATCACCTTTGGGAGTTAGTATTTTGACATATGAATTCTGGGAGGGACCCAAACATTCAGATTGCAATGGCTCTTTCTGACTGCATGAGTGATTCCCAGAGAGGGCTGATGGCTGAGAGCATCCACTGATGACCAGCCGTGACACAGCGCCTCGGGCCAGATAGGGCTCCCATCACTCACTCAACACCTTTTCATTGAGCTCTTACTATGTGCAAGGTATCTGCTGGGTAATGAGCACAAAGATGTGAACACTGACCTCAAAGTCTGGGAAAGTAGATGCATAAACAGGCAACTGCAATATACAAGAGGTTTTTTGGGGTTTTGTTTTAACTGAAGTGTAGTTAATTTACAATGTCGTGCCAATCTCTGCCGTACGGCAAAGTGACTCAGTTATTCACACAGAGACATTCTTTTTTTATCTTCTTTCCCGTGATGGTTGATCACAGGATATTGATCAAATGTGGGCTGTACAGTAGGACCTTGTCATTCATACAACTCAACAACAAAAGAACAAACAACCCAACTGAAAAAAAAAAGACCTAAATAGACATTTCTCCAAAGAAGACATACAGATGGCCAGTAGGCACATGACAAGATGCTCAATGTCACTAATTATTAGAGAAATGCAGATCAAAACTAAAGTCAGTACAGGAGCCCCGGGAGGCCAGCAGAGGGGCGTTACTGAAACAGTCTAAGCCAGTGGTTCTCAAAGTACGGTCCCTGGACCAGCAACAAAGGGAAATTGGTAGGCATGCAAATTCTCAGGCCTCCAATGCAGACCCACTGAAGCAGGAATTCTGAGGATGGAGCCCAGGACTCTGCATTTGAAAGGTCTTCTGGGCATTTCTGATACACAACACAAGCTCTAGGACCTTGCTTCTCAAAGTGTAGTCGATGGACCATCTGCATTGTCATCGCCCTCCTGGGAGCAAATGAGAAATGCAGAAGCTCAGATCCCACCCCGGACCTACCCAATCAGAATCTCCATGCTAACTACATCCCCCAAAGATTCTCCTGTAAATTCGAGTTTGAGGAGCACTGATCCAGACTGTGAGTTTTCAAACTTACCTACTCCTGGGAATCACCTGGGGAGTTTTCAAAATGACTGATGTGTGGGTCCTCCCTCTAGAGATTCTAATTCAGCTGGTCTAGGGTGTGGCCTGGACATCAGACTCTAAAACTCCCCAGATGGTTGTAACGTGCAGGGGAAGTTGAGACTCGTGGGGATCCAGGACTCTAAGAAGGCTTCCCAGGGAGGCGGCATCTAAGCTCAGTCCTGCCCCCAAGGTGGGTGTGGCCCGGATAGGGACAGAAAAAGCCAGAGCGTTTTGGGTTTAGCTGCCACCACTGTTTCTCCCAAATCAAGGGCTGTCAATCCACCCCCTGTTAACAGCCTCAAATTCACGAAAACGCTTCAGGCAAGGGTTCAGAGGCAGGGCAGAACGAGGGAGAGGTTTTATTACATAAAGTCTGCATTCTCTGAGCTGTGCATTCATTAATTTCAAAGTAGCCTGAGTGATAGGGGGAGGTTGGGGGCAACAATACAGGTAATAAAAAGACTTTCAAAAAGTCCCTCGTTTCTTCTTGGCTTGCCTCCCGGCCGACCCACCCAATCACAGTCAGAGAAGAAGGCCAGCCTGTGAGCATCCAGCCTTTGCAGAGGCTGCCAGAAAAGAAGAAACAGGGCTAGTGAGAGCATAGAACTCAAGCGGAGGGGGAATCAGTAGGGCCAGAGAGAGAGGGGCCTCCGGGAGTTTGGAGCGGGTGGTGGAGAGGGCAGGAGTGAGGAGGACGTGGAGGAAAGAGTGACTTGAGCAAAGAAGGGTCTAGATTCTTCGGAGTTGGCCTTCTGGGCTCCAGCACGGGAGCCGTTTCCATTGCACCCACTTCCCCACCCACCTCCTCTCATCTCCTGTGACTAATGATTTTGACCCTTCCCCAACCCGATCTGCAATATCTCAGGCTCTGTCACAGTCGGCTTCCGGCCGTCCGCAGGTCAGATGGCTCTGAGCACAGGTGCGCCGACCTTGCAGCAGTCAAAAGGCAACAGGACGTAGCCAAAGGCAGGTTCCCCAAATACCCCCAGGGCCCAAGTTTTGCTCTCCTTCCTTCCTTTCCCTCTCCCCTATCTTGTTACCATGAATTACCTCTTTTTTTTTTTATTGAAGTATAGTTGATTTTCAATGTCTTGCCAATCTCTGCTGTACAGCAAAGTGACTCAGTTATACACATACATTCTTTTTTTTATATTCTTTTCCGTGATGGTTCATCACAGTGTATCGAATATAGTTCCCTGTGCTATGAAGTAGGACCTTGTTTTTTATCCATTCTAAATGTTGTCGATTCTTCTCTCACTTTTTGGGGCTGAGGAAGAAATGTAAGGCAGTGATAAAGTGACAATGCACCAGAACGAGTTCATCACAGGAACCGTTTTTCTAGAGAGACCCCTTCCAGAGGGTATTTTCGCTGAACAAATTCAGAGCCATCACCCCACATGCTCTTGGAATTCCTCTTGGGGAATGGCCTTTGGAAATGCCTAAATGGACATTTCAAAGCAAAGCACAAAACGCATTATAATTATGCTGTGCATTCATTTTTTTAAAAATTCATGTTTGCACCCTAGTTGTTTGACCCCGAATGAATGTACCTAGGTGAATCACCCATTTTATTCTTTTTTTTCCCTTTAATGTCTTTAATGGAGTATAATTGCATTACATTGTTGTGTTAGTTTCTGCTGTATAACAAAGTGAATCAGCTATACATATACATATATCCCCATACCTCCTCCCGCTTCCATCTCCCTCCCACCCTCCCTATCCCACCCCTCCAGGCTGTCACAAAGCACCGAGCTGATCTCCCTGTGCTATGCGGCTGCTTCCCACTGGCTATCTATTTTACGTTTGGTAGTGTATATATGTCCATACCACTCTCTCACTTTGTCCCGGCTTACCCTTCTCCCTCCCCATGTCCTCAAGTCCATTCTCTACATCTGCGTCTTTATTCCTGTCCTGCCCCTAGGTTCTTAAGAACCTTTTTTTTTTTTTTTTAGATTCCATATATATGTGTTAGCATACGGTATTTGTTTTTCTCTTTCTGACTCACTTCCCTCTGTAGGACAATCAACACTACGTACAATAGCCAGGACGTGGAAGCAACCCATGTGTGAATCGACAGATAAATGGATAAAGAAGATGTGGCACATATATACAATGGAATATTACTCAGCCATAAAAAGAAACGAAATTGAGATACTTGTAGTGAGGTGGATGGACCTAGAGTCTGTCACACCCATTTTATTCTTAATGCTTCTCCCTGAGTGATACTCGACTCTTTCCCCAGGTTAAAGCTACCCTCAAAGTTTGCAGATCTAGCCACCAAGAAAGAAATGGTCCCAAAAAAATCAAACAAGAATCTGAAGAATATACTCGTCTTTCCCACCACCCACTCCCAAAAAGTCAACTTCTAAAACTACTCTGAATTATGACAGAATCTTCAGGAGAAATGTCCAGCCTCTGAAAGACAACTTTGGCAGAGCAATACTTACTTGAAGGGATGCTCTCTAAAATCACAAACTGAAAAAAGCGTTAAGGGTTTTCTTAGTCACGATTAATGAACTCAGTCCCGCTTCCTCTTTTATGTGCACAATAGTATCTGGGACAATCCCAGCTTTCAGCGACTCAGATTTTCCAGGCATCTTTCCTCCTCAGGATAAGCAACAAAGGGAACAAGCACATACTTAACTAAGTATTATAGGATGTGGTTTTCTGTTTTATTTTTCCTCTTTGATTCCTCTCCTCTCCTACCTTGAAAGGAAAGACTATTTTCACACCAAGTTAAATCCGTTCAACAAGTATTTTCTGCATGCAAAGCCCTGTTTCACACGGTGTGTGGGAATCCCAGCCACCTAAGTTGTGTTTTCTCATTTATTTTCCTCTAGGGTGCCAACAGAGAGAAATGGGTTCAGGTTGCCCAGGACACTGTGTTGAGAAGGATTCTGAGGTCCAGATTCAGTGGGAAAGCACACATATGGCTTCTTTCTCCTTACATTTAACAGACATTCAAATATTTTGAATGAATAAGTGGGGGACAAAAAAGAGAACTGCATCCTAAGTGACGAGACCTACCAGCTGGGCAAGAGGAAGTGAATCACATCATGTCCACGGATTCAAGTGAACGTTTAGAGCAATACTCATTCCGGATGGTTGCCAGAACAGACACCCTTCCTATTTCCAGTGTTAAAAGTCACAGTATAGGTGGGTTCCCCACTGAAATAGTTTACCTTGAAGTATATTTCGCCCCATTCTGCTGAACTAGAATGGCCACACACACATGAAAGTATAGAAAAGACTAAAGAATTGCTCTAGAATTAAGCAGAATGAAAGAGACGTGAAAACTAAATGTAACAAAGCAATTCTGAACTGGACTTTTTTGTTTTTGTTTTTGTTTTTGTTTTTGTTTTTTTTGCGGTACGCGGGCCTCTCACTGCCGTGGCCTCTCCCGCTGCGGAGCACAGGCTCCGGACGCGCAGGCTCAGCGGTCATGGCTCACGGGCCCAGCCGCTCCGCGTCATGTGGGATCTTCCCGGACCGGGGCACGAACCCGTGTCCCCTGCATCGGCAGGCGGACTCCCAACCACTGCGCCACCAGGGAAGCCCTGAACTGGACTTTTGCTACAGACACCTCATTGAGTGGAACTTGAATGGGATCTGAGAACTACATGGTAACAGTATATCAATGTTAACTTCCCGATATTTATTCATGGTTATAATTTGGTTATACAGGAAATGCCTTTGATTTTAGGAAACAAACATAAAGTAGTCAGGGCTAAAAAAATTTACCTTGTTCACAAATATAAATGACATCTTACCCTGTTGCTCCCAATATGAAGATGAAATTTGCCTCCAGCAAATATACCCAGAGTTTCCTAATAAACACTCTGGCCAAAGGAAAAGAAAAAAAAACAGGCAACAGAAATATGTTGGAGAGCTGAATTAATATATTTAGGTCTAGCTTGGCGCTCTTTGTGGCTTGTGCTGAGGAGAAACTTTCCAACTCTCATGAAATATGCTTTAAAAGGAGAATATATGTTTGAGATGGCCATCAAACTTTGCAGCAAAAGAACGGACTTGGAACATTATGAGGTCTTAGGTCTTATAATATTATGAGTTGTCACATCCTGGGGCAGTCATAGAGATTTCATGGCTTTTACTCTAGAAGACGAAGAATTCCAGGCACGTTTCTAAACTAGTATCTTACCGTGAAATACACCTGTCAACGTCCCTGATTCTTTGAAAGATGTGCTTTTAAAAAATATATGCCCCAAATGGAAGAAACGTTCCCAAATCACAGTTCTCAGGGTCGGGTTTGTGTAAGAAAGTTTTGGTGAACAAATAACTGAACAGATGCTGGAAAACCTAAGGCTTTCATTTGAGTAGAGGAGAGGGATTTATTAGACCACTAGATTAAAATTCCTGTATTTAAGACATATTTCACAAACACTTAATGGGGTTTTCCCACCCGTTAAGAGCAAACCAAGGGCACAGTGTTCCATTTTAATAGGAGCAGTAACTTCACTTCATTTATAGACTAAACTGACAGAAAAAAAGAAAAAATACCAGGGTAGCTCTGGCCAGAGAAAACATGACTTAATACAAGCGCTCAGGCAACATATTAGAAATAAAGATCTGTCTGTAGCCTTGGTAATTTCTTTTCCTTTTTCTATTTTTGAGAGGGGGTGGTGATTTGGAAGAAAAAAATCCTGTGGTTGGTATCTAATGAAGTTAACACTTCTGGGGCAAGACGTCTATTACATGAAAACGTCATGAATTATAATTACAGAACAACCTATTTACTCATGGAGGAACACAGGGTCAAACAGAAAACCCTGCCAAGAATCTCAGCTTTTGCCTGGGAAATACTGGCAACTGGCATAAAGCAAATGGTCTCGGGATGGGGCAAAGGCAGGAGGAACAAAGAGATCTGGTTTTAAATCCATACGCTGTTTAGCAAACACACATAAAGAGATTTATCGTGGAGAACCGTGGAGATCTATCCTTTTGATAAACTGGCCTCAAAAGACGAAGAGACATCCGCACATCTATCTCACAGAATTACAGACTCTTAAATTGCTGGTACAGGTAGAAAGCAGGTGTAACACTTTTTCAGGGAAATTTGGAAAAGTCTGTAATAAAACCTTAAATAATATGAGCACCCACCTCTAGCAGTACATCCGAAGGAAATAATTAAGCAATCTTCCAAAAAGATATACATTTACATGCAAGGATGTTTATCGTAGAGCTGTCTACAGGTGTAAAGCATTGGAAACTATTCATTGATAGGCAACTATCAATGCCTATCATTGATAGGCAATTGGTTAAGTCAGAGTAATCCACAAATGAGCTACCATGTAGCCTTTATGAAGCATGACATTTATTTGTATGTGTTGCTAAGGAAGATGTCTCGATACATTAAGCTTAAATGGCAGGAGCTTAAGAAATCCAAAGTATGATTTCATTTTTTTGTTAAAAAATGAATGTATATATGTGTGCGTATTTTTTGAAAAAAGATCAAACTAACATCTACAGGACTACCAAAAACAGTTACTCTTTGTAGGTAGAATAACGAGAAAATGTTCAGTTGCTGTGTATGTCACATTTCCATATTGCTTGGATTTGTAGACAAATGTAGATCACATTATAATTAGAAAAGGCTCTAAAGATATTGCCGGTAAAGGAAAAGAAAGTCTCTTTCAGAGAGTTGATCTCCTTTTCCTCTAGATACTGAATTCGGACACGCCTACTTTCTAACTTTTGCCAGCTGTTGACACTGGGGGAGTCCATCCTCCACTCTGTAATGTAAGGACATTCCTTTCCTCCTAGGCTGGTGACGAGGATTAGGTGAGGTAATGTTTGCACAAGGCCTGGCCTGGTGCCTGGCACACATAAGGAGCTCAGCTAAAGAAAAGAGTGAGCGCCTTTTCGATCGAACAGGTGCAATGCACATGATCTGCACCACGAATGGCTGTAACCGAGGGGATCCAGGAGGATGCCTGCTCGGTATCTTGCCTTCTGCTTGGCACTTTCTGGATGATAAACAACCTAGTTGATGCGGTATCTCCACTTAAAGCTGGGAGATGGGTAACCATGATTAGTAACATGTCTAAAGCACCTACTAAGTGCCAGGCACTGTTCGGGCTCTTTAATGTGATAAGTCATTTAATCATTCAAATCACTATTGTAGATCAACATTATTATTATTACGCCCGGGTTAAGAAACCAAGGTACAAATAAGTTATGTGACTTGGATAAGGTCTCCAGGCTGCTTAGGGGTGGAGCTGAAACTAGAACCCAGAACTCTGGTTTCGGAACCTGAGCTCCGACCCAGCCAAGCACACCCCTGTCAAATAACTAGGGGTGAGATGAAGGCTAAAGAGGGGAATTCAGAGAAAGGGGCTGGGGTGGGGTGGGGGGGTGTCTGTGGCAGAGGGCCAGCCACTGAAACCTTAGAAAAGACCAGATGCTCAAATTTGAATGAGCATCAGGTGTCCCAGGGGGTTTATTATAATAGGATAGATGGATTCCACCCCCTAGGGCTTCTGATTCGGTAAGTCCAGGGTGGGGCCTGAGGACCTGCATTTCTAACAAGCTCCCAGGTGGGATGGGGATGGGTCCAGAGTCACTTGGCCCTTAGGGCTGCGTAGCAATCACACTGACAGGGAGCAACGGCGAGGCAGGGCAATGCCAGCAGCATCTAAATATTGCAGCCACAGCCCTATTTCTGATTCCACAAAATGTCAAATCATAGACGTTTATAAGCAAGTGTTCATCGCTTATAAATACAACCCTATCACCCTTTGATGTCCACATCTGAGTGATGCAGCGTTCAAGAAGTGTCTTTCAACAGCCAATCAAGGCGATGAAAAGCAACTTCATCTTTTCTCCACATCTTCCCAAAGACATCGCTGAGGACCCAGTTCATCACTCGCCCGACGTCGCTTCCTGTAAATCCTTTACCATCTTTCTCACTTCTCTCCCACCTCATGTGCTCAGGGACTTCTCTCCTCCAAACTCTCCCCAAAAGGCCTCTCTTCAGCCCTGGGGGAAACATGCGTCTAGTTGCCTTTCTCCTACCCTCCCAAATTGTGTGTCAGTAAAGCTCAAAGGACCAGGGTGGCAAGAAAAACACCAAGGAAGTCCCAATCGATGTTATTTTGACTGTAATTGCTACTAAAAATACTAGTAGTCATGAAATCAGGTGGTACATTTTTTTTTCTATTTTAGCCAGTTAATTTTCTCAGATAATTCTTCCTTAGTAATTTATTTCTGCAGGACATACACCTAGTCTATTTTTTGGTTGCTGTAGTCTTTTGGGAATGGAACAAGGGAGGCATAAACTCTACCAAATTCCACAATAAAAGAATTAGGAAATCTCCATAGAAGTTTTTTTTTTTTTTTAATAGATTTTATTTATTTATTTATCTATTTATTTCTTTATTTTGGCTGCGTTGGTCTTCGTTGCTGCACGCAGGCTTTCTCTAGCTGTGGCCAGCGAGGGTTACTCTTCCTTGCGGTGTGCGGGCTTCTCATTGTGGTGGCTTCTCTTGTTGTAGAGCACGGGCTCTAGGCGCGTGGGCTTCAGTAGTTGTGGCACACGGACTTAGTTGCTCCGCGGCATGTGGGATCTTCCCGGACCAGGGCTCGAACCCGTGTCCCCTGCCCTGGCAGGCAGATTCTTAACCACTGCACCACCAGGGAAGCCCCTGGAAATCTCCATAGAAATTTAAATGATGCAAATTAAGGGGAATTCAAAAGATTAATGAGAATTTTTACATGCAATTTCTGGGAACCTTGATTTATAAAAAATAAATGTAGTCTGAGATTTGATATCATATTGAAAAATTTGAAAGCTGTAGCCATGTTGTGACTAATCAAATCTTCTTGAATGATAACATTTTGGAAGGGAGAAAGTAGTGCTAATTTTCTCATTGACTTATTTTGGGGAGTCCAGAAAGTAGGTTATAAGTTTCCCAATGTGTTCCAAAGAAACGTCTTTATTGCCTCCAAATATCAATGGGAAAATGGCCCACTTAATTTAAGCTTCAGATCTCCCATCTACTCTTCAGCCAGAGGGCTTTCTTTAATGTTACACTTTGGAGTTTGACCATAGACTTCCCCTGAGAAAATATTTCTACAGCTAAAAGCAGACTGAAGACCACTGACAGAGGTCATTTCCATTGTAAAAACACGCATCTCCTGTCCTGGGACTCGACAAAACTATTTTCAATTTTAATGAAAAAAAAAGGGCATAAACATTTTTATTTTTCCGGACATCTCTCGTGAAGGAAAAAAGAGAATTACTCATCATCGAATTAAACCATGGTTTTGTATCTTTCAGGTTTATGGGAAAATAAGAACCTCTCTCTCTTGCTTTTACCTCCAAGTCATCACCCCCAACCCCGACAAATCCACAGTCCGTTTGCCCCTGTTCACGGCCCTAAGGACGGCGTTATAGAAAGGAGCCGGCTGTCTTCCCTTAGGTCTGTTTCAAAGATTATACACAAAGCGCTGGTTTCCATATTTCTCTGCATATACCATTACATAAACACCATGCACGAATTCATGTAAACCAGTGACTTTCAATCCTCACTGTACATCCAAAGCTCCCGGGAGCTTGTAAAAAAATCTAGATTCCCAGCACTCATGCCGGATCTACTAAATAGAAGCTCCAGGGATAAGTTCTGGGCATATTTAAGAAACAGTAGCACGCTCACAGTTTTCTCATTCTTTATCCTGAAATGGGATCAGAGTCAATACCATGGAGGGAAACTGGCTGCACAAAGTCTGAAGACAAAAGGTTGCTCATCACCCATTCAGACGCCAACAGGGAGGCATGTCGGGGAGCCTAGGAGCTACTGAGCATGCCCTTACCCTTGGCACCTAGGTCCTCCCAAGGTCAACATAGTCTGTGGAGTGCCATCTTGGCTGTTTCACTCCATGTCATATGCTGCCAATTAATTCAGATATGGCTCCTGGGGAGAAAAGTCATGATCTCCTTAAGCAGTATTTCCCAAGTGTGGGTTTCCTGTGCAATACCCAGTAGAAAATGGATTTCTGTGGTCAAGTTCAGGACATGCTGTTAACACTCATCCCCACTTTAAGAGCCACCATGTCCTAAGGCTCTGAAAAGTCCCGCAATAAAGAAATCTGTTTACGCAGCATTCGCCACCCATATTTGATCAAGGAATTCTTCTCCTATCAATATCCCTATCAGTAGCAGAGGGATATGCTTTGGCAAATGCTGATCCAGACTGTGAACTGCTGAACGTAGGGTCCAATATCCCCCTGGTCTTTGTACTCCTTAAAGCAACCAGAGACAGGAAGGAATCGAGGCAGCATGCAGGGACAGGAAAGACGTGGGTTGGCCGAAGGGATTTAGAATCCTGATAGTAATCAGAGAACTTGAGTGAAATTGCCTACGGTGCTCCTGAAAGCATCTCAGCCAGGCTGGTGGTCCAACATCCTAATTAGCTAATGGGCAGAGAAGGGTTTTACATGTTTAGAAATGAGGGCTTATCGGCTCAGCACTCAAAGATACTTTTTTTTTTTCAATTGCCATTTTCTTCTAAGAACGTGATGCTCACACTTTAGCGTGTATCAAACCCCCGGAGGGTTTCTTAAAACACACATTGCTGGGCCTCTCACCCTCAGAGCACCTGATGTTGTAGGTCTGGAGTGGGATCTGAGAATTTGCATTTCTGATGAGTTTCCAAGTGATGCTGCTGCTGCTGGTCTGGGGACCACACGTTGGGAGTGAATGTTCTAGAACAACAGAAGAGAGCAAGAGGATAGGAAGTGATGGAGAACGAATAACCAAGAGAAGAGAGAGGATAGAAGGGAGAAGGAGGGACGATGGGGAGAATGAAAGGTGAATGTGGGAAAGGGGAAAGAGAAAGACAGAGAAGGGAGCGAGGAAGAGGGATGGTACTAAAAGAAGGGAGGTGAGGGGAGAAAGAGAGAGAGAGGCAGAGACGGAGAGAGAGAGAGAGAGAGAGAGACGGAGAGAGAGCTGCTTGAAAAAAGTGCATTACAGTTGTCGAGGTGTCAGTGCTAGAATCTGGGCAAAGGGCCAGTGGGAGCTGAGCCTTGAGCGTTTGCTGGGCCACCTACTGTACGTACAGCTAGAAGTTTCCCATCCATACTTGTTGGTGGATATTCCTGGGTTTGGGGTTTCCCAGTCTCAGTTTAGTGACACCAGCTGATCTGGAAGCAAATCTGGCTCCAGCTAAGGGAGAAAGCCATGAAAAAGGAGGACAGAGGTCTCCAATGGCCTCCTTTTCTCATCTTACCGGCCCCTCTCCTGGGTCTTGTTAGATTCTGGATCTCCTTACCAACTGTCCCTCTGACCCAGGGAAAACTGCCAACTCATTCTGGAACCAACTCTCCGACTCCAGGCATTTCTGCTCCCCGCTGCTGGCCTGGACGCATCCCCCAGCCAACCCATGCCCAAGAGTTCCCAGAGTTCCCCTTTGAGGCCGTTCTGGTCCTCGTGTCCCGGGTCAGACAAACAAAATGCAGTCTTGAGGGTCAGAGGAGACCCCACCAGGGGCTGCTGATGAAATGCACATATTCCTGGGGCTGCCTTCCCAGCAAGGAAATTTGTAGCATCAGAACCTGGGGCCACCTCCACGTGAGGAAATCCAAGTGGGTGGAGAGAAGCCAGGGCTCAGCTATGTCACCTGGTTCAAAAGAGACACGCACTGGTCCCTGGAGATGCGCTGTGTTGTAGCGATGGTGGGATAAACGGGCTGAGGAATTGTAGGCTCAGCCTGGGAAGCCAGCAGGGATGGCAGTGCCTCTCTCCCCTGGAGGTGCAAGAAATCCTCCCTATAAATCAAGGAAATTAAATAGAGTGCAGGGTTTAGAGGCATTGCTCAAATTCCTAATCCAGACCCCAGGGTTGCTGAAAGGACTGCCATGCCCAGCCAGAAGAAAACTCTTTCACGGGCTTTGCTCTCCCAGGAGCCCAGCGAGGAGGCTGGACCCAGTGACAATTCAACTGGTGGAGCTTCTTTGCAATCCCAGGGCAGAGGAAAGCTGGAAAGGGACTCAGACCCTTTCCTCTTCCTGCAGAGAAACTGAGGCCAGATGCAGAGAAGAAACTTGTAGAGAGGCATTCGGGATTACACAGGGATTAGTTATCACCTGAATCCACAGGCACACACAGTTGCACCTGCAGGTGGCAACTGGAAACTGTGTCGGGGAACGAGGGGTTTGCTTTTAGAACCATGAGCCTGTGCAGGGTAACGCAGGGCAACAGAGGAAAGCGCCTACTTGAGGCAGGATGCATCTTTAAAATGAACAAGCAATTGGCGAGCACGCTTCTTTTCCTATTGTGAAGTTAGGCAAGCACATGAATCACTTTTATGGAAAATATAAAATGTTTCAAATAAGCAGGCAAGGGAAAGCAAACCCTACCAGGAGGAATGGCTTCAAAAAATTTTGAGCGTTTCTGATGCATCGGACAGGAGACCAAGCCCTGTCCTTCAGTCACGTCACTTAATCCCCACAAGTGCCAAAAGGAAGTGCTTTGGTTGCAGCCATTTTTCAGATAAGGAGAGTAAAGCACAGAGAGGTGAAGGTGATTCTCAGGATCAAGATCTAGCCCCTTGTGCTTTTCACTTAATTCTCTCAGATGAGCGTTTTTCAGTGACAGAAATTATTCCTCTACGACATCACTTTTAATGGCTGCCTACAATTCGGTGGTCGAATAGACACAGTATCTTTGATGGCAGGACTGCAAACTTTTTCTTTAAAAGCCAAGAGAGTCAATACCCTCTCCTTTGCAGACCCCTGGTCTTGTCGCAAGTCCTTGACTCTGCCTTTGTAGCAGGTGTGCATCGGCAGGCGGACCCTCAACCACTGCGCCACCAGGGACGCCCAGAATCTGAAATTTTAATGAGCACTCTTAAGGTGGCCCTGATGAGGAAGCTGGGGGACCACATTTAGAAAAACACTTCTAGATGGGTCATGGGCTGGAAGGCGAGAAGAGATGTCGTGGGGGAGACAGGCCAGCATCTGGAGTAGAGGGGAACAAGGTGGCACCCCTAGCAGGATAGCTCTTAGGGCCTTGTGAGGATCTCCCTGGGAGGGACAGTGACAGGGTTGAGTGGTAAAAGGAACAGATCATTAGAAAAGCATCTACTATGTGCCAGGTGATTCCCATGGGTTAACTCAACAACTCAAGCCCCTTTCCCCCAGATTAGAACGGTGACAGGAGGAGCAGAGCTTGCCTTAGATGCTCAGTCTGTCGGCTCAGTCTTGTCGGCATCAGTCTGTAATCTTGCCCCTTAATCACAGAACCTGAACAAGGACCCGAGTTTGAGAGATTGGAAGATTGGGACACAGAGGACGAACCAAGCTCAGGATGGAGGACGGACTCATAGGCTCAAATAGATCCGTACAGGGAAAAGCTGGGCTGCCCAAAGAGCTCTGGATTCTGTTGATGGGCTGATCTCCCAAGGGCCTCTAGGGTAAGTTCTAGAATTTCCAGTTCCAGGCCAGGGAGGAACGATTCTCAGAATCAAGGTCACATGACCCACTCTACCCACAGTGCACCTGCATCAGGACTCAGGCTCCTGATGCCTGACTTACCTGCTGTGGTTTGGCGAAAAGATCCCAGCAACTTTATCCTTTCACTCGGTGGCTACGCATCCGCATACAGTTGGCACTTAATAAGTGCTTGCTGATTTCTTCTGGTACCCAAATCGTTTTCCTTTCTCTCTTACAGTGTTTTAGCACCGAGAGTCATGCAAGCAAAGATTTACTGTGGGTTTGTCATGGGTGGACACCTTCTGTACTAAATGTGCTACACTCACGGAAAAGAATTCAATCTTCAAGCATCCTGGTGGTCACCATGAGATAATTCGTGTGTATTTTGCAGAAGTTCTGTGTCTGCAAAACATTATACTCATTCTAGAGAGGTCTGAGCCAAGTCTCAGGAGGGTTAAGTGATTTTTTTTCCCAAAAAACTGTAGAGTTAAGAGGTAGAGGAGGTAGTATTTGAATAATTTGTTTAACCCCCATGTCACAAGCCTCTCTAGTTTCCAAACGTTCTCTCATGTATGCTCTCCTTTGCTCCTTATAGCAGCCTGTGGCTTGTTAGGGTAAGGTGGTGGTTCTTCAAAGTGTGACTTCTAGACCAGGAGCGTCCACAGCACCTGAGCTTGTTAGAGGTGCAAATTCTCAGGCTCTTTCTCAGATCCAGTGACTCAGAAACTTGTGAGGAGGAATAACCAGCAGCTTGTCCAAGGATACACAGGAGGTGGTAGTAGGGCTGCCTCTTAACACCACTGTTCAGGGTTTCTCATCAGAATCACCTGGGAGACGCTGCTTTTCCCTAGACCTTGTAACTCAGGATCTCCAGAGCTGGAGCCCCAGAATCTGCATTTTCACAAACTCCCAGGAGACTCCAGAGTTTGCAAATTACCTCCAGAACTTCCACTGGACTCGAATCACACGGCACATCCCTCTTCCCACCGCCAAATTCCCTTCTTTCCTTTGTGCCCAGACTCCCTAGGCAGGGTACAAACTACTTATGTACAACTAACCAGTTGTACAGAGAGGCCTAGTTTGGTGCAGGGAAGTCAGAAGAACCCAGGTACCCTGCCTTACACCTCTGAGTTCTTAAGCTGTTTCATTAAAAAAAATTACAAGTCATCCACAGATGTTTATTGTAAGACTTTCAAACACAATAGAACTTTATAGATTTTTTAAAAGTGAAAGCTGTTTTTCTCCCGACCCTTACCCCCATATCCAGACCACACTCAATTACTGTTAACAGCCTGGTGTGTAGCTTTCCAGACATTTAAAATTCGTATTTAAATATATATATGCACATGTACACCCAGATGATAATTCAAAACAGAAATGGGACTATGTTATTCTTATCACACTCTGGCATATATAGCCTCTTCTTGCTAAAGGTTATAGGGTATTCCACTTCCAGAAGTATCTTAATTGAATTAATTAGTCTCCGATTGATGGAGATTTTTGTAGCCTTTATCTTTCACTATTACAAAATGTGGGACCCTAAACATCATCAATCACCTTGAAGAGGAGATCCCGGGATCCTGCCTCCTGTCCACTTGACGATCCTATTCTATCCTTTTCCAGTCAGACTTTTTCTACGCCTAAGGGAAAAACTGACACCGAATGACAGCTACTTGTTGTCATTTCTGTTGTTTTTTTTTTCCCTACCCGCTTCTTGAGGATTAGGGAAGGTAGAAAACTGAAATGAAAATTTTTTCTTTTTTTTGCCAAGGTGGGATGATTGGCATGAATGCCAATTTGAGCGTCAAGATGGACACTCTGGGATAATACAGTCCATACGGTTTTTCGAGGGAGGGGAGCTGTTTTTCCTGTGTGAAAGATGTGGATGTTGGCAGAGACAGGGTAAGTGGGGGACTTTTCCCAGGTTGAGCAGGAATCATGACAGAGACTGCGTCCGTTGCTCTCCATCGCTTGGTGCCCTTTTTCTTTCTTTCTTCCTTTTTCTTTTTTTCTTTCCTTCTTTCTTTCCAGATGAACAATAATTATAATTTCATTTTTATTTCCCAATTTAACTTCTAGTATGAAGCCCCACTTGCCAGAAATTAATCTCATTCTTTTTTTTTAATTTAATTTCATTTTTAGTTTTTCGGCCACACGGCGCACCATGCAGAATCCTAGTTCCCCGACCAGGGATCGAACCTGTGCTCCCTGCTTTGGAAGCGTGGAGCCTTAACCACTGCACCGCCAGGGAAGTCCCAACTTCACTCTTTTTTGATGTTCTGCAGCCTCTTCCTTGAAGCTGATTCTGAAATCTGGAGCCTTTATATAATGGCAAGGTATGGGATGGAGATGGAATTGAATTTACCAATTGAATGTATTACATTTATTCGCTGTAATCTGTTGATGGGGGCATCCATCAAGAGTGAAATCTTCCTGTATGGCTTGCTGTTATTTTCTGAGGTCCCCCCAATCCCATGTGATTTCAGTATGAAAGCTGCACTGCCACCCCCTCCCCCTCCCCCAGCTCCCTATGACTCAGTCCCCTACTCATCCCTGAGTCATTCGAGAATGGAAATCATGAGTGAAACCTGGCTTTCACCCAGGCGGTGACAGAGCGCATCCAGAAAATCAAGGATTCCCCATTCTGCCAGGGAGGCGTGAGTGGAGACAGCTGATTCTCCATGGTCAGGAGGGACATCTTTCAAAGTTCCAGGCCGCTGGGGTTGGCAGGAGAGCCTGTTGTTTTGGGAAACTGTGCATTGTAACACTTGTGAGAGACCAGAACTGTCTTCAAGGCAAGAGAAATAACAGCTGAAATAGACAATGCGACAGTGGTGAGCTATGACCTCACGTCCCACTGGGGTCATCCTCTTAATTATCCATATGTTAAAAACCCACTTCTCTTCTTTATCAATAATCATGGCTAATTTTGTTGTTACTGTTGTAAAAACAGCTACTCTGTTTGGGGCACTTAGAATGCTTTATTCCCTCAAATCCTTAGGAATATGCTTTTGATGGGCATTGTTGTGATCTTTATTGTAAATTAAGGAAACTGAGGCTCAGAAAGGTTAATAAGCACTTTGTTACACAGTTAGGAGAACATGGCCCCCAGGGCTGGTGAATGATTGCCGTAAGCACAGAATTAATAGTCCCAATGTACATGAACAATCATTACTAAAAAGGGACAAATGCTTCTGGCCTCAAAGCTTGTATTAGTTAACTACTGCTGCGTGACAAATGACCCCAGATATCAGTGGCTGAAAACTACAGACGTCTATTATCCCACAGTTTCTGCAGGTCAACCATGTGGGAGCAGCTGAGCTGGGCAGTTCCGGCTCAGGGTGTCCAGTGAAGTTGCGGTCAAGTTGCCAGCTGGGCAGCAGTCTCATCTGAAAGCTTGTCTTGGGGAAAATCCACTTCCAAGATCACTCATGTGGCTGTTGGCAGGAGGCTTAGCCCTCATCAAGTGGGTCCCTCTATAGGGCTGCCCCCAAAATGGCTTCTCCCAGAGTAAGTCATGAGAGAGAGAGAGAGAAAGAAACAGGGAGAGAGGAACTGCAATCTCTTTGCTTACCTCATCTCAGGAGTGATACACCAACACTCTTGCTGTATGCCACTGGTCACACAGATCCACCCTGGTACGATGTGTGAGGGGACCATAGAAGGGTAGGATGCCGGTGGATGTCCCGGAGGCTGGCTGCCACATAAGGATGCATCTCATTACTAGAGAATCTTCGAGGTCTTCACGTAATACAACTCGTCTGAGGGCTCAGTATCCTTTGCTTCTTTTTCCTCTCCATCCACCACTTGGACCAAATTCAGATGTATTACAAAAAAAGAAAGGGACGCTTCTCATCAAAGTGTGGGGAGATTCGATCTTGATTCTTCACAAGAATATCACCCAACAGACTTCCTTCCTGTCAACTCAGTCTGTTCAGCAAATGAGCAGTTTACATGATCCTTTCCCTTACCCTCTTGAATCCAGGGTGCTGGTTATTCCAGCTCTGCCTCCGTCGCTCTGCCCCCCATCGCAAAACCAACTCTCCACCCTGCTTGACCTCTCTGTCCCAGAGGCTGAACCATGCAAACTCTAAGACCTGCATTCCCTTGACACTGGATTTCAATTGATCTTGCCCAAGAGGAAGCACCAGCAGAAGATCGGAGGATGGAGAGAGAGGGGTTGCGGTGTCAGTGCCCCTATCCCCGCTCTGCTTCTGCGTCATCATTCTGAGAATGGTTGTGGCCCTCCATGTCTACACCTCTTATTGGGCAGCCCCAACCCCACCCCCCACCTCCGGCTCCAACTCTCACTGGACCCTGAGACCTTCATTTTCCTCCACTGCCCCTTCCGTTCCAGGGCTGTTAACAACTTCCTAGAGTTGGAAATCCCTGAGTCCTTTACCATCCCCTTCAGGTTCTTTTTATCAGGTTCACACCTCTGTAAATAACCCCTTTAGAAAGGTCTCTGAGTGTAACCATATGAATGGAATTCTTTTTTCTGCTGGGAACCAGGCTCATAGAGAATGAAATGGCCTCTGACTTCCACACCTTTATTTCCTCACATTTCCAGACAATCCTTTAACTATGTGCCATTGTAGAGAAGGGCATAGGGCTTATTGTAGGAGACACAGGACTTGAGAATCCTTGAGCCATATTAGGGCGTATAAATACGTCGGATTTATATGGCCATGACCGTGACTACTGCATCACTCCACTAGTGTCATCAAGAATTTTATGGACGTTTAATGTAGAATGCGTGCGTGTGGGCTTTCAGAGGACTCCCAGCAAATGATCACTTAAGGCACGGAGATTTGAGGAGACTGAGGCAGTTCTTCCTCACCCCCAAAATACTACCATCCTACCAAAATTGACCACAGTTTGCTATCTGGGTCATAGAACACTGTGTATGGACTCCTCTTTATTATACTTTTAAAAATAAGAGTCTTTATTAGTTTCTCTCTCTGGGGAAGGATAGTTAAATAAATCCAGATTTTAAAACTTCTTTTCCCCACTTCGATGAATCCTCGCTCTGGAGCCCAACTCCATCTGCACCAAGAAACATCACAGCTGAAGACCTCTATAGGACGGTTCCCAGTCCTGGTGGGTCCCTGGTATACAATCTGGTTGGCCCAGGATGGGGGCCGAGGGCTGGCTTGTCCCTGATTCTGTGACCGCTTTCATGACTGCCATGTCCAGAACACCTGCATCCTTACAGAGAACTGACTTCCCGAGTCCTGACCAATTCCCAGGATGCCTATTTCCTTGCTGAGTGACTCCATTCATTTATGTATTTGTTCATTTATGTATGTATTCAACAACTACTTATGGACTCTGGTGGTTCTAAGCACTGGAGAAGGAACAGTAGACAAAATGGACATTATAGAGACACTAAGTATAAGTTACTCACGTAGCATGTTTGAAAGGGATGAATAAAGCAGGGTGGAATGGAGTGGGGGGTATGGATGAGGTTGGGATTTTAAACGGGATGGCCAGAATAGGCTTCCGTGAGGTGACATTTGAGCAATCAGTTGGGAGTGAGGGGACATCCCAGCCTGCTATCCTGGGGAAGAGTGATCCAGGCAGAAGGACAGCTTGTGCAAAGGCCCTGAGGTGGCAACCATAGGTTGGAGGAACAGCAAAGAGGACTATGTGTCTGGAGGGGAGGGAGAGGAGGGAGGGAAGGAGAGGTGTAGGAGATGAAATCAGAGCACAACAGGTGGAGGGTGAGGAATGACGGAGCCTTTCGGTCATAGGAAAAAAAAACTGATTTTTATACTCTTTAGTCTAATGAAAAAGAAGATTCCGTGAAACACTTCCAGAAACCCTCTCTGTACATTTATGGAAGTGCCGAACGCAGAAAGGGGCTAAAGCATCTTTCCGCTTTGGGGAGAAGAGCTGAAATCATTATGTAGATAAAGCAAATAGGAAGTCTCAGCTGGTCCATGTACGAATGCACACATGTGAGCATGCGTGCACGCGCACACACACACACACACACACACACACAGAGCATACTCTCCTAGAAACAAGAGTGTTATACATAGAGAAATGGCGACGGTGGCAGCTTGGAGCCTTGGGCTGATGTCGGGGGAAGCCGCAGCACTAACGCTAATGCATTCTGATGATTTGGAGCAGTCATTAAACTAATAAACCCATCTGCAAATTAGCGCAGCGGCTGCAGCCAGCGAACATTTAATCAAGCCGCCTTCATTATTTTAGACACGGCACACTTGGCCGAAGTGACTGTAGGAGACATGATCGGGGACCCTCATCTGATGATTTTATCACTTGCCTGCCAGAGCGTGAAGGAGCCGGTGTGATGAAGTTACTCTGTTGGTTTTTTCCCTGCCAGAAGGGAACGCCTGGGAAGGCCAAGGCTTCTTTTCCTCTCTAATTACACGACGCCCTTCTTTTCACAAATACCTTGGGATGCATTCGTTATTTACTATTTTGAGCTTACTTCTTAAGTTTTGTTATTTGACCCCCATCTTCTAAAGGAGTGTCTTTGCTTCGGTTCCTCCCATTTTCTCCCCACCTCTCTCTTCTCCCCAAACTTGATTCCTGCCCCCAACCTCCCCCGCCTTTTCTCAGTAACTCAGTCCTTGAAAACCTCAGGTCAGGCAATTCCCAGCATGAGCAGGGAGGATGGTGGGGTCCCAAGAGGGTCCTGATTCCTCTCTTGAAATGTCCAGCCAAATCCCTGTTCGTCACCTGTCCCCTCGTCCCCCGAAATGCCACCCTTGCTGACTAGTTCTCATTATTATCTGTGATCTGATTAGATTAGGGTGATCAATTTGTCCAGGATTTCCCGGGACTTTCCTAGTTTGAGCAACAGAAGTCCCACATCCAGGGAAAGCCCTTAGTCCCTGGCAAACTTGGACAGCTGGTCATCACGTCAGAGAGTCACCACCATTTCTGTCTTACATTGGGCTTGTGCTTCCCAGGTGTAATTTGGCTTCATGTATAATTTTTATTATTGATAAAGGATGAAATGTTAACAGTTCCTAATAAGTCTCTTTCTTTCCCTCTCCCCCTCCCACTCTCTCTGTCTCTGTCTCTCTCCTTCTCTCTCAATCTCTGTGTGTGCGTGTCTCTCTCTTTCTCTGTCTCTGTCTCTATCTCTATCTCTCTCTCTCCCACACACACACTAGCCTGTAACCCGTTGTATGTTAAAGTAGGTGGACTTTGGCTAGAGATTATGGTTAGATTTATTCAGTTTTTTAACTGAAGTATAGTTGATTTACAATATGGTGTTAGTTTCAGGTGTACACCAAAATGATTCAGTTATATACATATTTCTAAAGATTCTTTTCCATTATAGGTTATTACAAGATACTGGATATAGTTCCCTGTGCTATACAGTAAATCCTTGTTGTTTATCTATTTTATATATAGTGGTGTGTATCTGTTAAGCCCATACTCCTAACTTATCCCTCCCCCTGCTTCCTCTTTGGTAACCACGAGTTTGTTTTCTATGTCTGTGAGTCTGTTTCTGTTTTGTATATAGATTTATTTGTATTATTTTTTAGATTCCACATATAAATGAGATCAAGATTTACTCAGTTTTGCAAACTTATGGTTACCAAAGGGGAAAGGAGGGGTAGGGATAAATTAGAAGGTTGGGATTAACGTATACACATTACTCTAGATAAAGTAGATAACCAACAAGGACCTACTGTACAGCACCGGGAACTATGCTCAATAATTTTTAATAACCTATAAGGGAAAAGAATCTGGAAAAGAATATCTATATATACATATAACTGAATCACTGTGCTGTACACCTAAAACTAACACACATTGTGAATCAACTATACTTCAATAAAAGAAATCGAAAGAAAAAAATTTATTCAGTTTTGAATCCTCTGAAAGTTTGTGTGAGATGTGTGTGTGTGTGTGTGTGTGAGAGGGGGGGGGGATGGGGGGAAGGGAAGGGCAAAGATATTGCATATTTTTTTCTAAGAAGAGGTTCAAACATTCATCAGGTTCTCAGAGGAGTTTGTAACCCAGAAAGGTTAAGAACCGTGGCTCTGGGACATCCGGAAGCAAGGATGGGGGTGAAAGAAAACACAGTCAGAAACAGAATCTCAGCCCCCCATCTTCTGTCTTTCCTTCTTCGCTTCCCTCTCCTCTCTTTTCTTTCTCTCTCCTTCTCACTTTTGTTCTATTTTTCTCTTTTCCTCTTCTCTCTCTCTCTCATCTCCTCCCTTGCCCTGTCTTCCTCTCTCTGCTTCTCTCTGTATCTGTTTCTCTCATCAAGAGGATTAAATGAGAGAACGTGCAACGCCTGGCTTCTGATGATATTCAATCAAATGTTTTGTTACGTTTGTTACCATGCCTGGTAAATTCCATAAACACAGTTGCATACAACACTCTGATTTTAAAAAGATTCAAATTGCCTTTCCTGAGTGCATGGGTGGAAGGAAGGATGGGTTCCCAGCTGGGAGGTGCTGACGTGCCCTTGTTCAGGTACAGACAGGGCGCGTAGGGAGCTTGAACATCACGTTCAGGGTGCCCCGGGGGTCGTCCTCGGTGGTCCCTGGCCTCATTCCCAGGCCTGCCCGACACCAAATGCTTCCTTCTTAGGCCCTAGCCTAGATGACTTGAGGGGAACTGCTGAACTTCGGTTTTTCCTTATTACAAAAAGATGGATAATCCCTGTGTTTTCTTCCTATTGGGAGGATTTGGGATGGAATGAACAAACATACTGGGGAACATTCTCTAGAGGCAAAGAACATGGTGAAGAGTCTGGTCGTCACTGTACTTACCCTCAGGTATTTCCTTTCCTCTGCCTTGAATAGAAATGGAAAGGTGTGTGTGTGTGTGTGTGTGTGTGTTTCCTTCTGCTGAACCATCTCCCCATACTTCTCAGAGGCAGTGGTCCTATGGAGGCATAAGAGGGATAGTGGAAGAGGGAACATTCACCCTACAAAAAAAGAATTCAAAGCTAATCGCTGTTCTTACCTTTGCAAACACTTCTGTCAGGTTGGAGGCTCAGGGAATCGGGGCACGAAGCTGCAGAGACTTGAGCAGAAGAGGAATTAAGTAAAAAAACACACCACTTGAAGATGATGAAGCAGTTGACAGGAACCCTGCTGTGGGTGGGTTAATTGATCAATATTTGCTGAATTCTTGTATTAGATGCCGTCCCGAGTCTTTAGGAGATGTCGTTCTTGCTGCAGAGATAATGGAAAAGGTCTTTAGAAAGCCAAGCCTCCTGTCCAGACGTGTGGCGTTTTATTCCTTTTCTGAAACGATAATGCCAGTTACTATTGATTGAGAGTTCGATGGGTGCCAGGCACGCCATGCGCATTACTTCATTGAATTCCCATGATGGTGTCCACAAGGAAACTGAGACTCAGAGAGGCTGAGTGACTTACGTGCTGGAGCTCAGCTTTCTGTGCCTTTCTTCACCTGAGTATCAGTCAGGATGGGCTAATAGTATCAGCACACTGCGATCTCTAATGTGCACACAGATCCCCTGAGGTATCTTGTCAAAATGCAGTTCTGGGGCTTCCCTGGTGGCACAGTGGTTGAGAGTCCGCCTGCCGATGCAGGGAACACGGGTTCGTGCCCCGGTCCGGGAAGATCCCACATGCCGCGGAGCGGCTGGGCCCGTGAGCCATGGCCGCTGAGCCTGTGCGTCCGGAGCCTGTGCTCCGCAACGGGAGAGGCCACAGCAGTGAGAGGCCCGCGTACCGCCAAAAACAACAAAAACAAAAAACTGCAGTTCTGCATCTATAGCTCTATTTCTGTTTTGTAGACAAGTTCATTGTACCCTTCTTTTTAGATTCCACATATGAGCGATGTCATATGATATTTGTCTTTGTCTGACTTACGTCACTCAGTATGAAAATAAACTTATGTTTACCAGGGGGTAAAGGGCGGGGGAGGGATAAATTGGAAGATAGGGATGGACATATACACACTACTATCTATAAAATAGATAAATAATAAGGACCTACTGTCTAGCACAGGGAACTCTACTCAATACTCTGTCACGGCCTCTTTGGGAAAAAAAATCTTAAAAAGAGTGGATGTATGTATACGTAAAACTGATTCACTTTGCTGTACAGCAGAAACTAACACACATCGTAAATCAACTATACTCAAAGAAAAAAATGAAAGGAACATTGATTAGAAGAGCCAAAAAAATGCAGATCCTGGTTTAGTAGACCCAACAATCTGTATCTCTAACAACCTCCCAGGTGAGGCCGATGCAGGTGATCTGCAGGTCGCCCTTTGAGTAAGAAGGGACTAGGTTATGCTTCAGGAACAAACATCCCGCAAATCCCGGCGGGTGATAGTAACAAGGACTCCTTTCTTGTTCATCACAAGTTGAGTGAAGGGCTCCACCCCACGTCATCCTCACTTTAAGAACAAGGCTAATGGAAGGGCTATCATTAGGAATAGCGACACTCACAACAGCAGGAGAAAAAGATCTCTGGGGAGGTCTCACAGCAGCAATTAAATGGTCCAGTGAGGAAGTGATGCATGTCACTTCTGTTCGAAGTTCATTGGCTAACATTAGTCACACCATCCCACCTCATCACAAGGAGGACACAGATTGCCCGCAAATTTAGGAAAGATGGGAGGCAGGAATGTTTGGTAAGTGTCAGTAAAACTATCATGACCTGCCTACAAACCCATCCATCAAGGGCTTAACCAGCACTTCTGAAGCAACTAACACCAAGTGAGGTACTACGGGTGTTATTTAACAATTCTTTGCTCCCTTTCACGTGAACTCTGGTTACTTCAGCAATAAAAAAGGAAAACATGCAAACAACAGTTCATGCACGGACACACACAAAAAGCACATCAAAAGTTTTGCAACCTTAAAATATGCAGTAATTACAAATGAGCTTTTGGACTTATGCAAAATTTGAATTGCACAAGACTTTCCAAAATAAAACTATTGCATAAGCTGGGAGTGTCCTTGTGTTATAGATGGAGATCATTCTGTATGCAGAGTTTTGCATATACTGCTCTTCTTTTCTTATCATTTTGTGCGCACAGTTGTCTGTATCTTGGATTACAGACTATATCATTTTCTCAGGCTATAATATTCTATTGATACAATGTATTTAACCAATCATTTCTGTTGAATATTTAGTTTGGTTTCAACTTATAGTTTTTGCTATTATTTTCAACAGTGCAGTGACTAAGCAGGTAGGAAATATTTCTGCACATTCCTATTTGTTTCTTTGTAACAGATGCCTAGAAGTGGAATTACTCAGCCACAGAATATCAATACTGTTAAGGGTTTTGGCGTACAGCATCAAAATACTATCATAAAGCAATGCCAGTTCAGAATCCCATCAGCTTTATTTGAATGTCCATTTCATCAGAGCTTCACAAGAATGGGAAATAGGTTTTAATTGTAAATTTGAGAGTAAAATATATGGTTGCAATTATAGCTTGCGTTTCTTTGGTAACTAGTGTGTGGGAATTTTTTTTTTAATATTCATTAGTGAATTTTTTCCTTCCCTATCATTTACTAGTCCATGTCCCTGTTCCATTTTATCTTCCTTTTGAGCTTTAGAGCTTTGCTTATTCTATGATGACTTTATGTAAAAGAGCGCCTAATCCTTTGTTTAACATGTATGTAGCTAGAGTTCTTTTCAATGTGTCTCTTGTCTTGTAGCTGTCATTTTAAAAAGACATTGTGGGATTGTGGGAGATCTGAATTGGTGGGAACTTTATGGGAGCAATTTGACAAAATGTAGCTAACAATTTGAAAATTTAATACTCCTTCATGAAACAACTCCACGTCTAGGAATTTTTCTTAAGGAAATCCACATGAACGTGGAAAAATACTTAGGTATTAGGTTATTCCTTGCAGTGTTGCAAATGATAGCAAAAAGAGGTCTTTATTTTATTTAATGAGACTTACCCAATCTGTGCTCCTCTATGTTTCCTTTTTATCGTTTTGGTAAATATTAAGTCTCAGCAGCTGCACTAAGACAAAGATGTCATTTTAATATTCTTCGAGGGTTTTCTTTCCCCCTAACTACAAATTGTGTGTGGGTGGTTGAGTAAATAGATAGACAGACAGGTGAACAGATAGACGATAGAGGATGGACAGAAAGACAGACAGATGATGATGATAATAGATAGATGATGGGTAGATAGATGGACATGGTTGGAAAGACAATAGGTAGATGACAGACAACAGGTAGTAGACGATGATGATAGATGATGGGTAGATTATAGATAGATAATAAATAGATGATAGATAGATAGATGATAGACAAATAGATAGATAATAGATAGATAGACAGATAGGCAGATAGATACAGAAGAGATCCATCTCTTTGACCAACCAGTTCTCTGCATTAAATGCGCATGGGTATCGCACAAAAAGCTCTAGTCACTTAATCACATCTGGACTCCTCCCCCAGAGGGGATGATTCAGTTGAGCTGGGTGGGGCCCCGCAGTGGAGGAAAGAGCTCTTGGGAACAGAAGCCAAGAATCAGAGAGAACGAACAAGGGGCAGCTGAGTCCCCACCGAGGTGGAAGGCTAGAGAGTAAATGCGCAAGTTCCCGCCTAACTTAGAATAGAGCCCGCACGCCTCAGCCTGGCCCCGGGCTCTTTCCGCACGCTGCCCTGGAGCATGGCTCAGAGCTCGCCTGGTCCTGAGCTGCCCAGCCTCGGTCCTCCCAGCTCTGCTTCTGACCCCCCGACACGCCAGGCCTTTGTCCTCACTGTTCCCTCTGCCAGGATGCTCTTACCTAAGACATGGCTGTCTCTCTCCATTGAACACTCAGATCAAAAGTCACGTCCTCAGAGCCACCCTCCCTGTCTCCTCTATTCCAAAGAGCCACCCCGGCCCCCTATAACCAGATGGCCGTAACTCTGGGTTCTCTCCTCCATCTTCCCGCCATGGCTCAGTCTTCTCCATCCTCTTCCTCACCTCACCAGGGTTACCCCCAACTTGCTCAGCCCTGTTGTGGGTTGTCAGTAATTCAGGTCCTTCTAGTTCATCTCGGGATGGGACCACGGAGGTGGCAACATCACCTTCCGAGCATGGTCTCCCGTTCCTCTTAACCTGTCTCCTATGTGTCATGACATCTCACTTTGCCTTGAGTTGTGCTAGCAAACGTCCCTTATGGTCCCCCAACCCTAGTGTATGACAAGCTAGAGTGGAGACAGGGAACACACTGGCCCTACGCACGAATTGTTACCCTGGTGCGTTGAAAACCCAGAGAGAGCTTTTGTTCCTTGCCATAACAAGAAGGCAGCATATGTGATAGATGTTAACTACACTTACTCTGGTGATCATTTCACAATATACACGAATATTGTATATTGAGTCATTAGACTGTACCCCTGAAACTAATAGAATGTTATATGTCAATCATATCTCAATTTAAAAAATAGAAAGTAGATGTTAAACCTTAAATAAAGGTACACTTTACTTAAAGAAAAAAAAGATAGTAGCATAAATTTAATGAGGACCTACCATGTTCCAGGTATTGAGATGGGCGTGAAGGTTGAGACCCTCTCCCTCTGGGCAAGGATCCCTCCAGCTCCAGGTCACCGCAGTCCCCACCACTCCCTAGTGTTACCCTTAGCTTGCCTCACTCATTTCTTACTCCCATGATCCCTGTGAGCAGTTGAGATTCCAATCTCTCTTGTTGAAATTGTTAAGGAGTTTGGAGAAGGTTTGAAGCTGCAGAGTGGCAGAATCCGTTTTGTTATTTATGGGGGAGACAGATCTATCCATGCAATCCCAGGGGAGTTACGTAAGAGGTATTTCTTCACTTGCGAGCATCTTGGATGTGCCTGAATGGGCGCTGTTCTGGGCACTCTGACGAGGGTGAGGCAGTTTGCCCTGGGAAGGTACCAGAGCCTCCCTTTACTCACTCTGAAGATTCAGATGGGCTTCCTGATGGAAGGTGGTGACTGAGTAGGAGCTAAACAATCTATTGGGGTAAAAGGTTCCAGGCAGAAGAAATAGGAATAGAAAGCTCAGGCCTTGAAGGCGGCGGTAAGGAGTTTGGCCTTTATCTTAAAGGCCGTGAGAATCTGTTGAAGCATTTGAAAGAAGAAAACATTGGATTTTTTCCGATTTGAAAAAGTGCTCTCTAGTGCACACATATGTTCATCAAAAGATAATGACATGAACTGTTCAGAGCAGTGATATTTATAAGAGCTCCAAACTGAAAACTCCCCAAATGCCATTAGCAGGAGAACGGAGAAATATTTGTGGCACATTCACACGATGAATCCCATGCAGCGTTTAAAAAGAAGGATCTACTGACGTGCAAGTACCCATAGTAACATGAAGATGCTCACAAAAAATAACACTGAGTGCAAGACGCAGACATAGAAGCATGCATACCTTAAAATTCCTTTCACGTAAAATAGACAGCTAGTGGGAAGCAGCCGCATAGCACAGGGAGATCAGCTCGGTGCTTTGTGACCACC
Source organism: Phocoena phocoena (assembly GCF_963924675.1). Taxonomy (NCBI): domain Eukaryota; kingdom Metazoa; phylum Chordata; class Mammalia; order Artiodactyla; family Phocoenidae; genus Phocoena; species Phocoena phocoena. The sequence goes on from NC_089231.1 coordinate 77,126,305, forward strand.
TGGAGGGGTGGGATAGGGAGGGTGGGAGGGAGGGAGACGCAAGAGGGAAGAGATATGGGAACATATGTATATGTATAACTGATTCACTTTGTTATAAAGCAGAAACTAACACACCACTGTAAAGCAATTATACTCCAATAAAGATGTTAAAAAAAAAAGAAAAAGAAAAGCAATCTGGGCCCAATATCTAAAGCAGCAGATTGGAAGAATGGTATTGTCCTTTCCTCTTACAAGGAAGGAAGGGAGCGACGGAAGGAAAGAAAGAGAGAAAGAAAATTATCCCTGTTCTCTGTCATTGTAAACTTTACTCAAACTAAAACTGCTTTGTGGATAATACAATTTTAAAAGAAAAAAAAATTCCTTTCAGATAAAGAGTAGAAATAACCAAAACAAATGTATGGTCTTGAAGTCCAGATACCAGTTGCCCTGGAAGACAGCGGGGCCCAAAGGGTTGATGACGTGATTTCTGTTATTTCTCATTGGCACTGGGTTACGTGACGCGTCCAGTTTGTGACAATTCATCCAGCTGAACATTTAGAACCTGTTCTGCTTGTATTCGACACTAATAAAATCCTCCACATTCAGCACCATATTAGAGATGATGGTGGCTGGCCTGGGGCAAATATTATCAAGCTTAAAATGAATGGAGTTAGGAGATGCTCAGTAAGAGATAAAACCTATAAGGCTTGGATCTTCAGAGGCAAAAGAGGGAAAGCTTTGAGGGCAGGAGAAACATCGCTAGACCAAACCCAAGAGCAGGCAGGTTCCAGGCACCGTTCAGAGGAAAAAGGAGAATCTTTCATCTCAACCCTGTTGGAGTGGAGTGGAAATGGCAGCAAACCCCACACGGAGTTAGGGTTTCAAAGGAACTAAAAGAACAAGGGAAGGCGAGATTTGCTGATGAAACATTTATTCACCTCAAAAAGTAACCCATAATTAAAAGACATGTGTAATAGGAATGCATCTGGGCCATGGAAAGCCGTCCCCCATAAATTTCCTCGAAAGAGTTCTAAGGCATCCCTCCCTTCCTCCGGGTACCATCTGCTTTGAAATGCCCCCTGCTTCCTCTTCTCCCTTCCAACCCCGCCGATATCTTTATCAAATTCTTGTTGAAACCTGGAAAGGGAAAAATATTTCCAGCAGTGAAAGCTTTAACTTGTCGCCTCGTGTTCTTCTCGGATTTCTAAAGCACGGAGGCCCGGAGAGTATGTTTCCAATATCCTCTCTCTGCGTGCCTTGTGCTCGCTTCTACACCAAGGAGGCTCTGACCCTGGTGTCTCCAGGGGGAGAGGGGTTTGGAGCTGGGGTCAGGCTTGTCAGAAAGGAAGAGGCCATCCCGCCTTGAGCAGCCCACCTCCCCCCCTCGTTTAATACATTTAACCTGGAAGAGGCACTGCTCCAGCCGAGATTAGATTACGAGGTTGGTGAAGGTGGCCTGATAAATGGCAAATGGCGGCATGCGGGTCTGAGCTAATCTCTGTTGACGCGCATCTAATGCGAGGCCCATGTTGAAGGCAGCGGGTCCCGTCTGCAGCCCGACTTTGCCTTGATGACCGAAGGGGGAGGTGAGGCCCGGGGAAAGCCACTGGGATGCCTGTCTCTTTCAATCGTCTAGTGCCGGGAGTGTGCACGTCATTATTTAAAGGTCTCCTGGTACCAGCTAAATGTCCCTGCCTCCTGTGGGCCATGAGGTCGATTTCATCTTCTCAGAGCAAGCTTTGGAGGATTGCATGTCTCTCAAATGTTTTCATGTTCTCCTCGCTGGAACTGTGAGGATGCTATCATGCATTCATTCAACAAACCTGGTTGGATTCCGTCGCCGTGCAGGACCCTTGCGTGAATGCATCAGGACCCAATTTTTAATCTTCCGTGATGATCACATAGATAAGGGTGCACATCCAGTTCTGCCACCTTCTCACTGGACAGATCAAAACTCCCTGAGCCTCAGTTCCCTCATCTGGTGCTTGTCTGGTCCCTTACTCCAGGGCCCAGCACATAATAGTTATTTAACAACTATTTATAGAATGAGAGCATCTGTAGAATAAAGATTGCTAACTAGACATACACAAAACAGAATTGCATGAAACGAGCCATTTATCCAAATGCCATGCTATACTCTATATTTCATGGCAAAAATTGTATAATCCCTGCTCTCCCCTTGTTCCCATCCCACTAGCTTAAATGTAAGATTCACAAGGGCAGGGACTGTTGCCTCTGTTCACCTGATATAATCTCAAACACCTGGATTAGTGCCTGAATCAACGTTAGGAGCATAATAAAGATTAGATAAATTTTTATCAAATACTGAATTGAATGAATGAGTGAATGAGTAAATGGTGAACGGCCTGTGGATCAACCTTCCTGAAAAATGTGAAGGCAGACCATTGAACTATTTAATAGTTCTGCTTATCATTTCATTTTCCCCTCTCCTTTTCAATAAGATCAAATTCTACTACTTTAAGAATATTCATTGATCCATTGCACATCAAGTATTATGTACTCAGGCTCTGTAGACGGGGAATCTGAGCTTGGATTCCAGCTCCATCAGTTGCTGGTTCAGTAACCTTGTGCAGGACATTTAATTTCTTGGGGTCTCCATTTGCTCATTTGTAAAATGGAGAATATAACAGCACCTAACTAATAAGGTTATTATGAGGTTCAAATGAATTCATATGTATCAAGAGCTGAAAGTAGTACCTAGCAAAATCATAGCTCATTATTCATGAGTATTGAATAATGTTGATATTTTAAAAACAAACCTAGTTGAGAGAATAGGAAACGACAATAATATTAGAAAAGAGAAAGGGAGAAATAGAGAAATGAGGGCTTTTTAAAAAAAAATCACTTTATTGATGGGACCTCCCTGGAGGTCCAGTTGTTAGGACTCCACACTTCCACTGCAGGGGGCATGGGCTCGATACCTGGCTGGGGAACTAGGATCCTGCTTGCCGCCTGGCATGGCCAAAAAATTAATTAATTAAATTAAATTAAAATCACTTTATTGAGGTATGATTAATATTCAAAAAGCTGTCAATACATATTGTGTACAACTTAATGGCTTTGGAGATAAGTACATACCCATGAAACCATCACAACAGTCTATGCCATAAACACATCCCTCCTCTCCAAAACCTTCCTTCCTCTCTATTTATTATTTTTTGTGTGTGTGATAAGAACACAACATAAGATCTACCCTCTTAGCAAATTTTCAAGCATACAATACAGTATTTTTACGTATAGGCGCTGTATGTATAGAATTTATTCAACTTGCAAAACTGAAACTTTGTATCCTTTGACCAACATCTCCCCTTTATCCCCTCCCCCCAGCCCCTAGCAAGCACCATTCCACTCTTTCTGCTTCTATGAGTTTGACTATTTTCGATTCCTGATGTAAGTGGTACCATGTCGTATTTTTTCCGTCTGTGTCTTAGTTCCCTTAGCTTAATGCCCTTGAGATTCATCCATGTTGTCCAAATGGCAGTATTTCCTTCTTCTTTAAGGCTGAATAATATCTATAATATTTGTAAATACTGCATATTCGTATCCGTTCATCCACCAATGGACATTTGTGTTGCTTCCATGTCTCAGCTGTTGTGAATAACGCTACAATAAGCATGGCAATGCAGATATGTCTTCAAGGTCCTGATTTCAATTTCTTTGGTTATACACCCAGAAGTGAGATTGCTGGATTCTATGGTAGCTCTACTTCTAATTTTTTGAGGAACCTCCATACTCTTTTCCATAATGGCTGTGTCAATTTACATTCCCACCAACAGTGCACAAGGGTTTCCTTTTCTCCACATCCTTACCCGCAATTGTTACCTCTTTAAAAAAATAATGGCCATCTTAACAGGTGTGAGATGATATCGAGTTTTCGATTTGCATTTCTCTGATGATTAGTGATGCTGAATACCATTTCCTGTACCTATTGGCCATTTATATGTTTTTGTTTTGGAGAAATGTCTATTCAGTCCCTCTGCCCATTTTAAAATCTGGTTGTGTTTTTGCTATTGAGTTATAAGAGCTGCTTATATATTCTGGACATACATTCTATCAGATATATGGTTTACATGAGGACTATTTTAAAACTAAAGACTATACTAGATAAACATACACACATATAAAGATATATGTAATGTATATATAATTTATATCTCAACAAAATGGTTAATATTCTGGGGAGTATAATATTGACTGAATTAACTGAGGACTAGAATAAAACAAGGGACATGGAGAACAATATTGAAAAATGTTGAATATTGATGTTAAAGATTCAGGAGCCAATTTTAATAATCAACTTTTAACAAGGAAGAAAATGATCAGTCCCATGCCGTGTAATTTGTTCCTGAACACAGGCAGAAGTGAATCACTTCTTACTTCATTCTCTGAAGCCATCATAACCCTGGTAACAGCAATGCATGACAAAAATGGCACAAAAAACAAAGCTACAGACTAACCTCATCTAGAATCATTAATGCCAAAATCCTCACTAATTAATTTAAATAGTATAATAAAATAATCAACTGTCACGTCCAAGGAGGGCTTATGCTAGGAATAAATATAAAACAGCTTATCTAACAGTCAAGGTAGGAATATATAATAATCTCAATAGAGTCACGAAAGGCATTTGAAAAAACAATTAGCCTTCATTCACCAAAAAATCTTTCAGAAAACTTGAAACAGGAGGATAGCTGGGTTTTCTTTTTTAAACATTCTAACGATTACCTATCTCAAAACCACATCCAGAGTGAAGTTTAATAGTGACTTACTACAAGTATTTTTGTTGGAATCAAAATAAGACAATGATGTTTACTATCACCATTGACATTTAACATTTTTCCTGAAAGGTCTAGGCAATGTTAAGAACTCATAAAACAGAAATAAATAAGTAGATAAATAGACTCAGAAAGGAGAAATATGGCATTTGCAGAGGATATAGTATTCTACATTGAAAACACAAAGGAAACCATTGAAAAACGTCAAAACCCAATGAAGAGTTCAGTTATGTTGCCAGATACCAGCTAAAACATTCACAGATCAATCGCTTCTTAAACAGCCACAAATAGCGGTTAGAGAAATAAAAAGAATTCAGCCCAGATAGCAACAATTTTCGTAAAATGCCTAGGGAAAAAAACTTATATAAAATGTATAACACCCACATGCAGAAAACTACTAAACGTTCCTAAAGGGCATTTAAAACGATTTGATTAAATGAAGAGATTCAGCACCGTAGAGATGTCATTTCCTCCCAATTGTCGGAGCTGCAGTGCAATTCGAAAACAAAATACCAGTGATTGCTTTTGTGAGGAGCAAGTTAGGGAAGGGAGTGTGCCAAAGTAGTTTATTTCCAAGTTCATCTGGATGACTAAATGCACGGCATTTGCCAGTAATTTCTTTGCAAAGGTGAACGTATTTTGCCTTACCAGATAATAATGTCACGTAGCTACAATAATCAGATTGTGTGCGTTGGCGGAAAGAGTCAACAGAATGTGCTTGAAGGGATAGGGGCATTAAGCACAAAAATAAACTTTATTCAATGATTCATTTTATGATAAAGGTGGGAGCACAGATCAGGGCAGAGAAACAGGGGCTGGGACAATGGGGTATCTTGTGTATCCTTATCAACACTAAAGACCACCTTAGAGCTTAATTATATCCCCGCGGACCCCTTCCCTATCTTTTCCAAAATCTCTCCAAACTGCCTTCTTCTAGGTTTTTCGGAGGTACCAGAAGGAAGATGAGAAAGAGAGCAAGGAGGAGGGAGAGGGGAATCCTGTGAGGGTAAAACCGGACCGCATATTCTTTGCCAGGCCCAATTCCAGGGCACTTGAGACAGCAGATGCTCAGGGTGCTAAAAGTCCTTCCAACCACACCAGAAATGTTTTCTCGGGGTCAGCCTGCTTTAATGGGAAGAAACATAAAGAACGAATAACATGTCTAGCCAGCCCACTGCGTGTCTGCAGATGCCAGGCTAGCCTAGGACGCAAGACGGTTCTGCGTTAAGAGGGTCCTGAATTCAAACCCCACCTGTCACTTTACAGCTGTGTGACTTTGAGCAAATGACCCAGCCTCCATTTCCCTATGTGTAAAAACAGGAGTTCTGCTACCTGTCTCACAAGGGATCATAATCATGATTGAATGAGATATGGACCATATCTCCTTTTTAGCCTCTTTGTGCCTCAGTTTCCCCATCTATAAAATGGAGACATTACTTGTACCTGGCTCATGGGATTGCTGTGAGAATTAACTGACTTAATGCACATGAAGGTCTTAGGAGAGTTAAGTGTTCACTGGATGCTATCAGTTATTGTATTATGGACAAATCCAGATACGTGTTAAGTATTCTATTGACAGTGGTTATCATTATTATTAATATTGTTATTACCATTAATGATATACTTTTATTATATTTTCATTTAATATTTTCACATTTATTATTTCTACCTGATTTTTTTTTGCACCTAACAAACAGATTTTCTTGCTGAGCTGATTTCTCTCTTGTCTTGTAGACAACACTTCAGATGCCTGGTAGCAGCCAGTACAGACAAAAGCTTCATGGAGTTGCCTCTCTCTCTCCAGTTGTCTTCCGAGTTCCAAAAAACTAGATTCCCAAATGCCATGTAAAGAAGTTTTCAAGTACGTATCAGCCTGGATCTTCCAGAGGGTTCAGTCAAGAATGAGCCCAGGGGACTTCCCTGGTGGTCCAGTGGGTAAGACTTCCCAATGCAGGGGGCCCGGGTTTGATCCCTGGTCAGGGAACTAGATCCCGCATGCATGCTGCAACTAAGGAGCCTGCATGCCACAACTAAGAAGTCTGCGTGCTGCTACTGAAGATCCCGCATGCCGCAACAAAGATCCAGTGTGCTGCAACTAAGATCCAGCACAGCCAAAATCAATAAATATATAAACAAAAATAAATATTGAAAAAATACGGTTAGGAACGAATATACCTTCAATAAATTATGAATATGTTAAACTGAGAATTTAAACACTATATTAAGGTATATAAATGCACTAAATTTACAAATGTACTAAAAAGAAAAGAATGAGCCCATATACTGGAGCAAAGACACCCTTCGATGACATGACAGCATTTGAGACTGGAGACCCCCTCTGATGAGCTGTGCTCCATTTGGAAATAAGGAGTGAGACAAAGATAACTCACGGGGAGTCAGGTGTCACTTTCCCCTCCATCCTCCCCTACCCTCATCCCGGCTCAAGCCATGAGCTGCTTTTCTTTTTCTTTTTAAAAATTTTTATTGGAGGGGCTTCCCTGGTGGCACAGTGGTTGAGAATCTGCCTGCTAATGCAGGGGACACGGGTTCGAGCCCTGGTCTGGGAGGATCCCACATGCCGCGGAGCAACTAGGCCCGTGAGCCACAACTGCTGAGCCTGCGCGTCTGGAGCCTGTGCTCCGCAATAAGACAGGCCGCGATAGTGAGAGGCCCGCGCACCGCGATGAAGAACGGCTCCCGCTTGCCACAACTAGAGAAAGCCCTCGCACAGAAACGAAGACGCAACACAGCAAAAAAAAAATTAATTAAAAAAAAAAATTTTCTTGGAGTATAGTTGACTTACAATGTTGTGTTACTTTCTGCTGTACAGCAAAGTGAATCTGTTATACGTATACATGCATCCACTCTTTTTTAGATTCTTCTCCCATATAGGTCATTACAGAGTACTGAGTAGAGTTCCCTGAGCTACACAGTAGGTCCTTATTAGTGGTCTATTTTATATGCAGTAGCATGTATATGTGAATCCCAATCTCCCAACTTATCCCTCTCGCCTTTTCCCCCCTGGTAACCATAAGATTGTTTTCTACATCTGTAATTTTATTTCTGTTTTGTAAATAAGTTCATTTGTACCATTTTTTTAGATTCCACATATAAGCGCTATCATATGATAATTGCCCTTCTCTGTTTGACTTACTTCACTCAGTATGACAATCTTGAGGTCCATCCATGTTGTTGCAAATGGCATTCTTTCATTCTTTTTTATGGCTGAGTAATAGTCCACGGTATATATGTACCACATCTTCTTTACCCATTCCTCTGTCGATGGATATCTAGGTTGTTTCCATGTCCTGGCTATTGTAAACAGTGCTGAAATAAACATTGGGATACATGTATCTTTTCAAATTATGGTTTTCTCCGGGTATATGCCCTGGAGTGGGATTGCTGGATCATATGGTAGCTCTATTTTTATTCAAGGTGCCAGAGAGATGCTTTTCAAATTAATTTGACGCCAGTGTTTTCCACACCACTAGCGCTGGGAGAAGAAAGAAGGTGATGTCTCCTCACCCTAGCTCTTGGTTACTTGTATTTTCTCCTGACCCAAGGAGTCAATATCTTTTAGTCATGAATGGAGGAAATAAAAGATAGCCTAGCTGAACTTGTGGCATTGCTTTATGCAAGGGACTCTCCCAAAAAAATCCTTTAGAAGGAAAACTTTGTGTCCCTAATGCTATGAAGGGAGCTTCCATGTGGTCTGCTGAAGCCATTCACAGAGCAGAATACCTTAGAAGAGGGAACAATGTTTTGGCCACCAATTAGTCTATATACCTTTTTTTTTTTTTTTTTTTTTGCCTCAGAAAAACAGAGAGAGAGAGAGACCCATCCAGGGATACCAAAGAGTTTCTGGAAAGAAGAAAGGAAAAACCACTCCAGTGAAGGATTTCATGGTTTTCTTGCCTTCCAAAAAAATGCCTCTCCAAGCTGGACATTTCCATTCAATCACTTTATTAGTGCTTCTCTCCTTTAAGAAATGCTCCAGAGGACTGGATTTCAGGCAGCGAAAAACCCAAGTTCCCAAAATTAGCTTGAGGTCTTAGTGCAGAGGGGTGGGAAAAAATAGATCAAGTGAAGTAACAAAAAGCTCTCCGGGATGCAGAGGCCATTTCTGACTCACTGCCCAGGCCAAAGTAAACGTGAAACCCAATGCTCAGAGAACCCTAAATGCCTGGTCATTTCTCAGAGAGAAAAATGCAACTGATCTGGGAAAAGATAGCAGTCATATTCCAGGGGGAACTTACACATTCAAGGATCATTTACTGAGCGCCTGTTATGTGTTAGATGTTGTCTGTCTTGACTCTTCACAATCACCCAGGGAGGCACCATCTATTTTCCTCATTTGACAGATGCAACCCAGAAGTCAGATTGCCCCATATGGTTTCTCTGTTTTAACTGATGCCAATAGAGCTTCAGAACATAGCCACTCACAACAGAAGCATTAGTGAGCTGCATAGGTTTTACTGAAAATTCTGCAGGCCAAAAGGAGGAGGGTGTTTACATCATGCACTCATGAAAAACTACCTAAAACTTCCCATCAGCCAAGTCCTCTCTCTGACGTTGGCCCCTCCCTGCCCTACCATCAATGGAAGGTCTTCTTCATTTTCATCATATATGGGATTCCTAGATTCTTTTTCTTTAACCTCTAGATCAGCCTTCCTCCCCCTGTAGTCCTGTTATGATCCCAGAAAATAAAGGTTGTGATATGTTCATTGATTCGTCAAGAATACAAGATGGAAAAGGAGAGTCAGAAGCCAACACTTGTACACTGTCTAGAATACCCTTATAATATCCAAGAACACTGGTTTTTGTGCCCTGTCTCAGATACTTTCAGTGAGGGAGAACTTAGTGTCTTCTGAGACAACCCAGCCCATTGTTGGCCTGCTCTGGGAAATTTTTTTTCCTTTACTTTGAGCCAGACCTCACCTTCCTGTAACTTTCACCCACAGTTGCTAATTCTTCCTTCTGGATCTATCTGAAATAAGTCAGATACCTCTTTGGCATTACGTCTTCCTGATACTTGGTGGCGGCTAAGTCATGTATTATCTCATTCAGAAACTTCTTGACATCCATGTGAGGCAGAGGTATTTTTCACCCCCATTTTATAGATGGGGAAATAGTCTGACTAAGGTGAAGAATATGAGTGAAGGTATAGAGCTAGTGAGGGTCAGAGGCTGGGCTTGAACCCAGGATATTGAACTTGGGGTCTCACAGCCAAAGGCAGGTTCAGTGGATTCTCCATCTACTATTGTAATTGAGCTTTGTCTATTTTATTCACTTTTTCCAATGTCAGAAACAACAATCCATAAAGGGATACTAAGTGTGTACGAGGAGTGTTCCAATGAGAAAAGAAATAAAAGAAGACCAAAGGAAGGAGAAAGAAAGGAGAGGGGCAGAGAAAGAAAGAGACAAACTAGGCGGTAGTAAATGAGGGGGAAGAGAAGGTTATGGCTGGATACGATGCCAATGATCTAAAGACAGCTACCAACTCTGATGCTGTCGGAAGCCTGCCTGTCCAGTAACGGGCAGGCCATTGACGGCTGGAGATACCCATGGCAGATATCTGGAGGATGCAGGAAGTGGTGCTTCTGCATCATGACCAACAGAAGATATAATGCTTTCAGCTTGTGATCCCCGAATAGCATCCATTTACAAGCAGATTTCCAATCTTCTGCCGAAGGCAAGCAGAAGGTACTCAAGTTTGAAACTGCTGAATATTTTAAGTTACCTGGGTATTATTTTCCTCTAGAATAGGGGCTCTTAATATTGGATGCCTGGACTGAACTTCAAGGTGAAACGGGTCTTTGAACATCTTGAAATCAAACGTAAAATACTGCGTGAATGTTCAATGAATTATCTTCTTTTTTTTCATATTTCCGCCTTCTTATTTGTAATATGACTTTCGAATACTGTCATGATGGAGGTACTGGTGATAGTACAAAGCAACCCCAGGGTCTGGAAGAAGAGCCCTTGATCTCAGATTTTGATCACTCACTCGCCGAAGGACCTTTGTAAGCCACTTCCTCTGTGTGGGAGCAGGATAGGAGCTAGGACCAGTTAATATGTATTCGATTCTGTTTGGAGGGCCAGGGAGGGCCCCGAGAACGGCCACCAGCCCTGCACCATCTTCTCCCCACCTCCAATAAGGTCACTTTACAGTATACGTGTTGTCACTGTATACGAAACCCCATAGCCACGCTGTGGCTGACTAGGGTAAGGCACTTCAGATGCTCTCTCTTTGGGACTTGGAACAGAACACAGAGCTGGTCGGTTAAACCAAGCAGATGGAGACCCGAGAGCTCTGGGTTCACCACGTTAGCCCCGGGACCACAGACGCAAAGGCGTGGGCTCTTAGGAGTCGAAGGGAGGACTAAAGGAGATGTGAGGAGATGATCAGAGAGAGCATGTGAGGCGGGTGGGGGGGGGCTCGGTGGGGGAGGCAGAGAAAGAGAATGTGTATATATGCGTGTGCGTGCCTAGAAGCAATGTCTGGAAAGATAACACACCAAAATAACAAAACTCGCTCTGGCTGGGGAAAGTGCGTGCTTTCTAGTCTTCAGATTTCTCTGTTTTCCTGCCTTTTTACAGCCAGCACATATTAATCTTACAATCAGCAAAAAAATGATGAATCTATTTCCATTTGGGGAAAATTTTCTTTAAAAGGAATGCGTCTGGGGACACCAGAGTTTTCCCCCATGCGAAGCCCAAGGGAGGGACGGAGCCAGTGCTTAGGCCTTTGTAGTAAATATCTCCAGACCACACTAAATCCAATCTTCTTATTTGGGGTTATTTGCTTTCCGGATGGCAGGGCTGTGATGGATCCCAGATTCAGCTCTCGTGGCATCTCAATCAGCTGTGTTTAAATGCTGCTGTGACACAAGATTATGACGTTTTGATGGGATTAGGAGATAACTTTGCTTTAATCTATAAAGCCCTGTATGCTTTGGGATCTGATTACCCTGGCAATTCCCTTCCTCAGCCCTAGCAATTAAGATCAGCCAGAATACTCCTCTTAATGACCCCCATATTGAAAGCTCAGGAAATCAGAAATGGGTGGTTTTGTTTTGTGTTGTTTTTTCATGATTTTGTTTCCTGTTTCCCTTTTCTGCTGAAGGCTCTAGGCTCTCTCTAAGGCTCTTGTCTTCAGATCCCAGCAGGCTGCCTGTTTCATTCCTCTCTGCTCCCTGGAGAAGCCATCTTTGGGATGCCTTATTCTCATTTAAGCCGAGAAGGTTTGCTTCTGTCTAATGAGATTTACTTGTGCTTGGTACCATCAGTCCCAGCAATGATGCATGTGGATTTTTTTTGTTTTTTTTTTTGCAGTACGTGGGCCTCTCACTGTTGTGGCCTCTCCCGTTGCGGAGCACAGGCTCCGGACGCGCAGGCTCAGCGGCCATGGCTCACGGGCCTAGCTGCTCCGCGGCATGTGGGATCTTCCCGGACCGGGGCACGAACCCGCGTCCCCTGCATCGGCAGGCGGACTCTCAACCACTGCACCACCAGGGAAGCCCATGCATGTGGATTTTTAAATCCATCCAAGAAGTGATAGAGCTTAGATTTACGAAGATTGTAATGAAACTCCTTCTGCCTAGGAAGTTTGTTCTTCGGTCCACCATAACCACATTGGCCCCAGGTCATATTTTCCAGAGAGATCTGCTCCCAGAATCCTTCAACTGCGAGAATTTATGATTTAAGGTCGCAACATTGTTAACTTTACTCATCCTTTTGTTTCCACTAAAATACAGTTGCAATGTACAGGATGCAGTACAAAACAACAACAGCAAAGGTTATTGGAAATTGCAAGTTTAATCCACTGTCATTTAAATGCGATGCATGCGAGAGGCAGTAGATCATTCTGATGGCTGTCCTGGTTTGCCCTTCCAGCCCACCTCTCCACACTGACTTCTTCCCTGGAAGGGTGACCTGTACGTTAGCATCAACAGGCCCCTTGGCCTTCAGAATTCCAGTTCAGTCTGACCAATAAATTCACAAGAGATGTGAAAGAGGGAAAAGAGAGGGGCCAGAGTATTTATCCCCCCTCGGTTCTCGCTTGCTGGGTTCGGGCTTGGATAACTGAGTTCTTCTACCAAATCCACATCTCCTGCCTGGAGGTCCTTTTCTGCAGCTATAGCTCTCTCCGTGTTCTAGCAATTTCTCCCTCTCCACGCTTACCTCTTTGGGCCTAGATTAGGTAATAGTTCAGGCTCTTGCCAACCCCAGGGTATTTCACTAGCCTTAGCAGTCTCCTAAAACCCTGACCACACTTTTGCCAATGGTCCCTTAATTACACTTACTTCTGTTTCTCCTGTTGAGTGAGCCTTCTCTCCTGTAGGGACCCTGACCAATCCCACCATCATGCTTGATAGCTGGATTTCTGGAATCAGAAAACCTCCAAACTCAGAGGCTCCATCCCTCCCTTGGTACATGAAGTTAGCACGTGATTTCGTGTCCTTGAAACTGAATCATCTCATCTATAAGTAAGCATGCAAATAATACCCAGCTCATAGGGTCCTTGGGATGGTTGAGTCCACCTAGAATGTGATAGTCTGGATGGCACACAGTAATCACCCAATGAATATCTGCTTCCTCCCATTGACTCTCATACCCAATACCAACTTCTCATTGGGCCTGGTGCCCATTAATGGTAAGGATTTTCTTCTCTGAACAAGTTCTTTTTTCGGTGAATGACATGATTATGACCCATTGACATTACTGAGTACCACACGTTGGAAAAGGAGGTGAAAAAGAAAGACTCAGTAGAAAGAAGGGCCACCCAAGGGCCCATCAGTTGCCCTGTCACCTTTGCTAATTTTATCAGAATAAACCCAGGACCCGGCAAAGTAATAATATCTACGCATATTTTATTGAATATTCATTGAGTATTTATTGAACACTGTCCTTCCAAAACTGGGTTAGGCATTCTTTCTCTGTGCTCCCACAGCCCTCAGTAAATCGCCTTACTTATTACAATGGTTGTGATGTCTAGTTTTTGTTTCATCTGTTTTCCTCACTACACTTTAAGGTAACATGGCCTAGAATTTGTCCTCTTCTGAATACTTTACATACTTCCTGAGACTCGTGAAAGTACTCGTAAAGCATATTAAGTAAATGAGCGAATGAATGAATGAGGGCAAGTGAGTGAATGAATACTGTGTGTCTCTTGAAGGATGAATAATATAGGAAGGCTTCACCAAAGAGACGGGACTTAATCTGGACCTTAAAGATGAATATAGTTTGAAATAGGAAGACAATAGTTGAGAATAGTCCAGGCAGAGGACATCCAAGCAGGGATGGGGGAAAGAAGTATATAAACTCTTTTGACCAGAGGGGAGATTTTGTATATCATAGCGGAGAGAAATGTGACTGGATACCGTATTAGTTAGGACAATGCTAGTTGCTATAACAAATAAGCCCTCAAATCTCGGGGGCTTAAACCAATGAAGTATATTTACATAAAGTCCAAAACAGGTATTACTAATCAGCAGGGCGCTCAGCTTCAAGAAGTGATTCTGGAACCGTGTTTCTTCCATCCTGTGGTTCTCCCAGCCTCTATGGTCACCCAGAAGTGAAAAGACTGCCCGTGATTGCACGCGGACATTTACGGACCACATGGTAAACATCACTTCCACTTATATACATCCCATTGGTCAGAATTCAGTCACTTGATCCCACCTAGCTGCAGGCAGGCTGGGAAATGTAGTCTAGGTGGGTGACCAGGAGGGAGAGTCAATGGATTTGCCAGGCACACATTGCTAAGATTGGAAGATCCCGGAGAGCCCTGAGTATCAGACTTACTTCTGTGTATTACGTGGCCAGAAACAATTCTCCTTTCAGAAAATAGAAGGTGATCTATGGAAACATGATCACAGTTGAAAGACTGCCGGGGAAGGGCTCGAGAAGGTTCTGGGGTGACCCTAAGCCCAAGGAGGAATAAGTCATCTCTTGTGCAGAACCTCGGCACCAGAAAGTAGCTTTCTCCAAACCCAGGCATTATCAGGTTTCAGTCATTTTTGAGCCTCAGCCAAAAAAAAAACAAAAAAAAAAAACCCTTCTCCTGCAGTAGGCAATACAGGAAAGAAAAAAGAAGAAAGGAGGAAATACAGTTCTTAAAAGACACTCACGATTGCTAGTATCAGGGTCGCTCTCATTGCTTCCTCCCCTGATTACAGGCCATCCTGGGTTTTCCAGGCCTGAGGGGGTTTTACGGGACTCGGGGCTTATAGCACTAAAACTGGGACTGTCCCAGGCAAACTGGGACAAGTTTTCACGGGAGCTCTGGCATCCAAGAAATGTGGGTTCGAATCCTAGCTCTGATGCTTAGCGAATTTGTAACTTTGGGCAAGTCACTTAATCTCTGTGAGCTGGGGTTTCATCACCTTTAGTATGGAGACAATGAAATAGCCACCTCCTTGGGTTGGCGTGAGGACTGACTGAGATAATGCACGGAAAACACTTAGCAATGTGCGTAGAGTATGCTCAGTCAATGTTGATGGGGGCTCTCTTCCTTTCACTGAGGCTTGCTTAAAACAGAGACCCTGACCAGGTTGAGGTTCCCCGTGGAGGAAAGCGAGACAGGAGCACATGCCTAGGCCACAGCACTCACTCTCCACTCAGGTCCTGCTGGGAATGCGGGCCAGGTGGTGCTCAGATGCACCAGGCAGGCGGGGCTGCACGTGGCTCTCAGCTGCCTGTCGTCAGGGACACCAGGGCGAATGGGGCTCAGATGATGCGTGAGGAAGGCAGCCCGCCCAGGAGGTTCTGATCGCCAACTCTCACCACCAAGGGAGGAAAGGCAGGGGGGTGAGGGTGACGTGATAAAAAGGCCCCGAGGAGCGTTTTATTCCCGAGCTTTCAAAGTTCACCCCTTCCTCTTACAGGAACCTAACTTTAATAACCAGAGCCAAGGAGTGAAAGAGAAAGAAACCAGACGAGCAGGCCAACCCCCTTGAAACAGGTCACGTTGTGCTCAGAAGGAAGCTTTGAAATTGTGCATGCTGTGTAACCACAGCAGAGAAGGGTAGGGTCTCCTCTGCTCTCTCCTAGGCGTGAGCTGGAAGAAAGAGAAGAAATGAAAGGGAAGAAGAAAGGGGAGAAATGAAAGGAAAAGGAAGGGACTAGGAGAGATGATCGGGAGAGAGACAAGAGAGGAAAGAAAACCATTTTCCTGCACGTACACACTAGACCGAAGGGAGCCAGCCACGGACCACCCACCTTTTAAGATTCATCACCTTCTTCAGGTTGTAGGCGATTGTGAAGAAACACAGATTTTTTTTTTTTGAGCAGTACTCTGCGCCATTATTCCTGTGCAGTATCATATCTAATCCTCATAACCAACCTCTGATTTTAGAGAGGAGGATACTGATGCTCAGAATGGTTAAGTAACTCGTCCAAGGACACACAGCCTGTAAGCGGCAAAGCCAGGATCTGGACCCAGTCTGTAATTTCTAATAATGTTGGAAATGTGAAAACCAACTTTGCTACCTAGCATGCTATAAAGGCAAAAGGGTATGGGAGTACCAAGTACAGTACAGGGATACCAAGGAGGGAAAAGTACAGAATGTATGGCCTAAAGCAAGGTTTCACAACCCCAGCACTAGTGATCCTTTGGCTGGATAACTTTTTGTTGCAGGGGCTGCCCTGCGCATTGCAGGGTGTTGATCAGCATGCTTGGCCTCTCCCAACTCAATGCCAGTAACGCCTCCCTTCCCCAGTCCTGACAACCAACCGAAAAGGTCTCCAGACATTGCCAGATTATCTCCTGGGAGCAAAATCACCTTCCGCTGAGAACCAGTGATGTAGAAGCAGGTATAAAAAATAGAAATTACTATGAATTGAGAGTCTAAACGCACCACGGAAGACATTTCATCCCCTTTAACCTCATTTAATATCTCATTTAATCCCCACAAGATCCCAGTGTAGAGGCATTATTTCTTCTGTTTTATGGAGGAGGCACTGAGGTCTTTGAGAGTTTAAGTAACATGCCCAAGTTCATACAGCTGGTAAGAGACAGAGCTGGGATTTGAACTCAGGTCTGCATATTCCTCTCCCCAACACTGTTCAGAGAGGCAAACGGAAGACAGGGCGAATCAAGGAGAGAGACAGAGCGTCACAATGCCAGGTAGTAATAACGATGCCAAAAATGCAGGGACAGGTCCAGCACGTGGCCTGGTGGTGTCACGCCATCTCCCGGACAAAATCGCTTTAAACTGCCACGTCGCAGGCAGCTCCCAAGCTCTCACCTCCTTTTCCTAATGCATCCCTTCCTGCGAGAGTGCCCTGCACGTGCGTCCACCCTGACTCTCTCCATCTCTCTCTCTCTCTCTCTCTTTCTCTCTCTCATATCTCATAAGCAGAGACAATATATTCCCAAACGGTCAATGATTTATGGGGCAAAGCCACTTCCCCTGACCAATCGTCTCTCTTCACAGGGACGCATATGTTGGGGAGCATCGATCCCAGAAACGGCCCACATTCATTTTTTGCCAGCAGCCAATGCCTTGGGGAATTCAAGAAATGCCCCTAAATTACAAAGGAATGGGGGTGGGGAAGCTTCCTCTAGAAATTTTCTCCCCAGCTTGAGCCTAGTTGTAAATCACCCTGCAAGCATCACACCCCACTGTAAATCACAGATGTGTGGGGAACAGCAAGGTGAACTTCTGCTGGCAAGAGAGAAAGCAAGATTGACCAAGACCTTGGAAGGGGTGGCCGTTTGAGGAACTCACCCTGATGTCCCCCACTTCCAGCAGCCTGTAGCTTGGCATTTCAGGGCTGATACCTCTTGAGCAGGAAGCAAGTTTCTCCCAAGGGATTTCTTTTTTTTGCCCTCGCCTCCCCCCTCCACCTTTCCATCCCCTGCAAAATTGCATAGCATTTGTTCTTAATCTTTTCGGGGGTGAAGGTTCCCTTTGAAAATCTGATGAAAGCGATGGACTCCTCCCTTCATTACATAAATGATTGTTTACTTGTGCTAAAACCTCTGAAAATGGTTAAGACTGGTTTATGGTGGGTTTTCTAGGAAAATAAAGGGCTTTTTCTGCTGTCATATTTTAACAAAACAAAAAAAACCCACCTTTTTTTGAATGTATTGATTTTTTTTGAACTTTTACTGACATATACATACAGAAGAGCGCACAACTCGTTAAGTGTTCGGCTTAAGGTATTTTCACAAACGGAACAAACCAGTGTAACCTGTGCCCCAGTCTCGAAAGAGAGCATTAGTGCATCTGGAAGCTTCCTTACGTTTCCCGCCAGTAACTACCCTCCACCAACATTAGCCACTAGCCTGACTTCAAAGAGATTCGTTTTGCCTGGTTCTGTTCTTTGCATCAGTGGGTTCATATAGCGTGGCTCACTGCGTTTAGCTTCTTTCACTTAATACTACATTTGTGAGGTTTATTTACAGCATCTTGTGTAGTTGCAGTTTGCTGATTCTCATCCGCACACATGGTTTTCCATCGTGTGAACGCACCATAATTCATTTCTATCCTAGTGTTAAGAGGCATTTGGGATGTATTCTCTGTCACAGAATTTTACTGAAATTCTGTCCTTTCGAGTTGTAATTTTAACTTTCCCCGTCTTTGAGCATGTTTCACTAGCTAATTTATGTTAGAAATGCATAATAAATTCTTTTTGTTAAAAATCCAACATTTCAGGGAAAGAAAGCAGGGAACATTCCTTTTGCTTTCCTTTCTTCTCCCTCCCATTTTAACGTAGCTCCATTGTTACTGGTTTACTGAGCACCGTTCCAGATATTTCTCTACGCACCTATACACAGATGTATACAATGCGTGAATATAGGCTTTTTAATTTTGTTTTTACATGGATGCAGTTGCTGTGCCATTTTTTTCACTTATCAAAGTGTCTTGGGGATCCTCCCATAGCTCAACCTCACCCTTTAAACCGCTGGACATTCTTCTCTTGCATGGACTTGACTGATTTAACCAGTCTCCTACTGGTGTGCGTTTAGGCTGTCTCCAGTTTTCTGTTTTTGCAAAGAGGGCGGCAATGACCATCTTTTTGTGTGCTTCTTTATGAGCATTTGCAAGTGTTTCTCTGGCAGATAAATAGGTGGAATTGCTGGGTGTACGCATTTGCCTCTAAGTGGTTTTTATGAGGTCAGATGGATTGTTCAAACCACCATGAATTCTGGGTAGCACTTGCAACGTATGTGAAGGCATTTGGCAGAAAGATCCAAACCCACTTGGATTTTCAATTTCACTTAGATTCCACTTAGAGACAGTTTCCCAGCACCTTGGTCCCTTGGGATATGACACTTTCCAGAGATTTCATGAAGGAAAGAATCTATTGTCTGCCCATGGGATGGCTGGCTGGAAATGGGATATCTGAGACTCCAGGGACAGTCCTTCAAGGACAGCTAGAGTAATCACCATAACAGCACTGCAAACATTTGTTGAGTACTTACTCTGTGTCAACCGCTGTGCCTGGAGTGCCTCATTTAATTCTTATCGCAATCCTATGGGGGAAAGTACTGTTTTTGAGTCTCATTTTCCAGCTGGACAAACTGAGGCGCAGATGAAATCACTTGCCCAGAGTCACACTTACGTGAATTACTGGGAGATTATATCATGCAGCAAGCTTGACATGGCTTTTGCCTACAGAAACCCCACTGTCTACTGGTGGAAGCAGAATACGCCACCAGGCACTTACAAAACAGTTAGAAGGAGTCGCGTGCTGGAATCCAGGTAGTGTGCCTCACAGACTACTTACAAAGGCTGCAAAGGAAAGGCAAGTTGGAGGAAAGGGGGACCTGCAATCCGTCCCAGGAAGATAAAATCTGTCTGTCTCTCTGGTCCTTCCAGGCTGCGGTATCCAATGCTGGCACCCTAGCCAGGAAAAGGTGACTCATTAACTAGTTCATACTAAGAGCGCGAGTAGGAATCGACCGCAAGCAAACGGCTCCCCCGTATCAATCCTCGAAACAGATCAAGGGGGAAACTGAGGCTCAGAGAGAAGTGACTTTCTCAGGAGTCAAAGTGAATATGGACCAGAGCCAGGAGTCGAATGGGGTCTCTTTGTGCAGCCTGGAGCCTCTGAGTATGTAGCGCACGGCCCGCCCCCCGGCCCTACCCCTACCCCACCCCGGCCTTCCTGCCCTTCAGACAATCACAGTCTGACATTCCCTAATCAAAAATATTCCAGGGCCAAATTGGGCCGGATGTGCTTTAGTGGTGGAAAGGGCTGAGAGCTGTTTAGATTCCAGCCCCAGCTTCCAGACTCCTCACTTAACAATTAAAAATATCAACTCACATATGTCGTGTAATATCGCTTATACGTGGAATCTAGAAAAACGGTACAGATGAACCTATTGGCAAAGCAGAAATAGAGGCACAGACGTAGAGAACAAACTTATGGTTACCAAGGAAGTGGGGGAGATTGGGATTGACACATATACACTACTGTTTATAAAATAGATAGCTAATGAGAACCTGCTGTCTCGCACAGGGAACTCTACTCGATGCACTGTGGTGACCTAAATGGGAAGGAAATCCAAAAATGAGGGGATATATGTATACATACAACTGACTCACTTTGCTGTACAGCAGAAACTAACACAACATTGTAAAGCAACTCTACTCCAATAAAAAATAAAAAGTAATAATAATAAACGGAAAGAAAAAAATAAAATTAAAAAATATACATCAACTCACAGCCCATTGTCCCCACGTCAGATGGATGGATGCCAACTTTCTCCATTTGCACTGATGCCTCCTGACTGTTTGATGTGGGACCAGCTGATGATGACCCTTTTTAATTTTTCTTCTGTTTTTATTTTCAAGTCTGCTAACCAGGCAATCGCTGATACTGTCCATACATTCTGGGCCTGATTCTGCAGAGGTCTGACAAACCCGCCCAGGGGCAGGAGATTAAGCTCTTCCAAATTGCTCAGATCAAGGCGAGCCCAGATTGGGTGCTCTGAGACTGAAGTGGCGGTTGCGGGGGACATCCTTTCATTCCTGCCCTTTGGAGACCTCCAAGACTAAACAGTTTAGGCCACATCTTGAAGAAAATTGCTTTATCCTTTCACCTTTAAGTGGATTCAGGCGCAATCAGTTGACTCGGGAGCACGTGAAGGTCAGCACACACACGCCAGGATGGGGGCTTGTCTGCAGAATCACCGGAAGAGGGGAGGCGAATACAATAAAGGAAGATGGAAAAGCTAGGGGGTCGGTTTGCAACCTCGAACATCTGGTGACAAATAAGAGTGTGCCGGGCAAAGCACTTGGGCCTGGAATGGGGGAGCGAAATGGAGAGGAGGGTGCAGTGGAGGAGGCTTTCAAAGATGGTGACTGGGACAAACAAGGCCGCCTGTCCCTCTCAGATATCATGGGAGGAAGGGGGGGCAGGGGTGGGAAGAGGAAGGGAGAGGTCAGGTCTCCAGTCCCCAGAGCGAGGGGACACTCAAATGCTTGCAGATGGGATGCAGAGGATGGTGGAGTGCAAATTGCATCTGGCTGTCGGGGAGCACAGCACAGAGACAACTGGATTTATTAATACTGGGAGAACCTTTTGCACAAGTAGGAACAGCAAAGTCCCCTTGACCGAGAGCATCCTAGCACTAGCGGGCTGGTGATAAGGAGCCCTGAAAGCAGAAGATCTCCCACTACCTAAGTGCCTAGCCTGAGCTCCAATGACCCTGGCTGGCCACGATTTCATGAGCCCTTCCTCCTTGGTGGCAGTAAGCCTGGCTCCCTAAAATTAGGTCTTGGGAGAAGATACCCAGGGAGCGATGTTTAGCTGTATGAACAACTTGGATCTGTTCCTCCCTGAGATAACAGGAAAGATGCTCCGACCTGCTCTGACCTGTAAGAGAGCCAGACATCCACTCAGATGGCCAACATCTAAACTGCTTTTATGTGGGGGATTTGCATGTGTTCAGAGACCTTCCACGCATCCATTCCAGCAAGTGCATCCGTCCCATCTCACTCTGTTTTCCCAGTACAGGGGAATAAAGTTGCATCCCCACCGTCAACTTGGTTGACAAATCTCTCTTTTCTTCTTCCATCTTTCTCAGGAAGTTTTCAAAGGGACCTCTCAGATACTTAAGAGCCCCCAAACTAAACTTACTTTGACATCCGTTAGGATTCCTTCAGCTGCAAGCAACAGAAAAGCCAGCTCACAGTGGATTAAACCTTAAAGATATTTAATGTGGATATACTTGAACATCTGTAGACAGGCAGTTGTTTTCCATGTTTGGGGAATCCACTCAGCCACGCATCAAGGCAAGCTCTGCCCATCCAGCCAGTCTACTGGGCTCAAGATATGGACTTTTCTTCATGTTTCTCAACTTATGCCCCCAAGATGGTGGCCACAGCCCCAGGTCACGACCTGTGCCCAAGGCAGAAAGTGTAGGCGAGAGGGGAGGCCTTTTTCTGGTATCACTTTCTCTTTCGAGCAATAGAGAGGCCACGTTTCCAGAGTCGTCATAGCCTCCATCCTACTCTCACTGGTTAGAATTGGGTCCCATGCCCACTTGCAGACCACAGGCCAAAAGGTGAACAAAAGCAGTTTGCAGGGAATAAGGGGGATGCCTGGCGGGCTGGTAACCATAGTGTCTGTCTCACCATCTCCCCCAGATCTCTTCCTTTGGTACCCGAATCTGATGAACGGCTCTACCATCTACCTGGTCACCCAAGGCAGATACGTCGGCCTACATCATCTAGTAATCAAGCCACCTCCAGGCCCTCGCCCTCCCTCCCTCACTCCTTCCCCTGTTCCTGTCCTGTACACCCTTCTCTGAGCTTCTGAAACCCCTCACGCGATGCTGAGCATACAGCAGGCACTCAGTAAATGCCCGGATTCACTTTGTTGTCTCTGCTCTACAATCCTGTAGCTCTAGGAACAATTCAGTGAACTAGGAAATTCCCACTGAGAAACTCAACTCTCTGAGCCCCAGTCATTCCTTAAGAAGAGATTAGTGGTTAAATGACCAAGTATTGGAGTCATAGAGCCTGGATTCAAACTCCCACTCCACTAGCTATCGTGGCCCTGGGCAACCTGCTAACACACTCTGAGCCTCAGTTTTCTCATCTGTGATATGGAAATGATAGTACCTCATAGGATTCTTGTGAACGTTAAATGTGGTAATACATTTAAGGGCTTAGCACAGCGTCTGGTGCCTAAGAGCTGAAGAAATGCCTGCCGTAATTGCTGTCGTTTCCCAAATGTCCGAGTTAGTTGCTGTGTAACTTTATCTCCCAGCCAACACTAGGTGCCCCACAAGCTCTGAATCATCTCTGGAACTTTTCTCCCATCCTGATTTATTTTTTTTAATTGTATCTATTTAAGGTGTACCACATGACATTATGATATACATACACATATGCTGTATTAACGGATCCATATGTATGATGATGTACATATACACATGTATGTATTAACATATCCATCTCTTTATATCATTACTTTTCTTTTTGTTGAAGTGGCGAAAGCTCCTGGAATCTACTCTCTTAGCAAATTTCTAGTTTTCAATACAGCACTATTAACTGCAGTTATCATGCTGTCCATAAGATCCTTGTTCATCCTACATCACTCCAACTTTGTATCCCTTGACTAGCATCTCCCCATTTCCCCCACCTCCCCACCCCTGATAACTACTGTCCTACTGTCTGCTTCCATGTGTTCAACTTTTTTTAGATTCCACATGTTCATGAGATCATACGGTATTTTTCTTTCTGTGTCTGGATTATTTCACTTAGCATTATATCCTCCAGGGTCATCCACGTTGTTGCAAATGGCGGGATCTCCTTTTTTTTAAGGCTGAATAATAATAATATGTAATAATATATCATATTAAATATAATTTATATCTCATCTATATGACAATTTCTTTATCCATTCATCCCTGGACAGACACTTAGCTATCTTAGCTACCGTGAGTAACGCGGCAACGAGCAGTAGACGTTTTCTCCCCAGCCCACCCTCGGGATGCAGAGTCCCAGCAAAGTGCTTGAGAGCCACTGGATTCCCATTGCAACGTGGAGACCACACTCCCATCATCACCGGTCCTGGGGGCGGCATAGGGGCTCAGTGATCGAGGCCTATTTCTATTGCTTTAGATGGAAATCGGGCAAGAGAGCTCTCGACAGCTTCCCTTATATTTATTTCTGGCCAGATCAAAGGTCCTGTCGGCAACCCATCCTGACGTCTTGATTCCTGTTTTCCTTACTGAATTTTTTTTTCCGGATGGTGTTCGCTCCAAATAAGCTACTAAAAGTTCCCCTGGGAATAAAAGAGAGAGAGAGAGAGGGAATGAGAGCCTGGATGGTCAGAATTTAGTTATGTCTTGCTATAAATAAGTATATGGAATTGTACAGATCTCAAAGGCCTGAGATCAGCCACTGTTCTCCATGGTGGGAAAAAGACAGGCTCGTGGTTATTTCTGGATTCCGAGTGAGATTCACACAACTCACAGGCACCCAGTAAAGACTGGAAAAATAAAATACTGATCATTTATCATTTATTGGGAGGAAGTAGTACCCAGTGGTCAAGGGCACAAGATCTGGAGTCAGGCATCCTTTGAAAGTTCCTTTTACGACTTAATTTGTAACCTTGGGAAAGTGACCTCATCTGTCTGTCTGTTTCCACATCTGTAAAATGGAGACAAAAATAGTTCATACCTCATGGAGTTGTTGGGAAGATTAAATAAGTTGATGAATGTAAAGTGCTAAGAATAGTACCTAGATACTCAGTCATAAAAAAGAATGAAATCCTGTCATTTGTAACAACATGGATGAACCTGGAGGGCATTACGCTGAGGGAAATAAGTCAGACAGAGAAAGACAGACACTGTGTGATCTCACTAATATGTGGAATCTAAAAAACGCAACAAACTAGCGAATACAACAGAAACAAAGCAGACTCACGGATACAGAGAATAAACTAGTGGTTACCAGTGGGGAGAGAGAGGGAGAAGGGGCAGGATAGGGGCAGGGGAGGAAGAATTACAAACCACGATGTATAAAAAAGCTACAAGGATCTATCATACAACACAGGGAATATAGCCAATATTTTACAATAACTATAAATGGAGTATGACCTTTAAAAATTATGAATCACCGAATTGTACACTTATAACTTATATACTACTGTGCGTCAACTATACTCAATTTTTTTAAATTAATTAATTAATTGATTAATTAATTTCTGGCTGTGTTGGGTCTTCGTTGCTGCACGCGGGCTTTCTCTAGTTGCAGTGAGCGGGGGCTACTCTTCGTTGCGGTGCGCGGGCTTCTCATTGCGGTGGCTTCTCTTGTTGTGGAGCACGGGCTCTATCTAGGTGCACGGGCTTCAGTAGTCTGGCACGTGGGCTCAGTAGTTGTGGCTCACGGGCTCTAGAGCTCAGGCTCAGGAGTTGTGCCGCACGGGCTTAGTTGCTCTGCGGCATGTGGGATCTTCCCGGGCCAGGGCTCGAACCCATGTCCCCTGCATTGGCAGGCAGATTCTTAACCACTGCGCCACCAGGGAAGTCCTCAACTATACTCAATTAAAAAAATAAAACAACAGAAAAGAATAGTACCTAGCGTATGTTTGGCAAGTATTAGTGTATTAATATTTGTTGAACAAGCATTAGACATATAGTATTTTCTTTAACCTTTTTTTTTCTCTTTGGCTGTGTTGGGTCTTCGTTGTTGCGAGTGGGCTTTCTCTAGTTGTGGCGAGAGGGGGCTACTCTTCATTGTGGAGCGCGGGCTTCTCTTGCCGTGGAGCACGGGCTCTAGGCACACGGGCTCAGTAGTTGTGGCACACGGGCTCAGTAGTTGTGGCGCACGGGCTTAGTTGCCCCGCGGCATGTGGGATCTTCCCGGACCAGGGCTCAAACCCATGTCCCCTGCATTGGCAGGTGGATTCTTAACCACTGCGCCACCAGGGAAGTCCCAGACGTATAGTATCGCATTCAATCCTTGCAACAGTCTTTGACATAGACGCTGCTACTCATAGATGTTATCTCCATGTATAACTCATTTTGCAAGAGAGGGAACAGAGAAGCATAACGACAGGAACAACTTGGCTACCGCTAGTGAACAGCATTACCAGGGTTCAGAACCCGGTTTACCTGATTGCTGTTTGCGAGACCCATGCCCTCTGCCCTCTGCCCCTCCTAGTTAAGTGGGACCAGCTGTGCCGATGAGACGGCCTGGCAGGATGCCATATATTTACCAAGGCACCTAGAGCAGGGCCCACCTTGATTGTTTAACTTCTGAGGGAGTTACCCCAACCACGCAAATTAGCTGCTCTAAGTGCATCATGGAAAAGGGAGACAAAAAACTCTGTTCACCTCTGGCTGCCTGATGGTACCTGCAAGGTAAGCTCTGGACCTGTGTAAACATGACATAGTCCAGGCCACAAGCCAAGCCTGCAGATAGCACCAGGAGTGACTGACCACACAGTTAGAGTTTGGGATAACTTGTCAGCTCAGAAAAACTTTGCCTACAAACTGGTTATGCCACCCTGGTTAGGACATTAACAAAGGCCTGCTACCTACCCCACCCATGAATGTTCTCGAGTTGCCCTCTAGGAGGGTGTCAGCTCCTGCAGACTTAGGAAGAGGGAGCCCTGGTTCCTTGAGATGTTCCTTGATTAAAAATCCAGCCTGAAAAACACATTCACCCCTTGCATTTCAAAATCGTTCCAAACATATCCATCGTGTTCCTGCTTCGGTCAAACCAGACACTTTGAAGGTTTCTTTGAGGAGTGAAAATCTTAAAAGAGGACTTCCCTGGTGGCGCAGTGGTTAAGAATCTGCCTGCCAAGGCATGGGACACAGGTTCGATCCCTGGTCCAGGAGGATCCCACATGCCGCGGAGCAACTAAGCCCGTGCGCCACAACTACTGAGCCTGTGCTCTAGAGCCTGCGAGCCACAACTACTGAGCCCATGTGCCACAACTACTGAAGCCCAGGCCCGCATGCCACAGCTACTGAAGCCTGTGCTCCTAGAGCCCGTGCTCCACAACAAGAGAAGCCACCACAATGAGAAGCCCACACACCACAACGAAGAGCAGCCCCCGCTTGCCCAACTAGAGAAAGCCTGAGTGCAGCAACGAAGACCCAACGCAGCCAAAAAAACAAACAAACAAACAAAAGTCTTCAAAGAGTCTCAAGATCCTGAACAGGAACATCAAAGACATTTGTGAACACCGGACAGGGCAACAGTAGAGCAGCTTGGGCTGCCTTTCTATAGACCCAGAAAAGGGCTTTGCTTTGCTTTGCTTTGTTTTGCTTTTTCTTTCCCGAATTTCTAATACATGCATGTCCCCTCTGATTCACTTTTTCCTTTTGAAAGCTTCCTCTGGTTCCCTGTGTTCCCTTGGAAATAATAGCAACAATAATAGCAGATAATAGCAATATTGAGCAATTCTTGTGAGCCCAGAACTGGACTAAGCCTTTACACACATCCTCAGCAAGCCTGTGAGTTGGTACTAATGGGTCATTGTCCCCATTTTACAGATCCAAAAACCAAGGCCCTGGGAACCAAGTGTCAACCCAGTGCATAAGCAGAGGTGCTGGCTTTGGAACCAATATCTATCTCTAAAGCCCGTGATGCTAGCCTCTATTCTTTTCAGTCTCTCATCACTTCCTTCAGTTCTGTTTCTAAAAGCACCTAACCACATATATTATCAATTTTTTCCTATTACATATCTGTTTCATTCATTAACATGAAGTTGATCCTAACAACCACTTATTAAATAAGCCCTTATATGTGTCAGGCGCTGTGCTGGTAGATCTATACGCATTTTCTCTAATCCTGCTGACAGCTCTGAGAGCTAGGCATCAGGCACTCCATTATACAGATGAGCAAACAAGTTCAGAGAGGCTGAGTGAATGGCCCCAGGCCAAGGAACTCGTGCGTGGTGGAGCCAGTTTCGGGAATCAGGTTTGATGGGTCCAAAGCCCATGCTCTTTGTTCTGTGTCTTAACAGCTCCTACTAGTTGCCAGCTTCTCAAGGGCTGGGCTGACATTTGATGTTCTTAGTGTCCCTGAGTGTCAGGCCTTGAACTGAAGGAACTGAAAAAAAAAAAAAAAAAAAAAAGGAAGAATCAAGGGGCCAAGCCAGTCAGCTGGGTGTTCTGCTCAGAACAGACTTTAGATTTGCAAGCTGGTACAAAAACGATGGAAACGAGTTATGCATATTTCTTTTTGTTTAATGGAGCAACTGAAGAAAACTGGAAATAAAATTGAGTGTCAATCTCTCATATCCAGGATGACTAAGTCCCAGGTAGATATTTGAGCCCAGCAGATACCTGTTGAGTGAATAGATGCATGGATTCAACTGTGTCCTTGATATCACCACTCAGATACTGAAGAGGCATCTCAGACTTCTTAGGTCCACAGCTAAACTCTTGGTTGTCGCCACCTCAGAACTGCTTGCCAGCCATCTCCCCATGTTCATAAACGGAGATCTATCTTTCTAGACTCTCCAGCCTTTGTGTCCCGCTTGACGCCTCTCCTTCTCTCACACCCCTACGTTAATCCAGCAGAAAATCCTATCTGCTCTACTTTCAAAATATCTCCTGAAATCTGACTTTTCAGCTCTCCTACTGCTGCTGCTTTGGTCCAAGCCACCATCACCTCTCACCTGGGATATGCCAGTAGCCTCCCCACTGCTCTCTCTGGGAGCCCTCCTTCCTCTCCCCTCTGGTTTATTCTCCACTTGGCAGCCAGAGGAGATCCCTCTAAAACCCAAGCCAGATCGTGTTACTCATCTTCTCAAAACTGAGTGGCACGCGTCCACCTCAGGACATTTGCCCAGCAGTTCCCTCTGCTTGCAATTCTCTGCCTCCAGAAACCTGCAAAGCTTGCTCCCTCATCCCCCCCCCCCCCTTTTTTTTTTTTCCGGTACACAGGCCTCTCACTGCTGTGGCCTCTCCCGTTGCGGAGTACAGGCTCCGGACGTGCTGGCTCAGCGGCCGTGGCTCACGGGCGCAAACACTCCGCGGCATGTGGGATCTTCCCGGACCGGGGCACGAACCCACGTCCCTTGCATCGGCAGGCGGACTCTCAACCACTGCGCCACTAGGGAAGCCCCCTCATCCCCTTTTTGATGAGCCTTCTCTATCTTTTATAGAGCAGAACCCTCTCCACTTCCTAGCACCCAGAATTCTTCCTTAACTTGCTTTATTTTCCACCATAGCCATACTCTATTTGTATCTCTAGAATGTCTGTTATCATATACTAGCATTTAAGCCTCACAAGAAAAGGAACTGTCTGTCTCAGCTGAATTCTCAGCATCTAGAACAACGTCTGGCAGGCGGTAAATATTTGTTCAATGAATGAATGAATGAAAGCCTATCAGACTATGGTTTCCTTTCACTCTTTGGAACGTGTAGGGAAGAGTCCAGAAAGGTACTATTTCCCAGACCAAAGTTGTCCAATTGAACTTTCTGTGATCATGGAAACAGTCTACATCTGTGCTTTCCGATACAGCGGCCACCAGCCATGTGTAGTTATGGAGCACTTGAAACGCGGCTACTGCAACTGGGAAACTATTTGCTTTTTTTTTTTTTTTTTTTTTTTTTTTAACATCTTTATTGGGGTATAATTGCTTTACAATGGTGTGTTAGTTTCTGATTTATAACAAAGTGAATCAGCTATACATATACATGTGCTCCCATGTGTCTTCCCTCCTGCATCTCCCTCCCTCCCACTCTCCCCCTCCCACCCCTCCAGGCTGTCCCAAAGCCCCGAGCTAATATCCCTGTGCCTTGCGGCTGCTTCCCCCCCAGCTATCCACCCCACCACGTTTGTTAGTGTGTATATGTCCATGACTCTCTCTCGCCCTGTCAAAACTCACCCTTCCCCCTCCCCATATCCCCAAGTCCGCTCTCCAGTAGGTCTGCGCCTCCATTCCTGTCTTATCCCTAGGTTCTTCATGACATTTTTTCCCCTCAAATTCCATATATATGTGTTAGCATACGGTATCTGTCTTTGTCTTTCTGACTTACTTCACTCTGTATGACAGACTCTAGGTCTATCCATCTCATTACAAATATCTCAATTTCATTTCTTTTTAAGGCTGAGTAATATTCCATTGTGTATATGTGCCACATCTTCTTTATCCATTCGTCCGATGATGGGCGCTTAGGTTCTTTCCATCTCCGGGCTATTGTAAATAGAGCTGCAATGAACATTTTGGTACATGACTCCTTTTGAATTTTGGTTTTCTCAGGGTATATGCCCAGTAGTGGGATTGCTGGGTCATATGGTAATTCTATTTGTAGTTTTTTAAGGAACCTCCATACTGTTCTCCATAGTGGCTGAACCAATTCACATTCCCACCAGCAGTGCAAGAGTGTCCCCTTTTCTACACACCCTCTCCAGCATTTATTGTTTCTAGATTTTTTGATGATGGCCATTCTGACTGGTGTGAGATGATATCTCATGGTAGTTTTGATTTGCATTTCTCTAATGATTAATGAGGTTGAGCATTCTTTCATGTGTTTGTTGGCATTCTGTATATCTTCTTTGGAGAAATGTCTGTTTAGGTCTTCTGCCCATTTTTGGATGGGGTTGTTTGTTTTTTTGTTATTGAGCTGCATGAGCTGCTTGTAAATTTTGGAGATTAATCCTTTGTCTGTTGCTTCATTTGCAAATGTTTTCTCCCATTCTGAGGGTTGTCTTTTGGTCTTGATTATGGTTTCCTTTGCTGTGCAAAAGCTTTGAAGTTTCATTAGGTCCCATTTGTTTATTTTTGTTTTTATTTCCATTACTCTAGGAGGTGGGTCAGAAAGGATCTTGCTGTGATTTATGTCATAGAGTGTTCTTCCTATGTTTTCTTCTAAGAGTTTGATAGTTTCTGGCCTTACATTTAGGTCTTTAATCCATTTTGAGCTTATTTTTGTGTATGGTGTTAGGGAGTGATCGAATCTCATACTTTTACATGTACCTGTCCAGTTTTCCCAGCACCATTTATTGAAGAGGCTGTCCTTTCTCCACTGTACATTCCTGCCTCCTTTATCAAAGATAAGGTGTCCATATGTGCATGGGTTTATCTCTGGGCTTTCTATCCTGTTCCACTGATCTATCTTTCTGTTTTTGTGCCAGTACCATACTGTCTTGATTACTGTTGCTTTGTAGTATAGTCTGAAGTCAGGGAGCCTGATTCCTCCAGCTCCTTTTTTCGTTCTCAAAATTGCTTTGGCTATTCGGGGTCTTTTGTGTTTCCATACAAATTGCGAAATTTTTTGTTCTAGTTCTGTGAAAAATGCCAGTGGTAGTTTAATAGGGATTGCATTGAATCTGTAGATTGCTTTGGGTAGTAGAGTCATTTTCACAATGTTGATTCTTCCCATCCAAGAACATGGTATATCTCTCCATCTATTTGTATCATCTTTAATTTCTTTCATCAGTGTCTTATAATTTTCTGCATACAGGTCTTTCGTATCCTTAGGTAGGTTTATTCCTAGATATTTTATTCGTTTTGTTGCAATGGTAAATGGGAGTGTTTTCTTGATTTCACTTTCAGATTTTTCATCATTAGTATATAGGAATGCCAGAGATTTCTGTGCATTAATTTTGTATCCTGCTACTTTACCAAATTCATTGATTAGCTCTAGTAGTTTTCTGGTAGCATCTTTAGGATTCTCTATGTATAGTATCATGTCATCTGCAAACAGTGACAGCTTTACTTCTTCTTTTCCGATGTGGATTCCTTTTATTTCCTTTTCTTCTCTGATTGCTGTGGCTAAAACTTCCAAAACTATGTTGAATAAGAGTGGTGAGAGTGGGCAACCTTGTCTTGTTCCTGATCTTAGTGGAAATGCTTTCAGTTTTTCACCATTGAGGATGATGTTTGCTGTGGGCTTGTCATATATGGCCTTTATTATGTTGAGGAAAGTTCCCTCTATGCCCACTTTCTGGAGGGTTTTTATCATAAATGGGTGTTGAATTTTGTCAAAAGCTTTCTCTGCATCTATTGAGATGATCATATGGTTTTTCTCCTTCAATTTGTTAATATGGTTTATCACATTGATAGATTTGCGTATATTGAAGAATCCTTGCATTCCTGGAATAAACCCCACTTGATCATGGTGTATGATCCTTTTAATGTGCTGTTGGATTCTGTTTGCTAGTATTTTGTTGAGGATTTTTGCATCTATGTTCATCAGTGATATTGGCCTGTAGTTTTCTTTCTTTGTGACATCCTTGTCTGGTTTTGGTATCAAGGTGATGGTGGCCTCGTAGAAGGAATTTGGGAGTGTTCCTCCCTCTGCTATATTTTGGAAGAGTTCGAGAAGGATAGGTGTTAGCTCTTCTCTAAACGTTTGATAGAATTCACCTGTGAAGCCATCTGGTCCTGGGCTTTTGTTTGTTGGAAGATTTTTAATCACACTTTCAATTTCAGTGCTTGTGATTGGTCTGTTCATATTTTCTATTTCTTCCTGATTCAGTCTTGGCAGGTTGTGCATTTCTAAGAATTTGTCCATTTCTTCCAGATTGTCCATTTTATTGGCATAGAGTTGCTTGTAGTAATCTCTCATGATTTTTTTTATTTCTGCAGTGTCAGTTGTTATTTCTCCTTTCTCATTTCTAATTCTATTGATTTGAGTCTTCTCCCTTTTTTTCTTGATGAGTCTAGCTAGTGGTTTATCTATTTTGTTTATCTTCTCAAAGAACCAGCTTTTAGTTTTATTGATCTTTGCTATCGTTTCCTTCATTTCTTTTTCATTTATTTCTGATCTGATTTTTATGATTTCTTTCCTTCTGCTAGCTTTGGGGCTTTTTTGTTCTTCTTTCTCTAATTGCTTGAGGTGCAAGGTTAGGTTGTTTATTCGAGATGTTTCCTGCTTCTTAAGGTGGGCTTGTATTGCTATAAACTTCCCCCTTAGAACTGCTTTTGCTGCATCCCATAGGTTTTGGGTCGTTGTGTCTCCATTGTCATTTGTTTCTAGGTATTTTTTTATTTCCTCTTTAATTTCTTCAGTGATCACTTCATTATTAAGTAGTGTATTGTTTAGCCTCCATGTGCTTGTATATTTTACAGATCTTTTCCTGTAATTGATATCTAGTCTCATGGCGTTGTGGTCAGAAAAGATACTTGATACAATTTCAATTTTCTTAAATTTACCAAGGCTTGATTTGTGACCCAAGATATGATCTATCCTGGAGAATGTTCCATGAGCACTTGAGAAAAATGTGTAATCTGTTGTTTTTGGATGGAGTGTCCTATAAATATCAATTAAGTCCATCTTGTTTAATGTATCATTTAAAGCTTGTGTTTCCTTATTTATTTTCATTTTGGATGATCTGTCCATGGGTGAAAGTGGGGTGTTAAAGTCCCCTACTATGAATGTGTTACTGTCTATTTCCCCTTTTATGGCTGTTAGTATTTGCCTTACGTATTGAGGTGCTCCTATGTTGGGTGCATAAATATTTACAATTGTTATATCTTCTTCTTGGATCGATCCCTTGATCATTATGTAGTGTCCTTCTTTATCCCTTTTAATAGTCCTTATTTTAAAGTCTATTTTGTCTGATATGAGAATTGCTACTCCAGCTTTCTTTTGGTTTCCATTTGCATGGAATATCTTTTTCCATCACCTTACTTTCAGTCTGTATGTGTCTCTAGGTCTGAGGTGGGTCTCTTGTAGACAGCATATATAAGGGTCTTGTTTTTGTATCCATTCAGCCAATCTGTGTCTTTTGGTGGGAGCATTTAGTCCATTTACATTTAAGGTAATTATCGATATGTATGTTCCTATTCCCATTTTCTATATTGTTTTGGGTTCGTTATTATAGGTCGTTTCCTTCTTTTGCATTTCTTATCTAGAGGAGTTCCTTTAGCATTTGTTGTAAAGCTGGTTTGGTGGTGCTGAACTCTCTCAGCTTTTGCTTGTCTGTAAAGGTTTTAATTTCTCCATCAAATCTGAATGAGATCCTTGCTGGGTAGAGTAGTCTTGGTTGCAGGTTTTTCTCCTTCATCACTTTCAGTATGTCCTGCCACTCCCTTCTGGCTTGTAGGGTTTCTGCTGAGAGATCAGCTGTTAACCTTATGGGGATTCCCTTGTGTGTTATTTGTTGTTTTTCCCTTGCTGCTTTTAATATGCTTTCTTTGTATTTAATTTTTGATAGTTTGATTAATATGTGTCTTGGCGTATTTCTCCTTGTATTTATCCTGTATGGGACTCTCTGTGCTTCCTGGACTTGATTAACTATTTCCTTTCCCATATTAGGGAAGTTTTCAACTATAATCTCTTCAAATATTTTCTCAGTCCCTTTCTTTTTTTCTTCTTCTTCTGGAACCCCTATAATTCGAATGTTGGTGCGTTTAATGTTGTCCCAGAGCTCTCTGAGACTGTCCTCAGTTCTTTTCATTCTTTTTTCTTTATTCTGCTCTGCAGTAGTTATTTCCACTACTTTATCTTCCAGGTCACTTATCCGTTCTTCTGCCTCAGTTATTCTGCTATTGATCCTATCTAGAGTACTTTTAATTTCATTTATTGCGTTGTTCATCGTTGCTTGTTTCATCTTTATGTCTTCTAGGTCCTTGTTAACTGTTTCTTGCATTTTGTCTATTCTACTTCCAAGATTTCGGATCATCCTTACTATCATTATTCTGAATTCTTTTTCAGGTAGATTGCCTATTTCCTCTTCATTTGTTAGGTCTGGTGGGTTTTTATCTTGCTCCTTCATCTGCTGTGTGTTTTTCTGTCTTCTCATTTTGCTTATCTTACTGTGTTTGGGGTCTCCTTTTTGCAGGCTGCACGCTCGTAGTTCCCGTTGTTTTTGATGTCTGTCTCCAGTGGCTAAGGTTGTTTCAGCGGGTTGTGTAGGCTTCCTGGTGGAGGGGACTAGTGCCTGTGTTGTGCTGGATGAGGCTCGGTCTTGTCTCTCTAGTGGGCAGATTCACGTCTGGTGGTGTGTTTTGGGGTGTCTGTGGCCTTGTTATGATTTTAGGCAGCCTCTCTGCTAATGGGTGGGGTTGTGTTCCTGTTTTGCTAGTTGTTTGGCATAGGTTGTCCAGCACTGTGGCTTGCTGGTCGTTGAGTGAAGCTGGGTGCTGGTGTTAAGATGGAGGTCTCTGGGAGATGTCCACCGTTTAATATTATGTGGAGCTGGGAGGTCTCTTGTTGATCAGTTTCCTGAAGTTGGCTCTCCTACCTCAGAGGCAGAGCCCTGCCTCCTGGGCTGGAGCACCAAGAGCCTTTCATCCACACGGCTCAGAATAAAAGGGAGGAAAAGTAGAGAGAATTATTAGAAGTATGAGGAAAGAAAGAAGGAAAGGAGGAAAGGAAGGAAGGAAGAAAGAAGCAAAGAAGGAAAGAAAGGAGGGAGGGAGGGAGGAAGGAAGGAAGGAAGGAGGGAAAGAAGGGGAAAATGTAGAGAGAATTATTAGAAGTTTGAGGAAAGAAAGAGGGAAAGGAGGAAAGGAAGGAAGGAAGAAAGAAGCAAAGAAGGAAAGAAAGGAGGGAGGGAGGGAGGGAGGAAGGAAGGAAAGAAGGAGGGAAAGAAGGAGAAAATGTAGAGAGAATTAGTAGAAGTTTGAGGAAAGAGAGAAGGAAAGGAGGAAAGGAAGGAAGGAAGAAAGAAGCAAGGAAGGAAAGAAAGGAGGGAGGGAGGGAGGAAGGAAGGAAGGTAGGAGGGAAAGAAGGAGAAAATGTAGAGAGAATTAGTAGAAGTTTGAGGAAAGAAAGAAGGAAAGGAGGAAAGGAGGAAAGGAAGGAAGGAAGAAAGAAGCAAAGAAGGAAAGAAAGGAGGGAGGGAGGGAGGGAGGAAGGGAGGAAGGAAGGAAGGAAAGAAGGAAAAAAGACAGAAAGAAAGAAGATACAGTAAAAATAAAATAAAGTATAATATAGTTATTGTACTAAAAAATATTTAGAACAAAAAAAAAAAAAAAAAAAAAGAACAGATAGAACCCTAGGACAAATGCTGGAAACAAAGCTATACAGAGAAAATCTTACACAGAAGCATACACATACGTGTTCACAAAGAGAGGCAAAGTGGGAAAAATCATAAATCCTGCTCCCAGAGACCACCTCCTCAACCTGGGGTGATTCGCTGTCTAAAGGAGGGAAGGAAGGAAGGAAAGAAAGAAAGAACGAAGGTAAAGTACAATAAAGTTATTACAATTAAAATTAATTATTAAGAAAAAAAAATTTTTTTTTTTTTAAAAAAAAAACATGGACGGATAGAGCCCTAGGACAAATGTTGGAAGCAAAGCTATACAGAGAAAATCTTACACAGAAGCATACACATACACGTTCACAAAGAGAGGCAAAGGGGGAAAAATCCTAAATCCTGCTCCCAGAGACCACCTCCTCAACCTGGGGTGATTTGCTGTCTAAAGGAGGGAAGGAAGGAAGGAAAGAAAGAAAGAAAGAACGAAGGTAAAGTACAATAAAGTTATTGCAATTAAAATTAATTATTAAGAAAGAAAAAAAAATTTTTTTTTTTTTTTAAAAAAACCATGGACGGATAGAGCCCTAGGACAAATGTTGGAAGCAAAGCTATACAGAGAAAATCTTACACAGAAGCATACACATACACGTTCACAAAGAGAGGCAAAGGGGGAAAAATCCTAAATCCTGCTCCCAGAGACCACCTCCTCAACCTGGGGTGATTTGCTGTCTAAAGGAGGGAAGGAAGGAAGGAAAGAAAGAAAGAAAGAACGAAGGTAAAGTACAATAAAGTTATTGCAATTAAAATTAATTATTAAGAAAGAAAAAAAATTTTTTTTTTTTTTTTTAAAAAACCATGGAAGGATAGAGCCCTAGGACAACTATTGGGAGCAAAGCTATACAGAGAAAATCTTACACAGAAGCATACACCTACACGTTCACAAAGAGAGGCAAAGGGGGAAAAATCATAAATCCTGCTCCCAGAGACCACCTCCTCAATTTGGGGTGATTAGTTGTCTAAAGGAGGGAAGGAAGGAAGGAAAGAAAGAAAGAAAGAACGAAGGTAAAGTTCAATAAAGTTATTACAATTAAAATTAATTATTAAAAAAAAATTTTTTTTTTTTTTTTTTTTTTAAAAAAAAAAACCCATGGACGGATAGAGCCCTAGGACAAATGGTGGAAACAAGAGTATACAGACAAGATCTCACACAGAAGCATACATGCCCACATTCACAAAAAGAGGAAAAGGGAAAAAAATCACCGATCTCGCTCCTAAATTCCCCCTCTTCAATTTGGGCTCACTCCCTGTCTATTCAGGTATTCCACAATGCAGGGCACATCAAGTTGATTGTGGAGCTTCAATCCGCCGCCTCCGCGGCTGCCGGGAGAGACCTCCCCCTCTCCTCCCTGCTCTCACAGCTCACAGGAGCTCAGCTTTGTACCCGGCCCTGCCCCTGCGCGCTGATCGCTGGAGGGCGTCTGTTTTTTTTGCTCAGACAGGACGGGGTTAAAGGAGCCGCTGATTCGGGAGCTCCGGCTCACTCAGGCCGGGGGTTGGGGGATGGGGGAAGGCGGGGCACTGCGTGCGGGGCGGGCCTGCGGCGGCAGAGGCGGCGTGACGCTGCGGCAGAGGCCGGCGTGACGCTGCACCAGCCTGAGACCCGCCGTACGGGAAGCTGTCCCCAGATCCCGGGAACCCGGCAGTGGCGGCCTGCACAGGCTCCGCGGAAGAGGGGCGCGGAGAGTGACCTGTGCTCGCACACAGCCCCCCTGGTGGCGGCAGCAGCAGCCCCAGCGTCTCCCGCCCGTCTCTGGGCTCCGCAGTTTCAGCCGCGGCTCGCGCCCGTCTCTGGGGCTCGCGCTTCCCGCCGCGGCTCGCGCCCGTCTCGGGGGCTCGCGCTTCCCGCCGCGGCTCGCGCCCGTCTCGGGGGTCCGCGGTTTCAGCCGCGGCTCGCGCCCGTCTCTGGGGTTTGCGCTTTCAGCCGCGGCTCGCGCCCGTCTCGGGGGCTCGCGCCCTCAGCCGAGGCTCGCGCCCGTCTCTGGGGTTCGCGCTTTTAGCCGCGGCTCGCGCCCTTCTCTGGAGTTCCTTTAAGCAGCGCTCTTAAACCCCTCTCCTCGCGCGCCAGGAAACAAAGAGGGAAGAAAAAGTCTCTTGCCTCTTCGGCCGGTGCAGGCTTTTCCCCGAACTCCCGGCTAGTCGTGGCGCACCAACCCCTCCAGGCTATGCTCAAGCCGCCAACCCCAGTCCTCTCCCCGCGCTCCGTCCAAAACCGAAACCCGAGCCTCAGCTCGCAGCCCCGCCCGCCCCGGCGGGTAAGCAGACAAGCCTCTCGGGTTGGTGAGTGCCGGTCGGCACCGATCGCCTGTGCAGGAATCCCCCCGCTTTGCCCTCCGCACCCGTCGCTGTGCTCCACTCCGCGGTCCCGAAGCTCCCCCCTCCGCCTCTCGCAGTCTCCGCCCGCGGAGGGGCTTCCTAGTGTGTGGAAACTTTTCCTCCTTTACAGCTCCCTCCCACTGGTGCAGGTGCCGTCCTTATTCTTTTGTCTCTGTTTTTTCTTTTTTCTTTTGCCCTACCCAGGTACGTGGGGAGTTTCTTGCCTTTTGGGAGCTCTGAGGTCTTCTGCCAGCCTTCAGTAGGTGTTCGGTAGGAGTTGTTCCACGTGTATATGTATTTCTGGTGTATCCGTGAGGAGGAAGGCGATCTCCACGTCTTACTCTTCCGCCATCTTCCCGCCGTCCACTATTTGCTTTTAATTCATAGACTTGCATTTTTAGAGTGGTTTTAGGTTAACAGAAAAACCAAGCAGAACCTACCAAGAAGGGACTGCATGTTCAATTTTATTTTGTTCTGGTTCACTTAAATAGCCATACGTGGTTCGTGGCTACGTATGTCATGAGCAGGGCAGACTTAGACGGACCCGGGGAAGTAAAGCCCTGTCCTGCCCTCACCGCCCCATGTAGAGTCAGTTCCACAAGGGGATCTGGTGGGCAGCCCCGGGAAGGCCTGCAAAGGGTTTTCCCTGGAAGGATTCGCCAAAGCCCCAAAGGCTGCTTCAGGCCTCCGAGCAACAAAGTTTGCAGATCAGTCTTGAGGAAAGAGGGAAGTAGACAGCACAGCGAATCAAAACGTTTGCTGAAGACGTGAGGATGGCAAACAAAAAAGCTCCCCCCCGCCCCCCCCCCCGCCCCCCCGCTGGCCATCTGGTGTTCCTGTGAGCTTCTGTTGAATCAGCTCCTGGGGTCTTGGGTCTGAGTCACCTCCCGTCCACCACCTCGTCCCCCTCCCACTTCTCTGTGCTTCTCTCTTTATCTCTCTCGTTATCCTCAGGGCCCCAGTCTGCCCCTTCTGTTTCACATCCATCCTTCACAGCCGTCTCCAGCTGGGCCAAGGGCTACGCTGGGTCCTTCTGCCCATTCTTCCCTTCCCAAACTTGCTCTGTCACCTGGCTCTTCATCTCCGTAACAACCGGGAAAACAAGTATCCTCCAGAGGCTACAAAAAAATTTTTTTTTTCTGATGGGTGAAATGGAAAAAGAGGACTGGGAACAGAGTTCAAAAGCGGAAAAAAAAAGGAGATAACCCTTGCCAACAAATAAACAGAGACCTTTCTAGGGAAGAGCGAAGGGACTTGGAGCTGCCTGTAATAGCGGCTACCACAGCCCAAAACAAAATCAGATTTTCAATCCTTGCAGCATTGTTGCCATAGAGATGGGATCCAAAATCCGCCAGGCTGTCCTCCTAAAACGATTCCTTCCCTGACCATGCCCACATCAGAAGAAGCCCTTCCATGCTCCTTGGCGGGATGGACAGTACCCAGGACCCCACCGCGAATCCAAAGAGTGCAGGCACGGGAGGGAAACAGACCCAGTAGGAAAAATTCCAAACGGTCTCATGCCAGACATGTCAGCTTCTCACGAGACACAGCAGGGGAAGGATTCAGCCAAGTAGGACTTAGGGACTTTCTATTATATGGATGCATGTGCTGGCCATCAGAGGCTGCCACTGATCACTTTGATTCTTTCCATTCATTTTCATTCTTTTTTCTCTACACACTAAAAAAATAAAATACTCAGAGATACAGAGAAATTGGTGGTACCAGAGGCGGAGGTGATTAAAAGGCGCAAACTTCCAGTTATAAAATAAATAAACCCTGGGGATGAAACGTATAGCATAGTGATGTTGATAATGCTGTCTATTGGGAGAGGTACAAAATAGGTGAAGGGGATTAAGAGGCACAAACTACTAGGTATAAAATAAGTAAGTTACAAGGTAGTAATGTACAGCACAGGGAATCAATAGTTTATAATAACTTTGTATGGAGCGTAATCTGTAAAAATATCGAATTACCATGTTGTACACCTGAAATTAATATAGCATTGTATGAAGTCAATTATACTTCAATTAAAAGATTAAAATTTAAAAAATAATACTGTATATTGTATATCAGAAAGTTGCTAAGAGAGTAGATATTAAAAGTTCTCGTCACAAGAAAAAAAAGTGTAACCATGTGTGGTGATGGCTAACTAGACTTACTGCCTACTTGGTGAAACTGCGGACTTAACTAGCCTACATTTTGTAATATATACGTACATTGAATCACTACGCTGTACACCTGAAGCTAATATAAGGTTATATTTCAATTATATACAGTATTTTTAAAATTTTTAATGAAAAAGACGACTTAAAAAAGATAGGTAGCTAAGAAAAAAATAATAAGGTTCCAATCATATTGTTCTGATAGTTTTGCTTTCTGGTTTTTTTACCCATTTCATATTAGAAAGTAAACATGGCCACATGTTATCTATCCTTTGCATAGCTGTGTCTGTCAGTCATGATCCAGGCTGGAGACAGAAAGCCCATTACTTATTCTAATAGAAAGAATTTAACAGAAGGAGTTTTTAACTAGGTAGTAGAGAAGAGGTTATGTATCGTGTTACTTGTGCCATCTCTAGAAGGTAATTAGCTTACTGTCTGTTACCCCAAAGTTTCTTCACTTACCATCCGTAGGATGGAGGCAAAGCGTCCTCTCCAATCTGAATCATCCTGTAGAATTTCCCACTCCCTGATAGCTGATGAATTGTCCACACTAGACTACAAGCTCCTTTGGGGGCAGAACCTATATCCATTTTGGTCACCACGGTATCCCCAATTCCTAGCATGAGGTGGGGCACATAGTTGCCGTGCAACAAATATTTTTTTGAAGACAAAAATGAATGAGCTAGTGAATAAAGCAGAAACTAACACACCATTGTAAGGCAATTATACTCCAATAAAGATGTTAAAAAAATGAATGAGTTAGTGAGTAAATGAGTGAACGAGTGATTGGATGGATGAATAGATGGGTGGATGGGTAGATTAATGGATGGATACATGGATGCATGGATACATGGATGGACAGATGATGAGCATTCCATTTAGAGAAGCAGTAAATTAAAGTCTAGCCTGGTCACCCTCTCAATTCTCAGGGTAACTTTTCATTTTCCCTGAGTTGAGGCAAAGAACATCTAAATCAAGGAACAACTAAGATATTCCCCAACCACCTCCCAAAATAGAAATATCCTTTCCAAGGAAGAACTGGCCTGTGGGTCCCACGGCACTGTTTTCTACTGCTGAGGTTTAACTAGCTCTCTCCAGGAAAGATAATCCTCTGATTTCATACTACAAAAAGAAGCAGATATGATCATACATATGCTGGGAAAGCCAAAAGAAAAGCAGATATCCAGTAGTAACAGATGCTTTCTGTTCTATCTCTTTTTCCCAAACCCAAAAGGAAGAAAATAGAGGAGGAGGCTGAAAGAGAGAGAGAGAGAGGAACACAGCAAGGGAGGAAGAGTGAAGAAGAAAAGAGAGAAGACAGCTGCCACTCTCTGAGGGCTTTCTAGATGTCGTGTGCTGTATGCATGTTTCGTCATTTATTCAGTCAGCAAACACTTATTGAGCTAGGCAGTCTCCTAAGGCACTGGGGACACAGCGGTGAAAACTATAATCTTACCTTCACAGGGCTTACATTCTAGTGGGAAAAGCCGACTGAACTCCACAAAGATTTGAGCCCAGACAGCTACATTTTAAGTGTGGAGTGCCACGCTTCAAACAGGAGAAAACCAAAGCTCAGAAAAGTTAAGCAACTTTCGGGGGCAATTATCAAAACCTTTACAGATGAATTATACATAAGAAGAAAAAAATAGCATGGATGCATAAATGAAGGGAGAATGAATTAATGTCCCCTCTCTCATTAAATAGAACAAGGTCACTTTATGGCTCCCAGACACTTCTTGCAATAATCCATCCCTGTTAAACCTACACTGGGACGGTAGGGGACTTCATACATTCAAAATAAATCCGTACCACTGTGAGCTGTGGCTTGGCTCCCCAGAGATCAACACATTTCCTCTGATCAATGTAGAGTCAATCACATTTTTGAGTGTTTTCATATGAAATAATTAGCATCAACAAAATGACATGGAGATTTATTCTTCAGCCAGGCCTTCTCCACATGCTAATGAAATCTTTACACAGTGTGTTAACTGTGCTTATTAGCTAGGCAAATCCTAAACTGTCCTGCCTGAGGGAGGTCAAAATGACCCAGACAGAAGCTGGGATCAAAAGACTGATTTCCACCTCAGCCTTTAAGCTTCCCAGGCTGAACCAGAATGTTCTAACTCTCTCAAAACCCTCAAACCAAAAACCTCTTTTTCCATTTCAACAGATGGCTCTACTTCTCTCTCACAGTGTATTCACTTTGTCATCAAATCCTGCCCATCCTTCCCCCAAAATACTTCTTGAAAGCGTCCACTTCTCTATAAGTCAACCATCAACTCCTGGTCTGAGCCACCATGGCTCCTTACCTAGCCACCCAAGGGGACTCCCTACTGTGTGTTTTGAAAAGCAAATTTCATCAAGCTCACCATTTCCAATTTTTCACTGATGTCCCAGAGGCCCCAGTATAAGTGCCAGAAACTGTTCCATGACCGCTGTGGGCCCATAGAACATGGCCTAGGCTAACCTTTGCCTCACTTCTCAGAGGTTTATTGCTCTCATGTTCAATCCAGCCACTGGCCTGCTTGTCCTGCCTCCAGTGTTCAGACTCTCTTTATTTCATCCCCTTTACACACATGGCTCTCTGTACCTGGAATAAATTCTTGACCCTCTTTGTATCAGTTAGCTATGCTGCATAACAAATTATCAAAAACTTAGTGGCTTAAAACAAAAATACATTTAATATCTCACGATCACTGTGGATCAAGCATCTGGACCTGGCTTAGCTGAGTCCTCTGCTTTGGGTCTCTCATCAGGTTACAATCCAGTTGTCACCCGGGGCTGAATTCTCATCCGAAAGCTCGACTAGGGAAGGATCTACTCCCGAACCCACTGGGGTGTTGTTGGGACTCAGTTCCTTGCTGGCTGTTGGGAGGAGGGTGCTCCCAATTCCCTGTCACGTGGACCCCTTCAACATGGTCATTTCATCTACATGCAAGCCAAGAAGGCAAAAGAGACAATCTGCTTGCAGGACAGAAGTTGCAGTCTTCTGTTAAGTAATCATGGAAGTGACATTGCATCTCCATTGCCTTATTCTATTAGTCGTAGCAAGTCACAGGTCCTGCCCACACTCAAGGGGAGAGGATCACTCAGAGCGTGAACATCAGGGGGCAAGGATCATGGGGGACACTGCAGGCATCTGTCTGCACATCCCTCCTTTAGCAGGACAAAATGTTATTTCCCTCCAAGCTTTGCTTACATGTCACTTCTTTAGCTTCCAACAAAAACTGCTTCCCTCCATACGTGCCCATGCAGTGGTCTGCATTTTAATTAA
Organism: Phocoena phocoena; assembly: GCF_963924675.1. Taxonomy (NCBI): domain Eukaryota; kingdom Metazoa; phylum Chordata; class Mammalia; order Artiodactyla; family Phocoenidae; genus Phocoena; species Phocoena phocoena. The sequence continues at coordinate 77,169,755 of NC_089231.1, forward strand.
ATTACACCCATGCACTTTTAATGGCTTGCTTCATGACCATCTTCACCATTAACCTGTTCAGTTCCATAAGGGCAGGGCAAATATCTGCTCATAGCTGCAGACCCAGAGTCTAGCTCAGAGATTACCTGGTTTGTTGTGATGCTCAGTAAATGTGTTTTTTTTTTTTTTTTTTTTTTGCGGTACGCGGGACTTTCACTGTTGTGGCCTCTCCCGTTGCGGAGCACAGGCTCCGGACGCACAGGCGCGGCGGCCATGGCTCACGGGCCCGGCCGCTCCGCGGCATGTGGGATCTTCCCGGACCGGGGCACGAACCCGCGTCCTCTGCATCGGCAGGCGGACTCTCAACCACTGCGCCACCAGGGAAGCCCAGTAAATGTATTTTTGAATGAATGAATGATCAAAGAGAAGTATTGTGAGTGCACCCTTGTCCCAAACTGGGCAACTTACAAAACTACCCAGACCCTCACATGTTGACCTGCCTCCTCAATATCTCTGCCTGATCTTATTCTCCCTGCTCCCTTATCAATACTGAGGTGAAAGGAGATCCTGAAAAACTTTAGGGACTTTCCAAAGTAACACTGCTTACCCTGGGTAACCACCCATGCTCCATCCTAAGATGCCTATCCTTTCCTACTCAGTGATGTTTACTCATCCCATAAATCCAAAGGAAGACTGAACCCATGGTGAACTTACCATATTAGTTCAGGAAGAAGAGAGCAGGCTGGAGAGGGAGCTAGTGTGCCAAGGACCATATTGTGTCAATACTTGTGAAATCTTTCAAGGTCAGGATTTATATCCCCATTTTTCAGATAGGGAAACAGGCTCACAAAGAGGAAGTGAATTTCCCAGTGATGTGCTGGCAAACTGGTGTGAGGGAGCTGGATTCTAGTGTGTGCTGATTTTCTTTTCTTTTCTTTTCTTTTAATAAATTTATTTATTTATTTATTTTCGGCTGTGTTGGGTCTTCATTGTTGCGCGCGGGCTTTCTCTAGTTGCCGTGAGCGGGGGCTACTCTTTGCTGCGGTGTGCGGTCTTCTCATTGCAGTGGCTTCTCTTTGTTGCAGAGCACTGGCTCTAGGTACGCAGGCTTCAGGAGCTGTGGCACGTGGGCTCAGTAGTTGTGGCGCATGGGCTTAGCTGCTCCACGGAGTGGGGGATCTTCCCAGACCAGGGCTCGAACCTGTGTCCCCTGCATTGGCAGGCGGATTCTTAACCACTGTGCCACCAGGGAAGTCCCAATGTGCTGATTTTCTTGATGAGCGTATTCTCACCTGGACAATCTCAAGCCACCCTCAGTTTAACAACTATCTCACAAAATTCCTGAATGCTTGTCAATTGGCCTTTGCAAGCCCATGAGTGCTGGCTCCAGGTCACCACTGCACCTCCTCAGGAACAGGCCAGGGGTTCCGTTTTCTTTCTGTCATCTCTCACCTTCCACCAGATAAAAACGCCACTGAAATATTGGGTTGGCCACAAAGTTTGTTTGGGGTTTTCTGTAGCATTTTAAGGGGAAAAAAAATGAATAAACTTTTTGGCCAACCCAATATTAAGCTCCTGGAAGTTGAGGCTTTGTCCAGCCCAGAGCCTTGCTGGAGGGAAATGCTCGGTAAGTAGTGGTTGTGTCATTGTGATTGGAATTTTCAAGGGCAGCCCAAGAGGAGCCAGATCACCCCCCTGACAGAGGATAAATGAGGATGCTGCAGAGGAAATACAGGAGGGACTGGAGAGCTCCCCTGGTGACAGCCTAGGAGGCAGGAGCCCGTGGAAATGGCCCTTCTCTGACTAAAGCAGCTGAGCAGGAAAGTGAGTAAACCAGGGTGACGCCAGCTTGGTCGGGGGCTGGGGGGCATACCTCTCGCCTTTCTGCCCTCCTGGCTCCTGCTGCTTCGGAGCTGTTGCTCAGCAGATGGATTTGTGACTTGGAATCTTGGGAGTACCAGAGAGAAAGCTGGTGTCTGACAGGTGCTGGAAGCACACCTGGATTCTTCTCACCCCTCACCCCCCCGCCCCCCCGCAAAGCTCCAGAGAGAAAGAGCTACCTGAGACCAGCACTGAGCAGGATTTTGGAGAGCGCCCGTGTCTTTGCTCGTTCATTCAATAATCACCTATTAAAGGTTTTTCTGTAGGCAGAGTGAAATAGTGATAAGCTAGACAAAAGTAGTTCTTGACCTCATGGAGTTTACTGTCTGGTGGGAGAGAAAGAGGGAAATAAAGCGTAACATCAAGATACTTCTGATTCCTGCTAACCAAGCGGGGAGAAAGGGAGGAGACATCTAATCCGATCTATACATATAGCTTCCTGGAGGAAGTGACATTCAAGGTAAAGCCAGTCTTTCTGAGGCCAGAAGAGGGGAAGGGACACGCCCACTGTGTCTGATTCTGTGTACCTAACCCCATGTTATCAGCCTTGCCTTTCTTTATCAGATAATGAAAAGTCTCTTTTCTTAGCCGTTGCTGTACACCAAACTACCCACTACTTAGAGGCATCAAGCAACAACACTCTTGTTAGGTCTCATGATTTCCCAGGTCAAGAATGTGAGTGGGGCTCAGCTAGGTGGTTTTCTGGCCCTGTGTGGTATTGATGGACGGCACTCTGTTAAATCAGCAGGAGAATGGGCCGGTCTGGAGAGTCCAAGTCTTTTATCCGTGACTGGTGATTTAGCAGGGATGAATGGAAGGCCAAGTTCATCTGGGATGGTTGACTGAAGGCCTGGACATGGCCTCTCCACATGGCAGTCTCAGGGGTGTCGGATGTCATGTATAGTGGCTCAGAGCTCCCAGAGAGAGTATAACAAGATCCAGGGAGTGAGGCTTCCAAATTCTTGAGACTTGAGCCTGAAATCTGGCACAGCATCTCCCCCACTGTATTCTATCCGTAAACAGTTACAGAGCCTTCCCAGAATCCATGGGAGGAAACAGAGATTCTATCTCTCCACGGGAGAAACATTAAAGAATTTGAAGACAATGTTTGAAAATAGTAAGACTCACAAGAAGTTACAAAAGAGTACAGAGAGTTCCTTGTACTCTTCACCCAGCTTCCCCCAGTGATAATATCTTACATGACCAGAGTGTATTGTCAAGACCAGGAAATTGACTGCAGTGCTTATTAATTCAGGTACAGACCTTATTCAGATTTCACCAGTTTTCACATGTGCTCCTGTGTGTGGGTGTCTATGTGTGTGTGTGTGTGTGCGTGTGTATTGTGTGCAGAATCCCATGAATTATCATCACATGTATGACGTTGAGTAACGATCATCTTCGTCAAAATATGGAACTGTTCCATCTCTACGAAGAGCTTCCCTCATTTGGACAACTTTAATCCACTGCGAGGTCTAAACGTTGAGATCAGTTTGATACTTCTCAGTATGAAGCCCGACTCTCCTATTTAAAAGTGACTCATCACTGATCCTCAATTTCTTTATCTGTAAAATGAGTCAACAATACTAAACCTAGGGTTTGCAGTGGGAATTCAATGAGAGAATTCAATAGAAATCAGGAAGCCCAACTCACAGATTTGACTTCAAATCCCAATTTCCTGCTTCCCCACCTTTGCAAACGTGGGGGGACGACCTTCCGTTCAGTTCAGTTCAGTTCGTCAGTAAAATTGGAATAAAACAGCACCACACATTGTAAGAATGTGTTGATGATTATGGGGGACGATGGGGGTAAGACCCTCAGCCCATCACCTGCCAGAGAGAACCTCTAAGATTCTCTGCCTGCTGTTCAGCTGTATCTTTCGACTTATTTATAATTCTGGCATCTCGAAGAGTTTGTATATTTACATACTAGGCTTTGTGGTAAATTGGTTTTGGTTGGTTGTGTAATAGGTTAGGTAAAACCTTACATTGACTCTTAGCAGGGTATTGTCTAAAAGAATCCTTTTTGTTTCTTCAGGTGTTTTTTTTTTTTTTTTTAGTTTTTAAAAAAATATTTATTGGAGTATAGTTGCTTTACAATGTTGTATTAGTTTCTCCTGTACAGCAAAGTGAATCAGCTGTACGTGTACACATATCCCCTCTTTTTTAGATTTCCTTCCCATTTAGGTCACCACAGAGCACTGAGTAGAGTTCCCTGTGCTCTACAGCAGGTTCTCATTAGTTATCTATTTTATACAAAGTGGTGTATATATGTCAATCCCAATCTCCCAATTCATCCCACCTCCCCCTAAAGAATCCATTTTTAAAACAATTCAAACCATCCTTCTCTCATTACTCTGAATAATTACAGACCACGAAAAATAACAGTCCCCAAAAGGGTTATAACCTGACTAGAGAAAACCCAACGTGAAAAATTCAACCATCCAATTTTCACACATCTTTAGTGAAGACGCTCTCTATGGATCTGGGTTCTGAGTAGCCCAATCTCTTACTTCCCTGCAATGTGACCTCAGGAAATATGAAGACGGAAAACAAAAGCAATTTCCCTCCTAAGACAAAAGAATTATGATTCTTTGTCTTGATGTTGGCATCTTCTCGTGCTCTAGAATTCCTGTTCAGCTCCCTGACATTTCCCTTCTCTTCTCGGACAGTTTTCAGCCTGAATGCATTTCTGAAATGGAGAATCACTGGATCTGCAATCAAAGCAGAATCTCACTGAGATCACAAACAATGTGTCTCGGTCTGCAAAGTCTCGAGGTCTCAGGGCTGCCTCCTTTTTCTCGCCCACGGTCTGCTGCCTCTTTCTCTTACACGACCACGTCCCTGCTACAGTCCACGTGTGTGTTCCTGGCAGTGTGCAGACTTAGAAGCATGGCACTTGTATGGCTTTACTTAGGGAGGATATAAACTGAAACAGCCCCATTGCATGACTTTAAAAAAAAAAAAAAGCTTCTGAGAGTCTGCAATGTACCCAGGCGACATTGGACAGAAATTAAATTATGACCATTTTGAAGGAAACATGAGCGTTCTTTTGTTCATCTACCCTTTGAGGGAGCCTTGCCCCTCAGCTGGGTGAAACCTCTGGCCCCTTTCCGAGAACATCGCAAACTCTTCTTTGTACGTATTTCCTGGAGAAAACACACAGGTGTCTGTTTTCCCTCAGCCTCGAAACAGCATCCAGTGACAGTGAGAAACCCCATGTGCATCCCGAATCCACCCCCCAGCCTCAGTAGCTGGGGACGCTCGTCCTACTTTTGCACATTTGTTCACATTCACGGCCACCTCTACTTTATAGTTAAAAAGGAAACAACCATTCTGACGCTGTCTCTGAGGACTTCTGGAGAGATGGGTCAGTGCAGTAAGATCTCTAAAATAGCGCATCTCAAAATTTCATGCACACGTAGACCTTCTGGGGATCTTGTTTAAATGCAGATTCTAACTCTGTACGTCTGTAGGCAGGCTCTGCGATTCTGCATTTTATGGGCTGGCTTATCAATATGACACTGCAGCTGTTGGTCTGGGGACCACACTGAGTACAAGATTCTAGGGCAGTTCAATGATGAAACATTGGGAGAAAACTCTGAGGTCCCTCACAGGCATTTTCTCATTAGAAACCTTATCTCCTGAATGTCAAGAGTGTTTGGGGTAAAGCTTTAGAATCCATCGTAGCCAACTTTTAGGCTCCGACTGCCTCAGAGTGAGCAACTCGGTCACACTCAGTCTATAGTCTTCTGAGTTCTGAAGGCACCACTGCTGGAGAAAGAGGCAAAGCTAGACAGAAAACCAAAGACAATTCTTTTACGTATTAGTTCTCCTATGGCTGCCATAACCAACTATCACAAACTTATTAGCTTAAAACAACACAATGTCGTTGTCTTATAGTTCTGGAAGTCACAAGTCTGAAAATAGGTTTCACTGGGCTAAAAGTCAAGACATCAGAAGAGCTACGTTCCTTCTGACCTAGGGGGGAATCCATTGTTTTGCCTTTTCCAGCTTCTCGTGGCCACCAGCATTCCTTAGCTTATGGCCCCTTCCTCCGTCTTCAAAGCCAACTGCATAGTAGTTAAAGAGAGAGATCAAGTCTGCTGTTGTCATCCCTTCTCCTTCTCCGACTCTGACACTCTTGTTTCCCTCTTATCTCTCCATCTCAAAATAATCACATCTATGGAGGCCCTTCTGCCATGTAAGGTAATGTGGTCACATGTTTCAGGGCTTAGGATGTGGACCTATTTGGGGAGCCATTATTCTACCTACTACATCTTATATCCATTCATGAATCTAGGTGGAATAATCTCACCCTGAATAGAACTGAGGTGCAGACAGGTTCTCCAGGAGGTACTCTTAAGATGTCGATTTCAGGGATGCTGAGAAACATCTTTCTCCAAAGCTAGAAACTCCTTCATAGACCATGTTCTTTGGTGTAAGTCGTGTGGTAGATTATAGTTTCCAAAGATGGCCATGACAACATCTCCCATCCCATATGCTCTTATACAGTGTGACCTTGCCAGCCTCCCATCCAGAATTGGGGGTCTATGCTTCCCCCCTCCCTGAATCTTGGTGGGCTATGACTGTCTTTGACAAATAGCGTCCAGTAAAGTATGGCAGAAGTGAAACTGTGTGACTTCAGAGGTTAGGTCCTAAGAAGCAATACAGCTTCCATCTTGTCCATTGGGGCACTCATGCTAGAACCTTGAGACATCATTCAAGAACGCTGAGGCCGCCATACTGTGAGGAAAGCCGGGCCACATGGAGTGTCCACATATAGGTACTGCGTGAAGGCACTTCGAAATGTGCCCAGGCCCCAGCTACAGAGTCACTGCCAGCCCTTAAACTCTTCCAGCTAAGGTCTCAGACATGGAGCAGAGACAATCTGTCTGCACTGTCCCCTGTCCAAATCCTGACCCACAGAATCTGTTACATAGTAAAATGGTTGATTTATGTCCCGATTTTCATGGCAGCACTGTTTACAATAGCCAAGACATGGAAGAAACCTAAATGTCCATCAACAGATGAGTGGATGAAGATGTGGTACATATATACAATGGAATATTATTCAGCCATTAAAAAGAATGAAACAATGCCATTTGCAGCAACATGGATGGACCTAGAGATTGTTATACTGAGTGAAGTAAGTCAGACAGAGAAAGACAAATATGGTATGATATCGCTTATATGCAGAATCTAAAAAAAATGATACAAATGAACTTATTTATAAAACAGAAATAGACCCACAGACATGGAGAATGAACTTACGGTTACCAGAGGGGAAAGGGGTGGGGGAAAGATAAATTAGGAGGTTGGGATTAACATATATACACTACTATATATAAAATAGACAGCCAACAAGGGTCTACTGTATAACACAGGGGACTATACTCAATATTTTGTAATAACTTATAAGGGAAAATAATCTGGAGAAGAATTTCCAGACTCATATATATATATATATAGAGAGAGAGAGAGAGAGAGACACTGAATCACTGTGCTGTATACCTGAAACTAACACAACACTGTAAATCAATTATACTTCAATCAATCTATATATATATATATACAGAGAGAGAGAGAGAGAGAGAGAGAGAGAGAGAGTCCTTTCCTGCCTCAAAGTCTGTGAACATGCTGTTCCCTCGGCCTAGAATATTCTTTTCCCGATTCTTCCCCTGGTGAACTCCTACTCGGGTTTTCAGCAGAAGGAACTCTCCAGACTCTTTCATGTAAACCAGGCTCCCCTGTTATTCAGTGAAGAGTCTTTTTTTTTTCTTTTTTTATCATCAAGTAAATATTTTTTAAACAATGTAATTTATGGAGAACATGAAGACCTAAGTAAGAGATTGCACACTCGAAAACACAGTAAACAATACAGCATTTTTAACTACAGGTACTGTAGTATGCAGATCTCTAGGACTTATTCAACTTGCAAAACTGAAACTTTGTACCCTTTGACCAACACTTCCCTGTTTTCCCCTCCACCCAGCCATTTGGTAACCACATTTCTAACTCTCTGCTTCTATACATTTGACTATTTTAGATTGCTGATGTAAGTAATGTAGTATTTGTTCTTCTGTGTCTGGCTTATTTCATTTAGCATCATATCCTCAAGGTTCATCCATGTTGTCACAAATGATAGTACTTCCTTCTTTTTAAAGGCTGAATAATATTCCATCGTGTGTAAATACCGCAATTTCTTTATCTATTCCTCCATCAATGGACATTTAAGTTGCTTCCCCATCTTGGCTATTGTGAATGGTGCTGTAAGGAACATTGAAATGCAGATAGCCCTGGGAGATCCCGATTTCAGTTTCTTTGGTTATAGTCCCAGAAGTGAGATTGCTGGATCATATTGTAGCTCTATGATTAATTTTTTGAGGAACCTCCGTACTGTTTTCCACAGTGGCTGCACCAGTTTACATTCCCACTAACGATGTACAAGGGTTCCCTTTTCTCCACATCCTCTCTAACACTTGTGATTTTCTTCCTCTGTTTTTGATAATAGCCATCCTGACAGGTGTGAGATGATATCTCTTTGTGGTTTTCCCTGATGATTAGTGATGCTGGGCACATTTTCACATACCTGTTGGCCATTTACATGTCTTCTTTGGAGAAATATCTTTTCAGTCCCTCGGCCCACTTCAAAAATTATTTGTTTTATTGCTGTTGAGTGGTAGGAGTTTATATATTGTGTCTATTAACCCTTTATCAGATATATGGTTTGCAAATATTTTCTTCCATTATGTAGGCTGCGTTTCATTTTTTTTGACAGTTTCCTTTGCTGTGTGAGAAGCTTTTTATTTAATCTAATCCCACGTGTCTATTTTTCCTTTTGTTGGCCTGTGCTTTTGGCATGATATCCAAGAAAGCATTGCCAAGACCAATATTAAGAAGCTTTTCGCCTATGTTTTCTCCTAGGAATTTTATAGTTTCTAGCAATTCCAGTCTTAGGTATGTAGCTAACAGAAATGAATGCACCAAGAGACAGGGAGAAGAATATTCATGGTGACACTAGTCACAATAACTCCAAACCCAAATGTCCATCAACAGTAGAATCAATCAATAAATCATGATATAATCCTACAATAATCAACAATAAACAAACAGCTTCACAGACAGCAGAAATGAAGCTCACACACAGTTTCAAGTAAAAGAAACCAGCTACAAGAGAGTAGTTTCATTTATATAAAGTCCAGAAACAGTCAAACTCATCTTTGGTGTTAAAAGTCAAGATAGGGATCACCTTGGGAGAAGGGATAAAGTATGGTGACTGGAAGGGCACAGAAAGGAGAGGGCTGGGGGGCCTGGCAATGTTCTATTTCTTGGCCTGGGTGTGGTCGGATGGGTGTTTACCCTGTGATTTCATTGAGCTGTTTGTTTAAGTTTTGTGGATTTTTTTTTTTCTATAGATATCCTATAATTCAGAAAAAGGTTTTAAAAAATCAGAAGGCCCCCATCTTTGCTGCCATCTGACTTAACGGGCAACGCCCTCCTTGCAGCCGCAGCTGGGGGCACTGTTTGCCTTCGCATGGGGAGGGTAAGTGCTCTGAAGCCCCGCCATCAGACCTCCCTCTTTGGGCCCAGCCATTCTGATACCTCCGGTTGGCCTCAGGCCAGCTTCCTCTACTCCCGGGGTCCTTTGTGCTTCTCAGGTGGAAGTGTTTTCCCAGCATGCTCCCCACCCCTCAGCCAGAGGCCTGGGGGGGTCTGGGTTTTGTTTCCTCAGCGACACCCTTCCCTGTGGGCTGCTTCAAATGAATCCTGTGGAAGACAGAGAAATGAGAGAGTATTTAAAATGTCAGTGGCAGATCCTGAGATACACAGCTGGGTAAATAGAGCCAGCGGAGATGTTTTTATTAGTGGCTTTACGGTTACAGTCACTTAAGTTATGGATTTCATGTGGGAGGTGGGACAGGCAAAGAGGACTAAGGGTCTTCCATCCATTTCTGGACCTGCTGGGACCAAAGCATCTGATGTCCTCAGATCTGAGGGGAGCTCCATCAGTTTTGGGGGGCTCTCGTCATTTTAGAAAATGTAAGCCTTTGCATTATCCCTCTACAAAGAAGTTTCCCTCCCAGAGGTGGAAGCTTAAAGCTCCCTCTCTCTTGAATTTCTCTAAGAAGCTTCACTCCTCCGGAAGAGTTGATATCAGATTGTTTCTCTGACAGAACATGGTTAGTTTTCAAACGGGAAATAGGAAAGGCCAGTATAGCCACTCGGATCAAGTGTCATGGTCAGTGTCCTCACAGGAACCAGAAATGAGTGCCGTCTCTGTAATTAAAACGTCCAGAGTGATTATTTCACGATCACTCATTACATGAGTCAGAAAGACCAGAGTTCATATTCAAGTTTAACGACTTGTTAGCTACATGACCATGGGGAAATTATTTAAGCTTCTGTCTCTTCCTCTCTAAAAGATAAATAAAATAATACCTTCTTCACAGCACAGGTTAACTGTTAGATACTATCAGTGTTAGAATATGTTTTCCCAACAAAACCATTATCTTAAGTAGCAACATTCCTATGTTCATTGCAGCATTATTCATAATATCTAAGGTATGGAAACAACCTAAGTGCCCATCGCCAGATGAGTAGATCAAGAAAATGTGATATATATATAATGTAATATTAAATATAATGTAATATATATATAATACATATATATGTAATGTAATATTATTCAGCCTTAAAAAAAGAAGGAAGTCTTGTCATTTGTAACAACATGGATGAACCTGGAGGGCATTATGCTAAGTGAAATAAGCGAGAAAGACAAATACTGCATGGTATCACTTACATATGGAATCTTAAAAAAAAGAAAAAGTCAAACTAGAAATAGAGAGTAGAAAAGTGGTTGCCAGGGACTGGGGGGTGGGGGAAATAGGGAGATGCTGGTAAAAAGGTACAAACTTTCAGTTATAAGATGAATAAGGTCCGAGGATTTAATGTATAAAATGGTGACTAGAGTTGATAACGCTATATCAAATAATTGAATTTGCTAAGAGAGCAGAAATTAAATGTTCTCACAAACACACACACACACAAAACAGGAAAGATAAATATGTGAGGTGATAGATGTGTTAAATAACCCAATGGGGTGAATCCTTTCACAACGTATACATATATCAAATCATCACGTTCTACGGTTTAAATACCTTACAATTTTATTAGTCAAGTTATACTTCAACAAAGCTTAAAAAATAATGTCTTCTTAGAAGACATAATATTTGAGCATTGCCTTGAAGGAGTATAATAATACAAATAGTTCAGGGCATTCTAGTTATTTTTACCACTTAACAATCTACCTCAAACAGAATGGCACAAAACAATAATCACCTTATTCTGCTCATATATTCTGTGAGTCAAGAATCTGGACAGGGCGCAGAGCAGGTGGATGGTCTCTGCTTCACTGTCTAGAGTCAGCTGGGAAGACTTGAACAGCTGGGACTAGAAAATCTGCTTCTAAGTGTCTAGTGTCTTGGCAGGGATGGCTGGAAGGCTGGGTTAAGACACAACCGTTATCTGAAGTGCCTACCAGCACCTGACCCAATATGGTGGCCTCAGTGTAGTTAGACTTCTTTCCCAGTGGCTAGTGTTCCAGTGAAGAAAGCACAAGTTGCCTTGCCTTTTATGATGTAGCCCCAGAAGTCACATGGTGTCACTTCTGCCATACTCTATTGGTCAAAGCAGTCACAAGCCCACCCAGATTCAATTGGAAGGGTCTTAGACTTCATTTCCTCATGGGAAGAGTGTCAAAATATTTGTGGCTCCCCCTCCCTTTTCTTGGTAAACTACCACAGAGTTTACTCTGTGCCGGGTCTCTAGCTAAGTTCTCACTACCCAGGGTGTCATTTGATCTTCACAATAAGCCAATGAAGCTAGCATTATCATCTTTATTTTAGACAAGGAAACTGAGGTGACAGAAGTGGTTTCTGGTCCAAGGGCAAACAGCCAGTCATTTGAACCCACATCTGTCTGAACCACGTTATTTGATTTTAGAAGCACTGTTCTCATTAATCTCATGAATATTGAATTCCTTCCATAAATAAGAGGTAGATAAGATGATAGATAGATAGATAGACAGATAGGTAGGGATAGGTGCGAACCCTAAGTCGAACAGAGTTGAAGCTCAAGTTCCTAAGGGACTATAGGACTCTTGCGAGCCTGACTCTACATTAGCTCTCTGAGAGAAAGAGAGTTCTTAGGAACCTGAAAGAATACAAATACCCTTCTGATAGCCACCTAAGAACACTGACAAAAGCCTCCTAGGTGGAATCTATAAGATGCGGAACATCTGGCTACTTCCAAATATTTGGGTGATGGACTACCATATTTTGGCCAACTTTTCTTCCATTTGTTTGATAAACACAGCTGGCTTGGAAGTGAGTAGTGGAATCTAAATGCCAGGAGAGCCCTTAGAGATTTTCTCATCCAAATCCCCCCTTTATACAAATGAAGGGACATATATACCCATAGAAAGCAAGGGGCTTGGACAAAGTTAACAACCAAGTGGCTCTGGCATCTTTATTTCAACATGACTTGAATAGAATCTATCCTGATTTAAGTAAGATGTATCTTAGGATCCAAGAATCTACCTCCAGGAAAAATCTTACACATACCTTTATAGTGTAGGTTGCAGTGGAGAGGAATTGGAAATAACCTAGGTGCCCAGCTCTAGGGGTATGATAGAGAAAATGTGGGGAGTGCATACTACGCATTAATTAGAAACAAATAAAAATATAAAATGTATGTATACATTTTAACATATTCATATAGCAACAAGGAGAGTTTTTAAAACATAATGTTGAGTAAACAAATTAAGTAACAAAATGAAATTGGTACCTTACCGATTTTATGTAAAATAAGTAGATGCAAAAACTCACTATATGTTTTTAAAGGAAAAATATTTAAGGATGTATTTTAGACATATGAAAGTGAATGCCTTTAGATGCCTTTAGTGGGAGAGGGAGACACAAAATGGGGATTGGAATGAAGACGGAAAATACAGTGCATACAATACAATGCCGTGAGGTGAGGGGGTGTTTTGCATATACTAAGTTGATAATATGCTATCAAAAAAGGAGCATAGGGCTTCCCCGGTGGCGCAGTGGTTGAGAGTCCGCCTGCCGATGCAGGGGACACGGGTTCGCGCCCCGGTCCGGGAAGGTCCCACATGCCGCGGAGCGGCTGGGCCCGTGAGCCATGGCCGCTGAGCCTGCGTGTCCGGAGCCTGTGCTCCGGAACGGGAGACGCCGCGACAGTGAGAGGCCCGCGTACCGCAAAAAAAAAAAAAAAAAAAAAAAAAAAAAAGAGCATAATCACCTCTACTCTGCAGATGAGGTAAAAAGAAAGCCCTCCTGTGTTTCAGCCCAGTAACAACATCATGGGAAATACCAGGAATTCTTTGGTTGCTGACAACACTCCAGCTCTTGGCTAAAGGTCCACTGAACAAGGTTGAAGGGCGAAAGAAGCCTGTCCTCTAACAATCCTGTTTTCATCAGCAATAATGGGTTTAAGCCACATGTGAAATATGGCCCCAGTTTCACCTTTCAGGACTTCAGGAACCTGGTTTCCCTTCACATGTCTGGGGGATTTACATCTCAATGGGCGATCACACTGTGGTCAGCTAGGGAGATCACCTTTCGGAAATGATGGATGAATTTCCATCTTCCCAAAGTGGAGGACTTTCTTCAGCCAGCCGACATGCTTTCTGGATGGTCCCATTCACCACCAATATCACAGATGGAAAAAAAGTCCCTTCCATTTCTACAACTGTTTATACTTTGTAAAGTGCTCTCAAAATTATCACATAAGATATAGATGGATCAGGTGTTATTATCCCTGTAGCAAGAAAGTTAAAAGGCCTAGGTTGGGGGGGGTGTGCAACATTCAATGATGTACATCTGTGTGACATTTGAATCCAATCCTACATCTTTTTTTTTTTTTGCGGTACGCGGGCCTCTCACTGTTGTGGCCTCTCCCGTTGCGGAGCACAGGCTCCGGACGCGCAGGCTCAGCGGCCATGGCTCACGGGCCTAGCCGCTCCGCGGCATGTGGGACCTTCCCGGACCGGGGCACGAACCCGTGTCCCCTGCATTGGCAGGCGGACTCTCAACCACTGCGCCACCAGGGAAGCCCCTACATCTTTTTAATATATTCTTCCTCATGTAATATTTGCACTTCTACAATTACTAAGAATAACAACTTCATTGATCAATTTATGACTATGTGCCAAGTACTTCACATAGAGGAGGTCACTGCATCCTTCTGCGTGTGACATACTATTTTATCCATTTTGCAAACGAGGAAACCAAGGAACAGAGAGGCCGCGTAACTCAGGTGAGGTACCACAGCTATACGTGGCAGAGCTGATGTCTGAATCTTGCTGATCAGTTCCAAAATATTCACCTGTAAACACTGTACTTTGCTACCTAAGGTCCATAGACCCAGTTTGTCTTGTACTATGTTCTTGAGATACAAGCCTCTCATTAATTGATTCATGCATTCACTAAGAAGGTATTGTGCACCTATTATTATGTCTCAGACATTGTGCTGGGTCTTTTAGTGGGGACATAAAAGCATGAGTGGCCAGGGGAATAATCAAGAGTTTCAAATTCTAGATTCAACACTATTTAAGCCTGAGTTCCCCAGAAAACAGGCTGAGACAAAGATGTATGCATTGGTACTTTGATGGCCAAGTGTGGCCCCAGGGAGCAAGTAAAGGATGGAGGAATGAGACGGGGAAGGAAAGAGAACCAATACAAGAATGTGTCGCCATTCAGGGGACCACCGTGAGGCTGCAGGACTTTCTGAGAAGCCGCATGATACGGGCCTCGGGCTGGTCTGTCTCCAGGGAGGAAGAAGGAAGCTTTCTCTCAAGCTTGCATCCTCCAATGATCAAGGACTGCCCACACAGGCCTTCAACTTCTGCCATTTCCAGGAAGATGAGTTAGTTCTTTGCTGTGTCCTGTATTTTGACACCTGAAGAAAAGACCTGGGGCCAGAAATGAGAGGTACACAGAGCAGGCCTGAGGTGAAGCCCTGTGCATTGCACCTGCATGAAATATGGTCAGACCTTGTATAGAACGGGACACCAGGTAATGGCTGAAGTCAAAGACAGGTGAGGCAAGGGGAGTGGGAGTGTGCATCGGCAGTCTCCACATCAACTATTTATCAAGTGAGTTCACAAGCCAAATATTAAATGATGATAATAATTAGAGAAATAACTGCGCTATTATGAATACGGCACCTGTCACAAAGGACAGATATCCTGCCGGCCCTCTATATTGTGCACATCAGACAGGTTTTCATGCATGCAGACAACGCCCCAATTTTCATCATGATCATATGAACCAAGAGTGGAGAGGGTGTGTTTTCATTTACAAATGAGGAACTGACATTGAGTGTTGATGTTGGTTGCTATGGTTACCAAGACAGAGAGCGCGTGGGCGCGGGCTGGGATTCAAACTCAGATCTCCAACCCCAGGGCTATTTCCCTGTTATCTGTGAAAACCTTGAATTCTTGCCCTATCCTATTTCAGGAAAAGACAGCTGAGTCGGGGGAAGAACAGCTGCCATCAGCCTCATAAAAGATGAGTTTCTTGCCCCCCACTGCTACAGAAGGAAGGCAATGAATATTTGGTTCTAACTGGAAATAAAGAAAATTTAGCTAAACCATTGTGGGACAGGAATATTTTCCCAGTTTCATTCAGAAATAGATTTAACCCGTTCAGCTGTTCATTACCAGTTAGTTCCTGTATGCTTGACTCCGGGTGAGTTACTTTTCTTCATGCCTCAGTTTTCTTATCTGTAAAACAGCAATAATAATAGCACCTAGATGATTGCTCAGAGGATAATAAAAATAATCAGCATCGAACACAGTAAGACACCTCCAAAATTAGCAATTATTATTACCATGTCTAGACTACTTTTACCACCTGTCACTGGTCTGTCATGTTCCCTCTATCCAGGTTATATGAACAGCTCACATCACGCCATTTTCCTTCTCAGAAGTCTTCAGTGATTGCGTTCAAGTGCGTCCAGAATAGGATCTTTTCTCCCTCTTCACTTATTTTCACAACCTACATGCCGTTCCCAGCACACACACTGCAATTTCCCGATTCCGGGATTCTTCTGTCTATGCTGTCCTTTGCGTTCACTCATCCATTCATTCAATGATACTCAAAGCCATCTCTGCGGCAGGCCCACGGCCCAGCCATGGAGATATAACACTTAACAAGACAGGTGCCCGTCCTAAGGTACTTGCCTTCTCATTTGGGGCAGGCAAAGAGGGTGTATCTTGAGAACCAATTCCAGTTGGTTGTAGCTGGTTGGGTTGCTAGTACCCCTGTATTGAAGTGGATTCTAGGGATCTAGGGCCACCTTCAGGCTCAGCTAAAATCTTCTGTGGTAGATTATGGATGTCCACCATCCATATTTGTGTGTCCTTCTCAAAGTCTACCTCCTCTTATCTAAATGGACCACTTTCATCGATCCCCATCCCCAATCAGATGTGTGTTGTCTCTCCATTTGGACACTACTAGTACTTTGCCCCATCAGAGCATCTGTTTTAGCTTTATGCACTTGGGACCACCATGGATGTTGAGGTGCAGACCTGAATTAGGGTCCTCTTTTCACCTCCAGGGTCCACGTTCCTCCGAAGACTTGTAGGAAACGAGACTGGGGATGTTGGAAGCAAACTTACTTGCCTCTAAGCCCTGGCAGAAGACCCTTGAGGACAGTGGCCACTTATTGCCTCTCCACGTTTCTCTACCCAGTGCCTTGTGTCTGATTTAGATTTATCTTCAGAGACAGAAAAGCGAGGTTTTCTGCTTTTCTTTGCTGTGAACTCTGTTGCTATTGTTTTGTAATGGGGGTGATGGTGATGTTGAGTGTGTTGGCCAAAGTGCTGATGGCACTGGTGGTGGTGATGGTGGTGGTAGTGATGGTGCAGTTGTGGTGGTCCCGATAATTGGTGGTGACGGTCTAGTGATGGTGGTGTGGCCACTGCTGCTGGTGTCCATGGTGTTGCTTTTCGTGGTGGTGGTGGTGGTAGTGTTTTGATAGTGGTGGCTTTTCTCCTCCAATTTCCAACAAATTGATTGGGATGTATTGTCATGTTGCATTCAAAGAACTGGCCACCCGACTCTCAAATGATTCCCTCCAACCCTTGAATCCATGCATCGAAAGCATCCCAATACCTCTCACAGGTAGCCCAATTTTCAAGCAATTCACACAACTCAAAAGAAAGGTGTAGAAGGTAGCCGTGACAAACCCAGGTGCACCGTTATACTTGAAGGTCATTTTTTACAAAGTACGTTAGATCGTGAGTAACTGATCGTCCTGTTTTGCTACCAAGGGAAACATGTTGTGTATTGAGAACTTATTACGGGAATGGACTGCACTAAGCACATTAGGCATAGTTTCTCCTCTAACATTTACAATCACCCTGAGACTTAGGTCCTATTTGACACATTTTACAAATGAGTAGGCTGTAGATCAGATTGACTAAGAGACGGGCAGGGCTTAAAGGCAAGTATGATTCTAACATCCCCAGTCTAGTTGCCTACAAGGCTTTGGAGGAACTTGGACCCTGGAAGTGAAAAGAGGACCCTAATTCAGGTCTCCACCTGAACAGCCATGGTGGTCCCAGTGCTCGTGGACCACCAACCCCATTCGCGTTCTGATGCAGCCTAAGATCCACCATGATTATCTCAGGCCATGCACTTGGAACACTGCACCCCGGACCCCACCTTCACTCCACAACATCGTCTGTGCCCTGCTTCCAGCCCTGATGAAGGCTCTCTGAGAAGCACATCTATCCTGCCAAGACGTTAACCATATCATACGCTTGTCCTGCTTAAACCCTCAAACAACCTGCCGTCATATTACAATGAAACTCACACCATGACTGGCCAGTCTCTGCATGATCTGTCTTCAGCCGCCCCTTGACCTCATCAGCTCCCACCTCCATCTCCCTCTCTCTGCCCCCACTGTGCCGCCAACTTGCTGTTCCTCAAACACTCCAGACAGTTTTCTCCTCTGGGACCTTTCTCTCCAGTCTGTCTAGAACGTTCTTGCCCCAGTTAACTGCATGTTTCTCTCCTTCACTTCATTCAGGTCTCTTTTCCGACGTCCACAGAAAAGGCCTTCCCTGACCACCTTGTCAGAAACAGCCCCCTCACTCCCCTTGTCCCTACCCAACTCCACCGCCCATCTTAGTCTTGACAGCTACTTGACACACCTGTTTGTTTCACGTCTCCACAACTTGAAAGGAAGCACCATGAGAGCAAGGTCTTTCCTTGACGTATTTACTACCATAGTCCTCAGCACCCAGAACAGTGCTTGGCACACGGGAGGAGCTCAGTGAATGGCTGTAAAGAGGGAAAAGGAAGGAAGGACGGGGAGGGAGAAAGGGAAAAAGGAGAACATAAATGAATCAATACCTAAGTGAATGAGTAAAGGATTGAAACGCATTTGGTAACACCTAAGAAGTCAAGGGCAGGTCCCAGATCAGTCCCCTCCAAGGTCCCCTATTCAGTCCACTCAACCTGGTTCGCCTGCAGTCTTGGAAGGAGCTCCCCACACCCACCCCATCAGTGTCCTTCATTCTCCACATTTCTCCCTTTATTGCCCTCCCCCCTCCCCCCTCCCCCCTCCCACCTCTGCCCTGGCCTCCCACCTCCCATGTTAGAGATTAAAAACAACAGCCAAGCTGGTATTTACTGACTGTCAAACACCTCTTTGAGTTTCTTCAGAACAAACAGGCTCAGCCCACTTTTTTGTTTGTTTTCTCCCTTTTTCTAAGCCGCTGAGCTGTCCCTGGCATTGTGTAAGAGGTCACATGGAGGGACTGTCAACAGCTCCCTATGTCAGCTCCTACCCCAGAAAGGGTGTCCAGGGTTTATGTGTCTCAGCGCCTGGGCCACACACACACACACACACACACACACACACACACACGGCTGATTGTTTTCTCCCATAGGTCTGGCTTTTCCCTCATGGGAGAGTGGAGGTTTGAAACGCAGAAGGCTCCCTTCCCTAACTGGACATGAAAAACAGTTTGGATAAACGGAGACGTGTCACACCGACTGTCCGAGCCCTTCCCGGAGACCAGGAAGGCTGACCACGTTGAGGGATTTTTTTTTTTTTTTTTTTTACTTTGCTTTTACATTTTAAAAGTTTCGCAGTAAAACATTCATGTATTTTATGTAATAAAAGAAAAGACAAAAGTGCCGGACAAAACCTTTAGTTCCACCCCCCAAAGTCAATAGTGACCATTGGTTGTTTTATTACGCGTCCATGTACTCATTCAATAAATATTTATTGAATGCCTACTATGTATCAGACACTCTTCTAGGTTTGGGGGATGAAGTGATACGGAAAAACAGATTCTCGTTCTTCTAGAAAGTTTCTCTTTGCAGCCCCAAACGAAAGACGGATCTGTGGTAAATCGGAGGAGCGGTGGTCACATGTGTGTGATCTCACATCTCCCCCCTACAGAGTGATTCTTCTAGACACACTGTTCTGTAGTTTAATTTTCTATATTTAAAAATACATCTTGAACTCTTTTTCCCATCAGTCCATAAACTTCTACCTTTTGCATTTCAAACACTGCACACTGCCTTATTGTTCAGATGTACCAAAATGTATTTAAACAGTTCCCTGTAGCTGGGTGTTTGGGTTGTTTCCAAGCCGATTTCTAGAAGTGAGATTGCTAGAAAAGGAAACTAGTTGAAAACTTGACAGATATTGCAAAAGGGGCTAAAGATTTTGAAAAGTGAACTTGGCCTTTTCCCTCAGTTAACACATACTCCGTCCATCTCGCCTTAAAAGTAAAGGAACTTGTCCTAGGACACTCAAGGAGTTGGGACGTCACTGATATTTATTTGGCATAAAGCTACGCCCAACTTTAAGAAACCTAATTTTCACTTGTCTTCCTGGGTGGTAATCATCTAGTATATGCTGGGTTTTGCCAGGAGACCATGTGCTTCTGAGAAGCCAAGGCCCTATCTTTCCAGTGCCTAGAATAGGACTAGAGACAGTGAGTACTCAGTAAAAGTCCATGGAGGAATAATTAGTTAGAGAACAGAGGAAAAGATGAGCGAATGGCTGAATAGATGTTGGGTGGTTGGAGACACAGATGGGTAGGTGAGGGGATGGATGGATGGATGCATGGATGGGTGGATGAATGGATGGATGGATGGATGGATGGATGGATGGATGGATGGATGGGAAAGTAAATGAATAAATCAATGGATGATAGGTAAATAAAGAGTGCATGCATTAGTAAGTAAATAAGTGAAAGGGTGGATGGATGGATGACTAACAACAGCCGAATTTACATGATTAACAAAATCATAAAGATGACTACTTAGCAAAATACTCAATAGGTTATTAAAGAATTGCCCCCATAAGACTCCTTTTAATAAGCTCCTTGGGAAGGAAGAGGTTACATACCTATCAGGGCCAAATGTGTCACGTGAAGTCCAACTACCAACATCTGGAGAAGAGGGATGCCATTCCAGGAACCCTTTGGGCCTGGAACATCACCGCCTAAAACCACCACCTTCATGAATATAGTTCCTCCTGTCCAGAGTGTTTCAATGCCCAAGGCATCATCAAGGAATTAAAAGGTTCCCCCGGTCTCCGTAAGTGGCACATGGAGCCGTCTTTCCAAAAGCAACAGGGATTAACCAGTACTCCACTTTGGATCAGTGCAGCACCAGGCTTCTGTCCCTGCTTGTCTAGCAAGCCCCTTTGACCTGACCAGGAGCCTCTGGGCCTCCCGATCCCTCACCCCAGCCCTCAAAGGCCACCAGGTAAACAGACCACCTTGGGAGCCATCAGCGCATCTTCCAAGGCAAACAAGCCTTGGCCCCAGTGACGTCAGCAACCAGGAGGGTGAGACGATTAAGCCACTGTCTTTGTCTGAGGTTTGTCTCTCACTGCTGCTCTTGACAGACAGCAATGTGGCAAGAATCTAATCTGCCTCTGAGAAGAGAGGAGCAAGCAGTATTCACCTGGCCCATTACTGTGGGCCAGGTATTATGCTGGGCTCTGTACAACGTCCCATTTTATCCTAAGGAATAGGGAGCAGATTTCAAAAGAGAAAGCTGAGAGGCTCAGAGAGATGAAGTGGCTTGCCCAAGGTCACACAGCTAGCAAGTGACACAGTGAAGGTTTGAGGTCAAGTATGCCTTTTTCCAAAGCCATTTTTTAAAATATATTTCAACTTGTGGCTGAAAGGGTAAGTAATGGAACCTGTCCCCCAGTTTGGTGTCCTCATACTGGGAAATCATAAGTATCAGAACTTGTGAATGCATTTTGTTTTTGGTCAAAATTTAAAAGGTTTCATAAAAGGAGGTCTTCTATAGCCCAGTGGGAACAGAAAAGAGGAAACTGATCATTCTCGAGTGTCCCTATGGGCCAGGTGGACACCGTGGGGAACCCGAGCTCACCCAGATCCTGCTTCACATGGAGCTTTCAGTTGATGAGGAGAGCAAACAAAGACTCACACAAATAAATCTGAAATAGTGACTGGTGAACGGCCAGCCCATAGGGTACTGCTGGTACAAAACAGGAGGTCCTGAATGTATCAGGGTTTCAAGGAGGGCTTCCCGGAGAAAGAGCCATTTGAATTGAGATTGATAGCACAAGTTAGATGTTGATCAGATAAAAACAGGTCAAAAGAGCATTTCAGGTAGAGAACGTGTGAAGGCCCGAGGCACAAAACAGTATGTGGCACTCGGAGCAAAGAGAAGAGGTCAGTGTGGCTAGAGCACAGAGACTGAAAGAACAGTTAAGTGAGAAAAGACCGGAGTTGTCTTTAGCCCGTAACATGCCGGGCCTTGCAGACCACTGAAGGGGACACAGAGGCACGCTCTCCATATCCCTCTAAGGAAAAACGTGTCGCCCCAGCTGCCAAGAGTACTGTTAGGATGTGAGTTGACCTTCAGCCATCAGCCCCTTCAAGGATCCCCCCAGGAGCAGAGAGCAGCCTAGCCCAAGGTCACGTGCCTTCTCAGGGGAGCCCACGCTACTGGCCGTCCATGTGAATATAAAGAACGTGAAGATCTAGCCGTGCTAGTGCAGTGTGACACGACACCGAAGGGCCACTCTAGCTCCAGACTTCTCCAGGGGTTTGGCCAAGTCTGTTGTCAGGCCTGCCTCCTGGCCCAACTTCCCCTTCTGCCTGCTTCTGCTTCCTTCCCCTCCTCTCTGCAGGTGTTGATCCCAAGAGCACACCTGAAAACTCATCCTGTGCCCTAGACTCCATCTCAGAGGCTGCTTCCAGGGGAAACCAACATGCAATGGCTGTGGGAAGGGCTCACCTCAGATCCTGAGAGCCGTGAGACACCAAAAGAGGCTTTTAAGGAGAGGGTGATGTGACGCCATTTGCATTTTCCAATGTGGAAATGGATGGGAGAGGTAGTAGCGGTGAATCCTTTCCTTATTCTGTCCCAGGTCGCCCACGATCAGACACCCTAGACCCTGGAATCTTCCTTAACTGGGAATATGAAGGAGAGAGATAGCAGAGAGGTGTGTGTCCTTTGGTCCTGACTAAGTCTTCAGGCTGCCTATGTCCACAAGCCCAGCTAAGCCAGTTCCTGGACTTGTGGAGACCAGGTAAGTCCCTCACCCACTGTGTGGGACATGGGGCTAGGAGATCATAAGCAAGGCCCAAACCCAGCTCCCCATGCTTCCCTCAATGTGCCCCAACCTTTCATATCTGGGCCAAAGGCACCATCACTCAACCAGGCACACAACATCATTTTAATTCCTCCAAAACAATCTTCATGTCCTGCTATCAGAGCCACAAGAATACCAGCTAACTCTCACAGAGCACTTATATACGCCAGGCACGACTTAAGAGTAGTTTTATATGAATTATAGATTATAAATATTCTAAAATTATACAACTTATAATTTATAAAGCATTACACAGAGTGTTTTACATAAATTATCTCATTGAGCCCTCAAACAACTCTGTGATGCAAGTACCATCAGTGAACCTATTTTAGAGATGAGGAAACTGAGGCTGGGGGAGACGACATTACTTGGCTAAAGGCACACAGCTAGTAAGTGCATGAACCTTCAGAGAAATGCAAGCAGTCTCATTCCAGGGCTTACACCTACAGCCAGCACGTCTGTCTGCTTCTCTGAGTCCCAGTGCTCTTTTCCTGACTATTCCAGCAGCCTCTTGCCTTTTTTTTTCTTCTGCTCTCATCTGCTTCTCTATCCCCATCACCCTGTGCTCCATACTGCTCCAGAATTAGCACTCTAGAGTTAAAAATTTTCTCATCTGATTATATCCTCCCCTGCTTAAACATCTTTGATAAAGAACCAAATTATTTGGAAATATTAAAACCATACAAATAACATAAATGACATGGGAAAATGTTCCAAGATATATGTTTAAGGGCACCTTTTTTTAATAGCAGGGTCTTAACTGGTCTTAACTATGTGGATAACATGAATAGGAGTAGACAAATATCCTAGAACTATCCTAGAACATTATGAGCAGTGTGGTGTCATTGGGGTTCATGGAGCAGATATGCCAAGATCTGCAAACCATTCCCAGGGTAGATGTCCAAAGAAACAACTGACACAAAGACTGTGCAGAATTTGGAAGTGTTGAATTGATATTCAATGCACATTAGATGAATGGACCTTCCTGGGACACTCTCTGAACCCCACTCTTTGGAGGAATTTGCCCATGGATGAGTTCAACGGGCAAGTTCATGTAGATCTTATTAAGCAGAAAATACCCCCTGTGCCTCAGGTAAAAGAACACCTGTGCCTCGGGTAAAAGAAGGGCTATCAGGGCTCATTGATAGGAGGCCCTGAAGAATGCCTAGGGTCCCCAGCCTCTCCTGACCTGTGGCTGCCAGACAACATGTTCCCATGGCAACAGGGGAGATGGGGAAAGGATGCCAAGAGCATCCTTCCTTTCAGTCTTGGGATTCTGTCCTGGGCTAATGAGATGGTGATGTGGGTGAAGATCTTGGCTGTTAGTGGGCAACCCAACTCGCTAGTCCAGTACCAGTCTGATATATTCATCGTCTCTAGAAACTTCTTTTCTACATTCTTTTCCAGAAAGCATTCATGTGCCTAGCTCAGTGCTATGTACTTGGGAATAATGCTTAAGATATGGCCTTTACCCCCAAGCACCTCCACTGAAGACGAATAATTGTTTCTGAAAAGGTCATTTAAAATACACTATAGTATGTGGGATTAATTTTAATTTAATTTTTATCTCACAAATTATCTCTAAACACATGAAAAGAGTAGAATCACCACTCTATTTAGCTGAAAATACAGGACATGCAATTGATTTTTCATATCTATCTCATAAATGATCTCCAAACATACGTGAAAAGGGCAAAGCCATCGCTTTAATTAAGTTGAGATGCAAAAATGCTTGGCATAAGATAGATGTTCAATAAATATTGAATGAATAAATATTGAAATATTGAATGAGTAAATGAATATTGAATGAATACTGAATAAATAAATTGAATGAACTAACCATCACGGGCAGAGACTGACTAGCTGCCCTCCCAAAACCCACCTTTTCCTCTCCGGAAGATGGCTAGACTGTATTTCCCAGAATCCTTTGCTGTTGTATAGTCACGTGACAGAGTTGTGGCCAGTGGGATGTGACAGAAGTGTTAAGTGCACA
The DNA here is from genome assembly GCF_963924675.1 of Phocoena phocoena. Taxonomy (NCBI): domain Eukaryota; kingdom Metazoa; phylum Chordata; class Mammalia; order Artiodactyla; family Phocoenidae; genus Phocoena; species Phocoena phocoena. The sequence continues at coordinate 77,194,301 of NC_089231.1, forward strand.
TCCTGACGTGGCCATTAAAAACTGCCCATGATGATCATTTGCCAGCTAAATGGAGAGGCTAAGGCTCTGGAAGGAACTTGGGTCCCTAAATGAGCATCGTTTGGTGGTCATTGGTGGAAGACATCTCACCAATGAGGAGCACCTGACTGGCCTTCCATTGGGTGAAGTCACTGAAGTTTGGGGTTATTTGTGACAGCAGCAAGCTTATCCTGCCTTACATCACTCAGCCACTCCCTATCCGTCGCCAACTTTCAGACCTACAGCTAACACCTATGGCACCTTGCTGTGATCCAAAAAAGGCACCCTTTCCCCGTGCTCACCCTGTCTGCTCTCTCTCCGTTTCTCATCTAGACTGATATCTCCCCCAACATCAGTCATCCTGTATTATCGTCATGAATTTTGCAACCTCCATATATTGCCTGTACTATTATACTCAATGATGTTTTTCATGCCAACTCGTTTTGCTGTCTAATACGTTTATTTCAAAAAGCAACTTTATATTACTCCAGTCATTGGCATCCCAGGGTCCTTTACTCCAAATAGAAAGTCACCTTGAAAATAAACACACGGAACACAAACTATTGATGCTAAATTCTAGTCAGATAACTCTGGAAGGGCTCTGGGCCTGAGGGGAGCTGTCCTTCTGTTTAAGAGAGGTTAGCAAGTGTTGGAAGAGGTAAAGCAGTCAAAGCACCGAACGAGGATTTGCTACCTGAAGAAATCCAAAGGAACGTGAAGGAATACACAATGGAATATCACTCTGCCATAAAAAGAAACGAAATTGAGTTATTTGTGGTGAGGTGGATGGACCTAGAGTCTGTCATACAGAGTGAAGTAAGTCAGAAAGAGAAAAACAAATACCGTATGCTAACACATATATATGGAATCTAAAAAAAAAAAAAAAAGGTCATGAAGAACCTAGGGGCAGAACGGGAATAAAGACACAGACCTACTAGAGCATGGACTTGAGGATATGGGGAGGGGGAAGGGTAAGCTGTGACAAAGTGAGAGACTGGCATGGACATATATACACTACCAAACGTAAAGTGGATAGCTAGTGGGAAGCAGTTGCATAGCACAGGGAGATCAGCTAGGTGCTTTGTGACCACCTAGAGGGGTGGGATAGGGAGGGTGGGAGGGAGGGAGACACAAGAGGGAAGAGATATGGGAACATATGTATATGTATAACTGATTCACTTTGTTATAAAGCAGAAACTAACACACCACTGTAAAGCAATTATACTCCAATAAAGATGTTAAAATAAAATAAAAAAAGAAAAGAGAATACGTTTTCCACTGAGTGGTTTAATGTTATATAATGTCCTGGTCCTGTATCTTCTGAAAGTCCCTCCCAAACTGAGAAACTTTGTTCTGAAGGGTCACGTAAGATGAAATGTGATCAGTTTCTGGGTCCTAAATATGTGGTTAGGATCCATGACATCTGGAGGGTCTTTGGCATTTTATCTTTTACTTTCAGCCTATCCTGCCCCGTCTCTACCAGCCCTGTCATGTAAGCTTTCAGAGCCTACGGACCTGCCCCATCTTGGTTGCAAAACCGAGATGCAGTTCCCTCCAGTTTTTCCCAGGCAGAATCATCTCTGCTCTTGTCTCTGTGCTGCCTCCCACCCCCACACCCATTAATCAGCTCCAATTTCTCTTTCTCAACAATGTCCCCCTCCTGGGTCCAAGCCACACCGTTTTTCCCAGGAAACCGAACTCAAGTGGTGGCAAAGATGACCTCCTCCAGGACACACACGGATCCCTCATGACCACTTCATCCTTGAGCGCTGTCTAAGGGGAAAAAGAAACAAATACACACACCTCACACATCAAAACCCAAAGCACTACCCAAGGAAGATTGGTGTGTGTGTCGTGTTGTGTGTGTGTATATGTGTGTGTTTCAGTGGGGTGGTGTTCTTAAATGCTCCACCAGGTTGCTTAACAAGTATTATTTTAATGACTTTGCAATTTTTTTTAAATAAATTTATTTATTTTTGGCTGCATTGGGTCTCTGCTGCTGCATGCGGGCTTTCCCTAGTTGCGGCGAGCAGGGGCTACTCTTTGTTGCGGTACGCGGGCTTCTCATTGTGGTGGTTTCTCTTGTTGAGGAGCACGGGCTCTAGGTCCACGGGCTTCAGTAGTTGTGGCACGTGGGTTCAGCAGTTGTGGAGCAAGGGTTGCTCCGCGGCATGTGGGATCTTCCCGGACTAGGGCTTGAGCCCGAGTTCCCTGCATTGGCAGGCGGATTCTTAACCACTGCGCCACCAGAGAAGCCCTGACTTTGCAATTTGATTTGCACAAAATAGAGTGTGCATTTACAAAAGATCCCCAAGGCCTACGGCAATTCTTAAAATAATAATTTAAAATATTTTAATTATGTGAAATAACAGTAATTATAATTATTATTATTCTACAACTCTGCCAGGAAGTCTGTAGCTAACCAGCCTTATGATCGTTGGTGAGTCACTTTGCCTCTCTGGCTCTTATTGCTTCAACTATAATATTTCACCTAGATGCTCCTTACAGCCCATCCAGCCCCAAATATTTATGACTTTATAATTCTATAAAGTATTTACAAAGTCACTGCCACTGGGAAGACGGCGTACAGCTCCGTCATCTACTAGCTGTGTGTCTTTGGGCAAGTGACTTGACCTCTCTGTTCCCAGTATCTTCATCTCTGTAAATAGGCATAAGGATAGTGATTACCTGGTTAGGTCATAAAGAATATTAATCGAGTTAATCCAGGTAAAACACTAGGTATGGCACCTGGTATAATGCAGTAATTAAACACAGAGCTGGAATCCAAGCTAGGTGGACTTTTCCGTGCTTCAGTTTCTCTACCCATCATATGGGGCTGCATACGGCATACCCCTCACAGAGCTGTTGTGAGGACTGAGTGAGAGCAGTGAGTGGCACACGGTCAGCCCTTTGGATGCAGTTGTTATTATTACTGATGTTGCTGCGGTGGCTGTTGTTATTTCCATGACTCTGGCCCTGAGACCAGAAGAGGTGATTCCCCTCAGGTGACAGGGTTCCTCCTACAGAGGTTTAGATTCTTTCAAGACTGGAAATTTCAGAAACCCAGAGATAAATACAAAACCATTGCAACAGGGCCCTGCTCAACATCCTGGCTTTCCTGGGCAGCTCCCGAGGCAAGGTGGGAGCCGGGTGGGAGGGAGGGAGGATAGAGCCCTAGAGCAGGAAGGGCTGGGAGTTCATTACTGCCCCGCTGAAGATTCCAGGAAGACTAATAGGGCCCCCACAGCCCCAGAGATGAACAAACACAATCTTTGTGGTGTGCCTTTGTTAAGTAACTAGGGCAAACTCTGTGTGTGTGTGTCTGTCTTCCTTCCTTTTATTCTACTAATGAAAGAGAAAGAGAAGAAAGATTTCCCTTTAGAAAATCAGGAGACAGGGGGAAAGCCTTAAATGCTGAAACCCCAGAGGGCATCTTTGGAATCTACCCACACAAGGCAAATTCCTTGTCTCTCTAAATCCTTCCAACTGCTCCACGGGCCAGGTGTTGGCGGCTAAGTTAACGACTGTCACACAGGAGATGAACAAGTTCAAGTTGGATCTCGGGACCGTGACTGTCAGAGTCAAAGAGAGAGAAGGTCTTCATTTGGGCATGTTCCAAGAGGTTGCCTGGGAGAGGCATCTGGGGACAGGGAGGTTTGACAAAACAAGAAAGCCAGGTAGCACTTTATAGCAGAAGCTCTGGTCTTGAACCCTGAGTTCTTGTTTCAGGTCTGATGCTCATCTGCTGTGTGACCTCGGGCAGGTCCCTTCCCTTCTCTGGGCTTTGATTTCCTTGTCTGAAGAATCAAAAAGTCAAAACAAATGGCATCTGGGGTCCCCTCTAGTCCTATCTTTTTGTGCTGAGGAAGTTGGACCAAGCTTTGAATCAGCCTCTGGGATATCATATTGAGAAGGCATTTAGAGACAATTATAGTGAACACTTCTCAGTGATGTTAATCCATATCCATTTACTATGGTGCCATGTTTCACCAGGCGTCCTTTTATGGGACACATAATAGATTATTCTAGTGTATGCTTTTCCCATGCGTGGGTTCAGAGAAGGGATCAGAACCCTCGGTGATAAAGACTTAGCATGAAAATATTGCTCTGAGCGCCAGAATGCAATTTTTTAAATGATCACCCATTTACCCATTCATCCATAACACCACTCAATCATCCATCCATCTGTATATGCATGAATGCTTCCATCATCCATTCATTAACGAATCCATTCATCAGTTTATTCCTGTATCCATGCATCCATACGTTCACCCATTCATACATATACATACACGTGTTCATCTATCTATTCAATCATCCAAACTTCCATTCATCCATTGATCAAGTCATACACACATACATACATATATACACCCATCCGTACATGCATCCACCCTCTCGTTTATGCATCCATAAATCCATCCAAATATCCATTCATCTATTCATACACATACCCTTCCAACCATCTAGCCATCCATCCATCCATCTATCCATCCATCCATGTACTTATCCATTCATTCATGAACCCATACATGCATATATAACTACATACCTACCTACCTACATACATACCACACAGCCTCCTATCCATCACTTATCCATCTATGCACCCATTCATTCATTTATCCATTCAGTGATGAACCGTCATCAATTCATCCATCCATCCATCCATCCATCTATCTGCTCTCTGCGATGCCTTCAGATAGAGAAGACCTTCGTCCATTCCTTTAAGGAGCTCACTATTTAGTGATGGATAGACAAGAGTACAGATATTTTCAAGAGACTGTGCAAACTCCTATGACAGGAAGTAAAGAGACAGAGGTGAGAATGGGGGAAAATATGTTGATAACAATAGCTACCAACTAAAAAACCATTTCTTTATGCCTAGGTCATTGCTCATTGTTCACACCAGCTTCAGGAGCTGTATACCGTAATCTTCATTGTGATGATGAGGAAACTAAGACTTAAAGAGGTTAATTAATTCTCCCATAGCCACATAGCAGGTAAGTAATACAGCTGAGACTCAGACAGCCCTGTCTGAGAGCCAAGACCCCTTTTCCCATATTCACTCATTCTACAGGAAGAATAAAGTCAGAAACTTAAAGAACTCATTAGAAGCCTCAAGCCAGAAGGGACCTCCAAAAACCTCCTGTCTTGGCAGGTAAACTATATCACAGGGGACAGGTGAAGGACCATTTCCTTTTTAAAGGAATGGAGATTCTAACACCCTGTAGGAGGTAGAATAATGACCCCCCTCCAAAGATGTCCATGTCCTAATCCCCAGAACCTGTAAACATGTTACTTGACATGTGGCAAAAGGGACTTTGCAAATGTGATTATGTTAAGTATTTGAGGGGGAAGAAGATTATCCTGGATTATCCCAGGGGGCTGACTGTAATCACCAGGGCCTTATAAGAGGCTGAAGAGAGGGTCAGAGTCAGGGAAGGAGATTTGAAGATGGAAGTAGAGGTCAGAGATCTGAGTGCGACGAGCCAAGGAATGCAGATGGAACACAGAAGCTGGAAAAAAAAAAGCAAGTAAATGGATTTTTCCCCGCAGCCTGCAAAATAAAAAGAAGCCTGCTGATACCTTGATTTTGGCCCAGTGAAACTGATTTCAGACCTCTGACCTGAAGAACTATGAAATAATAATACGTTTGCATTGCACTGAGCCCCTAAGTTTGTGGTAATTTGTTACAGCAGCAATAAGAAACGAATACACACCATTTTGGTGTATACTACCATCATCAGCATCTCCTTCCCCAAGAGTCAAGAAAGACATTTTTGTATTTGAGAGCAGCATCCCTTCTGATTTTGTTTCTTAGAGAATAAACACTGAATAACTATTTTTATAACGGCATTATTGAGATACAATTCACATACCACCAAATTTATCTATTTCAAGTATACAATTCCATGGTTTTTAACAGTATATTCACAGAAATGTGCAACCATCACCACAATCAATTTTAGAACCTTGTTGTCACCTCAAAAAGAAACTCTGTACTCTTTAGCTATCACTTCTCCAACCCCCATCTCTCCCCCAGCCCTAAACAACCACTAAGCTACTTTCTGTCTGTATAGATTTCCCTGATCTGGACATTATATATGAATGGAATCATATAATATGTGGTCTTTTTTGACTGGCTTCTTTCACTGAGCATAATATTCACAGGGTTCATCCATGTTGTAGCATGTGCCGGTACTTTATTCCTTTTTATAGCTGAACAATATTCCATTATATGGATAGACCACATTCAACTTATCCATTCATCTCCTGAAGAACATTTGGGCTGTTTGACCCTTTGGGCTATTATAAATAATACCACTATAAACATTTGGACAAGTTTTTGTGTGAACGTATGTCTTCATTTCTTTTTTCATTTCTCTTGGGTCGTCTCATTTCATCCCATTCTCCTCTAATACCTAGAGATGGAGTTGCTGGAGCATATGGTAACTCTGTGTTGAATCGTTTGAGGACCAACCGAACTGTCAGAGTGCTGTGGCATTTCACATTCCCACCAGCAGTGTAGGAGGGTTCCAATTTCTCTACAGCTTCCCCAGCACGTGTTATCTGTCTTTTTTGATTCTAGTCCTTCCAGTAGCTGTGAAATGGTATCTCACTTTGATTTGGATTCCCTGATGACTAACGATATCAAGCATATTTTCATGTGTCTTTTTGCCATTTACGTATCACCTCCTTGGAGAAATGTCTATTTAGATTCCTTGCCCGCTTTTTAATTGGGTTGTTTGTCTTTTATTGAGTTATAAGAGTTCTTTATATACTCTGGATACCAGTCTCTTATCAGACATGTGATTTGTCAATATTTTCCTATTTATCAAGTATTAATTACATATTGATATTTCTTACGTATTAATTAAATATTTCAAATATTTTCTCCTGTTCTATGACTTGTCCTGCAAAGTGAAAATGTTTAATTTTGTTGCCTGTGCTTTTATCTATCTTTTTTGTTGCTTGTGCTTTTGATGTCTATTAGATAATTATCTAAATAGGAGAATGATATATGTGAAATATTAGGACAGGCACGGTCTAGCATATTGTAAGTGACTGATCAATAGTGAGCTGCTATTATTAATAATGTAAGGAGGCTCTAATCCAGTATTTGATACAGGCACCTGCATAGACATTCTCCCACTGATTGCTTCTAACCACCCTCGAAAGGTAGAGATTATTATCCCCCATTTACTAACAAGATACCCACGACCTGAGAAGTTAAATGATGGTTTAGGTGATTAAGCCAGGATTCTCACCCAGCTCCTTGCCAGACCCCAAGCCTGGCACTCTTCCCAGTATTGAACAGTGGCCTCAGCACTCTTCTAAGCCCTCTGGGCCAACAAAAGACAAACCTTAACTTTGCTGAGCCTGGAGTCTATGCCTGCAAAATAGGGAAATGGTTAAAGTTCCTAGAACGTTGATGTGAGGATTTCCAGAAATCAGTCATCCAAGTAGGGGCTCAATAAATATTTAAGTTAGTGGAGTGTGCTGACATTATTGTCTTTTAGGGTGAGGGCCTTAGAAACACAAGATGAAAGTCCAAGGAGGCCCGAGGATGAGAGCAGGTGTATCCCGGAGGTTTAGAATGCCACCTTGGGACCCAATCTCTGGATTCAAATATCAGCTTGGCAACCTCCTAGCTTGTGCCTAGAGATAAGTCACTTTGTGTCTTTGACCCACACTTTTCCACATGTTAAAAAGGGATGGAAATAGGGTCTGTTTCCAAGGGTTGCAATGAAGATTAAATGACTTCATGTACCGCACTAAGTGCCTAGAACAAGGCTGGGGAAAGGGAGGCTCATTGTGAGGGTTTATTCTCAGTAATGCAAGGGGCCAGGCCAAGGGCACCCCAAAACCTCAGAACACGCCATGCAAGTGTTTTCTGAGGACGACCAGGCACGATGCATCCAGCACCCACAGCGGGGAAGCTGAGTGTATCAGCTATTACGCTGCCGTCAATAGCTGCTGGTGTCATGGCCTCGGAGCCTCCTGCCTTATACATCAGAATCCATTTCACTCCCATGAGCACGTGAGCATTCAGGGAAGAAGGCGGCGGGCCTCATTCTGTGGCTGAAAAGACTCCAGCAACTGCCCCAGCCCCAACACACACACACACACACACACACACACACACACACACACACACACACTCCACCAGGAACCAGCCATTGTGGGATGCAGCTGAACTTTCTACTGTTCCTATTTGAGCAGCATGACAAGCGATTGCTTCCCAGGCCCTATTTATGGCCGTTTTGTTTTGCAGTAGTTGGCGAGGGCGCGGGTAGCAGACGGATACTGCTGTTTTCCAGAAAGTCTATTTAAAAAACAGAACGCCATAACGCGTTGGCTTTGAAACAATGAGGATAAACATACGAGGTCGGTGATATTTTTCTCTTCATTCGTTTGGACTTTTGTTGAAACCCAAATCTGAAACAACCATGAACGTAGATATCCCATTGTAGAGACAGGCACCCCCCCCCCATCGCTTTATTTGTTAAAAAGATTCAAGAAAGAGAGACCTTCAATATTTGAATCAGCTCTCTGATGAAATCTCTATGAACATCCACACTTGCCCTCAGAAGGTCTTGCAAAATCACAATTAGTTCACTTGACGTATAATTGTGTAGGGCCATCTAGCTCATGGGGCAGGTAGAACAGGAATCAAATTTTAGCTCTGTCTTTTACTAACTATGACAAGCATTTTAACCCTTCTGAGCCTCAGTTTCTGTAAACCAAAAGATAATAAGATTTGTTTTCATGTATTCATCCGTTCACCTATTCAAATATTTTTTTGAGCACTAATTTGGGGCCGGGTAGCATTCTAGGCTCTGGATATAGAGCAGTGAACAAAACAGACACAGATTCCACCCTCATTCTTGTGCAGGAGGAGAGATCATGAACAAAACAAATAAGAAAACTGCATAGGAGGTTAAATGAAGAAAAACCAGAGCAGGGAAGGGGGATTGGGTCAGTGAGACTCTGTGTGTGTGTGTGTGTGTGTGTGTGTGTGTGTGTCTGTCTGTCTGTCTGTGTCTGTGTGTTGGAGTGGGTTGGGGGTGGGGGGGAGTGGTTAATACAGTGATCCAGAAGGGCCTCACTGAGAAGGTAACATTTGAGACAAGATCTAAAGGAGGTAAGAGAGCAAACCATGCAGATACCTGGGCAAGAATGTTTCATGCAGAGGGAACAGCATGTGCAAAGGCCCTGAGGTAGGAGTGTGCCTGGTGTATTGAAGGAGCAGCAGGGAAGCCAGGGGTGGGGACTGTGGGGGGGGGTGTGAAAGGCTGAGGAGGAGAAGAAAAGGTCAGAGAGCTAACATTATGAAGCGTTCTTGAGGATTAAATCATTGCATGAGTCACATACGTAACAGATATACAATGACCAGATTGTAGATGGTGAACCCATGAAAATGAATGAGTGAGTGGAGACTGAATGGACATCTCATTTATCCATCCAGACGCTAGGACTCAGAGAGGTCTATTGACTTCCCTAAGTCCACTCAGCTGTGGCTCATGAAGAATTCGTGGCTAGATTTGAGGACCCTTCCTTACTACCCAACATTTACTCTTCCCTAAATTATTGACACAGATAAAAATCTTGATCATTGCCCTCCCCAATGCCAACAGTTGACATTGTGAAAAGAAGGCATCCTGGGTGCACAGGACAGCACCCCATCACAAAGAATTATCCAGTCCCAGATATCCACAGTACTGAAGTTGAGAAACTTTGGCTTAGGGGAAGAGCCCCAAATCTACAGTTTTCTGCCTCTTCGAACTCCCATTGTTTTAAACTTCATTTGGTGATTCTCAAGGGTGTGTGGGGAGCTGATAGTACAAGATTGAATGGGGGGTGGGACCCACTAGTCTCCCCACCCACTCCGGGGTTGGGCTCGGGGGTGACTCCTGGCTGGGATGAACTCAATGTATTTCCCCTTCGGGGGGATCTTTGTTGAAAGCATTAGCGTGGACTGGGGAGGGGGGGGAAGGGTGGAGCTAGGAGCGAGCACAATTTTCCAAAATAAAGTCATAGATAAGAGATTAAGATCCCTGAGACTGTTGCTGTACTGTTCACAGTACAAAGCCTTTATCCAGGGCTTTCCTAAGCATAGAGGGATAACAGATACTATCAGGGTAACACATGAAAATAATGGTATCTTAGTTCGAAAGGGTGGGTCTTCTCTTTGTAAAGAGTTCAGCACACTTCCGTCCACACTCGCCTTTCACAAGGACCAGCCTACGGGGAGACCCCGTATTAAGCCAACTTGGAAGGAGGGACTGGAATTGAGAGCAGGTTTAAGAGCTTGCCCAGTGGGAGTATTATGGGGGCAGTAAAGAAGATAACTTAGTTTTCTTGAGTCTCAGCCTATAGATTCATTCATTTATTCAACAAATATTTACCGGGTGCCTGCAATGTGTCAGGCTCTATGCTAGATCTTAGAGAGACAACTGTGGACAAGACACGGTCCCTGACCTACAGAGACTCACAAGCTAGAGAGAAAGGAAGACAAAGCTGTAGGTACAATAATATGGACTCTTCCCCTGGAGTCCAAGGACCACACAGAGTTGATGGAGGCTGTGACAGATAAGATCAGAAGTGCGTGGGAGCCAAGGGACGTATCTCCTCCATCCAGGGATTCAGGGAAGGCTTTCTGGAGGAGGTGAGATCTATGCCAGTTTCTCAACCCTGATGCTATTGACATTTTGGACTGGCTGACTTGGTGTCATGTGGACCGTCCTGTGCATTTCAGATTGTTTAACAGCATCCCTGGCCTCCACTCACTAGACGCCAATCAGTAAGTAGCACCCTCCCCGCAAAGTCGTGACAACTGGACATTGCCAAATTGTGCCCTGAACGACAAAATCACCCTCCTCCCCTCCCTCTCCTCTGCCCCCGCACCCCCAGTAAGAACCACTGGTCTAGAGAGAGGTGCGGAGAATATGCAGAAGGCAGGGTAGTAGGAGACTCTGGACCACTGTACTCTGTGGCCTTGTGCTGTGTGAGCCAATGTTATTCCAGAATCCATTGAAGCTGCTAGTAAGTGCCATGATCTGGTCTTGGTTTTCAAAACTCCCTCAGTGACTGAATGGAGGGAGGGTGGGGGCACTGTGAAGGTGGCATGCGTAACCAGAAGGAAGGTCTTCCCCAATGAATCAGTCTGGGGCCTGCAAGTGACCCCAGTGGACCTTGCTTGGCGCCAAGACTGGAGAGGGGAGCCCCTCCCGGGCCAGGCTTGGCCCCTGGGCTGACACATCCTCTCGGGCAGCAGTCCAGGCGCTGAGCCAGGGAGGAGTTCCTCTTCCAGGTCCGCTGGTTCCAGGAGACAATACCGACATCCCGGCCACCCCGTGACTCAGAGCAAAGGGCCTTTCCCTTTCTGGAAAGATTGCTCAGTTTTCAACGAGGATAACGTGTCAACCGGAGAACATCGAGACTTTACATCGGAGCCAAGGCACTATGGGAATTCTCCTGGCTGAATCCACAGAGCCAAAGGGAAGGAAGGGACCACAGGCCTGAAATCTACGATGTGCCAGGCCCAACGCTCAGCCTGTAGGACCCTGTGTTAAAACGTACAGCATATTTTCTTGTCACCTCATCTATCATACATGAATGACCATTTTTCAAGGAATTAGAATAAAGTGCACTTCGCACTAAAACTATTTTAAACTTAATTTCAATTAGGTTCCTTATTAATAACAGTGATCACTATTCTGAAGGAAGTATTGCCATCTTACAGATGAGGAAACAGGCCCTGAGGAGGGTAGTAAGTTGCCCAAAGTCACACAGCTCAGGAAACTGGGGATTCAGGGATTCAAATGCAATCTATCTAAGAATAAAATCTGAGTTTCTGTCACTTCTCACTCTTTCAAAGCTCTTGACACTTCACACATAAACATTTAAGACTCTAGATATTAACACTTCTTCAAATTCTGGGTGTTGGAATTATGAGGAGCTATAATTCTCTTTCTACTTGATTTTTCCAATTTCTCAAAAAAAAAAAAAGCCTTCAGACCTATGCTACAAAGTCCGTACTGTTATTATTCCCATCTTATTTTTTTTTTAATTTTTTTAACGTCTTCTTTGAATTCGTTACAATATTGCTTCTGTTTTATGTTTTGGTTCTTTCGTCGGTGAGCCATGTGGGATCTTACCTCCCAGACCAGGGACTGAATCCTCACCCGCCACATTGGAAGGTGAAGTCTTAACCACTGGACTGCCAGGGAAGTCCCTATTCCCATTTTACAGATGAGAAAATCAAGACTCAGAGGGGCCTTCTACTTAGGAAATGGCGGAAGTACAATTCAGAGTGGAGTATGTCTGGCTCCAAAGCCCTCAGAGAACACAGCATGATTTTAGTCCCTGCCCACACTGTGGGCTGCTTTCTCCTTGGGCTGCGGCGGCCTTGACAGCCGCAACCAGCAGGAAGGTCACGGGCAAGACAGCAGCACCTGAACCCACTGCTTTTCTTCCCTGGAAAACAGCAGGGCTTTTATGCAGCGCCAGGCAAGTATCCAGGGCTCTTGATGTGACCTTGGGAACCCTCAATAGGAACCGGCTTTTCTCTCACTCCCCTACATTTTCAAACCTGCAAACTCTTCTGAAAACTCAGGCATCAAGGAAGGTCACTGGGACAAAGGCACCCACTGTGTGTTTTCAAGAAGGATGTGCCAGGATTCTCCCTGCGTCAGCGAAAGCCATCACCTTAGATTGCTACAAGATCAAATCATTCCCCAGCTGAAAAGACTCCACTTTTTTTTTTTTTTTTGGTATCAGATGCAAATTCCTTATGTAGCCCCTCTGACTTGGCCTGGCCAAAACTTCTACGCTTCTTCCCCTTTCTGGCCACAAACACCCACACCCATGAATATCCATGGTCCTCTGCACTTCCCGTTCTCTCTGCCTGAGACACTGTTCTCTCCATTCATCACTGGTTCCATCTCCTCCCCAGCTTTGATCGGGCTGGTAGCAGGGAGCCATACAAGGTTCTAGAACAGAGGAGTAGAAAGAGAAAGAAACTAGCCTTACTGACCACCTACATCGGGGCTGGCAGTGTGTGGTATTTAATCGAATTCTTCCACCATTCTCTTAGGCAGTGTTATAGATGAGAAAATGGTGGTTTGAAGAGGGATTGTCCTGCCCAGAGCCAGCCAGTTTCCAACAGCAGAGGTGAAATTTAAACCTACTCTGCAGTCTGCCTAATTCCCTTCCCCTCTTTACATCCATGGTCAGAGCCCTTTGAGTCACGAGCTTGGGAAACTCTGGGAAGCTCAGCTCTGGGGCGATTCGTTGTCCCAGTGGGAGCCGGCAGCCTTCACAAAGCGTCATTAACCTCCCAGGAGGCAGAATGCACCAGGGATTTGGACTTCTTACTCAGCCAGCCCATTGACTGGAGAATAAAAGAGCAAAGGCACCTAGGAGCATAAATCCATCCAGTGTATCTGGGGATTAAGAGCCTCTTAGCATCCCTGCTACCTGTAATTAGAGCCCCCAACGAACGGGAATGCTGGTGATGGGGGAGAAGAAAGGATACGACCAGTAAGTGACACGGGAGTCTTTTCAGCATGGTTTATGGCCCTACCTCAGCCCTCCCCAAACAACTTTCTGCCTGATCTCTGTCACCCCTGGCTCCAGGGGCAGCTGTCCTTCCATGTTATCTGCAGATCAGCTGAAGAACCAAACAAGGCTTAAATTCCCACCCAGGGCTTGTTGGTGGATTACGGTAAGACTCCCAGACATCACATGGGGGCCTAGAGCGGAGAAGGTGTGTGACCTTTGATGGAGCTGTCAGATGACCCCGACAAGTCCAGAAAACACCACTCGGCAGGCCAGATGCTCGCAAAAGCGCAGAGGCAGGGAGCGGTCCCTCCTCTTCCGGAACTCCAGCGCACCAGCATAAGCTGATGTCTTACTCTCTCATCCAATCATACGGACTACTTAGGACACCTGCATGCCTGGGCCACACGAAGCTCTCCACGGCAGGGTTGGCAAACTTTTTCTGGAAAGGGCCAGAGAGTAAAGATTTCCTACTTTGTTGCAACTCTTTGACTTTGCTGCGGTGGCACAAATCAGCCGTAGGCAATATGCAAATGAATGAATGAATGAATAATGAGTGGGGCTGTGTGCCAGTAACATAGGCAGTGATCCCCATTTAGCCCATGGGCCACAGTTTGTCAACCCCTGCTTTACAAAGCATGTGAGATCCTCACGTAAGTGTATCAGCGTTTCATGAAATCATCTTTTGTCCAAGGTAGAAAGAAGGTCCTTCTTCAGGGGAAGATTTTCCTGAAAAGGTGGATGAATATGGCTTGGCATCCTTCCGATGACCTACTTTTCCCGGGCCAGGTTAAAACCACATGGACACCTTGCCTCGCTAGAATCTGGAATTGCAGGTCTCTTCTTGGCCGCACCCCCGATGTCTAGGAAATGCCTGGCACGTAGGAGGTGCTCGATGAAATAATTGTTGAATGGATAAATCTGCTGAGCTTCTGGCTACAACTCAAACCATTCTGGGCAGGCTTTTTCCACCCACTCAGTGGTAACCTTGCTGGTCCAGCCTGGTGTGTCCCAGGAGCTTTGAAAAGGGTTCCAACTGGAGTTCTCATGAGTGGCAGCCGCCCTGGATGAGGCCACTTAGGCAAGCTAGAAATGCTCTTCCCTCTTTCCTCCGTTGGCTAAAGCGGCTGTTAATCACTACCCAGAGATATAAATTGGTAAGTAGAAAACACCCCAGTGAACATTTCCAGGTGAATCATTCTGTGAATGTTCCATCTTTAATTCCTTATTAAAAGCAGACCAGATTTTCCTAATTGGTTACAGTGAACATGTGTTACATTTGTAATTTAAAAAAAAAACCAACCTTTTCATGTGCAAACAAGGATAGAAAAGCAGGAAGAATTTTCCTCTAAAACATTTGGTCAGGTTTCTCAAACTTCGGAGTGGTTCAGCATCACCTGCATACTTGTTAAAAAATACCAATCCCCAGGTCCACCCCGTAGCAGCTCCTCTGTGATGGCTCTGGGAATCTGCATTTAGAAGACGTGTTCCCTTGAATCAGCTTCTACCGATTGCTGCAGCTTTTAAAAGGACAGTGCAAGGCACCAGAGCCCACCCTGCCCCCAGAAAGAGTCCATATTTTGAAAAGGAGAAAATGGACGTCCTGTGGCTGTTATGGAGGAATCCAGTCTGTGAATTAGAATTACCTGTGAAGGCCTTTGACCCTCCCAGTTTTCTCTCTTATCTGCTAGGTCGCCTATTTGCTCTGTTTCCAAAGTGAACAGAGCTGCCTCCAAGTCAAAAGTATCTTAGGCTGTTTAATTACTGTAATTGCCACCCCAGGCTGTAGATTTTATGTTAATGCTCTACCAGGTGATTCATGTGGTAACTTACACACTGAAGATTTCACCAAGATTTACCTTTTAATCCTAAAAACTCACTCAAGACACTAATGCCCACACCCCCAGCCCTGGAGCAGCTGGAAGTGAATTACAGGGAGGCCTAGGGACCTCACACAATGCCTCCTCCAATTCCTGTCCGCACCTTGATTTCCTCCTTGTCATCTGTCCTCGGGCGATCCGAACTCTCCCTTCCCTGTGACAGGCAGAGCCCTACTTGCGGAAAAATGCCCTGGCCAAGTCATCAACTCCCAGGGAATAGAGACAAAGGACTCAATCTTCACCTCGCAACAGCTGTCCCCACATCCATGGAGGAGCCTCCTGGCAGAAGCCTCCAGATTCATCTCCCAAATCACTACTTTGATCACGCTTGTCACAGCTCAAACACCTTCGTGGCTCCCACTGGCCACAGCTTTAAATCCACGCCTTTTAAGCTGACTTTCACAGCCCAGCCCTGCTCTGTTATCTATCTCTGCATAACAAATCAACTATCATGTATTATTCCTGTGTCTCCGGGAAGCAACCGGGCTCAGCAGGGCAATGTGTACATAGAGTCTCTCATGGCCTTGGAGGATCAGTGGCTGGCGCCGGGGCCACGGTGAAGTCTTCTCCACCTGCACATGTGGTACCTGGGCTGGGAAGACTTAAACAGTGGGGGCTGGAACAGCTCAGCTCCTTGGACAGCTCTCTCTGTTCTTTGTGATCCCTCCACGTGTTCTCTCCAGCATGGCAGCTTCACGATACCCCGACATTGTATAAGATGGCTCAGAGCTCCAAAGGTGGATGACTCAAGAGGGAGGGCCAGGCAGAAGCTGCATCTCCCTTTACGACCTAGCCTCCAAAGTCACGTAACATCATTTCCATCGCAAGACGCAAGGATCGCCTATATTCGAGGCAAGGAAATGAATATCCACCTTTTGATAGGAAGAGAGTCAAAGAATTTGTGAGTGTGTTTTAAAACCACTGCAAGCCCCAAACTCCTTTTCAGCTATATGGGGCAGGATTTCACTTTTCAGGAGGGCTATCTGCCTCCAGTCAAACTGCCCTACTCGTTATTTTAAAACCACACTCAGGGCTTCCTTGGTGGCGCAGTGGTTGAAGATCCGCCTGCCGTTGCAGGGGACACAGGTTCGTGCCCCGGTCCGGGAAGATCCCACATGCCATGGACTGGCTGGGCCCGTGAGCCATGGCCGCTGAGCCTGCGCGTCCGGAGCCTGGGCTCCACAAGGGGAGAGGCCACAACAGTGAGAGGCCCGCATACTGCAAAAAAAAATTTAAAAAAAAAAAAAAAAAAAAAAACACACTCAAAACTTGCCCTCTCGAGTCCTCCATTCACCCTATTATCTCTGCAAGGAATGCTCCCATTTTGGCCCCTTGATCCCGCAAAGCCCATCTCACCCATAGGTCTCCCCCTTATAAGTTCAGTCTCTTGGGACTTCTCTGACCATCCAGTGGTTAAGACTCCGTGCTTCCACTGCAGGGGGAGTGGGTTCGAAGGCCGGTCGGGGAACGAAGATCCCGCATGCCGCACAGTATAGCTCAGTCTCTTTCTTTTTTTTTTTTTTTGCGGTACGCGGGCCTCTCACTGTTGTGGCCTCTCCCGTTGCGGAGCACAGGCTCCGGACGCGCAGGCTTAGCGGCCATGGCTCACGGGCCCAGCCGTTCCGCGGCATGTGGGATCCTCCCGGACCGGGGCACGAACCCGTGTCCCCTGCATCGGCAGGTGGACTCTCAACCACTGCGCCACCAGGGAAGCCCTCAGTCTCTTTCTTATGCCAATTATTCATTGTAAAATTCTGTTGGCAATCAGTTGTTCTGTGCTTTGTGACATCTATTCCCATCTTGATGTTTGGTTTAAATCTTTTAGGATTTAATTTCTCATGTGGATACTTTACGTCCTTAGTTGGCTGGCCAAGTCTTCATCATAATCACCATCTACAGGGCACTTGCTACGGGTCTGGCATAGTATCGATAATTGGTCCACTGACAACAGTCGCTAAACTTTTCTGGACAAGAGGCTGGAAACACAGGGATTAGTAACTTGTTTTACTGATGAGAAACTAAGGCACTGACAGGTTACCTCACATGGCCAAGTTCACATAGGCTCGGAAGCTGCAAAGCTAGAACTCAAGCCCATTTCTCCGTATTCCAAAGCCTAAACTCTTATCCCCTTGGTTGACCCATCTCTTACTTTTTATCTGTATGTCCTCTATCATCTCACTCCGGCCACTCAAAGAGCATTGTCAATTTGATTTTAAGGTGTCTACCTTGATTTGATTTTAGTTTCTTTACCTGGGGCTTGGGAACAGTGTCAGACGTAAGCCGAGCATAAAGGAGTTTCTTAGGAATAAATTAAAGTGTACCCAGTTAATAGTGTGGGTTTGACACAGAAAGATGACTTGAGTTCCAAAAAGTACTGTTGCAAAGACTTTGGAATTAATTCTTGGGTCTTCTCCTGGGTCCTGAGTTGCCTATATTGCCTGGTCCAAACCCTTCCCAGCTACATCTTCCCACTTCTCAAAGACGAACACCACTTTCTTACACATTCTTCAAGCTTCAGCTTTTCAGAGAAGTCTTACAAACCCCCCGATCCACCACCACCCTTCCCTTCGAGCCTAGATCAGTTCCCCCATTACGCCCTGCTGCAAGGTGAATTATGTCTCCTATAAAGGTATGTTGAAGCCCTAACCCCAGGAACCTGTGAATTTGACTTTATTTGGAAACAGGGTCTTTGCTGATGTAATCAAGTTAAGATGCAGTCATAAGGTGGGCCCTAATCCTGTATGACTGATGTCCTTGTAAGAAGGTGAGAAGTGGCACACGGGGAAAATGCCATGTGACAACAGAGGCAGAGCTTAAAGTGACGCAGCCAAGGGTTATCTGCCGCTACCGGAAGCTGCAAGAGGCAAGGAAGGGTTCTACTGTCCAGGCTTCAGAGAAAGGAGGGCCCTACTGACACCTTGGATATGGACTTCTGGCCTCCAGAACTGTGAGAGAATAAATCTTTGTTGTTTTAAGCCACCCAGTCTGTGGTTCTTTGTTACCACAGCTAGGAAATGAATACACACCCTATCCTACAGTATTTCTTGGATGACCATCTTCCAGGTAAGTGTCAACCCTATGAGAGCACAGTCCTGCCTTGCCTGCTGTCATACCCTCGGAAAGCACACAGTAGGACCTCAATAAATAGTCCTTACCTGCGTGTACGGGTGGACGTTCCTCCTCTCCACGTCGGTTGAACATTATCCAGACCCGTCACTGTTTATGTCACCCCAGAACCACATAGCCATGGATGGTACCCATTTGGCTGGATCCTTCTCTCACTGGGACACACCGTGAATTCAGAAGGGCCTGGAGACTTGTGTCTGCCCCATCTAACCGTCTTAATCCCCCTGCTCAAGGATACCCTGAGGATCATCTCGGCCCCGCCCAATAAGCGCCTCACCCTCTGAGTAATTAACTAATGGGTGGTTAGAAGTCATTAGACGCCTATCAGAGTTGAACAGCCAAGACCTCTTTGGAAGTCTTAAAACAGAGATTATTGACGCCGCACAGGCCTCAAAGCCAGGGAAATAAACCTAAAAACTCCATGGACTGAATCAAACTCCTTGCCTCAAATGGAAGAAGGCACAGGCTCCCAGCATTCTTATAGCCTGAGCTGTGTTCCGCCGCTAACCTCTCTCCTAAATTGTGCATCCAAGATAGACCATTATTATAATGAGATACCTCAGCCAGGAATGTTCTGGGTTTCAGCTGAAAGGTTTTCTTTCTGACTGCTGTGCTCACAGGCACTGCCTTAATTTGGGGGAACTTCCCCTTGGCCATCTTGAAAAGACTTCGACAGGTCTCTTTCTATTCTATTTAACTTGCTTCATTTCGGCGTTTGGGTCAGCGTGCCCCATCCTAATGATGATGAAAACTGGAAAAGATGCGGCAGCCCCAAGAAAGGATTAAGGAAAGAGCCATCATTTTAGTGAGGGAGACATGGGAGCGAAGCCTCAGCTTCTAGAAGGTCCCGTGTCTTCCTGCCCTCTGGGAGACAGAGCTGAAGGGAAGAGGTTAGACCTGGATGTTTGCAGCCTCTGGACCCTCCGGGCCTCCTGGTTAGAACTGTGAGTTATAATGGTCATCACACAGGGCTGTCCCAGGAGGCTCTGACTTTAAGAGGAGTGTTAAAGTTCAGTGCTAAATTCTGAAATGCTGAGAGCTCAGACTTAAGGGAGGCCGAGTGACTGGAGGCCTGGTCAAGACTTGAGGAATAAAGGGCTTGCAGGCTAGCTGGCCATTTGAGGTCCTGTTTACATGTTGTCTGCACGTCTCTTCCAGCCTCCATCCCGGGTCTCAAACTGGCGGTCCCTGGACCAGCTCTGGCCCTCACACATGTTTGGTTTAATCTGCCCAGTGCGTGTTGGTTTTATATTTTTTAATGCAATTTTACGAACTGGTCAAGATTTTAAAAATGAGAAATTCCACACTAAAATTTCCAGTTCCTCTTGAAAAATCAGAAAATCTAGTCCGATAAGCCGGTATCTCCTGTCCCCAGTTAGGTGGAGAATACCCACCCTTACCCACCTAACTCACTCCTCTCATAGGCCTGGCTCTGGTGAACAGATAGTTTGGGACACCCCACCCCCAAACATTTAACCCCTAGGCAACATTGTCCTCTCATATATTCTACAGTAACAAAGCAAATGTCACCCTTTCCACAAAGACTCTCCACCCCACCAGACAGAAAGATTCCCTCCTAGTCCTGTTACAGGTTTGTGTTTCATTTGCCTAACTCATTTGGGTATAGATCCTCCCCTCCATCCGAGTTATCTGAAATAACTCCATTCATCCCTCATGCTGAGCCACAGGTGTCACCTCCTCCATGAAGCCTTCCCGGACAGTTCCTTCCTGCCCCTCCAAGATAAGTTAAACATCCTTCCTTTGTGCAGCCATTAGCAGTCTGTTTCCCCCCATCCAGGCTCCTAGCACCCTGCATCAAAATGTCTGTTTCTTCTCTGTCTCCCCTGCTGACCAATGGGGGCTGCGTATGAATTCTATAAACTCAGCATGAAGCTCGGAACCTGGCACCTGGGAGGGTCTCTGAAAGTGTTTGAAGAGAGAGAAAGTGGGACGGAGAGGAAGAAGGGGGTCTTTGCTCAGGACAGTCAGAATGCTGACAGCAAAAATGCATAATAATAATAATAGTAGGTAGTAGTAGTAGTAATGATAATGATAGCGCCTAACACCTACGGGGGCGGGGGCTTTCCATGTGAGTCTTTCACAAATTAACTCATTGTGTTAGCTTAGGTCTTCTGGGAAGCAGATGCCTAGGTGGAATCACAGTCAAGGGATTTGCCGGGATGCCTGTGGAGGATGGAGGGTCAGGACACAGAAGGAGGCAGGGGCAGCATGCAGACTACAGTGGGGTCTGACCCCTGGGACGGGAGAGGGGGAGGAAGTAGAGGGACTGGGCAGGAATTGCCTAAGACTGCAGCTCTGAGAAAGTCTCAGCCAGGGTGACAGGGAGTGCCCGACAAGGACCCCTGGTACAGGAGTCCCGAGCTGGGCAGGAGGGGCCTGGCTGTAGCAGCTCAGGCACGCACAGTCATTGGCTGGGGGCAGCCCCGTGGACAGCGTGCCTTCGGCGTGAACACTGCGGTGGAACTGAAGACGGGTCAGCTGAGGGCTGTCAGCCAGCCCCTCCTTAACAGCTGGGAGGTCCAGCCCCACTGCTGCAGCACCTGCTTCAAACTCATGAGAACACCTGAAGAGCCATTGTTCTTATGGCCCTTTACCAGAGGATGAAACCTGGCCTTGGCAAGGTGGGTGATGTGCCCTAAGGCCACACACACACACACACACACACACACAGCTCTCAAAGATGGAAGCAGATATCAATACCAGACCAGCTGGCTCCCACTTGTGTGTGTCTGTAGCCACCCTGCCCTGGGGTTCAGGGATCTCAGCAACCCTTGGAGAAAGACAGTGATGGTTTAGGGTGCGGGCTGACGGCTCAAGGTACATTTTACCGACGGAGAAGGAGTATGAGACTGTGGGCCGGGAGCTGACTCGTCCATCCCGGAGTGAGGCCAGCAGGCAGGCCCAGGACTCCTGGCTTCTCTCTGTAGCCCAGAGGAAGGAGACTCAGAGGCATCAATGCTGGGGCTTAACAGAAGGTGGATTTCCACCGGCTCCTTGTCAACCCCTCTCTCCCCACACCCCGATAACGATAACACCAGCCAACGCCTCAATAACAACTTTTATGTGCCGGGACTGTCGAAGCATTACATCTTTGCACTCCGTTAACCCTCCGGCAGCCCTAGGGTGGAGGCACTTTTCTATTCTCCCATTTCACAGAGAAAATTGAGGCGCAGAGAGGGGAAGATGCTTACCCAAGGCCACAGCTTTGTAAATGGCGAAGCTGAGATGCAAGCCCATTAGGCCCTACTCTTAAGGGCTCCGCTACCTTCAGCAAAGCAAGTACAAAGAATGTATTTGACGTACGTGTGTGTGAACAACAGCATCTTTGGAAAATGGTGGTTTTTATTGAGCTGTGAAATACAGCTGTTGCTCAAATGCAGAAGCTTCCTAAAGACGCCGTCTTCAGCACAGCCTCCCGGCCCCCCTCCATCCACACCCCCACACCCACACCCCCGATTGCAAGCCCCGGGGGGCGGCAGGGGCTGGTGCCACCCGGCCTCCGCTCAGGTCAGGTGGCTGGGGCAGGATCGGGGCGGGGTCGGGCGGGCGCCGGGCTAGTGGGGCGCGGGTCCAGGACGCTCGGCCGAGCGGCGGTCACCGGCCTGCGTGCGAAGCCGAGGCCGCGCCCGCACGCCCCTGCTCGCGCCGCGCCTGCCGCCGCCACCACCCGCCCGGCCGCCCGGCCGGCCACGGAGCGGCCGCCGCAGACTCGGCGGCGCCAGCGCACCTGCAATAAGGCCCCGCCGCCGCCGCCTTGCGCCCAAGGCCGCCCGGCCGCGCGCCGCTGATAAGACGCTGGGAGGGGGTCGCGGGGCGCAGGGGGAGTTCCCGGCCTTCTTCCGGATCGCGCTCTTCGTTGGCCGTGTCTCTCCCCAAAGGCTCTGCCTTGCCGATCTTTCTCCTGTCTGTGCCCCTCGGCTCCGTGTCACTTTCCTCTGCCCCTCCCCACCATGTGCCTGTGTGCCATTTTCTCACGTATATACCTGTCTGTGGTCACTCCCAGCCCTTTCTGTCTCACACTACCCTCTCTGTTTCTCTCTGTCTCTTACTGTCTGATTCTCTCCATCTCTCTTTATTCCCTCCTCTCTCTCTTTTTTGGTCTCTCTTTTTCTTTATGTTTTTTTTGGGGGGGGGGTTGCTTTTATTTATTTTTCTTATTTTATACATATACATTTATCTATTCCTTTTCAAATTCTTTTCCCATTTAGGTTACATAATATTGAACAGAGTTCCCTGTGCTCTACAGTAGGTCCTTGTTGGTTGTCCATTTTAAATATAGTAGCGTGTACAGGTCAATCCCAAACTCCTTAACTATTCCTCCCTCCCTTCCCCCCATATCCATAAGTTTGTTTTCTAAGTCTTGAGTCTTTCTCAGCATTGAATCACTCCACCCCTGTTTTCTCTCTTGTTCCCCTCTTTCCCTCTCTCCCTGTTGCCTGTTCCCTTTCTCTCTCTTCCTTCCCTTGCTCGCCAAATCGGTCCCCTCCGCTCCCCCCTCTCTGTCTTCTCTCAGTGTCTCTCACTGTGACTCCCCCCTCCCTCTCTCCCCCTTCTCTCTCCCTCTCTTTCCTTTTCCTCTTTCTGAGTCATTCCTTGCCTCCCTCTCTCCCTCCCACCCCCTCACCCCATCTCCCTTTCTATTCCTTGACCTGCATCTCCCTCCTTTCTCCCTCTGCCCTCCCCCCCCCCACACTCTGGCCTCTCCCCGACCCCACTCTCAGAGTCCTGGGCTCTGTCTCTCCGTTGCACCACCACCTGCCTGCCTGCAGGAGCTAGGCCTTCAGGGCCAGCTGGGGCAGGAACAGCTGGACCCCAGGCCGGTGGGGCTCGGCAGGTGTCCTGACATCAGTGGGCAGGGCTGTGCTCACCTGGGTGCCTTTCATCTGAGGCTCTCCACACACTTCACAAACAGTCATTAAGGCCCGCCTGGGGGCGGGTCAGGGAATATCACAGCCTGGACTGTTTGGTTATCTTCATTATTAATAAACACCCCCTCTCCCTTAAATGAGTTTAGTGCTGGGGACAGAATCTCGGCTGACGCCCAAGAGATTAAGGTCTCTCTGGGTTGCACAGGACAAAGATGACAAACTGATAGAGCAGGGACATGAGATGCTGTTGCTTCCTTCCCGCTGGGAGCTTAGGGGCTACCCGTTCTGAGAGCACTCCCCAGGTCAAGAGAGGAGGCTGGATTTCTCAGAAGAATGGGTCCCAGCCCTGTGGTCTACCAGCCAGGTAGCCCTGCCTCCAAGGAAGAAGCTAGCAGGGATCCCAGTGAAACCGCAGCCTCTCTGCTCTTGGCTAAATCAGGAGGAGTGGCAGGGAGACCAATATCCAGGCTTTATTTCAGTATTCCTTTCCTTGATCAGGTGGTACATCCAGATATTACCCATAGATAAACAGCTAGAGGCCTCAGAAGCCATAAGCATGGGCAACTCAGGAATGGATCCAGGGCAAAGCCTCTGGGCAGAGAAGGCTATGCCAAAACACATTAAGGGGCAGCAAAAGCTCTGCCATTTGAGGCAATTTAAGTCCACATTCAAGTCAATTTTCCCAACCAACATCTTTTCCCCCCAGACTCCCCAAAAGGGAGATTTCTGGCGCCTACGCTGGTGGTGGCAGTCACAACTATTGTTTATTGTTTAAGCACATAGTTCCCTGTAAATAAAGTGTTCATTGAAGCCTCCAGGGTGGTCAAAATGGGGGGAAGGTGATACTGACAAAATGCTATGGGCTTTCGAGTACTTTCCGCCAGCTCTGCCCCCAGTATCAGAAGTTACTGGTATAATTCTGTCACTGAAAGGCCCTCACTGTGTGACCTCAGGCAAGACACTTGGCCTCTCTGGGCCTCCTCCATAAAATAGGATGTAAAGATTTCTTTGGCTCCTTCAAGTCTCTGGCCAGGCCTTTTCTATCTCCTCACCTCACACACATTCCCCATAGGAAAGACCTAAAGCACCTATTCCAGGGTTGCCAAACTTCCTGTTCTAAATGCCTGTTTTATTTTTTAGCTGTGGGAGGGGATTTTTGTTTTTTTTAAATAGACAAATCTAGTAGCATATCATGACATTTTTTTTTAAAGACTCATGCTAGGATATATTCTCAATGTGAAAACGAACATTCTTGAAATCTGCTGTAATTTCCCTTTGGTACCAAATACTCTAGTCTATTGGTAAAGACCTGAAAGTTGTAAAGAATTTTTTAAAGACTTTTTCTTATCATTTGCAGATATTTTAAAAGATTTTTAATAGCATCACTTATTTTGACTGTCATCGAAAAGAATTTCGCCTTCACTGCTTTAGCAGTAGTTCAGCTAATAAAGTAAAATTAACAAAACATTAACTGTAGAATCTAGCCACTGGGTACACAGGTATTTGACTGTAAAATTCTTTCACTTTTCTGTCTGCTTAAGCATTTTTATAATAAATTCTAGGAACAAAATCATAGAATGTCAACCAGCACCTCTCTTGTTCTTCTAAGAGAATACTTAGGTTTTTTTTTTCTCACTTAGAAGTTTTTATTGACTCCCAAGAATTCAATAAAAAAGCTTGAAGAAAACTCAAGTTTAAAGACAACGGAATTAGGTCTACATAAGAGCAAATTATCAGCAACTGTAAGTAATTGGAAGCTTAGTATCTGAGATCGTGAAGGCAATCTGGCACTAGCAATGTATCAATTCAGAAAAACTGTTAAAATTTGTTTTTAAATGTCCGTGAATTCTTTAGACCACAGCCAAATGAAAAGTCAAACGCAAAGTATGGAGAGCTATTAATAAAAGTGTAGAAATATAGGAAACTAAATGTTTTCCATGAGTCTTACTCATAACTAAATGAGTCCTTAACTGACCGAAGACCAGAAAAGGAAAAAACTGTATTTTAGATTTGGGTAGTAGTCTTTAAAAAAATATTTTTTTTTCATTATATGTACATTCATGTTACATTAGGTGGCTACTTGAAGTTACCAAATTAGTAATACCTTAAATACCAGAATGGAAGTGTTCTTAAAACTCAATTAGAATTTTGAAAATTAACTTTCAATTTTCACACTTTTATTCCATTCTGGAAAGTGCCCTTGATTTTGATATACAACAAAAGCAGATTTTTACTGCAGAGTCCAGCATTTAATTAGAAACCATTTTGATCTCTTCTTGTTACATAAGTCTTTTTTTTCTTTAACATCTTTATTGGAGTATAATCGCCTTACAGTGTTGTGTTAGCCTCTGCTGTACAACAGAGTGAACCAGCTATATGTATACATATATCCCCATATCCCCTCCCTCTTGCGTTTCCCTCCCTCACACCCTCCCTATCCCACCCCTCTAGGTCGTCACAAAGCACCGAGCTGATCTCCCTGTGCTATGCGGCTGCTTCCCACTAGCTATCTATTTTACATTTGGTAGTGTATATATGTCCGTGCCACTCTCT
Source organism: Phocoena phocoena (assembly GCF_963924675.1). Lineage (NCBI taxonomy): Eukaryota > Metazoa > Chordata > Mammalia > Artiodactyla > Phocoenidae > Phocoena > Phocoena phocoena. The sequence goes on from NC_089231.1 coordinate 77,220,333, forward strand.
CATTTCGTCCCAGCTTACCCTTCCCCCTTCCCGTGTCCTCAAGTCCATTCTCTACGTCTGCATCTTTATTCCTGTCCTGCCCCTAGGTTCTTTAGAACCTTTTTTTTTTTTTTAGATTCCATATTTATGTGTTAGCATACGGTATTTGTTTTTCTCTTTCTGACTTACTTCACTCTGTATGACAGACTTTAGGCCCATCCACCTCACTACAAATAACTCAATTTCGTTTCTTTTTATGGCTGAGTGATATTCCATTGTATACATGTGCCACATCTTCTTTATCCATTCATCTGTCGATGGACACTTAGGTTGCTTCCATGTCCTGGCTATTGTAAATAGAGCTGCAATGAACATTGTGGTACATGACTCTTTTTGAATGGTTTTCTCAGATTATATGCCCAGTAGTGGGATTGCTGGGTCATATGGTTCTATTTTTAGTTTTTGAAGGAACCTCCATACTGTTCTCCACAGTGGCTGTATCAATTTACATTCCCACTAACAGTGCAAGAGGGTTCCCTTTTTTCCACACCCTCTCCAGCATTTATTGTTTGTAGATTTTTTGATGATGGCCATTCTGACCTGCGTGAGGTGATGCCTCATTGTGGTTTTGATTTGCATTTCTCTAATGATTAGTGATGTTGAGCATCCTTTCATGTGTTCGTTGGTAGTCTGTATAACTTCTTTGGAGACATGTCTGTGTGGGTCTTCCGCCCATTTTTGGATTGGGTTGTGTGTTTTATTGATATTGAGCTGCATGAGCTGCTTGTATATTTTTGAGGTTAATCCTTTGTCAGTTGCTTCGTTTGCAAATAGAGCATATTTAGTTTGAAAATCAAACTTCTTGTCTTTAAAGGTCAGAGTCTAGCTAATAACTGAATTACTTGAGTAAGCTGGATGTTTAATGGTTCTTTTCGAGGAAAAAGAAATGCTGCCTGTTTGGCAGCCCAAAGCTAGCCTGGAGGATCCATAGAAACGACCTGAAGGTAGAGAAATCTGGAATCTGTTTACACATGGGCCACTGAGTCACACTCTGACGTTGCGTGAGCAGGTTACCTGTTTTTCCATCTGTGAGATGCGGGTGATAATGCAGGACTGTTGGGACAAGCCAGCAGATAACTTCCAGAAAGCCCTTTGAGCTTCTTGGAAATAGCACTCAAGATATGATTAGGCGCCAGCATGCTGCAAAGAAGCATGCCTGGTGGCAATGGGAATGATCCGAGTTCACTCTGGGCAGATGTGGTCATCGAGCTATAAACAGAACTTTTCAATTCCTCCACCTGGTGTCTTTCCTCTCCTTCCCCACCCTTCTTCCCTGCAACCCACCACCAACACCAGTCCCACCACCAACACCAACCCTTCACCAATACCAAAAACACCACCAACACCACTCCCAACAGTATCTATCACCATACTCTCTCTGGAAGCTCCTCTCATCATTCCAACCTTGCTTATATCATCCCCCACAGCCTGAAATGCCGCCTTCTCCTAAAACTACTGCTCTCTCAGCCCAGTCACTTCTTACAGTAAAAATGCCCGTAAGAACCAGTAATTACTATTACAGCTATCTCCATGTTATTTGGTTGGCCCTGTGCTAAGTGCTTGAAAATCATCGTTTCATTTCATCTTCGCTCTTACTATCTCCCTTTTACACGTGTTTCTAAGACTAATAGCTACCAACTCCAAAAAAACTTTTCCTAACTTATTCCATTAAGATACAACTCCTGCTGGGCGATTTTTCATAAACCGTGTCCTGGAGTCCTCACCATGACCAGGCAGGATAGGACATCCTGTCCTCACTCCACAGAGGGTCTCCCTTTCAGTCTTCTTAGTGCTGCTACCCTCCCCGGATTTCAGTACATTTTCTTTGACTTTGTCAAGAAGCTGTTTTGTCAGTTTCCCTGGTATTTCAAGGGTGTGTAGATGCCTGTGAGGCATGTATTAGGTTAGATTAGATGCTGTAACAAACAACAATCTCAACAAAAGTTTGATTCTCTATAAGTACAACAAAAGTCAGCAGAGGGCTCTGTTCCATACAGTCATTCAGAGATTCAGACTCCTTCGTTTGGTAGCTCTGCCCTTCTCTCCGTCCTTGGGGTCTTCCTCATTTGGCAAGAGGATGGGAAAAGAGAGCATAGAGGATGGCCTAGACAATGGGAATATCACTAATGCCCACCATCTACTGGACATAACAACCACAAGGTCTTACCCAACCCCTGGAGACACTGGGAAAAGTAGTGTAGCTTGTGCCCAAGAGGGAAAAAAAAAAAGTGAATTCTCTGTCACAAACTATCAGGAATACATATATGAAGCAAAGAAACGTTCTTCTTCTGGAACAATTCCAAGGTTGAGCATTTTCAGAGCTGTGCACCTCACCTCGGCCCTAAGTAACCTCTCTACAATACACCAGCTGGGATTCCCAGCCCCTTGAATAAAAATAAGAATATGTGACCTAGAAGTCTTGACTCTCTGCTAACAGAATTTCCTCAGGGCAACAATAGGAAGTTTGACCACTTCCAAGTTTAAAATCTATCAATGACTCCCTAGGAAAAAAAATCTCTTCTTGGCATGTTATACCCACCCTTTGGGACATGGCCCTCCTCACCTTCTTAACCTCATATTCCATCACTGCCACGGGGCTATTGCAGTTTCCTGAACACACCAGGCTCTTTCTCATCCCCAGCCATTTGCACATGCAGTTCCCTCTGCCTGGAATGCCCTTCACTGTCCCTGCCAATAGCTCAGAGCAAACCCCTCCTCGTCCTTCTCAGTTCAAAAGACACTATTTGTTGAAAGCTTTCTCGAATGCCATCGTAGGATCCTAGAAGATGTATGACATTGCTTGTAGCTATGGGTTTGCATTTTCTTCCAACAGTGACCCCCCTACTCCCACCTCTGACTGACAGACATAACCTCTTAGAAGTCACAGTCTTTGAAAGAAAGAGGCTGGGGTCATGAAAATAGCAATCTGTGATCTTTCAAACTGGCTGACCTCTCTCCACCTACGAGTTACAGCGGTCGCTATTCTTTGCTGACCCCAAAACATCCACTTTCCACGTCTTCCCTTCTGAAAGAGTCCAGTTTCTCTTTCCTTGTCCAGTGGACCCCTGTGTTGATTGAGAAAAATCCTGATTAGTCAAAGCTAATCATGTGACCCCCCCTTCCCTTGCTAGTGATTGGTTGAAGAGAGAACATGTGACCCATGAGGGGCTATGTGCTAGGAGCTGCTTGCAAAGCTTCTTTGTTCTTATAAAGAGATACAAGGAAGAAATGGACCTTTGTCTGCCTTTAGCCATTGGTGTGTGAGAACCCCTAACCCTAACACCCATTGGTGTGTTGCCTGAAACAGCAGGGCCAACGGGGCAGAACCAACCTAGAAAGGCTGGCCAAGGAAAAGACAGAAGGAACCTCAGTCTTCAGTGTTGTTGAGCCTATGAATTACTCAAACCTGGTGCTATCCTAACTGCACTGCTTGATCTGTGAGATTATAAAGTCCCTAATGTCTAAACCTCCTGAATCTTGGCTTCTTGCTACTTGAAGTCAATAGCAATTCTAATAGGTGACAATGTAATTTATCATTCAAACACTTTTGAGGTGTGCAAGGAAACACTATTCATAATTACACCAAGACAACGAACGTGAACTGGGACTAAAACAAGTAAAGTGGCATGTTCATCTTAAAGCTCAATTAGATACATCCAACTTAATTCAAGTTCATATGCCTGTTGGACATAAACTTTCATTTCCTCATCTGCCAAACGGGGATGATGTTATCTAATTTGAATCATTGGTGTGAGAATTAAATAAGAAGGGATGTGAAGTACTTCCAACGGTCTTTAAAACATCGCAGGTAGCTTTCCTTCTTCCTACATACTAAGGAGAATTCTGGTCTACATAATCAGTTTATTTCCCTAACTCACCTTCAACTGTTGCCATTCTGAACCTTCAGGTTCCATTATACAGAGTCACAAGAACAGAGAATAGGAATAAGGAAAAAGCGGCCATAGGTTTTGTGCCCATTTCCCAGTGTCCAAGAGATACAAATAAAGAACTTGAGGTATTAGGAAATTACTTTTTGGTTGTCTGTGTTTTATTAACAGTGATGGGGGGCCTAAGCCTGAATCACACAGCTGACAGATGCCTTACAGTAATAAGTGAGTGAATGAATGAATGAATGAATGCCTTACTTGGACCAACAACCAGGCAAGAATCTATCTACCAAGAATACAGCTCCTCGGGCTTCCCTGGTGGCGCGGTGGTTGAGAGTCCGCCTGCCGATGCAGGGGACACGGGTTCGTGCCCCGGTCCGGGAGGATCCCACATGCCGCGGAGCATGTGTCCTCTTGTTCTCTGTGTCCTCTTGTTCTCCATGTCCCAGTTAGATAATAACCTCAGTAATAAAATCAGCCACACCTATAAGATGAATCTTGCAGAAATCCCTGTGTCGATATGGTTCTTTGAGGAAAAAAATCTGATGTAACTAACAAGGCAATCTTACAGTGCCTGGTCTTCAATTCAAGTCAATCAACATTTATTGAGCACCTACAAGGGCTCAGGCACTGTTACCCCATCCAGAGGTACCTGAACTTAAAGAGGAAAGGGAAGGGCAAGACTTAGTCTAAACTGATCGATTTCAAATGCGCTGCCAAGCCCCTAAGGGAATGTTTCCCCACAAAGGGAAATACTTGTGATTTGGGAACCTCTCTGAGTCCTCATCATCCCACTGAATGAATGTTCTGTTGATCCCTGACCTACAAGTTTGATAAGTCATGAAAGAAAGTAGGTTAAAAATAAACTCAAAGGACAGTCAGCTTCTTGATCAGCCATATTGAAATTTTTTAAACAAATATTTAATATGATTTTTTCTTATGATTAAAGAAATAACACAGAAGAATTTGGGCAATATAGAAATGCGTAAAGAAGAAAATACAAGTCACCAGTCAGAGAATTACTGGCACTGTGTCCACCCTTACACAATTTTTCTTGATGTGTGGATACAGATATGTTTTGGTTTTTGGCTGAAGTGGTATCCCATACTGCAGATTCTTTTAATAATTTTTTATTTTATCCATCATTAATATTTCCTCCTATTCTTTAAGACCATGGTTTGACTCACTATATATAGTTGTCCTTTGTATATATTTTCTGTAAGAATCTACTGCTGAGTAGCTAATTTCCCTTTTCCCTATCATGTCGTTATGACCATCTTTGTATACATGTCTTGGTGACATCTCTGCCTACCTGTATGTCATCTGGCTGTCCCCACCACCTCAATAATTGTCACTATTTTTTCCCCCATTTGATAGGCAAAACACAGTATCTTGTTGTTTTAATTTGCATTGATTTTATTGTAATGTTATTGAATAGCTTTTTATAGCCTTAATTCACCATTTATATTTCTTCTTTGGAAATTGATCACCCATAACCCCACCCTTTTTTCTATTTATACATTTATCTTCTTACTAATTTATAACAACTCTTCTTTACATAATAAAACCAGTAATCATTTTACTCCCATAATGTATATATTTTCTCCTAGTCACCTTCCTTTTGATATTTATGGTGTTTTTTGGTTTTCATTTTTTATTTGGTTTAATATATAGCTTATAGTTTTGCCTTCCTTTTAATGACTAAAATAAAAGGCTCCTCCATCCAGTGTTCAAATAAAGGTTTATCTATATTTCTAATTCTTTTCTGGTCTTACTGTTTACAGGTGACTCAAGCTACTTATATTAATTAATTTTGCTACATGACATAGGTAAGTGTTTGACTTTATTTTGTCAAATAGTTTATCATACATCACAGCATCATTTTTCACTTAATGGTCATTTCTCCATTGATTCGAACTTCTACCTTTATCGTGGATTTGATTCTTATCTATGATTGGGAGTATTTATGGGATTTTATATTTAATTCCATGTATCTAGGTGTCTATTTCGCATTAGGACCATACTGTTTGAATTATTGTAGCTTTATTATGTTTTAAATTTGGTAGTGTAAGACCTCTTTTATTTTTCGCATAAAAATTTATGGCTACTCTCACCTAATTTTAACTTTAAGATTGTTTTCACTTAATTTTGATGAGTTCTTTCTAAAAATCTTTTTTTGGGAATTTTATTAGGTTAATTTTTTAAACTAGAGAAAGTTCTGGTTCTTTTTTTTAAGGCTGTGATTATTTCTTAAAGTTTTCCATTGATTCAATCAGGTCATCTGCAAATAATTACATGTTTATCTCTCTCTTTCTAGTTTATCTTCATCTTATCTGTTTTTTCTGCTTTACTGCATTGGCTAAAACTTCTTAAAAATTATTAAATTAAGGGTGATCACAGGACTCCTTGTTCCTGACTTTAATGGGAAGGCCTCCATTATGAATGATGTTGTTAGTGATTTCGAAAAAGATAATCAACATTAGGTTAGGGAAGCATGCTTCTACTTCTAGTTTAATGAAGGTTGGTTGTCATTTTTTGTTTTAAATCACATGGACTTTGTATATCAAATACCTTTTGATCTACATCAAAATAACTCTGTTGGACCATCTTATATTTCTGGTTTAGACCCTGCTTCATCATGACGATTATTCTTCTAATGTCGGATTTCCAGCTGTCCTTTGGAGAGCACTAGGGTTCTATGGAGCCCCTCGGGGAATATGTGGGAGTGGGTTTAGGAATGAGTAGGGAAGAAAGGAGAAGTTGGGGTTTAGGGAGAAACAGACCCAGACAGGGTTGTCCATACCACCCTTGCTGCAACAAATTCAGACCTCACAAAGTATTTTATTGGAACAAAGCTTCTTAAGCAAACAAGCAAATAAATTACTACTTTTACATACCACGTGATTTAATACCTATGTTTCTTTGTCTACTGTGTTCTCATTTATATTCATAAGTGGATACGGCCTGTGGTTTCCCGTTTTTAGTGCTGAATTGGCGTACTCTCTCGCATTATCTATGGGAAAGGTTTAGGATGACCAATCTGTCCAGGTTTCCCCAAGGCTTTCTAGGTTTTATCAGTAGAAGTCCTGCGTCCCAGGAAACCACTCAGTCTGAGGGAAACCTAGACAGTTGGTCACCTTGACAGTTTATGGAGAATGAAAATTTATTGTGTCTTGACCATGGAGTACAACTCACTGATAAATTCCTTTTGACCCAGAATTTTGTTTTTTAAAGGTGACACGTTGACACCTTTGCAAAGGTTCTTCCTGGTTTTTATACATATATAGAGACACATACACATGCATGGCGTACGTATATATCAGATTTTTAGTAAAATCATTAATATTTCCCTAGAATATTTTCCATGTCACTAAAACTTTCCAAAGTGATTAACGTAGAACAGGGGTTCTCAACCAGGGGTGATTTTGCCCCCTCTAGATATTTGGCAACATCTAGAGACATTTGGGGGTGTTATAACTTGGAGACAGGGGGTGCTACTGGCATCTAGTGGGTAGAAGCCAGGGCTGCTGCTAAACATCCTGCAATGCCCAGGACAGCCCCTCACAGCAAAGGATCACCCAGGCCAATAGGGAGGAAGTTGAGAAATCTTCCCCCAGAGCTGCGTGGGGCACCCTCTCATGATTTAAATACCCCTATTATAACTTCATATCTTGTTTCTCATTGCTAACTTGGAATATTTAGGTTTCCTCATTTCCTTTTCTTCTTTGATGTTTGGTCCTCTTAAAAATGTGTTTTTTAAGTTCTTAAAAACTTGTTTTTAAAAAACAAGTTGTGTTCTTTAAAGTTTTTAAAAACAAGATTTTAGAAACTTGTCCTCTTAAAAATGTGTTTGTTTCTCAGAAAACAATCTCTTAAATGTACTAATTAAATGTTGGTCATTTTTCAGTCCTTACTTTCTGGTTTTATATTAACCACTTCTCTTCTTCTGCATTTACTTGGTTTGTTTTGATCCTCTTTTGCTAACTCCTTTCATCGCAAGCTATTAGGTGTGAATCAACAAGACCCATTCCCAGCTGACATTCAGTGACATACACTGTGGCTTGACATCATTTTAACCATCAAAGTCGCCCCAAAGGCAGGGGGCAAGTGGTCGAAGCATACATCACAATCTGTTTTCCAGCAGAAATCCTGGCTCCAACAGCTGGATCGATTCAACTCACTGTGTTTTAACTAAGCCTACTAATGTCCACAATTATAAAATGGGATTTTCTTTCAAAAATACAAAGAACTTGAAATTAAAAAAAAGATTCATAAGGAGACCCAAGTTATATAGGATATAAAGCAAGGGGATGAAAGAAACAACTTTAAAAGTTGGAACAGCTGGAAGGAGGGGGGATAGGGTCCAAAACAAGTACCAAAAATGAATGGAAATAATGGTGGTGGCGAAAAGGCGGTGAGAGGGAAGACAGACTGCAACAAAAATAAGTATCAGGATTGGATGAGAAGGCGATGCATAGTCATGAGTATCCTCTCTGCATTCCCCCAGGATAGAGATCATCATTCCTCTTTTATAGATAAGGACGTGGGGAGGTTTAGAAAGAGCAGATAACTTGCAAAAGTCACAGGGCTCCAAGAGGCAAACCCATGTGTTTTTCTGATTCCAGAATCAACATTTTTCCCCTATGCCAGGAATTTCCTCACAGTTACCCCTCTCAGGTAAGAACTAGTCTAAGAATCTCACCACAAAGCAGTTTCTCCAACGTCCTCTGTTTCACACACTTACGCCTGAAGGAAAAAAAAAAACACCCACAACCGAGAATTCAGCTAAGCTGGGAAAAGTCCACATAAGGAACATAAACCTCTAGTTTACAAGAGCAAGGAAAATCCCCCTTGGGAAGGTGCTGGAGATGGCTGAAAAAGACAAAGTCTGGGAACTTAGAAAGAAAAGCTACAATGGGTTTGACAGTGATCCTCGTGAGCTGTCACATCCCGGGGGCATGCACATCCATGGAGAACGATGGCAAGGAGGATTATTACTTGATCACGTGACGGTTGCCAAATGCCCAGCGGGGCAGTGAGGGTGGGGAAAGGGATAAACGTTCCTTCTACGGTATCTGCACACAGGAGTGTGTAGCTTTGCCCCTGCTTAGATTTGCCTGTGAAACCTCTTTCATTCAACTCCACAAAGGGCACTGACCCAGATGTTGGCGATCTGGGGATTATAAAGAATAAGCGTGCGGGCAGAGAACTCACGATCAGTTGGAGGAGACAGGTTCACGAACAAATAACCACCACAAAGTCCTCCCCAAGTAGGATGCTGTTGGGATTCGGTGGAGGAAGAGAAGTTCCAAGGTCAGATTCAAAATACTCATCTCTCTATATTGGAATATTATTCAACCATGAGAAAGGAGGAAACTCTGCCACTTGGGACAATATGGATGGAGCTTGAGGACATTATGCTAAGTGAGATAAGCCAGACAGAGAAAGACAAATACAGCATGGTATCACTTATACGTGGAATCTAAAAAGAAAGTCAAACTCGTAGAAAAAGAGAGTAGAAAAGGTATTGCCAGGGGCTGGGGCGGGGTTGGCGGGCGGGGGGGGGGGGGGGGGTGCGTAAATAGGGTGAGGTTGGTTAAAGGGTACAAACTCTCAGTTATAATATGAATAGGGTCAGAGAATCGAATGGAAAAACATGACGACTATAGTTATTAACACTGTATTGTATAATAGAGATTTTCTAAGAGAGTAGATCTTAAACGTTCTCACCACACACACACAAAAAGATAAATATGAGAGGTGATGGATGTGCTAATTAGCTAGGTGAGGGGAACAGTTTCACAATGTACACATGTATTGTCAAATTACCATGAAGAAAACTTTAATACCTTACAATTTTATTTGTCAGCTATAACTCAAAAATGTTGAAATGTTTAAAAAATTAAAATTAAAAAGAAGTTTAACGTAAAAGCCCCTACCTCCTCGTTGTAAAAACAAGTAAATATCCATTAGGTGTCTGACTCTCAGTGAATGCTCAGTTGTGGTACCTATTAGTAGTGATCATTAATGTTTATTAAAATATTTAATGGTTTGATATTATTTTACAATATACTTATTACTCTTATATCATTATCATAATTATTGTTATAAATGTGAGATATAAATTAATATAATTGACTATCCTACTGTTGCTATAAATGTTTAATATACAATTTTTATTCTTTAATACTAATATTTCGGCGGATCCTTATTCTTTGGGAATGCCAGCCCCCTTGCACAATATATACCATATAGTAGTTTTTATGGAAATGACCGCCTGAGCAACTCTTCATTCTTTGCTCTGCAGGCTGTGCAAATGCCTTATGAGGGTCAAGAGCGTGGATTCAAGCCAGACTTAAAAGATCTGTGACCTTGGCCAAGTTATATAATCTTTGGTACCTTCATATTCTCGTCTGTAAGTGATGCAGTGGTTTCAGCCTCACAGTGGTTGTGAAGTATAATTAGGTTAATTACATATAACACGTGTCAGGCACATAGGAAAGTGCTATGTGCTTGTGTATTATTATTATTATTATTGGATGGTTTCTTCATCTACAGATAGTCCCTATGACCCAAACCTGAATCCCCATGAGCTGCCATTTTCCGGTAGGTCCAACTGAAGAGGCTACCAGTGATTCTGGCTTAAAGAAAAGGTGGAGAGTGTGTTCACATTTTTGTCTGCTGTGAAACAAGAACCCACAGATGATAATCTCATAGTTGAGGCAGTCCCACCCTTGGTACCAAAATTACTGGACTCAGACAAGACCCATTTGTTGTTTTAAAAGTGGCTGGAGAATTTTCCTTTGGAGCAACAAAGCTCTCTCTATCCACTGTTTCCTTGTTGGGCAGCCTATACTTATTCGTTCTTTCATTCACCAAATATTTACCGAGCCTCTGCTCTGTGCCAGGAACCCTGCTAGTAGCTAGGATCTTGCCACAAATAACGCAGTATGGGCTTGTCCTTATAGTTTTATGTATAACGATAATACATGCACATATTACATATAATGTATAAATAAGAGAGCTTATAATCCTCTGTTTAATATATTTTTAACATATTACTAATATATATTATATTACATATATATATATGAGCTTAGAATCCAGTAGGGAGACATACATTATTAAAACAGCTTTTATTCTAGTGGAGAAAAAAAGGAAACAGCCCATTTGAAACAGATCAGGCCTTCTGCAAAATATTTTTTGCTCTGTGTAGAGAATCAGATTTTTTTCACTTCAATCAAGTTTAGCAAACATTGATTGAGCATCTATTACGTTTAAGGCCCTGTGCTAGGTACTCTGAGGATACACTGGCAAAAGAGAAGCTGCCCTCAGGAAGCTTGCACTCTGGCATGATTAACGTTCATTCTCAAGGTGCTCATCTCTATTACAGGGAGTGGGATGGCTGAGGGAGTGGGGCCTGGGACCTGATCTCAGGTGCCCTGAGTCCTAGCTGCCTGCAGCGGGCACTGCCTACCTATGACCTTGGACAGGTGACCTTGCCCGAGTCTCAGCTGTGCATCAAAGTAGCTCCTAGCTCATGAGTTTGCTGTGCAAATTCAATGGCGTGCTATGTCAAGGGCCAGCAAGGAGCATGGTAAACACTCTCAAAAGATAGCTATTAGTATTGCGATCATTTTAGCGCATCGTGGTGGAGTAGAAGGATATCACTTTAAAAGCCCTTTTTTGAATTCAGAAAGTGCTGGATTTAATAAAGAAGACTGTTGGATTGTTTTTCCTGCTGTTTTTAAAAGTCAGAACGGACCTTGTTACCTTCGACTGCAATTTTCTGTTACGCGGGTTGTTTTTGAGGGCCTCTTGCCTTTAGATAAGGCTTACCTGTCAATCTCTATTTAGGGTGACCAGCTGCCCTGGGTCGCCAGAGCCTGAAGGATTTCCCAGACTGTGGGACTCTCGGTGCTAAAACCGGGACAGTCTCCCACAAACCGGAATAGCTGGTCTGTGTGCTGGGCCTTCACGTACAGTAGATCACACGCTTGCACGTGTAAAGACTCTGCGTGTGCTGCCGTGCGAGCCTCAGAAAACGAAAGCGACACCTGGACAACACCCAGCTGGGTCTGGCACACAGAGGACAAGGTCTGTGTGACACAGCAGGGTCATGAGACCTGCTGCCATCCACCTTGGCGGTTCCTAAACCACATGCAGCCTCTCAGTGACTCATGAGGCTTCCAAGCAGGAAGCTGGGAAGATTTTTAAGTGATCTGGGCCTCAGCTTCCAATTACTCAGGGCAGCCCTGGCCCCTGACAGTAGGTGTGACCCCTTCTGAGTCACTCTGGAAGCCTTCGGGATGTTGATAGATATGAAGGGTTAGAGGGTCCATGCGGGGTGGCAGAGCGATTGCCTTTGCTTTTTTCTGAGGGTTGATCCTGGATACAAATGTTGGCCCTGCTACCTTCTAGTGATGACTTTGGGCAAACTACACACCCACTATGAGCATCAGTCTCCTCTTTGGAGGACTCGATGAAATAATATATACTTCTCACTTAGTGTAGGAAGGGCATATAGACAGGACTTCATAAACAGTAGCCACGACGGATTATCGTTGCTGTTGGATCAACATTATTATGAATAGAATTGGTATTATCAGATATTGTGAACATAGCTATTTCCTATTCTTCATCCTTCAAGTAAGCCATTTAAAATAGCTGCAGAATCTCAGATGAACACTTCCAGGAACAATAGCAATAATTTAGAAGTGGTGGTGAGCCTATTTACAAGTTTTAAAAAATGATATTCAGGTAGGATACATTTAAAACACAGATTTTAAAAAGATTTAAATCTTTTCTTTTTTTTTCCGGCCTTGGAGAAGACAATTTTCTCAAATTCTCTTGGTCTAAATCAGTCTCTCCCAGGGAAAGTATGTGTTATTTTATGAAATCACACCAAAAGAGGAGGGATTCAAGTGTTAAACAGGTTTGGACAGATGAATGGATAAAGAAGATGTGGCACATGTATACAATGGAATATTACTCAGCCATAGAAAAGAAGGACATGATGTCCTGTGCAGCAACATGGAGGGACCTAGAGATTATCATACTCAGTGAAGTAAGTCAGATAAAGACAAATGCCATATGATATCACGTATATGTGAAATCTAAACTATGACACAAATGAACTTATCTACAAAACAGAAACAGACTCACAGACATTGGAAACATACTTATGGTTACCAAAGGGGAAAGGGGGTGTGGGAGGGGTAAATTAGGACTTAGGGATTAGCAAATACAAAGTACTATATATAAAATAGATAAACGACAAGGTCCTACTGTACAGCACGAGGAACTATAGTCAATATCCTGTCATAAACCATAATGGAAAAGAATATGAAAAAGTTTATATAATTATATACATGTATAACTGAATCACTTTGCTGTACACCAGAAACTATGCAACGTTGTAAATCAACTACACTTCAGTTAAAAAAAAATAAAAATAAAGAGTTGGGGACTTCCCTGGTGGAGCAGCAGTTAAGAAGCCACCTGCCAATGCAACGGACACGGGTTCGAGCCCTGGCCCGGGAAGATCCCACATGCCATGGAGTAACAAAGCCCGTGCGCCACAACTACTGAGCCTGCGCTCTAGAGCCCGTGAGCCACAACTCCTGAGCCCACGTGCCACAACTACCGAAGCCCACGCGACTAGAGCCCGTGCTCTGCAACAAGAGAAGCCACCGCAATGAGAAGCCCGCGCACCGCAACGAAGAGTAGCCCCCGCTCGCCGCGACTAGAGAAAGCCCGCGCGCAGCAACGAAGACCCAACGCAGCCGAAAATAAATAAATAAAACAAATTTATAAAAGATAAAAATAAATAAAGTGTTAAATAGGTTTGGAAAGTATTGAGTTAAACCAAATTCAATCCATTTCTTTACTGAAGGACTTCTACAAACTTTGTGTCTCTCCAAGAGGGAGGTAGAGTGTGCTGCAGTCTCCCCTCTTACTTGGCCACGGTACCCTTTGTCGATGGAGTGTGAATCAGTGGACTGGTGTTGGGTAGAACAGAATGGGAAACTCCTGATCTAGATATTTCTGTGCAGGTCCTAGTTCCCACTACATCTCAGCCCACACCACAAGGCCTGGCTTCCTTGGAAATCGGTGCTTGATTCCTGGTCTCTGAGTTCTTCCATTTGGCCACACAAGAGCTCTCCTTCCTGCACTTCGCCTTTACCCTGGGGTGATCCTGGGTCCTCCCCACTGACCTCCCAGGGAGTGTGGCACCAGAGTCTGAACAACCACAGAACTCTCTCTGTATGTCTCACGGCTCCTTTCTGGGACACTGAGTACCTTTTTGATCCACCAAGATGTTTCATTTCTCCTAGGAGAGGCTCGCCATTTGATGAGAATGATGAACACATTGTTGACCATTGTGATGATAAAACAATTAATAGCGTGTCTTTACAGAGCACTTACCAGGTACAGTGCCGTGCTCCACCCCTGGGAAGTGAATACTATTAGTATCCCATTTTCCAGATGAGGAAACTGAAGTTCAGGGAGGTTCTATGACTTTCCCACAATCACCCAGCAAGTAAGTCTGAGGATCTGTATTTGTATGGACCACCATGAAATCGACTTAATCCAGAACCCGTGTTCCTAAAGTACACGATGCGGATTCACTCAAAAATACAAGGAACTGGAGATCTTAAGTGAACTCACACTGGCCGAACTACATCCAGATGATCACAAACAGGGGCCCTGAAAAACCCTCAGCTCCAAAAACCAACCTAAAATGCCTCAAAACATAACACAAGCAACCCAAGCCCCACAAAATATGGCGGCCAATGACCTGAGCCTTGGATAACGACCTCATCTTCAACTTCACTGTGGCACGCAGCCCCATGAAACATGCTAATGTGATTCACAGATGCTTTGGCTTTACTCTGTCTCTGCATTGGCCATGTTTTGCTTTTTTCTCATCTATACAGTGGGGTAACTCAACACTAAGGGAAATTGCCCCTCCTCGTCCCGTGACTAAAAGATTCTTCCCTCACCTGGGTTTCTTCCGGAGTTGATCCTTCCATGAATTAACAACAGGCCGAGAATCACCTCCGCCCACCCCCACACCCCAGCCAGAGGAGATAAGGCACCACCTTACTTCCTGCATCAGACTGTCTCCTCGTCACGGCGCCACTGAGGTGACTGGCGCCTGCCGCTGCCTCCCATCCCATTGGGTAGCAGCTTATCATCTCTGGGTGAAGGGAAGTGCTGCGTGTGTCCTCACAGGGGCCGACTGTAGAGAGGCTTGTAAAAGGTGCTGTATAAATCAATTATTAATACTAATCAGAGCATAATAGCACCCTGAGCCGGAGACGGGAGGCCTGGAGACAGTACCCCCTTTGACACCGTACCAGGGGCCAGGTATCTCACGAATTATGAAGAGCTCTGAGGAGAGATGACCCGAGAGCAGTAAGAATTAACCCCTTCTCCGCAAATCCCGCCTGGTCTTTCAAAAGCCTCTGCCTGACAGCACTGCCTGAGGTAGAGAAGGTTCCAGAACTTTGGAACTGTAGCACCTTGAAAGCAACGTTTTAGGGCCACCACTTACTTCTAAGCTCTTCGTCAAATTCCGTCAGGACGGCCGTTTGCCCCGCTGGACTCTGGAGAAAACGGTGCCCACCAAGACGTACTTCTCACAAGCCAGCTTGCCACTGCTGGGCGTGGGGAGGGCGCCATCCACAGGACCAGTGAGCTGGGTTTATTTTCTCAAGCCACTTCCTGTTCCCTCCTGGGATCCACCTTGTGGGCTGGGGACAAAAGGAACAATTTGTTCAGGTAATGGATGAGATGAATTGATTCCGTATTTATTCTCTGACGTTCTAAGACCTTGGTCTAGTTTGGTGACCCTCCTGAGAGTATTCGGATGTCTCTGTGGGTGGTGTAGAAGTCACACAAACTAAATTTCCCTGAGAAAAATTCATATGGGTTCTTTCAGAAATAAATATTATGTATCCATCCCATGGCACTTTTAGAATCTACTGGTGACAAGATGGCACGTCAGAAATGGACAGTGGTTAATACTAACACCCTAAAGGATGGCTATCCCTGCCCCAAGAAAAAAATGTGACAATAAAAATGAATATCTGTGCAGCGTGAACTGCCTGAGAATCTAGGGTACCGAAAAAAGGTGGTATAGGAAGGATGATGGAATCTTGGAGGAAATGAAATGGAGGAGACTCAGAGAGAAGTGGTACAGAGAGGGAGGCCTGAGGATGGCTGAGTGATGGTGGATCCAGACGGCAGGCAGCAGCTCCAAGAACACCTCAAATCTTCCTTTTTTTTTTCAGCCAGTGAAGGTGGCATGGTAGGCAGAACAATGGTCCCCTGCAAAGATGTCCACATCCTAATCCCCAGAACCTACGAATATGTCACCGTGCATGGCAAAAGGGACTTTGCAGATGTGGTTAACTTTAGGATCCTGAGATGGGGAGATTATCTTGGACTATCTGGGTGGGACCAATGGAATCACAAGATCCTTAGAAGAGGGAGGCAGGAGGGTCAGAGTCAGAGAAGGAGACATGATGACAAGCAGGGTCAGAGTGATGCAATTGTTGGCTTTGAAGAATGGAAGGGAGCCACGAGCCAAGATGTGAGCAGCTTCTAGAAGCTGGAAAGGGCAAGCTTCTCAGTAGAGCCTGCAGAAGGAATGCAGCCCTAGGGATACCTCGATTTCCGAAGCTCTGATCTTCGAAACTGTAAGATCGTAGACTTGCATTGTTGGAAGCCACTGTATCTGTGGTCCTTTGTTACAGCAGCAATCGCAGACTCATAGCTCAGTAAGGTTGGGCCATTCTCCAATCTCAGCCCTATAAGGAATGCGTGCTCACTTCACAGAAACATGTTAAAGAAAGGTGGTCAGTGTGGAGTCTCATACATGATTAATTTCTAATAATCATTCAGTTGCTGAAGTTTGGGGATCATTTACTTAAAAAATTAAAAGAGCCTTGTACATTTATTCATTCATCCAACAAATATTTACTGAACAGCCTCCGTGTGCCAGGCTCTCTTCCCCGTCTTGGGGATGCAGATAGGAATGGTCCAGACGTGGAAATGACAGACTCGTGGAGAGACACATAGTGACAAGGTAAACAACTAAATGACTTCCATCATTGCAGACAGCGATGAGGGCCATGAAGACGATGAAGAGTAGGTCCCTGAAGGCTTCTGAGGAGGTGACACTCGAACTGAGATGAGCCCGTGAAGCCCTGGGGGAGACCCCATGGAAAGCCCTAAGGTAGGAACTGGCTTGGTAGGTCCGAGGAATAGCAAGGCAACCAGTAAGACTAAAATTGAGAGAGCCCAGAGAGCCTGGTGGAAAGTGAGGTCAATGAGGGACTAGAGACATACCGTAAAAGGTCTTACTGACCACGGTGAAGAATAGGATTTTAGTGTAAGTGAATGGGAAGCCATTGGAGGGTTTTCTGCAGAGCTGAGTGATCCGTTATATAATGTTCTAAAAAGACCTTTGGTTATCATCTCATCACTCGTATCACATCACCCTCAATTGCATTGCAGGATGCTTCCTTGAGGGTAAGAGAAACAAAGCAGAATTAGACCAGGAACTGATCCTAACCCTACCGACACCCACAACAGAGTGTGTTCTGCAGGTCAGCATCTCCGGTCAGGCATGCCAAAGAAAGAAACAGGGCCCTGGCTCAGCGATTCTCAAACTGTGTAATCCATGGACCCTTGGCATCAGAGTCCATGGGCGGTTATTCAATATGCAGAGTCCTAAGGCTTCCCCAGACCAGTGAAATGAACATCTGTGAGTTGGGTCCTGAATCTTCCTACTTGAGAAGCATTTCGTGAGATTCTAGGCCAAGGAGGGTTTGATCCCCACTGCCCACCTTAGGGAAGACATTGCAGGTAGAGGCAGAATCCTGAGGGGTCAAAGAAACGAGGGGCCAAAACTGTGTCAGGGTTACTTCCTGTAGGTATCTCACAGCTTCCTCCCAAGCCAGTTACCTCAAGGTTATACAAGGACCAAAGTGGGTTAGGTTTACGTGCGCTCTACCTAGTTGTTATTTTAGTTATGCCATTGAAAGGATAATTTGCACATACAGACAAACATTTCTCAAATCCCAATGGGCACACAGATCCCCTGGGACCTCGTCATATGAGACTGATTCAGCAGATCTGGGGCAGGGCCTGAGAATCTGAATTTCTAAGCAGTTCCCAGGCGATGTCAGTGCTGTTGGTCCACGGACCACCTGCTTTGGACTAGCAAAGGTAGAGACATCCAAACCTGCCAACAGCCCTCAAATGGGTAAATCTCCGAGGGTGGATGGGTAATAATTACCCTCTTGTACACCTGAGTGGTTTCCCACACAGGAGCTCGAGTGTAAATTTCCATTCTGACACTAGTTGTGGCTTTGGGGATACGTTACTTAATGACCACGCCCCCAGTTTCTCCATCAAAAAATGGGATAATAATGGTATCTATCTCAGAGAGCTGTCATGAGGATTCAAGGAGCAAAGAAAAGAAAAGCATGGCATGTCGTAAGTGTGAACACAGTATGTGAGAGCTATCGGTCTTAACATTTCCCTCCCTCTTTAGACGTAGCCTCACAAAGCATCTAATATTTTTCTTCCATACCCTTTTGCCAAGCCTGGATTCTGGCATCTAGTAAGTACTCAATGTGTCTGAGGAATGAATGAATGAATGAATGAATATAAGCACACCAAATCTATTTACCTTCCGAGACACAGTCAAAGGAAAGAATAAGGAAAAGGGGAATTCACATTTGGTGGACACCAATTCTGTGTTGGGCAGGATGCCAGTTGCTTTACGTACATTATTATGGTTCATTCTCCCAAGAGAACCTAAGATGTAGGACATGGAAAATCGGCAGGTTGAGGCTTAAAGAGGTAAAGACACCTGCCCAAGATCCCGTGGCCATTAAGTGACAGAGGCAGGGGTCGAAGCCGTTTCTAGCCAGGGAGGCTTTCCCTCACCAGCCCCATGACCCCAAACCCTCTCTGACCCACAGAATTTCCCATTGAGAGAATTAGTCACAACTGGCTTTGATCAGCTGGGCGGCCAATGCAGTCCTAGTTCAGGGCATTTCTCTGGGGCCCTTATCTTTATTAACTGTGAATTTATCTCCCTGCAGAGATAGGGCTCTGGGTAAAGGGTCCCCCTGTCCACACCTGGGTGAGTCTTACCCGCTTCAAACAGGTCAGCAGGCAACTGGGAGCCTTGTAATTGCCTTCTTCCTCACCTCGCCCCGTCCCTCAAGTTCAAACCAGCACTATAAACACGGCCTCCAAGACCAAAGGTATGGGAGGTGAGGCATCAGGGTATTAACATGTAATCCCTTGATAAGACGAGCGAATTTCACAGCACCATAAATTAATTCCTGTCCTCCAGAGCCCGCGAGGAGTGCAGAAGGTGAAGAGCAAATGGAGAAATAGAGAGAGGCCAACAACTGTACAGGTAGAGCAGAGCAATGCTATCAGAGTAGCAGGAAGTCCCGCCGACCGTCCCCTCCTAGCAGGTGAAGGGTTTGGTCTGGACCATCCCGCGTGGTCTGTGACATTCTGTGAGTTCATGGCAGGCTTCACGGAGAAGAAAAAAGAAAACACTCTGAGAAGGGGCACGAGAGGGCTTGAGCCACCTGTTCTCGATGGTATCACACTGTTCATCTCACGGCCCATGAGAAAGAAGTACGTGGCTTTCGGTTTTTCAACAAGGCGGAGATTCCCCCCCAAATCAGGCCGAAATGCCCCCTCTCCGAGTGAGCCTAGAATGAGTGGATGGTGACCTACAGGCATGCTTGAACTCATGCCAGCCTCATCGGTCAAAAGGTTGTCATCCTGATCTCAGGAGCCACCTCAGTGAGAGCCCTTAAGATTCTAAAAGGTCCACCCATATGAAGCTTGAAAAATGGTTCAAAAACCTTCCAGTCTACAATGATCCCTAATGAACACAGTCATTTCCCAAGTACTTATTTGCAAAATTGTCTATAGCTACTTTTCTCACTTGTTTGCTTCCTTTTAACAAATTTTCGGAATGCCCACCAAATGCCAATTATAGGAAGGCCCTGGGGATACTACAGTACCCCAGATGTAAATCCATGGCTTCCTGAAATTCCTGATCTAGTGGAGGATAAAGACAAGTCTACAGGAAACTATAATATACTGTGACAAATTATGTTATGGGAGCCAAGTCCTGGTGGGGTTTTGAACAAACCCCCATATGGGCTTGTTTTTGCTACCCAGCAAATCTCTTTCTGATCCTTCACCCATTTGGAGTCAGCATACACGTGGAAAATGCAAAATCATTTCATTATTAGCTAAAACCAACTTACAAGGTAAAATTGCTGTTCTAATAACACATTCCACAGGCAATCATCAAATATATTTAGACTTTCTGCTTCTCAGGATGGTCTGCAGCTCTCTTCCAATATAGATGGTATGAGATTGCCCGCACTCCAAAGGCTTTAAAAGTATCATTTGAGCTGTAGAAAATAAAATGAAAATCTATTTAGCCATAGAAAAGAAGACGAGCCTTTAAGAGTCCGGCTTCGAGGAACTGTTTCAGGATCGAGATATGGTTAAATTCAAAGACTCATCTGGACCTGGCAACTATCTTTACCTCCCTAAGACAAGAAAGAAGGAAACAGTGAGAGAGAGAAAGAAAGAAGAAAGGAACGGAAGAAAGGAAAAGAAGGAAGGGAAGGGAGGGAGAGAGGAAGAAAGAAAGAAATGGACTCAAAACCACAACCTGATTTTCAAAATCAGTTCACATAAACATGTGCGGACTTCAAATGAGCTGAAATCATTTTTGAATCAGAAGTCAACAGGAGCCAATGTCTCAGACAGGTCTCCCCAGATTGGTAAAAGAAAAACATGGGAATGCAGCCATCTATCCTAGGATCTATTTCCAGGAAGCTGGGTCTCGACTGCTGAAGCTGATGGGGACCACAGATGTGACCTGAGCGAGGTGGAGGGTAGAAAGTGGGTAGGAAGAACAGGACCCTTTAATGCCTCTGCTTCAGAAAAAAGACTGAAATGGGTTATCAAGACAACAACAATAACAATACGTATTAGTAATGAGCCAAAGGAAACAGCTAGAAATAAATCTTTTCAAAATCATCTATTTAAAGAAAAATATGTAACAGATGTTAAATAGGAATGTTGGCTTAAATACATTGATGAGGGTGGAAAGAGAGAGAGAGAATTTGATCATGTGGTTTTAACTCCTATAGAAAACCTAGTCAAGGGAATCTGGGACCAAATTGCATACAGGTGCCTGGAAGAACAATGAGAACCTCTGAGAACCCAGTCAAGGAAACGATATTCTGGAATTGACTCTTTTACTTCAAAACTGTAACTTATCCATTCTTCTGTTTATCCATGCATTCATTCACTGCTCAGATGTCCATTATCTACACCCCAAGTACAGGAAACTGAGGTACAGGGAATTAAGTGACTTGTCCGGGATCACACAGCTGGGAAGAGGGAGAATGTCGGCTCTAGACCCCTATCCCTTAAACACTGTGTTCTCTGTCTTTAGGTCCCTGGCATATATTTGGCATCAGTAATGTTCTACCCCGACTCCATCCCTCCCACACTTACCCTAAGTAGATATTGCTAATTGATTGCTACACTCTTTCCACAGTTCTTGCATGAATCCTCTGAATCTTTCTTAACACACCACTCCATATAGTCACTACCAATCAATTGGCATTGGCATGGGTGATAAAGCCAGTTTGACTGAACCATTTAGGACTATTTGATTGCAAGCAACAGAAGCCGACTCTGGGTATCATAAGCTTAAAAGGATATGGGGGAACTCAAGATGATTGATGGGTGTGTTCAGGAACCAGGAACTTCCTGGAGGCTTGAGAACAAGTAAGCATATGACAGGTTTGTCTGGACACCTCCACTAAAATTAATGTGTTATAAGCATATCTTTTTCCCTGTCCTTGAGTCCTTCTGATCAAGATAAAAATTCCCAGAATGTCTACTGGTTTATTGGTGTAGCTCGATAAACTGTCTCAATAAGCTGTAACTGTCCACTGAAACAACAAGAGCAAAGATGAGTGAAGTGCCCACAAAGGTAACGAAGGGGCTATATTAAGGGGGGAGAATTCTGGGAAGCCCAAAACCACATCGCCAGCACCACCACCAACTGTCCACTGCAACAGATTTGATCTACACCCAATTAACCTGGTCCAAGAATTCTAACAGGGCCATGCACTGCTGAATGGGTTATCTGGTTGGACTGCAAGTCGTTACTAAAACAGTTCTGCTGACGATTATAAATCGAGCCTGGGTGACTTCAGGTGGGGAACTAACTCATCAACCAGAGAAAGAATTGGCCACATCCAGGATGGGCCTTTGAAAGCCTCTGATGAAATCAGCCCGTTGATTAAGGCAATTAGCACCATTAGGAAAGGAAGTTGTTAACCTAAATCAGTTATCCACAGACATCTATCACACTAAAGCATTCCTCTTTGTCTTGAGCGTATTGTATTGTTGGTGTTTCAGTGGTGATGGCCACTAAAAATAAAGGATTATTGTTGATTTTCTATTGATATAGCCGTTAATGTATTGGTGCCTGTGTGTCTAGGCCGCTTACATGTAGTGTACGGAAAATAGATGTACTAACAATAGGAAGTGAGTATTGACTCCCATTTGTCAATTCAGGAGGTAAATATTGACCAAAAAAAGTGCTACTAGCTTTCGACGAGCTAAAAGTCGAAACGTTCATATCAGCTCAATTTTTCTTGAATTCTTTGTATCATTTATCTTCTGCAGTGCAAAGGTTCAGATGCATGGATGTAATTCTTCATCTCTGCCTCAGTATCTACTTCAGCCTCGTTAATCACGATTCTAACGCTCTTTGTGCCAGTGGGTTTCCATCTATATGAAAACTCCTCTGAACATTTCACTTTACACTAGCAAATTTAAGTCTTCTGTACCAATCTTCCATACTAACCATGATATCATTTTCTTAAATCCAGCCTCAAATGCACAGAACAATTGTCTATGACAATGACAATTCACATTTATTGAACTTTGGCCACCCAGCCCTTTGCATAGATCTCTGGTGATTATATCCATCTTATAAAATAATAATAAGATAATAATAGTTATTGTTTATGTGCCAGGTATGAATTAATTCAAGTATGAATTAATTCAAACTCTCAACTAGCTCTGAAGGTAACATTATTATGGCCAACTTACTGATGAGGAAACACAGGTATATAGGAAAGGTAAGTCCTAATATATACCTGGTAAATAAACCCAGTTATTCTGAATATAATCCCCCCACCCCCACTCTCACTTGTCCATGCTTCTCTGTATGGACTTAGTGAAAGTTTTGTAGCAGGTGTCAAGTTTCAGGAATATATTTTTGCTCTCATAGAAGCCTGTCCTGGTGTGTGGCATGCTCACGTTTGTGTGTGTATGTGTGTGTGTGTGTTTGCCCCGATTTCACCCCCAGATAAAAGGAACTGGAATTTATCAGTTCAGGAAATTTGCTAAGGTTACACACCCAACGAGTGAAGCAAGAGATTCAAACCAACCTCTGCCCCCAAACTTTCCTCTGTAGGGCAAGATAGAGTCTGGAAAGGTGTGATCTTTTAAGAGAAACATAGTTTTTAAGCGTTTTGTTTTTGGAATGAACCACTGAATTTCTGCATCACAGCAGTGCCTCATTAGCACTACAGGAATAGAGACGACGTATAATGCCTATAATGTTGTATGTTCTGATTGGGGCCCGGAATATGATTGCAACATCTAGAAATATCTGCTTGATCCATTGGAGTGACCTAGATTCAACAGATCAAGTAAGCCTAGGCTGGGGAGGGAAGGAAGGTTGCTGAGGGCAACCAGGGAGCATGAATATGAAGAAAATCACATGAGGGAGAAGGGCCAATTGTTCCAAGCACCCTGGCTGACGGTGCCCGAGAAGGTCAGACTTTCACAGAGTCATCAAAAGGAGGTTTAAACACAGCAAACCAGAAAGGCAAGCTGGGCTTTCCCTTGGGAGTTGAATTGCCAAGAACTTATTTCAAAATACCTTAGAATTTCTGCCAAGACAACACTTCTTCAGCTGGTTAATTAAAACTGGGTGTCAGCAGTGCTTCAAAATCACAAGGAGAGGTGTCAGTTTCAGGGCATGCTTGGGAAACCTCACAGGTTTTGATCTCAGGAAGGAGTCGCTTAAGGGCTCTGGGTACCTCTCGGTCAAACAAGCTGGGGAAGAGGCGTGGGAGGGAGGGAGGAGAATGGAAAGGGAGGAGGCCACTGAGACAGGGACTCAGGATCGATTTATTCCTTCAAGTCACTTAGAATCACACCCCGATTTCTCTGGAAAGATTGAGCTTCCAAAGTGAAAGTTCCATCTCACTTTTGGTTATTGTTCCTATTAAAAGTTCTTTAAAGACAATTACTACCTGAAAATCCCAGATCACCATGTATTGCTTTGCCCTCAGAAATAACTTAATTAGCTAGGTGGTTGGCTGGATGATGAGGGAAGTAGAATTATCCCCCTCCCCCGAGAGATCTACTGCCTAACCCCCGGAATCCCAAGGACCTGTGAATCTGTTAGTTTATGTGGTAGAAGATTTTGCAAGAGTGATAAATTAGAGATTTTGAGATGAGATTATTCTTGATTATCCAGATGAGTCCTAAATGTAATCATAAATGTCCTTCTAAAAAGGAGGCAGGAGAGTCAGAGAGAGGAGATATGATGATGGAAGCAGAGGTCGGAGTGACATGGGGCTACAAGCTGGCGTATTCAGGCATCCCCTGGGAGCTGAAAAAGGCAAGGAACAGATTCTCCCTTGAGCCTCCAGAACATGTACAACTCTGCTGACACCTTGATTTGAACCTCGTAGGACCCAATTTGGACTTCTGACTTCCAGAAGTGTAAGATAGTAGATTTGTACTGTTTTGATCTACTAAGTTTGTGGTGATTTGTTACAGCAGCAAAAAGAAACTGATACAGACGTTGACCTCATTTTTTTCCTTTAGGAATGACTTGAGCTCACTTCCGGTGACACATAAAATGCAACAAAAATAACCAAAGGTATAGTTGGTTTAGGAGATTTTTTCCTGAAAAACAGACAAGACTATCGAGTTTGAGGGATAAAACATCAGAGAAAGAAGTAGCTCCGCGGTGACCCATCCATCTGCTAGGTACTTGTCCGGCTCTCAGCTTCCTGGCAGCCAACATGAAAACGACGAATCAGAAAGTTGTGTGATTCTCAAGCCTGCACAAAACCAAGCCAATTGCTCAGAAGAACAGCTATTCTTCATATTAAGACCAGGAAACCACCTTTTCTTGGGGTCCCCATCAACATCTTCCTCGTGTGATGAAATGGAACAGAAGTTACCTGACCACGCATTCCCTCCCCACCGACGCTTGGGACATCGCTATGGTCTGGAAGCTGAGACACAGAGCTGAAAGGTAGTCCCGGGGACAAAGTGCCTATAGCCTGAGGGGAAAAGCGAAATAATAAATATGATGCAGTTAAATGGGGATGATCGAACTGGGGAGGATGAGGGAAGCCCAGAAGAGACACCTACCCCAGCCTGGGTACAGTGAGGAGAAATTGCTTCCAATGGTATCCAGGTTGAGTCTTGAAGGCTGGAGAGAGGTAACCAAGGTAACCAAGCAGAGAATGGGTGTATGTGTGTGTGGATGGGAGGAGGTATGGGGGAGGTTGAAGACATTGTAGGAAAAAAATGGAATAAATAAAGATACATGGGAACGAGGGGTGCCCAGCAACTGTGCTGAATTATGTAGATCACCCCCACCAAGATTCCAGGGAAGGGGCAGAGGGTGGAGGGTGCAGGCCTGGGAGGTAGGGAAGGGTCAGATGCTATCTAAAGAGCTCCTACTTCTTTTTTTTTTTTTTTTTTTTTGCGGTACGCGGGCCTCTCACTGTTGTGGCCTCTCCCGTTGCGGAGCACAGGCTCCGGACGCGCAGGCTCGGCGGCCATGGCTCACGGGCCCAGCCGCTCCGCGGCATGTGGGATCTTCCCGGACCGGGGCACGAACCCGCGTCCCCTGCATCGGCAGGCGGACTCTCAACCACTGCGCCACCAGGGAAGCCCAAGAGCTCCTACTTCTAATACGCTTCCCTACAGAAGAGAATCACAGCATTAGTGAGCCACAGGTGCTACTTAAAACACTCCCTCATAGCATCTTCCACTAGAACATTCTAGGGAAGAACTTGAGTATAAAAACTGACTATTGCTTATTGAGCAGAGACTACGTGGCCTTCATTCAGTAGATACCATCATTTCTCTCATTTGACAGAGAAAGGAGTCCAAATGGACTTTCTCAGCATCACACAGCAACAAAGGGGCCCAGGAGAAGTTGAACTGGGTCTGTCCCTTCCTAAGTAGGAAGACCCATCAGATATCAGGAGATTAGGGCTTAAAGAAATGTCAAGGTAGAGTTCCCCCTCACCCCCTAACCTTGAAATGACCACCATGGATAAGAGAGAATTTCTACAATGAACATTCATTCATTCATCCATTCATTTATTCAGTAAACATTTATTCAGGGCTTACTACGTACCGGGCACTCTAGATAAAATAAAGAACCAGGGCTTCCCTGGTGGTGCAGTGGTTGAGAGTCCGCCTGCCGACGCAGAGGACACGGGTTCGTGCCCCGGTCCGGGAGGATCCCACATGCCGCCGAGCGGCTGGGCCCGTGAGCCATGGCCGCTGAGCCTAAGCGTCCGGAGCCTGTGCTCCGCAACGGGAGAGGACACAGCAGTGAGAGGCCCGTGTACCGCAAAAAAAAAAGAAAGAAAGAACCAAACAGGCAACATCCTTGAGCTTTTTGGAGCTTAGATTTTGGGGGGAAAAGATAGCAAATGCACAAACAAATAGAAGTATAATAGGTTGGGCAGTGATAAATGCTATACAATACATAAATCTGGGCAAAGGGTGAAAATCCACCGTAGTGATTATGCTGTGGTAGAATGGGGGTCAGGGAGGAATATGGGATTGGGGCAGAGAGCAGAGGCAGCTCCACGAGGAGTAGCTGTGTTTTAGCTCTTCAGTGGTGGGCTCACGGGGGTTTATTTTATAATCAGGCTTTCATAATTATATAAATGCTACGTATATCGTTTTGGGCGTGTCAAATATTAACTGACAAACATTTTAGAGGTTTAGGGGACGCTATTTTACATTGGTGGTCAGGAAAGCCTCCAGGTTGAGTTGGCATCTGAGCAGAGATGTAAAGGAAATGAGAACTTGTGCCATATCTGTGGGAATAGCATCCAGGTAGCGGAAACAGCAGGTGGGAAGACCCTATGTGCTTGAAATTTTGCACAATCAGTGGTAGGAACAAACCTTGGAAGCACAGAGCTTCCCAGGATATCCTCCTGATAAATAAAGATGTTCTCTGTGTTTTATACTCTTCCTCATTATTCCAAGGTCTTCAAAGGAGATAAGAAAAAGCCATTAATCCGTGCATTCATTTGTTCACTAGACATTCATTAAACACCTGCTGCGTGATTATCACTGGTGACAAAAACAGTGAAAACATGGACCATGCCTTTAAAGCGTTTATAGGAATCGAGGGGAGGAAATTGGGGAAGATGGAGGCGAGACTAGATGTTCATCTTGCCCCTTCCTAGGACCCTCGCACATGAACTTGATTTGAGTTCTTCTAACCTCAGCTAATACGACAGGGTACCAAGCCTTGGCTGAGAAAGCTCTCCCAGGTCAGGCAATTACTCATGACTCAACCATCAGAGACTTTCAC
Source organism: Phocoena phocoena (assembly GCF_963924675.1). Classification (NCBI taxonomy): domain Eukaryota; kingdom Metazoa; phylum Chordata; class Mammalia; order Artiodactyla; family Phocoenidae; genus Phocoena; species Phocoena phocoena. The sequence goes on from NC_089231.1 coordinate 77,248,011, forward strand.
GTTCCCTGCAGGTGGCTTTCGCACCTTGTAAGGAGCCACGCACGATAACGTTTCCAGCCAGCGATGGCCCAGAAAGTGCCAGGGCGCACATGAGTTATCTGCACCCAAGATTTGCTCAAGCACCTGCTTGTACAGTGACAGAGAGCGTCACGTTTAGGAACATTGCACCAGAACTAGAGATTCCCAGGAGAATTAGCACAAACTTCCCAGCTCACTACCCGCTACCAACTGCTAGAGAAATCATAGGAGAACGAGGTAAAGAAAGTGGTTTGTACAAAATGGAAAATTCTGTAAATCTAGTGTAAAGATTTTCCTACGACCTATGGGGTCGCTGTGTGTATACTGAGCTATCCTTGCCCCCAGGTTTCTTGAAGAGTCCACTGGAGTAACTCACCCATGGATAAAAACAGGTCAACTGATTGCTCAAAAAGTTAAACATAGAATTATCATAGGACCGGCATTTCCACCTGTAAGGATATACCCCGCCCCGCAAAGAAACTGAAAACAGATACTCAGATAAATGCTTGTACATGAATGTTCATAGCAGCATTATTCACAATCGCCAAAAGGTGAAGGAAACTCACATGTCCATTAATCGATGAGTGGATAAACAAAATGTGGTATTTTCATACAATGGGATATTATTCATAAAAATTAATGAAATTCTGATACATGGTACAACATGGATGAATCTGGAAAATAGGATGGTAAGTGATACATGTCACTTACCATGTCAGAAGGTCACATATAGTATAATTCCATTTATATGAAATTTCCAGAATAGATAAATCCTTAGAGACAGGAAGTGGAAATGGGGAGTGACTGCTTGACGGATACAGGCTTTTCTTTGGGGATGATGACATACCTTTGAACTAGGTAGAGGTTGTGGTAGCACAACACTGTGGATGTACTAAATGTTGCTGAATTGTATACTTTTCAATGATTAATTTTGTGGTATGTGAATTTCACCTCAATTGAAAACAAATGGTCAGCTTATTGGCTGCTACGATGTTCTCACTGTGCTGTGGACACCCATTGGCCACTGCCAGGTAACCACTGGGTTTCACCACGTTTGTTAGCTACAACTTGCTTTTGCCAGCAACGGTTGGGTGCCACTATCTCCTGTCGGGTAACCTGCACAGCTGAAGACCTGGAGTTCTAGAAAGACCAAAGCGTCCAATCCCTTTATTCTACACACTTCACTTGGATTTGATTTTGAGCAAAATGCAGGCAGGAGTCACTTAGAAACAGAAGGATATGCAAAGCAAATGGTAGATGTTTGGGTCTCACACTAAACCTACACCAGAGTCCTTTCAACTTAGAACCTGCTAAAAGGATTAGCCCTTTGCCATCTGCAAGGCTGCATGAAAGCCAGTCTGTCTGTCGAAAGACTCTTGTAGGCACACCCCAGCTCAAGCATCGAGCTCTCCCTGTCCTTTGATAAAGCCAGATCTGCTTATACGGATGTGCGGCAGGGGAATAACGGACACCTGCTAAGAGAATAAGAGAACTTTGCTGGGGGGAGGGGGAGCGACGCTAGATACAAGCACTTTGCACTGTACATCATCTGTACGGATGGTAGAGAATGAATTATTTCTTCCCAATTTGGCGCCATCATCCATCACAGTCAATTTGCAGTCCATCTGGAAGGTTTCAAAAACCCAAGGATGGGATCAGAGTCACAAAACAGTCACAGCAACGAGCCTTTCTAAATGGATTATAATAAATACAAACATAAAAAGAGTTCCCTGTTTAGAGGAATTTACCCTGTGCTGTGCCTTACACTCGAGTTCCCTCATTGAATCCTCTCAACAAACTTATGAGGGGGGAACTATAATCATTCCCATTTTGCAGATGAGAAAACCAGGGCTCAGAGATCAATGGAATTCCTGTGGTCACACAGGTAGAAAGTGGCGGATTTAAGATGTGGAGGTAGATGTCATTGACCTGATACTGCATCTCGGTCGTGATGCAAGTGTTATGAGCTCAATAAATCCTACACTCCTCTGTCTACACTCTTTCCACTCAAAGTTCACCTTGCTTCTTTGTAGTGAAGTAAAACTGCATCAGAAAAAGAAACCCCTCCCTTTAGACCCTTCTGTCTTTTCTCATCTTTCTTGGATATTTTCTCATAGCCAAACATAGAGGTGGCTTACAAGACACATGACATAGATTTGGAGACAAAGGAAAATGTGTTTTGTGTGTATTGAATTTGGCTTTCCCCAGTGGGGTTGGTTCATCCTGATAGTCCCAGTATTTGCAGGCAAAAGGAACTCACCAGAGAGAGAAAATATGAGTGTGGGAGGCTGACTCTTTCCCTGCATTAACGGACTGGGACCTGCTGCAGGGACTCAGAGAAGAAATACTTGCTCATTCTATAGTCATCAGTGCCTCCTCTAGCCTAGCCATCTGCCGCGTGCTAGGGAGTAGCAACAAATAGGAAAGACACAGTCCCTGCTTTCATGGAGTTGCACCCTTTTGGAAGCATAGATTAAATAATAACAATTGTAAAATAAATAATGCAATCAGACTGTGATGAGTGTTGTGAAAGGCACATAGAGGATGTCATAAGAACATATAAAAGAGTCTGAATCAGAGCACATAAAGGAGAAAGAAGGCTGCAATAGACCGAAAACCCAACATGAAGTGGCTTAAACGAGGTAGAAGTTTGTACCTCTAGCATCTAACAGAAGTTGAGAGAGAGCAGCTCAAGGCTGATATGGCAGGAGAGTGGTGACATCAGGGACCCAAGACTCAACTTTTTGTACTACTTTCTAATATGTGATCGAGTCTCATAATTGGTACATGGTTCAAAATGGCTGCTGAAGCTCCAGCCATCACAGTCAAGTTGTAGCCACAAAGAAGGAGGAAAGAAGGCAGAGAGCTAAATAGGCTTCTCCCACTTGGGTCACCTCCCTTTAAGCAGTCTTCCTCTGAGGCCCACACATCAGTTCTGCTTTTATTTCATTGGTCAGAGCATTTTAGATCACTGGCTGCAAGTGATGCTGGACAAGGTACAATAGTCGTTTATGATAGGCAGCCATGTGCTCAGCTTAAAAAGTGGGGCTCTTGCCACAGGAAGTCCAGACTATTAGAAGGTGTTTGTAATAAGATGAAGAAGTATTCTTCTGTTCAAGCCTCATTTTCGTCACTTACCTGCTGTGTGAGCTAGGACAATTCACTTAACCTCTCTGAGCTGCAGTTCGCACCAACAGCACTTATTTCACAGTGGTGCTAGAGTCTTAACTGAAGAATGTAACTTGAATGTAACTGCTTTGCAGAATCAAAAGCTGAGTATGCCTGAAAAGACCCATTATACTTCATAAAACATTTTCCCTTCCTCCTTTTTATTCCTCAAGATCTGGCAAAGCTGGAATATTTCCTTGGGGCAACTGATTCCAAATTTCTCTTCCGAAGACCTTGACAATGACCTTCCTGCTTAAGGGCCTGATCTCAGAGATGGAATACAGGAACTTTCAACACAGGTTCCGAATCATGACAGTGGCACAGGGGTCATGCAAAGACACCTTACGGGAACAAGGAAAAAGGCACGCTACTGAGGGCTTTCAGAGGCTGTAATCAACACCCCCAATTGCTGTCAGAAGGAAACCTCTTTAAAGTAAGAGGGGGCTGGCTGGTCTGCTTTGCAGGCTAGGAAAATGTTCATGGTGCTTGGTTGCTAGATGGAACTTCGGGGAGATGGTTGCCCCTGGAGCTGTAAGAAATCAAAATAAGCCTGGATAGCTGGGGAAGTGGTACTTTTGACTATAGCAAGAGCAGTGACAGCTAACTGTGAGCCTACAGTGTACCAGGCCCTGTGCTCTACCCTTAACACGTAATGTTTTATTGACTCCTGGATATAGCCCTCTAAGTATGTCATCTTATGATCCCTTTTTTACAGATGTAAAGTTTGATGCAAGAGGCAAAGTACCTTGCTCAAGCCTGTGCCACTAGCAAGAAGAACAGGTAGGACAAAGTTACAACAGATGGAGCAGAAGTGGGAAAGGCACTCCATGCACCAGGGACCTGATGAGCAAAGGCTGGGGGGCTGGAAGGGCATGGCATGGTGGGGCTGTGAGGAAACAAGACTGGATGGAGCAGCTGGTTCACAGATGGACAGAGGATAGGACAAAGTAGGTCCAAACCACATCATGGAAAGCCTTGAATTCTGGGTAAGATACTTAGACTTTACTCCCAAGGTAGCAAGGAGCCATTGAAGGTTATTGAGCAGAATAGTGACACAATGGAGGAAGATTTAGGGAAAGCTTTGTCTGATCAAAATAGAGCCTCCAAGTTATTATTGGTCCCTGGACTCAGGCCATATGGTTGCCCTGCTACACGGTGGGCAGTGGTATTTCCAAGGTAAAAAGTCACGAGTTAAGTGGAAATGTCATTAAATCCTTGGCGTGGGAAACTCTGCAGGTTACAATGTCAGGCTGAAGGACCATCAAGAAGAAGCCACGGTCCCAGGAGCAGTTTTGCAGGTTAAGTTCTGAGAGCAGCTTTCCCCAACCGGCCTGCATTGGCCCCAAGAAGTACCCCTCAGTGATCCCTGAACTTCCATACCTCTCATCCCTGTGGAATGAGGGGAGCAGAGAGATAACCCCAACTGCCACCCTGGAAAAGTGGGGCTATGGGAACCCAGAGGCCAGTATTTCTAACAGATAATTGCTCTAGCATTTAAACAATAGTTACCGAAGTAGCTCATTAAAGTGACAAAGGCAGTTAATTACCCAGATTTTTATCTGAGGAATCTAAGAGAAATAGCAGGGGTTACATTTCTGCGTAACCTAAGAGCCTGAGAATCACAGCAAAGCAGAATCACGAGGACCCAGACCAGTCTGGCAGAAATCTTTGCTCCCCTCTTAGGGGTTCACTGTACTCGGGAATGATCACAGATGTGGCCAAATTTCCTGTGCATCTCATGCTCACCAGGAATTATGCTCAGTGTACACTTGTTGTGTCTTTGAGGTTGCACAACAGCCCTAGGGTGAAGGCACAATTAAAAGCCCCATTTTACAGATGAGGAAACCGAGGCTCAGAAAGGGGATGTCACTTGTCCAAAGTCGTTAGGCTTGTAGGTAGTGGTGCTGGGACTTAAGTACAGGTGGTTTGCCCCATTCTGCTCACAACTCAAGGTCTTCAGGTATCGAGATCTCTGCCTCAAAGCCCAGCCAAGGGGACCCTCAACAAACCCTCAGAGATCGGTGATCTCAGCCTGCAGGGATCCAGGGCTAGTCTCCTGACCCCCTGGGAATGCCCAGAGGTCTTTGTGCTAGCCTAGTCGCCCCTGACACATGACTTTCTCAAGCCAGGTGGAGGCCACAGGAGGGAGGCCAGTTTGACCTGTATAGACTGAGGGTCTGGACACTATGATCCATGGCCCAAATCCAGCCCACCACCTGTTTTTGTACGGCCCATGAGCTAAGAATGGCTTTCACCTTTTTAAATGGTTGGAAACAATGAAAAGAAGACTATTCTCTCACATCTGAAAATTATATGAAATTCATATTTTAGCATCCACAAATTCAGTTTCACTAGAGTACACTCATACTCATTCGTTTATGTATTATATGAGGTTGCTGAAACTTTACAAAGCAGAGGTGAGGAGTTGTGACAGCGACCACACAGCTTGCAAAGCCTAAAATACTTACTGTCTGACACTTCAAGGAAAAGTTTGCCAACCTCTGACCTAGATCATGAAGGTTTCACCTGTGGGCATCATCTTGACTAGTTCGAGGATGTGCGATGGTAGAAAAACCCTAGTTTCTTGGGAGAGGAGTGCAGGGAGAAATACACACACCACTGGGGGTTTACACACAAAGGATCACACCTTTTAGGGTCATGGAGGAGAACCCAGACAACCAGATATAAATCCACAGAGAAATGCAAACATCCAAGGGAACAGGCAGAAACACAGGGAAATATCCAGGTGTACACACTCAGAATCTTCAAACCATCCAGGTGTACACAGACACTAAAGCACATAGGTAAACACACACAGGAAAGCCATACCTCCACACGTACAGACACACACAGACTCCCAGGGACCCAAAGAGAACACGCCAGCTACCAGGTGTACAAATATATATCATGCTACATAAACAAGGAGACGTACCCAGAGCCATGCAGGTAGATACACACACAAAGGGAACCCCTTACTGTCCGGGTATCATACACTCTCAGGTAAAGAAAGAAATGTCTTATTGTACACAGTTACACAAACATTCAGAGAGAGAGAGAAGGAAGGGCAGAGAGAAGGGTAATGAGAGACAGAGAGAGACAGGGAGAGCTACTGAGAAAGAGGGAGGGGGAGGGAGAAGGAAGAGGGGGTGGGGAGAAGAGAAGAGAGGAAAGGGGAGCAGGAGACCCCAGGTTCCGTCCCTCTCACCATGTGCTCAGCCCCTCCTGGAAGGTCACTAATCTAGGAGGATAGAGATTTCTTCCCTCATTAGCAGTTGACACAGGAGAAGGAAAGCTGTGTGCCCATGGCCAGAACAGCCCCTTCCCTTTACTTGTCGGTGCCGGGGACTCCGCTGGCAGTATGGTGATGCCTTGGACCCCACTCCCAGAATAACATTTCTAAATTATGAAAGGAGTCGAGGATTCCACTGAAAGAGCGGACTCAATCCCTAGAACCCGGGCACAAGGACAATCACGCCCGAAGATGCTAACCTGTCCCTTCCTTCTAAGGGCAACTTGCACCTCGTGACTCCATCCTTCTTCTCGCCACTCTTAAGAATTCCTTTCTGGGGCTTCCCCGGTGGCACAGTGGATAAGAATCCGCCTGCCAATGCAGGGGACACAGGTTTGAGCCCTGGTCCGGGAAGATCCCACATGCTGCAGAGAAACTAAGCCCGTGCACCACAACTACTGAGCCTGTGCTCTAGAGCCCATGAGCCACAACTACTGAGCCTGCGCTCTACAGCCCTTGAGCCACAACTACTGAGCCCATGTGCTGCATCTACTGAAACCCACACGCTCTAGAGCCCATGCTCCGCAACAAGAGAAGCCACCTCAGTGAGAAGCCCGTGCACTGCAATGAAGAGTAGCCCCTGCTCGCCACAGCTAGAAAAAGCCTGCGTGCCCCAACGAAGACACAACACAGCCAAAAATAATAAATAAATAAAAATACATAAATTTATTTTTAAAAAAGGAATTCCTTTCTGGAGGCATTTATGGAGCACCTACTGGGGTCCAGGTGCTGGGGAGACAGAGGTGAATGGAATGGGGTCCCTGCTCACAAGGAGCTCGCACTTGAGTGGGGATGAAGGATGGGTACCCAACGGTGACGTGAATCATAATCTTTTTGCAATCGTCACGTCAAAGATCAATGATCACGGATCCATCGCAAATATAATAGTAACGAAAAAGTTTAAAATATTGCAAGAATTACCCAAATGTGACACAGAGACGGGAAGTGAGCAAATGCTGTTAGAAAAATGGCGTTGACAGATTTTGCTTGACTCAGGGTTGCCACCAACCTTCAATCTGTAAAACACAACATATCTGCGCAACGAAAGGAGGGATGCCTGTATTTGGTTTGAGACTTCTAGAGTCAGAAGGGAGGTTTTGTTTGTCTTCGTTGGTTTGTTTCTCTTTTACAGAAATTCTCTCCCTGGGGAGAAGGAGAGAAAGCCAACAGGATGGTATTCCTAAGAGTCAGCACTCAGCCGCCCCCCCCCCCCCCCCCCTGTCCACAAGCAACAGAGGAGACCCCTCTGCCTGCCCGCTTCCCCTGTCCCTGGGGATCTCTGGGAATCTGGCTGAATGACAGTGCCAGCTGAGATGTCCTGGGGGTTCGAGGTAGCAGTTGCTTCCTGCCCAGTGGGAGCCCAAAACACAGAGGAATGTTGGAAGGAAACCTCCCAGGCGGGTGGGCGGCTCCTCAAGGAGCCAGGGAGGGCTGAGAAGGGAAGCTATTCCTCCCTCTGCAGGAATATACGTATCCCTGGCCTCAGACATCTCGGCCTCGCATCTCTGCTTCATCAATGCCCAGGATCTCTGACTTGGCTTCATTTCCTTGGTGAGCTGGGCCGCACACTGGGGATGCAGAACAGAGCGGGGGTTGGGGGTCAAGGTGGTCCAAAGCTTCCCATCAGAAGGCATCTGGCCTCAGACCCTTCCGAGGCAGGACAGGTGGCACGTGGGCTGACCAGGCATCCCAGGGCTTGTTTGTCTACCTGCTCAGACCATGCCCCCAGAGCCGGGAGGCCTGTCAGATCTGGAAGTGACAGAAGAGTGAGCTAGAAGTAGAGATGGGCCCGGGTCCTCCCTGTACCGCCAGACAGCATGGAGGGGAAGGAAGCCGGCGTGCAAGGCCCAGGCACTGAGCACCTGTTCTGTTGCCACAGAGATGGGTCCTTGCTACCTCCCATCGTACAAAAGCAAACTGAGGCCTGGAGAGGTTCAAGCACCTGACTGAGGGCACACCGGGAATAAGAAACAGAGTTGGGCTCCCATTTGATCTAGTGAGGACTGAACGAACAAGTAGATGGATAGATGAATGCATGACTTCAGACCCAGAAACCACGCAAGGCTAGCTCTCAAACCTGCATGATCAGTGCACCCATGTTCACAGCAGCATTTTTCACAATAGCTAAAACATGGAAGCAAATGAACGGATAAGCCAACTGTGAGTTACCCATACAATGGAATACAATTCAGCCTTAAAAAGGAAGGGAATTCTGACACAGGCTACAACATGGATAAACCTTAAGGACATTATACTAAGTGAAAGAAGCCAGTCACCAAAAGACAAATACTATATGAGGCACTTAGAGAAGTCAAAGTTATAAAGACAAAAAGTAGAATGATGGTTGCCAGGGGCTTGGGGGAGGGGAGGATGGTGAGTTATTATTTAACAGGTAAGAGTTTCAGATTTACAAGATGGAAGGCACAGTGAGTCTGGACGGTGGTGACAGGTGCAGAACAATGTGAATTTATTTAATAAATATTTATTTATTTAATTGAACGATGCACTTAAAAGCGGTTAAGATGGTAAATTTTATGTTTTGTGTGTTGTTTTATTTTATTTTATTTTTTTGCGGTACGCGGGCCTCTCACTGCTGTGGCCTCTCCTGTTGCGGAGCACAGGCTCCGGACACGCAGGCTCAGCGGCCGTGGCTCATGGGGCCCAGCCGCTCCGCAGCATGTGGGATCTTCCCGGACCGGGGCACGAACCCGTGTCCCCTGCATCGGCAGGCGGACTCTCAACCACTGCGCCACCAGGGAAGCCCTGTTTTGTGTATTTTAACACAACCAAAAAAAAAAAAAGAAAAGAAATGAATGATCAACAGCAGTAGCCTCGTATTGGTTAGCTGTTGCTGTACAACAGATTGTCACAAGGTCTGTGGACCAGCAATCCAGTCCCGGTTTCGCTGAGTCATCTGTTTCAGGCTGCAATCAAAATGCCAGGCAGAGCTGAGGTCTCATCTGAAACTCACCTGGGGAAAGACAGACTCCTGGTTGATGCGGTCGCTGGAAGAATTCAGTTTCTTGCGTCCTGTTGGAGCAAGAGCTTTGGTTTTCTGCTGGGTGTCAATCAAACGCAGCTTTCCCAGCATGGCTTCTGGCTTCCTCAAAGCAAACAAGGGAGAGCGTCTAGTCACTGAATGAAGTTACAATCCAGTCGCCGGCAATGTCATCATGGAAGTGACATCCTATCCCGCTGCTTTATTCTACTTGTTTAGAAGGAAGTCACAGGTTCTGCTTATCCTCATGAAGAGAGGTTTATACAAGGGTGTGAACAATGAGAGATGGGGACCATGGGGGCCACCTTGAGGTCTGTCCTCCATAATTATCATAACCAGATTATCATCTTTGTTTCAGACACTGGGACATTATAAAATCTCACTCCCTTACTCTCAGAGATGAGCTTAGAGAGGTGGGTAGAGGTCACCTGGATCTCGCAGGCCTTGTCAAGATAAAGATAAAAATAAAGATTTGGGCTTCCCTGGTGGTGCAGCGGTTGAGAGTCCGCCTGCCGATGCAGGGGACGCGGGTTCGTGCCCCGGTCCGGGAAGATCCCACGTGCCGCGGAGCGGCTGGGCCCGTGAGCCACGGCCGCTGAGCCTGTGCGTCCGGAGCCTGTGCTCCGCAACGGGAGAGGCCACAAAAATAACTAACTAAATAAATAATAAAGACTTGTATGCCAATCTTAAAGCAATGGGCGTCATAGATGAATTTTAAGCAGCCAGTTGACGTAGTCAGATCTGTGAGCGGCGTTTTAAATTATTATTTGTAACTGCAATAAAACACATGTAACAAAATCTACCGTCTTGACCACTCTTAAGTATATAGTTCAGTGGCATTAGGTATATTTGCAGTGTTGTGCAACCATCACCACTATCTATCTCTAGAACTTTTCACCTTGCAAAACGGAAACTCCATATTCCATTAAAACAACAACTCCTCGTTGCCTCCCCTCCCCAGCCCCTGGCAACCACCATGCTTCCTTCTGTCTCTGTGAATTTGACTCCTCTAGCTTCCCCACGTAAGTAGAATCATACAGTATTTATCTTTTGGTGACAGGCTTATTTCATGGAGTATAATGTCCTCAAGGTTCATCCATGTTGTAGCATGTGTCGGAATTCCCTTCCTTTTAAGGCTGAATACTATTCCACGGTATGGATAGACCATATTTTGTTTGTCCGTTCGTCTGTCCATGGATACTTGGGTTGTTTCCACCTTTTGGCTACTCTGAACACGGGGGCGTAAATATCAGCTCGACATTCTGCTTTGAATTCTTTGGGGGTAGATACCCGGAAGTGGAATTGCTGGGTCATATGGTCATTCTATTTTTAATTTTCTGAGGCACTCCCCAGATCTGTGTTTTTGCAAAGGACACTCTGGTGGCTCTGTGCAGAATGGACCAATAGGAGGCAATAAGAGACCCATCAAGAAGCTACTATGGGGCTTCCCTGGTGGCGCAGAGGTTGAGAGTCAGCCTGCCGACGCAGGGGATGTGGGTTCGTGCCCCGGTCCGGGAAGATCCCACATGCTGCGGAGCGGCTGGGCCCGTGAGCCATGGCCGCTGAGCCTGCACGTCCGGAGCCTGTGCTCCACAACAGGAGAGGTCACAGCGGTGAGAGGCCCGCGTACCGCAAAAAAACAAACAAACAAACAGAAAAAGAAGCTACTATGGTTGTCCATTAGGGGAAAAAAAGATGGGGGCTCCGTCTAGATGGGGGCTGCTGACAGAGAAGGTGAACATGCCTGGAATGCAAATCACGGCTTTCCTAGGAGGCGTGGGACTCCTACTCACGGAAAAGCTTTTTAGAGAAGGGCAAGGAGATTGCTGAGATGAACCGGAAGTTTTCTACCTTCAGAGAGTGGCCTTTCACAGTGGTGAATCACACGGGCTTTGAGGCCAAACTACCTGGGTTGAAATCCTAACTCTTGCCTCTTCTCCCTGAGCCTCAGTTTCCTCATTTGTGGAAAGGATATAATAATACCCATTTCTTGGAGATTGTGAGAATTGAATGTGATCATTCGAGGGGGTAGTGCCTGATTAAAGTAAATGCTCGGTAAAATCTAGATGAATATGAAACCCCTACCAAATCTAGAATGATGTCGGATACCTAGCCTGTCTTCACACAGCCCTCAGCCAGGAAGGCTGGGGTGGTAGTGCCGCGTGTCCCAAGCTCCCTGTGGCATCAGCACTGTTACTCGGGTGGTCCTGGGAGTCAGGACTACAGGGCGCCCTTTTTGTATGTTTTCAGACACCTTCTGCATCACCCCCATCCATCACCAGACCTCTTGCCTTGGTCCCCTCCAGTGACTGACAGGCCCCTGAATTATAAAAAAGGGTGAGAGATATTTATACCTCCTCTTGAGCCTCACACTCACCCGCCAGAGGAGTGGGAAGGTCTTTCCGTGCAGGGGAAATCTATAAAGTCCTAGAAAGAACGATTTTTCTGCCGTTCTCAGCATCCTCCGTTAGCTCTGTTCCCCCTCAGAGGACAGCTGCCTCACGCTGTCTGTCCAGGTGGAGGGGGGCGGGAAGGGAAGGGGGAGGGGGGAGAGAGTGGGGGAGGGGAAGTGCCACCTGCCAGTCTCCATCAACTCTGCACCCTCCTCTTGCTGCCTCCTCAGAGCAAGCACTTTCCTCCTTTCATTTGTGTGTCAAAGAAGAGCCAACCCTTCAGATGTCCGTCATCTGCCTCTCCGTCTCCTCCTTCAATACCCTGAATCATCCTCTTCTAGTCAACTCAAAGCGAGCACACGCTACTCGGACCTGGTTCTGAACACTCAGGTTCACCGATGCCTTCAGTGTCATGGTCCTGTGCATGAGCTATGAAATACGACTGTCCGGGGTTCAAATCCTGGCTCTACCACTTACTAGCTGTGTTCATTTTGGACAAAATACCTTATGACAAGGTGCCTATTTCCTCTTGTTACGAGTTGAATGATGTCCCCCCAACCCCAAATTTCATAGGTTGAAGTCCTGACCCCTCAGTACCTCAGCCTGTGACCTTATTTGGAAATAGGGGCATTGCTGATATAATCAGTTGAGATGAGGCCATGCTGGAGCAGTAGCTGGGCCTCTAATCCAACATGACTGGCATCCTTATCAGAAGAAGTCTGGACACAGGCGTGCACGTAGGGACGACACGATGTGAAGATCAAAGTTGTGCTGCCACAAGCTAAGAAACTACTAGATGCTAAGAGAGAGGCCAGAAACACATCCTTCCCTAGTGCTTTCAGAAGGAGCACAGCCCTGCAGATGCCTTGATCTTCAGCTTCTAACCCCCTGAACTGTGAGAAAATACCTTTCTGTTGTTCAAGCAAACCAGTTGGTAACATCATTATACCCATTTTACAGATGCAGAAACTGAGGCAAGGAGGAAGCTGAGCAGATGTTACCTGTCCCAAATCATACAGCTAGAAAGTGGCAGAGCTGGGATTTTTTTAAAAAATAAATTTATTTATTTATTTTTGGCTGCGTTGGGTCTTCGTTGCGGTGTGTGGGCTTCTCGTTGTGGTGGCTTCTCTTATCGCGGAGCATGGGCTCTAGGCGCGTGGCCTTCAGTAGTTGTGGCACACAGGCTCAGCAGTTGTGGCTCGTGGGCTCTAGAGCGCAGGCTCAGTAGTTGTGGCAGCTGGGCTTAGTTGCTCCACGGCATGTGGGATCTTCCTGGCCCGGGGCTCAAACCCATGTCCCCTGCATTGGCAGGCGGATTCTTAACCACTGTACCACCAGGGAAGCCCCAGAGCTGGGATTTTGAACCCACCCAGTAAGACTCCCACCTACCATGATAAGAGGTCTGGCTCACTGGGGTATCCACAGGTCAGGGGGAAAAATCTTTCAACTCAACCACGCAAAGACACTCTCTGAATCCGGTCCCTCCTACGCACATCTAGTGGTTTCCACTGAAAGCATTTCCCTGAGGCCTTCAGAGTAGCTCCTTGGCTCTCCAGAAGTCCCCAGCTGGGGCCTTCCTTCCTGTTTTAAGAAGTGAAAGCACAGGGACACCAGGCCGGGCCCAATATAGTTCCAGATCTAAATTTAACAACAATAACAGGGCTCCAGCCTGACCCTGCAGAGAAGAAAGGGGAGAAGGGAAGGAGAAAAAAAATAGTAACAACTAATTCTTCACAAATTAGGACAATAATAAAAGTTCCTTTCAAGTGTCAGGGCATATTCTTAGCCATAACGTAACACCTAAATCAAGTCCAGGTTGCAAAAATGGCATAATAGCAGGAAGCCAGGCTACAGGCCTAACTTCCTCCGGGGAGACAGGGGATCTAGGGGGTGTCGTAGGCTGGGCGGGCAGGGATGGAGCCAGGCAGGGCCTGACTCACTGGGAGGCGCACACCTCTGTCTGGCCTCCCACCAAGTTCCATCTGGGTCGCCCGCTCAGCCCCTCCTGCTTGGGCCTTTGGAGCCAGAGCTCTCAGCGGTCATCAGCGTGTCTCTCGCCCACCTTCCCAGCCGGTCTTCTTGGCATAGCCCAAGTGCAAGTCGAAAATGCAAGCTGGAGAGGGTAACATGAGAATGCATCTCTAGACCAACAACTGCGGGAGCACGGTGAACTGAGGGCCCCAGCTGCTGGGCTCTGAAAGCCACCCTGCATTTGCTGGGAGGCCACAGTTCCCACGGGCCGTGGCTCCTGTGGGCCGCGTTTAAGCCAATGTCTAAAATTGACAAGGATGCTAAGGCAGGTCTGTTCCAGGGAGACATGGAGTTCCTCTGACAGCTCTAGGCCTCCCTACGGCTTTCCTGAATCTTCCTCAGTCTGCGTGGCAGCCAGGGGTGCTGCCATCCGGCCTCTTCTCCCTGTCTCCTCACTCAGAATCAGACCTGCACTGAAGTTCAACAGCTCTCCCTGCCTGTTCTGGCTATCTCTACTTGCTCTCAAACAGGCACTTCCCGTAGTTAAATCCCTGCACATTTAATCCCATCTCGGTATGTGCTTCTTGCAAAGGTCCAGACGAATACATAGAATCATATCCCTTCCCAGCATAACATGCTTCCAGGAGCTTATTGTCTCACTGGAAGAAAATCCAAATTCCTTACTCTGGCCTCCATGGCCCCTGCCACCTCTCTGACCTTGACTTCTAATCTCACCCCCTGTCTCAATAGTCTTCTTGGTGTTCCTTGAACATCCAAAGTTGTTTTTGCTTCAGGGCCTTTGCACCTGCTATCCCTGCTGCCTGGACCTCTATTCCTCAGGCCCGGAGGCTTCCCACTCATCCTCCAGGTCTCAGCTCAAGTGTCACCTCCTCAGAGAGGCCTTCCTTGACCCACTTGATTGAAACAGGCTTCCTGTCTCTGCTCCCTAATCAATATCTACTTCTTAGACTGAGAAAACACATCACTCTGTTCTTAGATGATTTGTCTGACAGCCCTTCTTGAAAGTAAGCATCTAGAAATATCCTAAGAGCCAGCATTTACTGAGGACTGACCAGTGGCCAGACATTCTTCTAAGAGCTTCCCATGTTTAACTCATTCAATCCTTCCCAAGCCCCTGTGAGATGTAGGTACTGCTCATATTACAGACGAGGAAACTGAGGCACAAGGCATTTAAATGAATTCCCTGGGATCATACAACTAGTAGACAAGAGAGCAGGATTTGGATCAAAGCCGTCTGGCTCCAGAATCCACACCCTCTTCCAGGACACAGTTTTGCTTCCCGTGAAGAGAGAATACTTTTGAGTGCTAACAAGGACCACCATGCCTCATCCTGTAACAAAACTGAACGGATTTGTTGCATGCCTCCTACAGAACAGGTGTTGACACGAGTCACCTTATTGCCTTTTCATGAGGACCTTGGAAGGTGGGACTTGCTTACTCTCCATTTGTCCTCTCCCCCTATCCTTCACCCTTCTCTGTCCTGCTCTGTGCCCCAGAAACTGACCTCTATCCCTACGGACTACATTTCCCAGTATCCCATGTGCTCTGGTTTCCGGTTGGGATCATCCAATGGGAGGCAGTGCCCAAAGGTCAAGGGGTAAAAGGAAAGAGGCTGGGGTATCTCTTCCCTGTTTTCTCTCTAATTCGGGATCACATCACTGGCAGGGGTTATTCCCCTCCCCACTGCAGCTCCTGCCAGGTGGCTCATCCACCGCCACCCCAGCCCTCTTTGGGCTCCTGAAACCTCATTTCCTTACGCCTTGCTCCTCCAACCTACAGAGGGGACAGCTCCCCACTGTTGCCAGACTCTGGGAGTCTTAGCATCCCTCGTTTGTTCACTTCTGCCCACCCCTCTCTAAGTCACCCCCTGATGAAACTCTCACAGTTTGAACTATCCAGGGTAGATTCTATTTCTTGCAGAGACTCTGACTGGTATGCAAGCATTAGGACTCCCCATTTTACAGGTGAGGAAGGAGGCTCAGCAATTAGAGGCCACCAGCCCAAGGTTGCAGGGATGGCTGAAAGCAGAACCCAAGTGTGCCTGCTCTCAATGTCCCTGCTCCGTTCTTTCTTACAAAGGCCCACTTGAACCTAGCGGTTAAGCGCACGGGCTCTGGAGTCACTTAGACCTCGGTTCAAGGCCCAGCTCAGTGACCTTGGGCAAGTTATTTACTCCCCAGATTCTCCTTTGTCCTCCTCTAAAGATATGCATAATAATAATTGCTTTACCTTACAGGGTGGTTGTTAGAATTAAATGCTACTGTATACGCAATACTTAGAGCGCCTGGAACGCAGTAAGTGAACGATAAATACAGCGAGCAACCTTACCATCACCATCATCACTGTTACTATTGTTGCTGTCACTGAAATTCCCTGTTCACCAATATCATTTCCAGACTCGCCACTCCCCAGAAGATAACACGAGAACAATTCGCACAAGACTTGATGAGCTAATAACCCCAAAGCTATTCAGAGAGTTTATTCCCACCAACACAGGATGACAGCGGACCCCAGAGTGACTTAACTGGGTCAAAGTTACACCTGACCCCTCCTTTCCTGCTCTCCCCTCCCCAGCTCTGGTACAGGAATTATCACAGCGTTCATCGCCTCTGAAGGCCATCCCTGCTGCGAGGCTTTGATAGGGAAAGTGTGAAGAACAAAGGCCATTGTTCACAGAGGCGGCTGGTGCCTCTCAGGCCCCAGGCCAGCTTCCCAGGGGTGAGGTCTGGCTCCGAAGACACAAAGACGAAAGTCATTAGGACTAGGGACAAACAATGATGGAATCACGTCTATTTACCTGAACCGGAGGGGGCTGCCAAGTGGGGAACAAAGAAGTTAGGACATTCTCCCTCTGCTCTCCCCTTACTGCGTTTCTCTCAAAATAATGGGAGAGTGAGTGGTCTAGGAATCTCAGACCGGCTTCAGGTTCTATTTCTGAAAAGGTGTTATAGAACAGTGCTTGAAAGAACAGGCTGTGACATCCAACTGCCTGGATGCAAACCTCGACTCCATCAATAATTAGCTATGTAACTTGGGTAAAGTGACTTCATTCTGTAAGCCTCAGTTTCCTCACCTGTAAAATGGGGATAAGAATCGCTCCACCCTCTCCTAAAATGTATGTAATTGTGACCTACAGGAGGGCTCCCTACAGGATTTCAATTATCATCACCGTCCTCCTCCTCTCTGTAGACTTGGTCAAGTTCCCTGCCCCTTGATGAACTTTAGTTTCCACATCTGTCCAACGAGAATAAACAACCAGTTCAAAAAAATCAGGCGAGGACCAAAGGAGAAGAGGAAAGCCTTTTGGAATCTGCAACGCGGTGCCAATTTGGAAGCAAGATCTCATTAAGACTAGTCCCGGCTCACCTCCACAGAGCAGCCCATGTGAAATTGGCCATGCCCTTCCTTCCCAGGCTAGTTTCTGCATATATATATAAAATGGGGAGAGCCATAGCATCTTCTTCATAGAGTAAGTGCCCTGAGAATTCAGGGAAGTATTTGATGTTGGCGAAGTGCTTACCACGTTTCCTAATGTATACCGAGTGCCTAACACCTTAGCTATCTTCTTACTGTTAGGAGACTGAAGGTCAGGAGCAGATATAGACAAGTAATTAGTAGAAATTAACATGCTGCTCAACCAGGATGGCTGCACTGCACAGGCATACCCATTTTGTGGAAAGAAAAACTGAGGTCTGGAGGACAATGTGGGTGTGGGGTAGGAGATACACCTTCTAATGTTTAGTGATATCTGGTGAGTTCAGGTCATTTTTACCAGTGTCCTAACCAGGCAGTGTCAAAAAACCTAGGGCTTCCCTGGTGGCGCAGTGGTTGAGAGTCCGCCTACCGATGCAGGGGACACGGGTTCGTGCCCCGGTCCGGGAAGATCCCACATGCCGCGGAGCGGCTGGGCCCGTGAGCCATGGCCGCTGAGCCTGCGCGTCCGGAGCCTGTGCTCCGCAATGGGAGAGGCCACAACAGTGAGAGGCCCGTGTACCACAAAAAAAAAAAAAAAAAAAAAAAACCTAGAATGAACCCTTGTCACTCGCTTTCCCAGCATCCTCACTCTCCTGTCCTCACCCCGTGAGGTGCTGATGGGGGTGTGGGAACAGACAGATACTGCCTAGTCCAGACAGAAACCAACTCAGATTGGCTTCAACCAGTCCCTCTCCACCTCTCAGGTCTGCTTGTATTGGCTTCATTTGTAGGCAGGCCCACCTCTCATGGTGGCAAGGTGCCCACCAGAAGCTCCCAACAGATGTCTTACCAGCTCAGCAACTCCAATGAAAAAGAGAGCTCTTCTTTCCCAGTACTCAGGCCAGAATCCAAGGAGTGTTGGTTCCCATTGGACTGTCTTGAGTCACATGACCATCCCTGAACCTATCACTGGGGCCCAGGGAATGGAATGTGCTGACTGGCCAAATCTGGAACAGGAAGTAGGTCCATTCTTCTTGGATGATGAAAGTGTGGGGAGAGATAGTATCTGGAGGGAAAATCGGGGTGCTGTTACCAGAAGAAGGCAGGGTGGGTGCTGGGCGGGCATGAAGAACAGATGTCACCCCACCACCACACACCGTTGCACCGGCTGCTACCCGGGACAGGCTCCTCCCTGGCCACTGCTCAGGGTACCCCTCTGATGTCTTCCTATATGTGTTCAGGAAGGTTCAGAAGAAGGAAGGAGACCACATACTGACAGGCTGAGTTAAGTGACCTGACTGACTCCCTGAAATTCCAGGACCTCCATTCCTTCCTCTGCCATGTGAGGCAAACATGTCTGCCCTCAGGATGTCAGTGAGCAAAAGCCCTTTGCAACAACTTTTTAAGGGCAAGGTCTCACTGGATTGGACGGATACCTTTTTCTTTGGAAGCAAGAATCTCAACTTCAGTTTTTGTTTGTTTGTTTGTTTTTGCGGTACGCGGGCCTCTCACTGTTGTGGCCTCTCCCGTTGCGGAGCACAGGCTCCGGACGCGCAGGCTCAGCGGCCATGGCTCACGGGCGCAGTGGGATCTTCCCGGACCGGGGCACGAACCCGCGTCCCCTGCATCGGCAGGCGGACTCTCAACCACTGCGCCACCAGGGAAGCCCCTCAACTTCAGTTTTATTTGTAACTCACCTGATCACTCAGCTCTCACTCACCTGGTACCCAATAAAAACAGCTTTCCCTGATTAATCCACACACAGTGAGGTATGGGCTTAGTTATTCCCTCAACCCCCACACGAAAACCATAAGCAACAGACACCATTCTAATGCCAACTTTATAAATGAGGAACCTAAGTAAGGAGACCTTTAATCACTTACCCAAGACAACAAAGGTGTGAAATAGCAGAGCTGAGATACAAGAGCTGCTCTGCCCGGATCGGGCCACACGCACGTGTGTGGCGGTCTGTGAGGCAACTGCATCCCACTTTCTGGAGACTGTGCCCAGACCACGCACAGACATGCTTTTTTGGTTTGCATTCAGCTAACAATTATTGAGTACCTATTGCATGCCAGATACAGAGATGAATCTAACCTCGTTCAAGCCCTCAAGGAGCCCCACTCTCTCAGTCAGTACCTCTCACCAGGGGGTGATTTTGCCCCCCTCCCCAGGGACATTTGGCAATATCTGGAGGCAGTTTTGTCACTGCTGCGGGTGGGGGTGTGACAGGCACCTAGTGATAAGAGGCCAGGAATACTGCTGAGCACCTCCAGTCCCCACCACGAAGAATTACCAAGCGCCAAATGTGGAGAGGGATGAGGTGAAGAAACCCTGACTCGGGTGAAGGAGAAATACAAATTCCATTTGGTGATCAAACTTCTTGGGTTCACCCAGGTATTTCTAAATACGATCTAGATTGTAATAGACAAAATATTCAAACGGGAATTGAAACAAACACCAGGTGAGGAGACACCGAAACTGTGAGAATGGCACGCTTAGCCCTCCAGTTGGTGATGGCTTTTGAGGTGACCCCCTAGGAAAGTCAGCCACACCCCCAAGCCTCATTTCCCCCATCTGTAAAGTGGACACGCCCTCCCCTGTACAAGTGGAGCAGGAAGAAGCCAGATCTGTCCCCCAGACGTGTGTTGCTTGCCAACATAATGTTATTCTTCGTTTAAACTTTTAAACGAAAGGAAACGTGCAAACAGTAAAGTGAATGCGTTTAAGCATTGAAACAGCTCAGTTTTGACAAAAATCAACATACCCCTGTCACCACCATCAAGATGGAAGCATAGAACACTGCAAGTGTCCCCACAGCCTCACTCAGTCCCACCCTCCTGGTCATTATCCCTTCCCAAAGGTGGCCCCTATTCTGACTACTTCCCCATAGTTTTAACTTGTACGTTTGAACTTTAAATAAACGGAATCATAGAGCTTTATTCTTCTGTGTCTGGATAGTTTTTCTCTATATTATGTGTGTGTGATTTATCCAAGTTGATGTAGCTGCATTTCATTTTCCCTGCTATCTAGTATTCCCCTGGGACGTGACACCACTATTAATCTATCCATTGTGCTGTTGGTGGGTATTTAAGTTGTTTCAAGTCATTTGCAGCTCAAAGCATCCTAGGGTGTGTCCGTTGGTACACGTATGACCCCATTTCTGTTGGGCTGGGTTGTGAGCTCGTCATGGACTTACAGTTCCTTTTTAAAATTCCATATCCTTTCTACTACATTGTGGTAAATTCTGAATCAAAACTGTAGCATTAAGTCCTGCCTAAAAGTTTCCAGCCTGTAAGTCTGGGCTTGCTAGTGCCCACAACTGTGTGAGCCACTGCCTTAAAATAGATCTTTCAATACACACACACACACACACACACACACACACAAACATATACACCCCCTATTGGTTTATTTCACTAGAGAAACTTGGCTGAATTCGACACCTCACTCTAACAGAACATGCCCCAGCATGGTTGACAACCTGAGTGAGATTTGACAAGGAAAAAAACGATGGTGACATAAGAAAACCGAGAAGGGCAATGAAGAGAAACCCAAAGAAAAGCCAAAGTCTTGTTTCCCAAACTGCATATATCTAATCCTTGCAGGAAATACCAAATGAGCCCTTACTTTGTGCCACTTTTATGCCCATTATACAGATGAGGGAAACTGAGGCTCAGACAGAGGAAGAGGGTTCCCCCAAAGTTGTACAACTATTAATAAACAAGGGTTAGATCTATTTGTCATCAAGACTTATGCTCTTCACCAATAAGCTTTGCTTCCACCTCCTTTGGCAGCTGCAGTTTGTAAGACCTTCCTCAAGGTTACTTTCACCTTTGAAGTCGGTCTCTCCTCCGTGTGCCTCTAGGCGGAAATGCCCAGGCTCACACGCACATGTGCATACTAAACCGTATCACTCACCAGAGAGACTGAGTAGCAGATTTATTCTCAACCCCCCTCTAATCCCAGATGACCAGTAAACCACCCAGCAGTGACTTTGACCACCCGACTCATGGTTGCATATTTTTACGTGCAATGGCAAGAACTGAAACTCAGTTATCCCAAGCGTCAGCCATACAACCTTTCCCCGGAGTTGTCTGGGATGCTGTCTCCAGACTCATCTCTCTAGTCTAACCCTTCCAGGCTGTCCTCTACTCAGGGGCTAGAGTGCAAGTTGCCAAAACCCATA
Source organism: Phocoena phocoena (assembly GCF_963924675.1). Classification (NCBI taxonomy): domain Eukaryota; kingdom Metazoa; phylum Chordata; class Mammalia; order Artiodactyla; family Phocoenidae; genus Phocoena; species Phocoena phocoena. Next base: position 77,269,472 of record NC_089231.1, read on the forward strand.
TCTGATCACATCACTTCCCTGCTCACAATCCTTCAATGGCTCCCTATCACCTTCAGAACAAACTTCACAATTTGGTCTAAAAGGCCCTTCTTGATCTGACCCTGTTTGTTGTACTGGACTCCTCTCCCATCGTTTCCTGAACTTCCTCCCCCGGCAGTCCTGAGTTATTGGTAGTTGCCACAGACGGCACTCTCTCAAGCCCCCATGCCTTTGCATTGCTGTTCCCTCTTCCTGGAATGCCCTTCTCTCATCCTGTCTACCTGGCAGCTCCTCTTCACCCTTCAAAACCCAGCTTAAGCACCATTCCCTCCTCTGTCTTTGAAACCTGACTTCCTCTCTGGGGTCGATCCTGACTTCTGCCTACTTTATTATTGCCCAACTTTCACTGCCCCCGCCCCCCACCCCATGCTTCTACTGTGAGCACCCGTGTCCTCTGTGCTTTCCCCGTCATAGCCCTTAACACACATCATCACGTAGCTCATCTAATGTTCTGTCTCCCCAGCTAAGCCTCAGCCTCTGCGAAGGCAGAACCAGCCTGCCATGTTCACCATCATAGCCCATTGCCCAGAGCCTGGCACGTCAATAAATATTGTTGTAGAAAAGGAAGAAGGGAAAGAAAGAATAAAGGAATCAAGTGTCCTGACTATCCCATTAGATGGCGAACTTTCTCATTGATCTCTATATTGACAGACCCAGATCCAGGTCCAGAGACACGCTAGGCCATCCATCGAGGCTAAATCAAACAGCAGCTATGGAGATACCACTGCAAAATCTAGCATGACTCCCCTACTTTGGTCCAGTAGCCCTATATCTTCATTCGCCATTAGTCACAGCTCAAGAGCACCCCTAAGTCTTCCTCCCCAAGGCCTTCCAACTCAAAGAGCCTTTGTTTTCCAACTCCAGGCGCCTTCAGTGGTTTTGTTTCTCATGGAAAAGCAGGGTGAGTCCATTACATTGTGTTCCTGACTTGGAGATCATTGTCATTCATCTGACTTCAAAGTCCGAACCGTGATCAGCTCACTTAAGGCTCGTCCCACCCATATTTTCTTACAACCAGGAAATGGGGAATTTCCTTCATTTTTTTAAACCATTCCAGCGAGTCTCTGTCACATGGCTCCCTTTACAAACCCTTCTTGAAACACAAAGATGGAATGAGGCCTCTCCCCCGACTGCTGTGGCCATTAGGGGTCCCGGCCTTCCTCTGATCTCTATCAAACACTCATCCAGCACATTGGAATGACAGTATTTTTTGTTTATACAACACCTTTCATTGGGGGCCAGGGTTGGGCTGAAATTGGGTGGGAGCCAGATTAAAGCCTTATATAGATGTTGCTTCATATATCCTGCAGAGCTGGAAATAATAGTCTTTAATGGGAAAAGATACAAAGCTTAGAGAGTGGGGTGGTTTGCCTCCAGAACGAAGGAATGTGTCGAGACTGGGACCAGCTACCCGACCTTTTGATGGCTTTGTTCCACGTTGATTGTTACTCATTTGTCCTGATTCTTAAAGCTCTAGATTCAACATTCACCTAATAGCCATCAACCCAAGCCCATTTCTGTTACCCACCTTCCTGCTGGGCTCCCAATCTTTCTTCCATCAGCATCCATGGCATCACTATCTCCTGGATGTCCTCTGACCTCCTGCCGTCAGCATCCATGGCATCACTATCTCCTGGATGTCCTCTGACCTCCTGCCGTCAGCCTCCTTTGGAGAATCTCTCCTCCTCCTTTGGTCGTATCCTAAAATTGCCTAACCCTGAGCATTCAGGGCCCTTTCTCATCTCACTATCTTGGTGATCTCAGGTTCTCTCACAGCTTTGATTGATGATAACTCCTAAGTCCGTAACTCTAGCCCAGACCTACTTGAACTCCAGGTGTGAATGGTGTATCAGGGTAGGTGAAGCTGTTGTAACAAATAACCCCCAGATCTCTGTGGCTTAACGCAGCGAAGGTTTATTTCTCATTCACGTCACAGTCCAATGAGGATCAGCAGGGTGAGCTCTGCCCCACACAGTCATTCAGGGACCCCAACAGCTTGTGCCTTATCTTCTAGGACAGTGGTTCTCACACAGGGACATTTGGCAGCATTTAGATATGGTTTTGGTTGCTGAAACCAGAGGCAGGGAAATCTGGCATCTCATTGGTAGAAGCCAGGGGTGCTCGTACATACCCTACAGTATATGGGACAGTCCTCCGCATCAAAGTATCATCTGGTCCTCGAAATCATCGTTCAGAAAACATGTTCTCGGGCATCAGAGTCCTCTACTGGACCTTGAGCATCTGGCTCCTAGGTGCTCAAGGGAAGCAAAGGTGAGCAAAGGGAAGGCATGGAAGATTATGTGGGAGGTTTTAGAGGCCCGGCCTGGAAGGGACCCAGGTCATTCTTGCCCGTATCCCACTGGACAAAACTCGTCACCCGATCCCACTTAACTACAAGGGAGACTGGGGAATGTAGTCTAGCTGTACGTCCAGGAGAAAAACACACTAGGGCTAGATGAACACATAGTGTGTCTCTGTGATAGGTGGCATAAACTAGGTATGTCCAACCCCGAGTGTATCACCTTCCCTGTCTCCTAAACCTCCCCATCCCTCTCTCCATAGTCACCTCAGTTCCCATTACTTCCAGTCTGTCCCCCATTCAGTCCCATGTTCTTCCACACACAGTAACTTTGTCTCAAAGGAACTTCTTCCTGGAATACCCTCCCAGGCCCCAGATCACCCTAGACCAGCTAAGGAGCCCTCAGCACTCACTATCACATTGCCTTTTTCTTTTCCTTCATAGCACTTAGCACTATTATATATATAGATAGATAGATAATATTATTTATTATATAATAATATATTGTTACATATAATATATATAACATAATATAATAAATATTATATGTATTTATTTATAGAAATAAATATATATACTATATATAATTAGATTGTATATAATATTGTCTCCTACACTAGATTGAACTCCAGAAGGATAGGGTGCTTGTTTGTCTCGTTCACTGCTATTCCTAATACCTAGCAAGAATGCCTGACATATGGTAGCACTCAATGTATACTTTTTGAATAAATAAGTGAAGCTTTTCTATACTAAACAGCCATATTGGTCTTTGTAAATACAGATCTGGATATAGCCCCTCCCTATTCTAATCTCCTAATATAATTAGATCCAAACTCTTTAGCTCGCTGTTTAAGGCCATTCACCATCTGGCCCTATCATATCCTCTCTCCCTCTTCTCATACACTCCCAACCATGTACCCTACACTTTGAGCACCCTACACTTCAGCTCACAAGTCTCTGACTACAACACGTTTACCATGTCTTATTTACTTATTTATTTTATTCTCAGCTTCATACTTTTGCATGTGCTATTTCCATTGCTTGGAATATTTTATCTTCTTCCACCTGGCAAACTCCTACTCATCCCTCAGTACCCTGTTCCATGTCACTTCCTCCGAGAAACCTTTTCTGATGACTTAGGCAGTCACTCACTCCCTCCTCTTCATTCGTTATGTGCTTTGAGAAATAAATCGTAATTATTTTCTCTGTGGCTGCTTCCTCCCCCATCAGACTATGTGTTCTTCCAAAAAAGGAAGAATGTTTTACTTGATTATGTGGCTGCCTCCCACGCCAGTGCCAGGCAGAGTTCTGGGCCCTGAACAGGTGTTCAGGACACGTGTAAGGAAATAGAAGATGGATGGATAGATGGGTCAATCTCCCCAGATTCTCCAGGCATTTTCTTAAAAGAGCCCAAAATCAACCTGATGATGATATCCCTCTTGGAGTCACAGCCACTTTATCTGTAGAGCCAACAGGTGCTCAGAAATGTTTGCGGTTGGATCCAAATCTCCCAGATTGAGTGCAAATGGCAATCAATCGCTGGAAGTAAAATGAGCACCAGTGCCAGGAAACAGGGAGGGCAGGGGGCAGCCCAACCCTGCCCTGCCAACTGATGCTACTAATGGTAATCAGCAAGGGGGCTGGCCCCTGCCTCCCGGCTTGGGAATACCAGAAACTTCCCAGAGGCCTAACTCCTGTTTACCCTCCAGATCTCAGCCTTTCCAGACCTCCAAGACTGTATTAGAGTCCCCAGGGCTCTGTAATGCCCCTTCTTGGAGGAGTCGCCCCGTGAGTCTGTCTGCCCCATCAGAGTGTGGGTCCTCATGGGGCAGACCCATATCTGCATCATTCTTTACCGCATCCCCTGTCTTTCTATAGACCCCGGCTCAGAGTCCAGGCATCAGTCAGGGTCCAATTGTGGGAACAGAAGGTACTCCGGGTATTTGAAATCAAGAGATTTTAACGCAGAGAATCGGTTACCCAAAGAATGGAAAATCTGAGAAACCAAAGGGGATGGTGAGGAAAGCAGAGATTACTAACAGCAGGGGGTTACCGACACCCCTAGGCTAGAGGACAGAAAGAAAAGGTGATATGACTGCAACCCAGGCTTGGGGTCTCCTGGTGGAAGGTGGAGGCACGGCGAGCCTCGTAGAGGGAGTTAACGACAAAGAGAAGATGTAGTTTCTGCTGGAGTAGCCGCCTGACTGAGAAATGAAGGGAAAGAAATATGTTGGCCTCTCCCTTTCTCCCACCCTCTGATATGTCATGAGTCCCACCAGTGGAAACAAAAATGATAGGCAAACTGCAAACTACAGCTTGCAGGGCCAAGCCCCTGAGACACAGAGCAGAGCAAGGGAAGAGGAAGGAATGGCTCTGACAGCAGATGGGTCCTGGTCCAGCCTTGAAGGAGACCTGAATCACCTTCTGTCTTGGACTCTGTATTAGTCAGGGTGAGCTAGGTTATGCCACAGCAACAAAAATGCCTCTCATCTCAGTGGCCTAAAACAACAAAAAGCTGGGCACCGGTAATTAAATGCTTCCACTTGGAAGCCACATCTGTCACTTTCTCACATTTCACTGGAGGGGGGAGGGAAGGGAGTCAAGGGACGGACATCTTGTCATTTTTTTCTTTGAATAAATGTCACTTTTAGAGGCAAAAAAAAAAAAAAAAAGCAAGTCATTGGCTCATAATTAATTTCAGGTGGGAGGCAAAGTGTAACCCCCTCATATGCTCTAAAGAAGAGACCTGGAAATATAGGTGGGCAGCAATAATGTCTACCACTGCCATCTTACCTGGCCCCTACTCAATTCTGGAGTGTCTGCCAGTTCAGGTAACAACCAAAATCACCCTCCACACACTCACACACAAACACACATTTCCAACTGCCCCCCTAGGGACCTACTAATAAGATGCTATAAAATAATATTTGTTTACAGTCAAAGATGATCATAATACACCAATTCAGAAAACAGCAAGTCATAGATACCTTAGCAGAGCTTAACACAGTAACAGTTTATTACCTCACAGCTTCTGGGAGTCAGGAATCAGAGTGGCTCAGCTGGTCAGTTCTGGTTCAGATGTGTCATGAAGTCACAGTCAGATATTGTGGGGATTGCAGTGGCAGCGGAAGCCTTCACTGGGACTGGAGCATCTGCTCCAAGGTGACTCAGTCACATGGCTGATAAGTTGGTATATAGACTACAATGCCATTTTTTGGTAAAAAGAAAACGGGTGTGGATATTATATGATGTTATATATTTTTATAATGGTAGCCAACCACCAACATGGCCCCTAATATCCTTGCCTCATCACCCTTGAGTAGTTTTCTCTCACGTTGCATCAGGGTTGGTCTGTAGGACCCATAGAACACGGCAGAAGTGATAAAGTATGACTTTGGGACTACGTCAAAAATGTCATTCCCACTTCTGCTTGGATCACTCACTTTGGGGAGAAGCCAGCTGCCATATTGGGAGGACATTCAAGCAGCCTATGAAAACAAATTTCACCTGGTCTCCCGCCAACAGCTGGCACCAGGTTGCCACCCATGTGAGTGCGCCATCTTGGTGGCAGATCATCCAGCCCCAGTCAAGCCTTCAGGTGAGACTTGCAGCTCCAGCCAACAACTGGCTGCAACTTCACGAGAGATCCTGACCCACAACTTCCCACACAAGCTGTTCTCAAATTCTTGACCCACAGAAACTGTGAGATGATAGATTTGTGTTGCTTAAGCTGCAAGGATTTTGGATAATTTGGGGGATTCTTATTTAGTCATATATGGGAACACATGTGTATATCTATTTAGAGAAAATTTTTAGAAGGATAGGATTATAGGATGGGGTATTTATTTTCTCCTGCGTGCTTATCCAGTTTCTCATTTTTCTACGGTGAACGCATTACTTGGAATAGAAGAGAAGACAAGAAGGAAGAAGAAGGGGAGAAGGAGAAACAGCTGCAGCTGTTGGGTGATGGGGGGACTGTTATAGCTGCTTCAAACACTGCAATAAGTCTAGACTGTGCCAGAGAGTTAGCATAGCAGCTGCCAGTGTAGATAACTCGTTAAGGAAGATGGCTGAGCCAAAGGAAGAACCGCCAGTGTCCATCCTGGGCTTTTCCATCCAGTTAGCTCTGCTCTGAGCTGCTCAGAGGATGTGTTTGGAAGGAACATGGCTGGAGACTGGCCGCCGGGAAGGGGCGGGGGTGTTGCATTTGGAAAACCTCAAGGTTTCTGAGCTGGCAAGATATGTCAGCAAAAAGCCCTCGCCTGTCTAGACAAAAGTTTGATTTTGAATCAAAAAAGGGAACGGTTGCAAGTCAGAAAGCAGTTTAAGCATTTTTTTTCTCCTTTGAAAATAACCATGAATTTTTAACCATCAACCCTAAAGAGAGACAGTGAGACTCCAACTGTGACACCAGGGATTTTAGTATTGCCCACTCCCCTGGATGGATTGTGAGATGGGGCCATTTCTGAGACTGGACATTGACTCCTGGAGCTGAAGAGAGAGGTTTAACAAGGCCCCAGGGCATCGAGGAGAAGAGACAGTTTTCCACTGCGAACATCTGAGGCTCGGGAATCAGCGTTTCTCAGGCAGCCTGAGAAAATGATCAATTAGGCTGCTGACAAGAGGGAAATCAGTGTGCTAGGTTTTGCTGACCTTGGGGGAAGAAATCCACATTGGTTCACCCGGCCCAATAGTAAGGGCTCCTGTGGGCTGCTGTCTGAAACCACAGTTCAAGCTGAGTCTGAGGGTTACAGAGAAGGTCTGCTCGGAAGGGATTCCTCCTGAACATTCCTTTGCCCCATAGACTTGACTCAGCTTTGGGCAGAGAAGTTGGGCATTTGAGGCCAAGCCAGGGGGTTGTAAGTGACGGAAATCGGATGGAGGTTTTTTTTTAGGCAGCGTATATTATAAAGGACTAAGGAAGTCTTAAGGAACTTTAAGATTGGAATGCAGCTGAACTTGTGGAAGAGGTAGAACAGGAAAAGAGGCCCTCAGGGACCCAGGGGCCCCTTTTCTTTACTCCTTGTCTCCCTCTCTCTCTACAGGCTGGCTTCATTCCTCTCCCTTTAACTGGAAACACAGTCCAGATGCATCTTGGGTCACACCACAGCACTCAGGGGAGCATGTCACTGGTTCAGCTACTAGAAGAGAATGAGGCAATATGCATGTGAGTGTGAGTGTGTGTGTGTGTGTGTGTGTGTGCCTTTTAATTCCTCTCTCTCAACTCCAAATTATCAGGAAAGGAGCTCTGATTGGCACATCTCGGGTAAGGTAACCACCTTGGTCTAAACAGGATGACCAATGAGTACAGACTTACCATAAATACCCTACAGGCATAAAAAATCCCACCAGGGCCCTTAGCCAGGAGTGTGGGAATCATGGGAAGCTGGGAATACATTCCACAAGGATTCAGCTACTCTATAAAAGGGACTCATGCCCCAGAATGGAGGGCTCTGAATGATCATTCTCACTCCAAATATTTGAGAATCTGAATCTACGTGCCTTTCTTTGATGCCTCTCCCTAGTATTTCTCATGGCACAATCTCCAGCAGTAAGATTTATTTTTATTTTCCGTAAACCTTTTATTCCTAAGCCTTATTCTGAGCAATAATAGCAACGAAATCACAAGTTTAATGTGATGAAGAGGCAAAATTAGGCGGCGGTCTAGAGTCAGACAGACTGGGTTTGAATCCCTGCTCTGCCACATTCTAGCTGTGTGACTTTGGGCAAGTTGTTTAACCTCTCTGTGCCTATGTTCCTTTAATTGTCTAATAGTTTAACTGGTGTAATAGTAGTAGTTGTGTAATGGAGATGCTTCAAGAATTAAACTCAGATATACTTACTACAGTGCCTGGCACAAGATAACTCTTAGCTACTAAGAGCTACCGTTGTAATCGTTATCATTGTGTGTTTACTATATACTTTATCATAGAAATAAAATAAACGTAAGCACTCAGAAAATTTACAAATGACCATCTACGCGGTACACCTGGTTAGAAAGTGATTCCTAACATAAATTCTCCCTAGTAGTGTTCCCCAGTGCTTAACAATAAAACTTTGTGTAAAGCAAAGGATCAAGGTCTATAAATGAGGACATGATGGAACAAAAGGATAAGAACTAGATGGCGTAACAGAAGGGCATTGCATGGTCAGATGGGAAGGCAGTAAGGGTCATATCAAGGGCACAGGCTTACGAATAAGGCCAACTTAAAATCAACAAATGCTGGAGAGGATGTGGAGAAAAGGCCACCCTTGTGCACCGTTGGTGGGAATGTAAATTGGTGCAGCCACTGTGGAGAACAGTATGGAGGTTCCTCAAAAAACTAAAAATAGAGCTACCATATGACCCAGCAATTCCACTCCTGAGTATATATCCGAAAAAAACAAAAACACTAATTCAAAAAGATACATGCACCCCAATGTTCATAGTAGCATTATTTACAATTGCCAAGATATAGAAGCAAACTAAGTGTCCATCAACAGATGAATGGATAAAAAAGATGTGGCATATATGTTACCATCCAGGGTTTTTGTCCTCCTTGATCAATAGAAATTGATCAGAGGCCAGACAAGAAATTCAGGCAAGGCTTTATTGGGGCCCCGGCTGTAGCAGGGGGGAGCGAGAACAAATGACATGTTCCCTTGCTTCCCCGCTCCCCGAGGCGGGGTGAGCTTGTTTCTTTTTTTTTAAATAAATTTATCTATTTTATTTATTTATTTTTGGCTGCATTGGGCCTTCATTGCAGCCTTGCGGTGCGCAGGCTTCTCACTGCAGTGGCTTCACTTGTTGTGGAGCACGGGTTCTAGGCGCGTGGGCTTCGGTAGTTGTAGCTCTCAAGTTTCCAGAGCGCAGGCTCAGTAGCTGTGGCGCACGGGCTCAGTTGCTCCGCGGCATGTGGGATCTTCCCGGACCGGGGCTCGAACTCGTGTCCCCTGAATTGGCAGGTGGATTCTTAACCACTGCGCCACCAGGGAAGTCCCGAGCTTGTTCCCTATATGGGGTGAGGGTAGAGGTGTGTCCGGGGGTCAGGACGGAGGGCTGGCTTAGGTGTTTTGCCCGCCCCTTAGGTGGTGCTGTGTGCAGGGGGCATGCTCAGCGCCCTGCTTTTGCTCCAGGCTCTTCAAAAGTGGCAGTTGGGTTTTGTGGTCTCTGTGCATCTTTTGTCCAGAATTTGCCCCAACTGCATATGCATGCAGTTATTTTTGGTCCCGTACAGTTTCTTTGTATTTTGTTGCTCAAGGAGAGGTGTGTCCAGGTGCAAGAACTGCCGCAGAGGGGCCCAGGTCCCAGCCTGTCTCATATATGCAGACAGTGGAATGCTACTCGGCCATAAGAAAATAAGAAAATGGTGCCATGTGCAGCAACATGGATGGACTTGGAGGGCTTTATGCCAAGTGAAATAAGTCAGAGAAGGAAAAACACCGTATGATATCACTTATATGTGGAATCTGAAAAATACTACAAACTAGTGAATATAACAAAAAAGAAGCAGACTCACAGATATAGAGAACAACTCGTGGTTCCAGTGGGGAGGGAGGGGAGAGAGAATGTAGATGGGGGAGTGGGAGGTATGAACTATTGGGTGTAAGGTAGGCTGCAAGGATGTATTGTACGATACCAGGAATATAGCCAATATTTTGTAATAACTGTGAATGAACTGTAACCTTTAAAAATTGTATACATTTTTTTAAAAAAATACATACAATGAAGGCAAAATTAGCTAATTAATAAAATCAAATAAAGCAAAAGCACACGTTCATAAAATCATTTTGAACAAGTAATTCAGCCCTTCTATATCGTAGTTTTCTCAGCTGTAAAGTGGGGATTTTTATAATACTTCTCTGTTGTTTGTCAATACCCACTCACCCTTCTGAAAAGCAGTACTCTGAATTTTGTTGGGAAACATCCCTTTCCCATTCTCACCCACGTGGTTTGGGTGGGGTGGGCCTTCTCCATACCTTGGCTACAAGAATAGGCCCTGATTAGACGAAGCTGATTGTCACAGTGATCGAGGTGGTGATGACACATCACCTCCTCTCTGAAAGACAATGAGATATAATAATGAGACTTTTGCTGATGCTTCTGGGAAAGACTCTTGCTTTGCCTCTCTGGGGTTCAAAGCTGGGAGGAAGTAAAGATTGGAGTGGTTACAGCCATCTTGTGACCTTGAAAGAGACCCTGTATGAGAAAAGTGCCAACACGGGGGAGGTGGAATCAGCGAGGCCCGACAAGTGGGTCCTGGACCCCGTCATTCCTGAAGCTGGTTACCCCAGGACTATTCAATTCCAGAAGCCAATAATAATTATCCTTTGCGACTACGCCTTTTTGGCACAAGGCAACCACGGTTGGGTTCTCCAGCCTTGCGAGCAGAACAGTCCTAACTGCTGCTCTGATCTACAGGATTAAATGAGACGGTAAGGCTCAGAAAGTACTTAACACAGAGTAAGCCTCCTACACACAGTTATTATATCTTCGACGTGACTAGGGGGAAATCTTTCATGGAGTGCCATACAAAATGGTACGCCAGCCAGATCGTACAGCCTCCCCTCCCTTCTAAAACCAGCATTTCTCCGCCTGCCTAAGAGTCACACAGACATCAGCACACCAGCCGGGTGACCTGCTAAGTTAATTAGCCCAGTGATACAGGCGTTACGTGGACTTGCCGGAGATGATGGTTTGCAAATTCGGGGTGAAATATTTGATTAATCAAAGCTGCTCAGCCGGTTGTCACACCGAGTCAGTGTGCGCTTGGGCGAGGGCTGGGCCTTCGTGGAAGGATGCCAGGGCAGACATCTCCTCAGCCTTCCATGGCCTTCACCGCGGAAACCAGTTGAACAGCGTCAGCCACGCTGGTGAATTTAGAGCACTTGCTCCTGGCACCTGACATTTCACAGCTCCAGGGTGTCTGTCTAGGGTGTCCAGTGGCAGGTCGCCACGTGTCCCCGGCGTTTCTACAGCACCGGGCCAGAGCAGTTGAGATTACATGGTTTGAGGAGTAGACATTCCCACTGGGGGACCAGGTCAGGGGAGAGGAGACCAGTGTTTCATGGATGTGAGTATGCATGCGTGCGTGTGTGTGTGTTTGGTAGTTTACCCATAAAATATTTCAGGAGAGACACTCATTGCCTCCAAGGAGAAAACTACGGGCAGAGAATCCCGAAATACTTTTTTTTCTATTTCCAACATATCAAGTGACAGAGCCAGTTACAAAAATGCATGTCAAATACTTTGATTAAAATGTATATCAAAGATAACAATATAATATTGTACATAAAATTACACACATGCCATACATATTTTTAACCATAATAATGTATATTTTTAAATGTAGTTTATTTTTGATATTACTCATTTTTAAGTAGGTAAGATACTTGCATGTTCCAACATTTTTTAAAATAATAAAAATAATTACAACTACAGCTATACAGCTTAATGTGTTTTTACACACATACGCATTTTTTCAGTCCTCACAACAACCCTATGAGCTACATACTATTATCCCATCCATTTTACTGATGAAGGAACGGAGACACAGAGAGGTTAAGTTATGTGCCCACAGTCACACAGCCAGTGAGCAGCAAACTAGGACTCAAACTGGAGCAATATGCCTTGGAATCTGAGCACTTAAGCTCTAGGCGGGGCTGCGTCTCACTGTCTGTGTCCTGTTTCAGTTTTCAGATTATAAAAGTAATATGCTCACTGGGGAAAAAACTCAGAAAATACAAAAGAAAGGAAAAGGGATCACCTGAAATTGTACCACCTTAAGGTATTTTGTTATATATTTCTCCAGCCCCATTCTGTATGTATTTATGGTTTCACATAAAAAATGGGATAGTATTTGACATACATTTTTGTAACCTGCTTTGTTACTTACCGGAAATATACTAGAAATATAAAAAAGTATTCAGGTATATACATATTGAATACTACCTAACTAACACACACAAACACACACACACACTCTATATGTATTTTTTTCCAGATTTACAATCTATACCTTGTTTTTTCTTTTTTCTTTTCTTTTCTTCCTTCCTTCCTTCCTCCTTCCTTCCTTCCTTCCTTCCTTTCTTTCTTCCTTTCTTTCCTCTCTCTCTCTCTCTTTGTTTTACTTATTTTTTCTGCAGCTCACTCCTTATTCATATGGGCAGAGCTTCTCATTCTTTTATAAAACAGCATTGTGTTCCATTGTTTGCTTGTACTCTAATTTATTTTACTATTCCATACTGGTAACTATTAAGGTTAAATCAAATCTTCACAGAGGAGGTGACATTTGAACTGAGACCTAAAATAAGGCAGAGAGGTGAAGGTCAGGAGAGGAGGGAAAGAAAACAGAGTCAAGAGGTAGGAAATAGCACATGCAAAGGTCCTGAGGCCAATGAAGTAGAGAGAAGTTGTGCATGGCAGTGGCCCAGAACAAAGTAGGGACACCGGACAGTGTCTGAGGTGGGCAGTAGAGAACAGACCCTGTTGGGCATTGCTGGTTCTGGTGAAAAGTCCCATCTCCATCTTAAGAGCAATGGACATCACTGACAGGCATGCATTTCTGGGAGCTAAATAGAAAAGTCCCACTTCCCCTCCTCTAAGAAGCCCCACCCAGGCCTGAGCTCCCCCACCCCCAATGGTGTGGATTGAATCAGGCAGGAGTCTTGACCCCACACTCTGTCCCAGGTGGCCTGTCCACTTTCTTCCAGTTAGCCAGAGTCAGAACTCAAGGAACTTCCTCCATCCTGCCCAGGCCCCCTCATTCCACCCCAGGGCAAGTGTTCTCTGCAGTGCATCGGGAATTTTTGTCATCTCCCACCCAGGAGTGGGTATATAGAGATACAGGAGAGGTGCTAAGCCTTCGGTAATTATCACCTCTGGGGTGGGAGGAGGGAGTCCAGATGGGGTCAAGTGGAGAGTGAGTTTATTTCCCTCCAAATCGCCCTGAATTCCATGTTCTCTTTAAGTCCTAAGGCCTAGGCTCAGGGATGTGTGTATATATCCCTCCATCAGAAGCAAGGGGAATTCGTGCCATTGCTGCCTGATTTCTCAAACAGAGGGGTCCCTGTGGAACCCACAGAAGCAAGTGCGCTTGGGCTAGAATCAGGCTGGGTATGATGGCAATCTCCTCACAGTCTAACGACAATTTTCATTTGATTGGACCAGAAAGCCTCCCACTACCACCACTTTTCTGTAAATCAAGAATGCTTTCTCCCAAGCCTCACTTCCAGAATGAGGCATGTTCGTGTGTGGATTACGATGTTCCCATTTTATGAGCCTCAGAGTCCCCCTGAAATGCCAAAAAAGGGCTGAGAGAGAGACAGAAGTGGATCCCAGATTTCAGAAGTGTTCTAAGACCTCATGAATCCCATGGGGTCAGAAGGAATTGATATTCTGAACCCAAGCCACATCTCTGAAAAATCTTCTCTTCTAGTCCTTGAATCTCTTTTGCTAAGATGCCAGCAACGAACGTTTAACTGGTCTACCCACCATCCTCCTGGCATTTCCAACTGATTCCATACCTTTGCAGGGTGATGGGTTTTTTTTCATATAGTTATAATTATCATTGTTGCTGTACGGTTTAGGTTCTTTAAGTGTATCAATTTATTCAATTCTCTCAATAGTTCTATGAAGTAAACCCTATTGTTATTTCCATTTTACAGATGAGAAAATAGACTGATGGAAGAAATTGGGCAGGTTAAACAGCTAATTAGTGGTAGTGCTGGAATTTGAACCTAGGTGGTCTCACCCTACAGCTGCTCTGTCTTATATGGCAGCCACGAGCCACACGTGGCTAGTACACATTTGAAATACAGCAAGTCCTCGTGGAGATGTGCCATGAGTAAAATACACACTGGATTTTGAAGGTTCAGTATGAAAAAGAGAATGTAAAATGTCTCATTCATTTTTTTATGTTGCTTGCATGTTAACATGAGAATACTTTGGACATACTGGGTTCCATAAAAATATATCATCAACATGAATTCATCCTGTTTCTTTTTTTTTTTAATGTGGCTATTAGAAATTTTAAGATCACATGCACGACTCATACTTTATTTCTACTAGACTCTACTAGAGTCTAGTCTACTAGACTCTAGCACTGGGCTAGAGTCTTAACCATCAAGCTATATTGTCTCTCAATGCAAAACAGGCTCAACCATTTCTTTTCCCCTAAAACCAGATGATGACTTGGCCTGCACACAATCTCATTCTCTAGTTCCTGCCTCTCTCCATCTACACCTCCCACTGCTCTTCTCACTGGAGAGGTGTCCCCACCACAGACTCACCAACCTTGTACTCACTGTCCTGAGCCACTGACCAGGGAGGCCAATGTGCCTTGCTCTCCCTTTCTGCCCTTCTTGTCCATGCTGTTCCTTGACCCAGAACACTGTTCCCCGCCTTCCTTGATTAACTCCCACTTACTCCCTTTCTTCAGGGATGCTTCCTCTGACTCCCAAGTTTCCCCATAAATGCTCTCATGGCCTCCTGAGCCTTTCCTTCATAGCACAACCACTGTTTATGATTACATATATGTGGGATTTTATGATTACTTGCTTTATCTGTTAGAATTCAATCAGGAGTCAAAAATCACACCAGTTATTTTAACAGAGAGAATTTAATATAAAGAATTGCCAACCGGGTAACTGGAAAGATGGACACTAACTTATCTCGGGGGTACCAACTGCAAGGAGATGCTACCACCTCCAGGATTGGCAAATAAAGGGAAAATGTTGGAATTATTAAAATTTAGACGCTTAGAAGAGACACCCCATGGGACTGACACTTGGCTGGTCCCTCAGAGAAGGGTCCCTGTGGGGCTGGATCCCTGACCTCTGAGGAAGCGCACTGTCGGCTAGTGTTTTTAAGAGGGATGTGATGAAGCTGGGTCTGCATCCACTGGAAAAAGTGCAAACGGGATTCAGCTGTTGTTACAAGAAGGCATCATCCCTGCGGGGGAGGCGCAGTACTGGGCAATGTGCACTGGAGCTGCCAGTGGACGGGAGGGAGCAAGTCCCCTCGCCTCCTCCAGATTCTCTCTGTTGCTCCCCACTGGCAGAGCCCAGGAGAGGGCCAGGCAAGGCAGAAATGAGGTTTGCAGAGTCCCAGCCTAAGCATCCCAGCACAGGGTATAGAAGGGGGGTGTGGAGCTGGGAGGTAGGAATAACTGGAAGGATGGCTGACTTCCTCACCAGCTTGTAACCTCCATGAGAGCAGGGACTGGGCTGAACCATTCTTCTCCCTGCGTCTAGAACACAGCGAGTGGAACGTGGGAATCAGGAACGAAGACCTTCGCCTTGGAACTGGGGGCATACGGGAAGTCACTTCCTAGTCCCAAGGCCCATCAAGGGCTTGCTTTGGGGATAGTTTAATGATGGCTGAAGAAGAACAAGGAGTTATAGATTTTGTCATTGGCTTGAACATCATAGCCCACGGCTTTCTCATCTATGGTGATGTACATGCCCAGCTACATTGACTTGTGTTCCCTAAACCTCGGCTAGGGTCATTGGTCTGACTGAGAAGAGGACAGATTACTTTAAATCAAGACTCCATCAGGAATGTGGAGAAGCGTGGGTGCCAGGGCTCATGGTCAATCTTGCCCAATGACATGCACATCCTAGGTGGCCAATAAATATTTGCTGAATAATAAATAGATGGAGGAATGGGTGAGTCTATGTGCAGGAATGGATGCATCTAGAGACACTCCAGCCTACTCACAAAACAACAGGACTCCACGTGTAGAGAAAATCTTGGACTGGGTTGAAAGAAATAATGGAGCTCAGCTTCAAGGACTCGTGGTAACAGTTTACAGATCGGGAAACGGATCCTCAAATTCCTGGGATTCGTTGGGAAATTCAGCAAGTGGGAGCTCTCATCTGTAGTATCAATATTATTATTTTTCAAATAAACTCTTCATGCCTATTAAGACTATAAAAGTGAGACTTTTAATAATGTAAATATTTAATTCACTGTTGCCCAGTTCAATAAATAATATAAGAATCATTTATTTTTAACTTCAAATGTTAAAAATTACGCTCATTGATTTTTAACTCGCTCTTTGCTTGTTTTTAAAAATAAATTATGTGTCGGAGATGTTAATATAGATATAAGTGCACATATATATATACTTTTGCCATCAGCTGCTCATGATAAGTGACAGTTAAGAAATTACGAATAATCAAGGCTGGGCCTGGAGATGCTATTATTAATCCCAGGAATTTGGGGGTTAGTTTTACTTCTCTTCTCACTGGCTCTCTCATGTGGGTGAACCACAGTTAGATTTATCCTGACAACTCAGAATGTTTGTTACGTGTCCCTAGCAAGTTGGTGACCTTGGACAAACCACGTAACCTCTCAAAGCCTCAGTTTCCCAATTTGTAAACTATTAGCCATCTCCAGTGTTTCTTCCAGCCACAAACGACCATTCGAATAATCAGTATCGTCTGCCCCTGATTTATATCAATTAATGGAATCTCACTGTATCCCACAGGTCTTTCTTACTCCTAATGGTGGGGACAACGTGATTTCAGGGGCTCAGAAGTAAGATGTGGGCAGACTACGTGCGCTAATAACAATAGAATTGGACTCACGCACAAAGGAAATGAGATTCCCAAGAAATGCCCCCATTTATGAAAGGGCAGAAAGAAAAAAGGGAGAAACTTTTCATACTGCTGAGGTTTAAACACTTGAGAACATTACCCAGGCATCGGATATCTCGGGAACCAAGGGAGCTGGCGTCCCACTAGGTTAAAACACATATGGAATATGTTAAACAGGGAGGCGAGGGAAGTAAGAGTCTACATGAGTTCAGGAGACACCTCGATTTGTTTCTGGGAAAGGAGGAAATTGTCGTACACGGCAAACAAGTCAAAAGGTTGAATTAAGCTAAATCCCAATAGAGGAAATCGGCACAGAGTGGGGATGGGTCAGAGTATAATTTTTTCATTCTTTCTTTCCGTGTGCGTGTGTGTGTGTGTGTGTGTGTGTGTGTGTGTGGTGTTGGGGGAGGGGGAGTATTGCTCTCATTCCTTTTCCTCATATTCTTCTATTAGCAAAACTTCTCTGCTCAAGATCCGTAACCAACACGCCGTAGAAATTAAAGTGTTCTGAGTTCTAATCCTAATGTCACCACCAGCTTGTTGAGTGACTTGCAGCAAATTTCTTAACCCAATATGGACCTCAATTGCTCCTAATGGCATCTGGTGGTGAATTTGCTTATATAGACCTCCTTGGGTGGAAAGCAGGTAGATGGGATTCAAGACCCACAGTATTCATTGCAAGAGACCTGAGTTATCCATATTTCCATCTGCACATCCCAAAGTTCACTCAATCCCTTGAAGAGAAAGATGCAGCTGGAGCAGCCCTCCCTCCGCTGTCCACGGGTAAGGATGGCTCTGGATTTCGGATAAAGACAAAGTTGTAGGAGCCTTTCGGATGTGTACCTGAATCTTTTCTTTTCATTTGGAAGGTACAGAATAAGTTTTATCACAGCATTGTCCATAATAGCCAAAGAAATGGAAACAACCTCCACTGCAAATCAAAAAGCATCATGAACGTGTATATACGAGAACATTGAACAGCCGGTAAAATTCAGGTTTTCGTAGATCTGGTCGTATGGAAAAGTTCTTTTATACACAAGCATAATGAGCGGGACTCAGAACTGTACATAAACTTAGAGTCTAAATTTATAATATATATGCCCACGTATGCAGCAATTAGGCACAGATTTCGGGATTGGTAAACTACCCTGGAGGTAATATCCAGTTCAGTGTCTCCCTATTTTTTGCCTGTGAGCTAAGAATGCTTTTTAAAAAAAAAAAAAAAAAATTTTTTAATGATTCAGGGGAAGAAAATCAAAAGAATAATACTGTTTCAGAGCACATGAAAGTTGTGTGAAATTCAAATTTCAGTGTTCAAAAATCGTTTGACTGGAATATGGCCACGCTCATTCTTTTACGTGTTATCAATGGCTTTCACACTACAATGGCACAGCCGAGCAATGCAACAGAGAACGGATGGTGGTAAAGCAGAAAATACTGCTATCTGGTTCTTTACAGAAAACGTTTGCTGACCCATGCACTAAAGGACAGCTAGGAAGAGTACATACCCAAGAGTTCATTGTGGGATGGCTGGATTGTACAGGCTTTTTGTTTTATTCTTAAAAGTTTCTGCCAATTTCTACTTTTTCCAAACAATGTCTGTTTGATGACTTTGATCCTAAACAAAACACGCCCATTTATTAAAACTCTGGCAAATAGTGAAGACCTAAATAGACATTTCTCCAAAGAAGACATACGGAAGAGATGCTCAACATCACTAATTACTAGAGAAATGCAAATCAAAACTACAATGAGGTATCACCTCACACTGGTCAGAATGGCCATCATCAAAACAGTCTACAAATAACAAATGTTGGAGAGGATGTGGAGAAGAGGGAACCAACCCTCTTACACTGTTGCTGGGAATGTAAATTGGTGCAGCCACTATGGAGAACAGTATGGAGGTTCCTCAAAAAACGAACTAATAGAGCTACCATATGATCCTGCAATCCCACTCTTGGGCATATATCTGGACAAAACTATAATTCAAAAAGATACTTGCACCCCTGTGTTCATAGCAACACTATTCACAATGGCCAAGACATGGAAGCAACCTAAAAGTCCATCGACAGATGAAGTGGATAAAGAAGATGTGAGATATCTATATCTATAGATATACAGATCTATCTGTATATATAATGGAATAACACTCGGCCATAACAAAGAATGAAATGTCATTTGCAGCAACATGGATGGTGGAAGTAGAACACGGAGGCTGCATATCTGACTCAGACCCTTCTTCCCCCAGATGGCAAGATGGACGGCACTTTGCAGAAGTGGAGGACAAGTTAAGGATCCCTCCTGGTACCCTTGCCAGGGTGTCCGAGAAGGTCATGCCTCCGTTTATCACAGCTGTGTGTGCTGTCCTGTCATTTGCCTTTTAAAACTCTATTTAACCATCAGATCACTTTTCCATGTAAGAAGGGGAAAACCCCAGCCACGTATCGCAAGCCATGAGCTGCTGACCAGATGCGCCAGTCTTAGAGTACATGAGCTGCCGGCTTATAATAGTTAACATGGGCTCCCCTAGAAAAGCCTGTAGTTAATAATATCCCCTTCTCCGCTCCCCAGGGACCCCCTGCTTCCTCCACTCCTGTCTCCAACACCCCCTAGGCATGCTAAGCACAGAGAACCCAGAAAACAAGACGGGCAAAGGCCCACAAGGATGCATGGTCATTTGGCATCAACACTGAGGTCAAAGGTAGTCGACGTGGCTCGAGCAGCAGCAGGAGGGTTTGGGGGCAGATGAGACAGAGGATTGCCAAAAGGGGGCTCAAGGCTGTAATGAGAGTTGGAGACAAAGGAGCAACATTCTTTAGGGAGGCGGTATCCGGCGGAGTTGACGTGCTCTGGACCAAGTATCAGACACACCTGGAGCTATTCCCAGCCCTGCTGTTTACAAGTCCTGGGACCACGGGTAAGTCCCTTAATCTCTCAAGACCTCAGTTTCCTCATTTAAAATAATAATATGGATTGCCACTTCCTTGGGCTGTTATAAGAATTAAATCAGAGAATGCAAGGAAAGAGCTTAGCATGGACTTTGGAACATACTAAACACTCAACAAATGACAGCCATGTTATTAGCATTCATATTTTTGTCATTATTAATTATCATTGTGGCATTAGGCCTATTGGTTTGGAGGTGGTTTCAGTGTTTAAGGTTCCTTGTGATTCAAGCGACCAGATGAAAGAGAGAAACTCTGGAAGCTTCTGCAATCCTAGGAGGACGTACGGGTGGTGGAGTAACTGTGGGCTTTCGTATCATAAACCCTGGTGATCAGAATCCCAGCTCTACCCTGAGCTAGTCCGTCTCACCTTTCTGAATCTGAGTTTCATCACCTGCAAGATGGTGATCATGGAATTTTCCTCATTGTAGAGATCGCAAAACAAAGAATAAAATTAAAACGTCTCTACAAATCAGTTACTTTCTTGTGACTCTGCGTGATGTGATTTGTTAAAAAGGTGAATGAGTGAGCTGCATTGCCTGTCGCCCCACCAGTCTCCAGACCTCACTACTTCTCTCACCCGATTCCCACCCTCACCATCACCTCATGCCCACCGCTGCCAAGGTCTTTATGATCTGAAATCATCTTTCACATTCTATCCTGTCTCATCTCTGAAAGGGCTCCATTGTGCTGGAAGGGGCTTACTCTGAGTAGATTTCCTTGCAAAAGTTGCCTGGCCCTGTGAGTACCTGCTGGCAGCAAGGGAAGGTGTCGAGGTGCAAATGGGAACCAGATTTCTCTCCTTTAGAAGCTTCCCAAGGTTGCAAACTACTGGGTTGGTCTGCCTTTATGTTCCGAATTATTGGGCCAAGCTTTGGCCAACAAAACAATATTCTTCAAGATTAGAGTGAGAACATGGAGAGAAAGGAACTTGACTGGTTGTTGGGATTAGACAGTATGTTCTCCCCTGGAAGAGAGCATCACTGAGCATTCTTTGGGATGCAAGGAAAAGAACATTAAGGTGGCTTCAATGGGAGATTACTTTTCTCGTGTAGCAAGAAACCTGACCGAGGCAGTTCCAGGATTGTTACTGGAACTGATGATGGCAGGGATGGGGGCAAGATACATGATTCTCTTGGCCATCCCCTCATGGTCATGAAATGGCTGCAGCCACTGTTGACATCAAGCCCTCACGAGGTAAAACCCAAAGTGGATAGAAAGGGGGCTGGTGAGAAAGGATTCTCTCCTGGCAAATCTCTTTTTTTTAGACAAGAAAATATTTTCTGGAGGCCTTTGTCAGAGCACCCCCTTACGTCTTATTGGCCAGATTTGAGTCACTTGTCCGCTCTAGACAACCATGGACCCAGGGAAAGGGGTTGGCTGATATCGACACAGCTCAATTGTGATCATTCCCTGGGGCGTGGCTTGTTGTCATCTTGAAGGAAACTGGGGTTTTGTTAGCAAAGAAAAAAAAAAAATGGCAAGGAGGTCAACTATCTCAGAGAGATGCTCCCTGGGGACCATGTGTGATCATCCTCTTTGCCCTGTCTCATCTGACACAAAGTCAGGGCTCCATAAATCTCTGTTAAAAGAATGAATGAATGTATCCAACCTGGCACTTACCATAACACCTAGTACTTAGTATGTGCTCAGCAAACATTTGTTGAACAAATGAATATGTCCGTCCCAGTGCCTTGAAGAGCACTGAGGACGCTCGGTAATAAATTGTTGAATCAACTATAATACCCACTTCTCAGATTCCTTATTTTCTAAAGAAATTGAAGGACAGCAAGGGCAGGGAAGATGCTGTTTATCGAAACATGATTCAGAGAACCAGATAAATTGGTTTAGACCACCTACTGGCAAACTCTTCCTATAAAGGGCCAGATAGTGAATATTCTAGGCTTTGCGGGCCAGATGGTCTCCATGGAGACCATTCTACCCTGCCGTTGTAGCACGGAAACAGCCAAAGACAACACAGCCAAAGACAAGGTCCTGGCTGTGTGTGAATAAAATGTTATTTGCAAAAAGAAGCAGCAAGCCAGATCTGACCTGAGGGCAATAGTTGGCCACCTCCTGCCCTTGACCACAAAAGTAGGATCCCAACCTGGAACATAGCCATCAAGCTCTGGGGTGGCAGCAGAAGCCAAGGATGCTTTGGCTGCTCTGTTAGGAACCTCTGAAACGTAGACCCCCAAAGAGGATTTGATGTGCAAATGATTTATGTAGGGGAAATACCTGTGAAGGATTAAGGGGAAGAGACAGGAGAGGGTGGGGAGAGCTTTTATACCCGGATGCAGGTCTGACACCTTTGAAGGAGAGGGGGAAGGAAGGCGGCCTGAGCAGGAAAAGCCTTTGATCACAGTGCAGGTCTGAGGCGGATGGGGAGGCCTTAGGTCAATGTCACCTGTTAGAAGAATCCTGCAGCCTGCAAGTGTGGGCCTGAGGGACTGAGCCCATCCTGTCCAGTCACTGGCAGGAAGCAGCCTAAGAGAAACATGGTCTCATTATCAACGCAGTGAAAGATCCAGAAATGTGGTCACTGAGGTTTTTCAGTCAACTATGCTCCCCAGAGCAGAGATCTCATTTCCACCACAACCTCTCCAAGGGCCACTGCTCAGAGAACTCATCAGG
Organism: Phocoena phocoena; assembly: GCF_963924675.1. Lineage (NCBI taxonomy): Eukaryota > Metazoa > Chordata > Mammalia > Artiodactyla > Phocoenidae > Phocoena > Phocoena phocoena. The sequence goes on from NC_089231.1 coordinate 77,291,969, forward strand.
AATTACATCCATAGACAGCAGGACACATGGCAAATACTGGCTGGTGTCATCCTTTTCTGCTTGGGACCAGGGGATCCAATGCATAAAGCCCTAGGCGTAGTTCTTGGCGCTTAGAAAGTGCCCCATATGTGGTTGCTGTTACTATTATTGTTGTTTTAAGAACCTTAACATAGCTTTGGGGTGTCACAGTGTGGACGAAATCCGTCTTCATTCTACAAGACCCTAGAAGAGCGAGAGTCGGATGCTTTCCCTGGGGAGGCCTGATCTCCTTGACGTCTAGATGGAGCCTTGTTTCCCAAACTGTTCTGTGGAACCCTGGTCCACAGGAGGGTAAGGCAGTAGATATAATGCTAGGCCAAAGGGTTCTGTGCTCAACTAAGTTTGAGAAATGTTTCTTTAAATTCAAACAAGTTCCCTTCCTGCAAACCTTCTCAGAGACTTTGGTCCAAGATGCTGAGAACTGCCCAAGCCTAACTTACGACGGGGCTCTTTTTATCATTCAGCAAATTCATGGATCTAACAGAATGGGCAATCCAGCACAAAAATTACAGGCCCACTGTGAGCCTGTGTGTATAACCCTGGTTGTCTCACTTTGATGAGTTTTCCACACTCTAAATGAATATTCAGATAATAAGAATGGTTGTGGATGCTTGAGAGTCTTCTGGAAAAGCAGTATTACATCATGCTTTAGAGCACGGGCTGGGGACCTGCCTTGGTTTCCTCATCTGTAGAATGGGGATAACAATCATTCCTACCTCCTGAGGTAACTGTGAGCATAAGAGGGACTGCTATTGCATAAAAACATTTGAAACAGACACTTAGAAAGTTGCGTTGAAGTGTTACCTACAGCTCCATGCTAGGCATTTTATAAATGTCACCTGTATTCCCCCAAGAGCTCTTAGAAATTGGCTCAAAATGCTAAACGAAACCAAATTTAACGTGTGTGACTTTGAAAGGGTTTCGGTGAAATCTGGTACCTGAGTTGCGGCAAGATGATTTCCTGGAGGAAAGATTACATGTCACAAAACCACCAGAGTACGTGTCTGCGGCAGGGCTTGACAAATCTCTCCTCAGCCCAGATGCATCGGAAACTGCAGGGAAACGTGGAGAGGTCAGAACCCAAGCCACACTCGGTGACATTCCCCAGAATCTTTTCAAAGTGTCAAAGGATATTGGAACCATGCTAGGGAGCACCGCGTGGTTTTAAACATTGTGAAAATTGGCCACTTTGGAAACAATCTAGTTCTACTCTGCGTATTAAATCATTTCCCCATTTTATGAGTTTTATAGAAAAATAATAATAAATTATTTCTCCCCAAGGTCCTAGGAGAAATTGTGTTGCAGTATTAGGTTATGATCTCTTGTACGATCTAATAGATATTCAAGGCTGTTTTGTTTTAATACACAAATATAGAGATTTAGTGAAAGGTGTGATGGGACATACATGTTCCTGGATCATTGAGGATTAAGCATTGGGGTCCCTTCCAACTAACTCCACAAGCAAAATTATATTTCACTTACAGGAGTCCTTGGGGGACCACTGTACCAGGTGAGTAAATTACTCTGTGGGCACAAGTTGAATATTTAGGGAAGTTCACCGATTGTGGCAGGGGGTATTTTAGTGAATAACAGTCCCAGGAACCTGACGATTGGGGGAGTATCTTTTTCATAATCAACTCTTGCTTTACTCTTTTAATCGAAGAAGCAACAGCAATGGGAATCCCACAGAACGCTGTGACCCCAAAGTTGATGCTGACGGAATCAGGGAAGTATGTTTCATAAAAAGATACTGGTTTCTACAGTGAATTTGCCATGTAAAATGGAATGGGAAAATGAGACAAGACAGAGCAATGGAATGGAAGCAATGCTGGGAGTGCCTACAAGGTGCCAGGTGCCAAGGATTCGAAACACAGTAGGAGACAAAACCTAATGTCTGCCTTCATAGAAGCTGGCAGGCGAGATGTGGGCGTGACCTTCAACACAACTGACAACCCGTGGCTGGTAGACTTCTAGGACAGCCCCACGCTGAGCGCCGCCTCCCCGGTATTCACGACCTTGCGCAGTCCCCTCCCTTTAAGTAAAATGTTTCTAACTAACGGACTAGAGCATCACCGGATACTAAAATAGTGTGAACTTCTGACTATTTATACACAGTTGGGATTCGGAGAGAAGGATGGTGATTCTGAGCTGTAAATAAACTTGTAGATAAATAATTGCAGATGAAACAGCTCTCATGAAAAAGCCACCCTTCTCCGAGGTTCTCACTTCTTAAACTCACTTCCTTTACTCACATACACACAGGATCTTGGCTCCCGGGACCCAGCAAGAGAAGGAAGTTCATAACGGTTTACCTCTCTCGGATCCTGTCTTTATAGCCCGATCAGAAAGTTACTGACCATGAGTATGTCACGTTTTAGTGAGTACAAACTCAACCATGCTTTGGCCATTGAAAAACCTTTTCCTCTCCTCAAAGGCTGCACCTCCTTCAGTCGCAAGGCAGAGAGAGGCCGGTCTGGACATTGGCTGCCTCAAACCACCTAGCAATGCGTGAGCTGATTTCAGACACCGATACCGAGAACCTGGTACCCAGGGAGTCTGGGAGTCACCAGCCGTCCCAGCACAATGACCTCCAAAAGGTCATCTGGTGGGAAAAGAAGGATAAAGTTAGAAGGAAAAAGAGGAAGGATCTGACTGGGAGAGGGGGAGGGCAGAACCAGAATCTGGACTACGAGAGAAAGCAGAGCTAGATGGCAAGGAACTTTCCTCGTTGGCCTCAAAACGTCATCACCGGTGTGGCTTTGGAGTGTGGATAACTAGAAGAATACTGAACACACTATTCTGGAGACTTCCCAGGAGCACAGGAGATGTTGAGACGGTAGAGTTAAGTGGTTGTGAGCATGAGGTCTGAGCTGGAAAGACTGGGATAAAATTCTGGACCACTACGTACTGGCTGTGGAATCTTGGATGCGTTCTCTGAACTTTGCAAAGCTTAAGTTTCTTTATTTGTAAAATGAGGCTTATGAGAAAACCCACCCCAGAGAGGTTGTGTGGATCGACGGAGATGGTGTGTTTAAACAGCGCAAAGCAGGTGTGGAGTTAGCTTTGTTAGTGATTGCCATGGGCGTGGGTTGGGGGGGGGTTAATACGAAAGTGAAAAGGATCAAACAGATCCATCAGTCTCTCCCCACCAACTCTGGATTGCTTTGGAAAGTATGGTATCCATCGGTAGGGCCTCTTTGGAAGTCCTGAGATGCTCTGGGCTCGACTGAAGGTGTCTGAGGCACTTTTTTACCACATTTGGAAAGGCAGCATGGTGCAGGCAACACGGAGAGCTGTGGAAGAGGAAGTGTTTCACTCCTTATGGACTCTCCTGGGCTGGAGTTCAGAGACACACAGTTGGCCTCCTTGCCAACAACAGAAGGCTGTGGGATGACCTTAAGCCAAAAACCGCGCAGAAAATTCCAGGTCAAAATAGGGAGGATCCAATTGGTGTTGGAACCCAGGTACAAAGTCAGGGATTGAAACCGAGAGTCGGCCGAGGTAAGAGGAGACTGAGGAAGAAGAGGGGGAGTGGGTCGATCACATCATCAGGGACCCAGGTTCTTTCTGTCTTTCTGCTCTGCCTTTCTCCCAGGGTGGGTTTGTCCTCTTAGGCTGCCCAGCCTGGCTCCGAAAGGTCGCTCGGATCCAGGCATCACGGAAAACAACTTCCAGGTGTAGAAAACGGTACATCCCTTTCTTGTATCTCTTTTCAAGGGTGAGATAAAAACATCTCAGGAACTGCTCGGCAGTTTTCCCCCTGAATTTTTATTGGTCACGGGCACATCATATGACCTCACCTAAACCAACCGAGACAGGCTGGGACCTGGGACCTGGGCCCCTTTGCTGCAGTGCTTGCGCCTGGACAAACGCCTCCTGCAGCAACGAAATACAAAGAAACTATAAGCGGCTAAAAATAACCGCGTGCATGCACAGTTGGGGCAAATTCTGGACAACAAGATACAAACAGACCAAAAACCCAACTGTCACTTCTGAAGAAGCAGGAACAGAAGCAGGGGGTCGGGAGCAAAATCAGGGTATTGCACATGCCCCCTGCACACGAACCACCAAAGGGGTGGGCGAAACACCTAAGCCACGCCTCCAGCCCTACCCCTGGACCCAGCCCTACCCTCACCCCAGATAAGGAATCAGCCCGCCCCCACTGGGGGAGCAAGCAAATCTGTTACCTGTTTTCGCTCCCCCTGCAGCTGCAGGAGCCCCAGGAAAGCCTTGCCTGAATTTCTTGTCTGGCCTCTAATCAATTTCTACTGATTGGGGCAGGCCAAGAACAATGGTTGGTAACATAATCACTGGAAAGCAGGAAGGAGCAACCATGACTGGCATAGACCAGACACGATTCAGGGGACCAGCTTCTCGTGGGATAGGAGCTGGGGAGCTTTACATCTTCTTGTGATGCGCACGGCTGACCAAGTGATTCATGAAAAACATTAGAGCTGTATTTCCAAGGCAGAATGGACAGTGGCTGTTAAGTAGACAACCAAGAGCATCTTATAACTCCACCCTTACGGTCCCTTCCCTCCTTGCACTTTGTTCTCTAACATTTATTGAAAGCTTGGGTACCAGGCGCCAATGCTAAACATTCCAAGACGTTACCTTACTTAGTCTTCACATAAATTCTAAGAGGCACGTACCATTTTTAGTCTCATTTACTGATGAGGAAACGGTGGTTCAAAATGGTGAAGCAACCTTCCTAAGGTCACGCAGTAATAAAGTAGTAGACTCAGGACTCTTGAAATTGACGTACAGCCGCAGCAGTCACTAGCCACACGTGCCTCTTCAATTCTGAAGCACTCCGAATTAAAAATCCAAAAGAATGTCTGTATGTGTATAACGGAGTCACTCTGCTGTACAGCAGAGATTGGCACAGCATTGGAAATCAACTGTACTTCAATTAAAAAAAATAAAATAAATGAAAAATCCAGTCCCTCAGTTGCACTAGCCACATTTCAAGTGCTCGTTCAGTAGTGACATGCCGGCTAGTGGCTGCCATAATATGGTAGCTATAGAACCTTGTCATCATCACAGAGACTTCTGTTGGACAGTGTTGTTCCAGAACCCAAGATCTTAACCACTTCACCAAAACGGTTCCATGAGACTCCCATCGTGGACTGGGAGTCTTTGTGGAGGTTTCCAAAACAACGACATTCAAGACGGGAAGATTCCCATCTCTTTCCACACACACCCCCTTCAAGAAAACTTCTCTGCCACAATGTAAGACTCTTAATTCTTTTCTGAGAAATTTCTAAACGACCAACCTAATAGTGGAAGGGAGGGAAACATTGAAAGGCATTTCTCATACCCTGGAAGGGACTTGGAGGAGGAAGAACTAGAAAAACAACAATTCAGTAGTGCTCTTTGAACTTGGAGGCACTCAACGTTGCACTGTGGTTACCCTGTCACTCCACACCCAGATCCAGCAAAACCCCTGCCAGGTCCACATTCCCGAGCTCGCCCCAGCTCTCACCCAAACTGCCAATCCACAGCAAATGCGTTTCCCAATTCGTGACAAGAAAACCCTGTGTCAATACGGGGTGACAATGTGGTATGAGGCCCAACACCTGATGGAAACCCCAAACACTCACTTTGTTCCACCCTCGCAAAAATTCCTCAAGGGCCAGAGCTCATGAGTCAGTTTGTGGTGGTTCATCTGATTTTGAAACACTGGTGAGTTAGAGGACTGGGCACGGTTCTTCCCCAAAGGTGTCGTAACAGCCGTGGAGATATTTATGAAAGCACACGAGCCTCTACCTTTGTCACCTCCCTGCGTGCTTAGCGGGCTGACAACTTGGGGTTGCCAGGACTAAACTGTCCTCAAGAAGATGGATAGTGTCCAGGAAGGAATATGTATTTAGGAGACCCAGACCTGGGCTGGATCTCTCCTCTGTCATTCACCTACCCTCCAGAAAAGAAAGGTCACTCATCTTTTAGATCCCATCTCTACAAAAAGGGGCCAATCATTTAGGGTTATTGTGAGGGTCAGAGGAGGGGACGGTTTTAAAGTATCCGGCACGTAGTAAGACTTCTAATAAATGTGGCTTCCCTCTCCCCTCCAATTACTGGATATTTGCATTAAGAATTTGGATAGAGTTGGGGGTAAATGTAAACAGTACTCTGGACAGGAAACCAGAAATATTACAAATCCTGACAGTTGCCCTTTTCTAAAGGGGTTTCATCAAAGAACAACGCCAGACAAATGGAAAGCAAAACAGCATTGTGTTATTAACTGGGGCCTTGGTGCCAAATCCCCAGGCAGGCATGAGAGTCACCTGGGCTGGGTCACACCACATGAAAGGCTTCTTTTCTAAGGCTGCTGCCGTCTCAACAGCCTCTGGCCAAAGTCAACCTCGACACTAGCTCTCCTTCACCCCATACTGCCTCCCCTGCAAACTGACACCGCACATTTAGGGGCGGGGAGCAGTCTTTAAGAGAAGAGGCTGTAGGTCTGTGTTAACCAATCAGAAAGCCAGAAAAGAGAGGAGAGAAAAAGACAGACAGACACAGAGCCACTATGTTCCTGCCCTGGAAACTCCAGCCCTAGAAAATGGAACCTAATCAATATCCCCAAATATCACTGATCAGATCCCAGATTACTCCTGGTGATGTGGGTAGCATTTATGGCCACTGATTTCGATTAGGAGCATGGAGGTAAGGAGAAGCCCTGACCTGTACCTAGAAGACTCTAACTGGATAATCCTCCTGGCAGGGAGATACCTAAAGATTCAACTTGTAATGATTCCGGGCTGGCTTTACAAAGTCTCTGGGGAGGGAGGTGGTGAAAGTACAGATTCCTGGGTCCAGGCCTGGAGACTGTGGTCTAGATTTTGCAGGTTGATGTATCATCAGGTGGGAAAGACTCTTGTGGCTGTTGGTTTTTTCCTCTAGCGTTGGATCGATCTCCTGGTGACTGGTCTACTTCTCAGGCTGTTTCCATTTTCATCTCCCTCTTTCCTTAGTGAATTCTGCTTCTTCCTTGGATCCAAAGCCCCAGCCTCCTCTGAAGAAATCTTTCCCCTCCAACCCACTTGACCTTCAAAGCCACCATTGTGGTGGTCAGAGTGGATTTTAGTTAGGAATGTGTTTTTCCGAGCAACTTTTATTGCTGCCTACATGTCTTTGAGAAGGCCTCGCAAAAGTCTGGTAAGAATTTATCATGGAAAAATCTGCATCTTCAAAGCTCAAAAGTAAGTTGAAGGATCAAAGAATCACAGGTCAAATATGTAGATTCACACACACACACACCCACACACACACACACACACACACACACTCAAAAATACAACCAAATGTGGAATATTCTGGGCACACATACAAGACCCATAGGGACCATAGAAAAGTCAATACATACATTGACCTACATTCCTGTGGACAAGCAGTGCATCCTCCCCCCACCCGCCCAATGCATCTAGTTCCCTTCCTCCGGGACAGGATAAAACAACAGGCAATCGACATGCAAAGGCCACCCGCATAATTTGTCTTAATCCCCATACCTTACTCTCACCCAGCCGTGATCCATCAGCCAATCCTGGCCTTTCATTCCAAATTCCATCTTTAACTACTCTGTCCCTGACCACTTCCTCATTCTACTCCCCACCTCCGCAGCCACCTTGATCCTCGTCCAGAGGTGGAGGCCGATTATTAAGTGAATCTCAGGGATGGCATGAGAACATCTACACATCATTCAACTGAAGTCATCTTCAAGGATAGATCTAGGTATAGAAACAGATCATAGGAAACACACACACACACCACAGGAACTTCAACCCCCAGTGGGGAACACCATTGGTTCCAGCCACCAACAGAGACTCACTAAAGTCTCTTTGTAATGTGAGAAGGAATCTGATTGGCCCACCTTTTTTCCCCGAGCTTATGCCTGATCCAATCAGCTGCAGCCAGGGAGGGTCATGTGACATCAACATGGCTGCTGAGGATCATCCAGTGGGTGAGAGGGGTTTCCCCAGAAATAAAGATTTATGGGATGGGTGGCCGCTCCTAAAGATAGCTGTTACTGCACTTGGGCTATTTTCATTTTTAAAACTCTTCTATAGCACTTTTTAGGTGCCAGGCGCTGTTCTAAGTGTTTCCTTCACTCATATCAACCCTTTGAGACAGGCTCTATTATCAGCCCATTCTAATGATAAGGAAACTGGGGGACAAAAACATTAAGCAGCTTTTCCAAGGTCATACAGCTGATAAATGGCAAAGTTGGGATTGGAAGGCGCAATTGGACTCCAGGATTCATGCTTTTAATCCCTATGTCTACTATGTCTCAAGTTTAAGTAGAAGGAGACAGTGGTCTCCATCCCTCAGCTCCTTAAACCCTTCAGAGATCAAAGTGAAGGAGTTCTCCACAGCCTTAAAAAGTTGTGTGTTGACCCCAGAGTAAACCACAGGCCTTAACTGGCAAAGGAACCTGTCCCCCCAAACCCGTCCCATCTCTTCCCATTCCCCTGTCTTCTAGCAACAGGTTTGGAGAACAGAAATGAAAGTGAGAGACCAAGAAAAATAGAATTCTCAGGCTTCATCTGCACATTATCAGTAATGGTATCATTCAGAAAACAAAGCACCGCAACAAACTACAAATGTAAGAAAATGCTCGAGAGCCGTGGAGTTTAATGGTTGACTTCTAACAAGAAGCCGGTCTATTCAGCAACTTGGCATCACGTCCCACCTGCTCCTATTCCAGGGCCCCGAGCCTACACAGGGTACCTCAGGCCTGTCCTCTTCGAGGCAAACCAGCCTTCTCCTTGGGAGACCTCATCCAGTCCTGTGGGTTCAATTACCTACCAGATGCTGGTGACTCTCCAATCTACCCAGCTCAGATCTCTCTCCTGCCCTGAAGACCAATGAGCCAACTGCCCACTGGCCATCTCCACTTGGATATGACACAGGCCCTTCAAGTACAGCATGCCCCAAACCAACTCTGACTTCTCCTTGCCCAGATCCACCCCTTCTCAATTGGTCCCCACCTCAGGGGGACTGGTACCACCATGTATCCAACAACACAAGTCAGAATCCTAGGAATCACCCTTGACCCCTTCTTCTCCCTCATTTATTCTTCTCACATCCATTCATCAAGTCCCGCTTATTTGGCTTCCTAAATATCCCTGGAATCCTTCTACTTCTCTCTATTGTCTTCACTACTTCCCCACTTCAGGCCACCATCGTGCTTGCTTGGATGACCGCTGTGTTCTTCTAGCAACAACAAATGCCTCCCTCCAATCTATATCCCAAGCTGCATTCTTCTAAAATTAAAATCAGATCGTATTTCATCTTTCCTGAAATCTCTTCAAATTTTCCCCATTACTCTTGGAAAAGAAATCTCAAATCCGTAACATGGCCAATAAAGCCTCTAAGGTGCCCACCTGCCTCTCCAGACTTATCTTACACTACCCTTCCTTCCACAAGCTATACTCCATGTGGACTGAATTCTCAATCCTTGAATATGCTCCTGGTAGGCAGCCTCTAAAATGACCCCAATGACCCTTCCTCCAGTGTTCAAGCACATGTATAATCCCTCTCCCTTGAGTATAAGCTGGACCCAGTGACTCACTTCTAATGAAAAGAATATGACAAAAGTGATAGGACATCACTTCCAAGATTAGGTTACAAAAAGATTCTGACATCCATTATATCCTTTCTCTCTCTCTCTCTCTCCCTCTCTCCCTCTCTCTCTCTCTCTCTCTCTCTCTCTCTCTCTCTCTCCTCTTTCTCTCTCTCCATCTCTCTTTCTCTCTCTCTCTCTCTCTCCAAGCTATTGTAAGTAGCTCTATGGAAAGCCTCAAGTGGCAAGAAATTGATACCTCCGCTCAGCAGTCAGTGGGAACCTCTGGTACGGCAAAGCCATACCAGATTCCTAAGCCAGAGATACTGACGTAATAAATGCTTGTTGTTTTGAGCCATTATACTTTGGAGTAATCTGTTATTCAGCAATGGGTGACTAATAAACCTCTAGAGACTCTCTTATTTCCGAACAACCGCACATGCTGTTCCCAACTGCTGGCTTGCTCCTCCCGGTGCAGACCCATTTCACCTAAATCCAATTCATTCTCAGGTCTCAGGTGAGATGACACTTCCTCCAGGAAGGCTTCTCTGACTTCCCTCATTATAGCATTGATCACACCAGACAGAAAGCTCTAGGAGGACAGGCACCATGGCTGTCACATGATTCACTTTGGATCCCCTGTATCCAAAAAAGGACTGGCCATAGAAGATGGGTTGTAAATATCTCCTGAATGAATGAAGGGCCTAGAAAGTCCTCCCCTCTCCATGCTGAGCTCAGTCTTCTCCTTGTGCCCAGCACATGACTCTATATCACATAGACATTGACTACGCCCTGGGTTTCTAGAAGCCACGCTTTTAATTTACACGGTTATAATATTGAACTCAAATCTGATATTTCCACTGAGTTTTAACATTTCCTCTTCTCATTCATTCTCTTCTTTCACCTTCACAATAACCATGAGGGGCATCACTATCCTCATTTTACACATAGGAGAAATGAGACGGAAGGACCTGAGTACGTTTCCTGGACAACCAAGTGCAAAACTTAAGCCTCGAGGGGCTTCCCTGGTGGCACAGTGGTTGAGAGTCCGCCTGCCGATGTAGGGGACGCGGGTTCGTGCCCCGGTCCGGGAAGATCCCACGTGCCGCGGAGCGGCTGCGCCCGTGAGCCATGGCCGCTGAGCCTGCGCGTCCGGAGCAACGGGAGAGGCCACAACAGTGAGAGGCCCGCGTACCGCAAAAAAGAAACAAACAAAAAAAAACTACGATACGAAATGCTCGGTCTCGAAGGGCAAAAGACTGCAGAATCAAGGAAATAAAGCAAAATCTAATGAAATCAGATCTGGAAAAAAGGAAGTTATGAAAAAAAATCCGTGACAAGCAGAACATTTGGAAAGAAATCCGTTTCGATGCCTTCAGACACATACTGGTAAGCTTATCAATTGTCAGAAAAAAAAAAATAAAGTAGGCATAAGCAAACTAGGCTAATGCAAAAAGGAACCACTCACAGCAGGCTACTTTACAGATCAACACATCAAATACGAGATTCCAGGCTGGGCTTTACGTCTCTAAGTAGTCACGAGGCACTCATTTTCTGTTTTGGATGGTTTTTTTTTTTTTTTAAACTCCATAAGGATCCTATTTACCATGTGTGAGTAACATTTCTAAAACTACAAAGTTCTGCATTAAAAACAATTCAATGGAAAAAATCCCAATAAAAGCAGTTGCAGTCTGTACAGTGGAGAAAATGCTTTAGAATCTATGACTTTTTCTTCTGCAGTAATTAAACGCCTATGGGTAGCTCAGACACACCCAGCATATGCTGAACTCCACTTTACTGTAGAGAAGATTCTAGAAAAGTCTGCAAAGAGTGAGCCTGGTTGGCCCTCACCATAGCTTTTAATTAGTTATTAATTTTTAATTATTAGAGAGTTGACATAAATTACAGATATCCAGCATCCGGCCTCACATCCTCACACGGCAAATATCGGCCGGAACTCGGTAAGGGTTTGCCTCTTATCCAGGGCATGTGGTCTTCGTACCTTTAGTCTTCATCACCCCCTGTTTCTTCTATGACCAGCCCACTTCTGGCATTTACAGTATTTTCCTGGCCCCTAGAAGCATGGTGTTGAGATCCCTATGCTTAAAAAAAATGATGGCTGGAATTTCTTAAAATTCCACTGGTTAAAACAGAGATTTAGGCAAGTGACCTCGAGGAAAAGGGAATTTTTTGGAGGAAAAAAAAAAGCATTACCAGGAGCCCATCAGGCAGCTTTTCTTCTTTCCCTCTCTTCCTAGCCTCTCAATCATGGCACCTCTGCTTCTCTCCGTGTCTCTGCCATTTTTCTCGTGCACTGAGGTCACTTTCTTCATAACATCAGTTGTAAATGATCTAAAAGAGCCAGCCTGGTCTGGTATCCATTTCGTGGTCTTTCAACTCAGCTTTCCCAGCTCCCCTGGCCCAGTGTCTCATTTTCTCAAATCCAATTTGCCCAAACAGGAATCAAATTGGTGGAGTTATCTATTCAAGTCAGACCAATCAATTACTGGTCACAGTTGTCAGTCACTCTATGAAATCAGGGTGCCCGGGACCCTGCCCTGATAGCAAGCACTAAATATGGCTTCCCAGAGCATCAAGGATTCTAGGCAATACACCCTTCCTTCAAGGGCAGGCAGGCTGTGACCCCCCACCATCACTACAGCCACCACTTCCCCAAACACAATCCGAAGTCTGAAGCAATTTGCCTCTCCGTTCCCATGAGCTGTGGCCCGGCCAGGGCCTGGCTTCCAGAGGGCAGAGTTATGCCCAAAGGGATAACGCGCTTCCCTTGACGGCCGAGCCCTCAGCCACATGCACAAGTGGAAGCAGTTAGTTGCTGTAATGAATTTGTAACGCTCCTCCGCTTGTTTCCTCTCGGTGCCGGTTGGCCCTTCGCAGCGGTGTGAATCCACCGGAGGACAGTAATTGGGCTGCTTCTAGCCAATGTGGGCGGTCATGCTCGCTGCATGCCCCACCCAGACAAACCACTGCACCTCCTCTGAAGCGGCCGTAACAAATTCGCCCGTAGCGGCCCGACATTGGGAACTCCACGTTACTTGCCTCTGAGACAGAACAAAGAGTCTCTGTTTTCTCTGGCTCCTCCCGGCCCCGAGATAGCCAAGCCCAGAGTATGATTCTCAGGCTTCAGTTGAGCCTACAGAAACAAGGAAATCCTAGCAGCATGAGAGGCAGAAGGGCAGGGTGGCTAAGTACACAGGACCTGGCTCTCATCCCAGCTCTGCCAGGAAAGTGCTATGTGATCTCCCGCAAGTTGCTTCACCTCTCTGAACCTCACGTTCTCCATTTGTTACAGATAATAACACCTCCCTGCTTTGTGGAGAAGACAAAGTGAAAAATGTTAGCAAGCCCCAGGGCTTGGGTCAATAGACAGTAAATAGCATTTCACTTCCTCTCCTCTCAAATCCCCTCTTCTAGTATTTGAAAGTGGCCGTCAGGAGTTGGGCGTCTTCTCCTGCAAATGTGTGCCATGCCATGAGAGATTCAATCCCGCCCCTCCCGCTGGCCCATTAGGCTGTGTCCAGTTTCTGCTCTAACACACAATGCTTCACGCACGTCTCACTTTTCCTCCACGTGTATTTTTGTTGGATACGTTTCTAGTAGTGCCATCGCTGGGGCCAAGGATTTTCGCTCCTACCTGCCAGACGTCACCGGGCTCATTTTAACCCTTTTGGCAGGTGGAGGCCTCCCCTTGGCTCCAGCAGTCATCCTCAGAGGGGGGCAGAGGGAAGCCCTGGCTGGCTTCAGGCAGCTGTCACACTTCCTGTCTTTCTGCAGCTGGCAGAAGGTACTTGATGCTTCCACCAGAGACTGGGCCCAAGTGGAGTTCCCATTTTCAGAAGAGAAGAAGACGTAAAGTTGGACAACCTCAGTTCAAATCCTTTTTGTGCCTCTTGCTGGCTGTGTGACCCTGGGTGAGTGGCTCAACATCTCTGAGTTTTTGTTTCCCCGTTATATAAACAGAGCATCAAAATGTGTACATGCAGACTTGTTGAAAGGCTGGGAAATAATGAGTATAAAGCCCTGAATGCAGTGCCCGACACCCAGGCCATTATCATCTTATGTCTGGTGCCCAGTACTTACTTGAGAATGCTATATTTCTCCCCACAGGCTTCTCTGCTGCTTTCTTTGACATTTGACCAAGAATGCTGAAACAGAGCACTGAGACATGCAAGGCCTGGTCCTGCCTTCCAGCTGCAAGCCTCAGGGTCCATTCAAAACCCTTTCAAATAAGACCTTCCACTTGAGATTCAATAGCCGAGAAGGTTGACTCACTGAGAATCAGAGACAAAGGGGACATTTGTTTGGTTTGGCCTCAGCACAGCTGTCAGGGAGTTTGAGGGCTCTTTTTCTAAAAGCAGGCCTGTTATCGTTATTGTTGTTGTTTTGATAGTTGTGATGGCACGGGGGAACCATCCTCACTCACACAGATAAGGGCACAGGGGACCCAGTCTCAACTCAGAAGACCAGTGTCCCCTCTGAGACACTACCATCGGATTGGAACCTGCAGTAGAAATCTGCATCTCACAGTCAGTCCACACTGTCAGCAGCTATTTAGTGAGCACCTACTATGGGCCAGGTCTTATACAAGGTTCTAAGCATGCAGTGAGCAAGACAGGCAAGACCCTCCCCTGGTGGAGCTTAGAGTCTGGTGTGGGAGCCAGATACTACATCAGGGGTGGGTTTGGTTTTGATTTTAGGCACATAATGGCAAATTGTGATTCCTACTATGAAGAGAACAGACTGTAGTGCTTGAGACCAATAAGAGATGGAGATAGAAAGATTTGGGGGTGCCCAAGGGACTGAAGGAGGTCTTAGAAAGCTGTGTGGCACTGGGCTAAGCCCTCACCTCTCTGAGCCTGTTCCCGGCGATTTAAACAGGGGGGTACCTTACCTGTCCCTGAGTTGCTGGGGCATGAAATGGGATCTCCCATGGAAAGGGCCCAGCACAGGTCCCGCCCCACAGTAGCCTCTAAGTGGGGCTAGTTCCTCTGCATCGGTTGATCCCAGGCATAAGCCTCCAGACTATTTAGCCCTTGGAACATTCCAGTTCATGCTGGACACCTGGGAATAGCAAAAAGAGCTCCAGTTGCCGGCAAGCTCAGGAAGAGGCCTTAGGAATTTAGGAACTTCCCAAGTAGCCTTTCCAGGGCACACCCTGATTTTGGGAAGAGATGCTATCTGCCTCTTCTTCCTGAAATGTTACATCCTAGTGACACGAACATAGCAGCCCTGTCTGCATTATTGTATTGTCATTGTCGAGTTTATTGTTGCCATTACTACTACTAGTGATAATAACGATGGTAGTGTTTATATTGCAGCCTGTCTGCCCAGTCAGTCTGTTAAGGGCTTCCATGATTTTCTCTACACGCCCAATATCCACCCAATTAGCTCTCAGAAAGAAAGGGCTTGTCTAAAATCTAATGCAAGAGTCAGCAAGCACTTTATGGAAAGGGCCAGAGTGTAAATGTTTTTAGGGTTTGTGGATCTCTGTCGTGACTGTGTGAAAGCAGCCATTAGAAAATATGTCAACAAGTAGATAGGGCTGTGTTCCAATAAAACTTTATTTATAAAAATCGGCAGTGGGGGCTGGAGTGAGTTGATGTGCAGGCCGTCGTTTGTACCCTCCAGGCCTTAAAAAGTTTCTCATGTTACATGCAGGATGTGTAGAGGGTGACGCCCTCACAATTACCTTATTTTGAACAACATATTAGTCTGAAATGGCTTAAGTCAGTGTCGTTGCGGAAACTTTCATGTCGCTCGTTGGACTCATTTAACCATCTTTGTAGTTGGTGGGTTTCATTCTTTGTTACTACGTATTGTCCAAGTTACCTTAAGATGTTTATAGATTTAACTTCTTAAATAAAGATATGTCTGTCTTTCTGAAGGGGTGGTTGTAGAACCGTAGCAAACCATACGGGGACTATGGTGCAACCCATAATGAAAATGAATATTTATAAAATAGTAAACCTACATAGATTTAGTAGATATTCACAAAAATATGATCTCCCAATTACAAGTGTTAGAAATTCTTAATAAACCTTTGTAGATCAGACATAGTAAAGGCAAATCTATAGGACAAATGAAAATCGATTGTCGTGGGAAGTAAATGAGTGGGTGGGTACATATGGCTTAGAATAAAATTTCCAGTGAGGACATAAGGTCAGCATTTGGAAGAAGGCTGTGTCTCAAACAACATAGATGAAAATGAAGGTGATCTGCTCTGAGCCTCCCTTGTGATGCCTGAAAAAGTATCTCGAGTGAATAGAAAGACACAGGTGGGATGCATGGGAAGGGTTTGAAGAAAACAGTTTTTTAAATGGGAAGGTTGGGGAGGAAAAGCATCAATTTCTAAATTAATGTATTATTTTAACATAGGAAGTGATTTAAAATGTTGTTTCTATAACTAAATTAATACAGCAAATGGTAGGAGACATTTGATTATTTCATCTCCATGTCCTTAAAAGCCAGTACATCTGAGCTGTTTCAAAAATGCTCATTTCTCCTTGGGAAAATAGGAGTATGCATTATGGGCAGGCAGAACTGGTACCATCTGCTTTGTTTCCAGAGCCCCTCTGCAGGGCTGGGCTTGGCACACAGTGGGTAGTAATGAATAAATGAGAGAGTGAGTGAATGAATGAATGAACAAATCATTTGAGCACTTCCTGTTAAGCACACCACCTCAGAAAGACTCAAACTCCAGCCATTGAGGAGGTCCACAGCCGTTCAGCCAGCTATGGGAAATTCACTTAATCCCCACCTATGATTGTTCCCCTCTCCCAGAATTTAGCATCTTCATCTCTTTCTCTGGCCAGGAGAAAGCCAGAGGGTTTCCTCAGCCTTAGAGCTCCTGGATCTCAACTCCCCCAAAGGAGGACAAACCCCCAAGCCAGACACAACCCTGCCTCAAAACAGGGGGGCAGGGCACGGGCTAGGCAGGAGCAAAAATGGTAGAGGTGGGATTCTGGAAACACTTTCTCCCTGGGAGAAAGAAATCAGTGCAACTCAAGGCTTGGACTGTCCTTTCTGCTGCCCGTGGTAACTCTGCAGGGAGGCCTGAGAATCTTGTAGGGAAAGAATGATGGGGCAAAGTGAGAGATGGGAGGGGAGGACAAAGGGAGATCTTTGATGGGAAGGCAGCTGGTCCTGGTCAAAGCTACCACTATTGATTGAAGGCCCGCCTGTGCCAGGCATAGTGCCTGGGCTTTACCTGCCTCACCTCACCTGCATCGTTAGCCCCATCTGATGGCAGAGGCAAGCTACTGGGCGACACTGCTCAAGACCGCAGGGCCAGCCCCTCAGGGAGGAGCAGTAGTGCAGCTTCTCTGTCCATCTGCAAAGACTGAGCTTTTAACCACAGAGGCCAAACTGCCTCTACATTCTTGAACTGGTAACCATGACAACAGTGAGAAAATCAATAAAAATAACTAACACGTAGACTCCCTATAAGCCAGGTTTTACGCACAGTACGAGTCACCATCGTTATGCCCATTTTATAGATGAGGAGACCGAGGTACAGAGAGGTTAAGTAACTTGCCCAAGTTAGCTAGGGAGTGGCAGAGTCAAGAGCTGGGTGACCAGCTGTCCTGGTTTGCTCGGGACTTATTCCCATTTTAGTATTGAAAGCTGTGTGTCCTAGAAAATCCCTCTGACCAGGGCAAACCAGGTCAGTTGGTCACCCTAACCAGGGACAGGCAGCGAAGGACATGTGCTTAACCAGCTCCTGACCCTGCTCTGGGGAGCAGCATCGTATAACTGTTACAGGCATGAGCTTAGAAGTCAGGACTAAGATCCAGGTTCAAGTCCAGCCTTTGCTTAGTATAAGCCACAGGGTCTGTACAGCTTAGTTTTCCTTATCTGTGAAATGGGAATCATAGAATCTGCTTCATTTTCTGGTTTCGAAGCCCGGGGCTGCACACAGGATGAATGCCCAGCCGTGGTTAGATTGTATGGTCACCCCCATCGCTGTAAGACAGTAATAGGTTAGTCCAGAGGGAGTGAGGTGGGAACTGCTCAGGCAGGAAGGTGTGTTAAGAAAGGATTAAACCAAGCACCTGCTGAGGCCGGGTGAGGGGAGCCCGCATCACCCTCGGGTCACACCAGCTGCTGTCATCTCCCGTCCCAGGCGCCCAGATATCCTGGTGGTGTGAGGAGGCATCTGTGCTGCCCACTCAATCCTGTCTCAGCTTCAGGGTCCAGGGAGAGCTCCTCTGGCTTCCTCCCTCCTCCCTTGGCTATTTGTGGCCTTTGTTCCTTGACAGGGGACGGGGAGGTGATGCTGGTCTCTTCCGTCCCACGTTCTATTCCAGAACAGCGGGAATCAGAATGTTCAGCCCATCAAGCCCCCTCTCACCACCCTCTCCGAATCGCAGACTGAAAGCCCTGCCTGGCCTCGGCGCTGCATGAATAACTAGGCCAGGGCTGAACGATGAACGACGTGTTTCTCCGCCTCCCGTGCTAATTCGGATTCCAGACCCAATGAAGGTCATCATTCAGTCATTCAACAAACACTGAGGGAGGCCCAGTACCCCAGTGAGCCTGTGCTCTGGAGCCACACTGCTCAAGGTTTGACTGCAGCTCACCAGCTGCCTGACCTGGTCGTCAAGTTCGTTAGCCTCTCTGTAACCCAGGGTCCACATCTGGAAATGGGTTCATAATAATCCTCACCACATAGTGTTTTGTCAAACCCTTAAACAACGTCTGGCAAATGGTAGGTGGTCAATAAATATTACTTACCATTATTCACAGTATTATTAATGTTAATATTAATACATCTTACACTTTCATTATATCCTTATTTCTGGGCCATTTTGAAAGTACAGTTGATCCTTGAACAACATAGGGGTTAGGGGCACCAAACCCCGGGGCAGTCGAAAATTCATGTATAACTTTGATGCCCCCCGAACTTAACTACTAATAACCGACTACTGAACAGAAGCCTTACTGATAACATAAACAATGGACTAACACATATTTTGTATGTTATATGTATTATATACTGTATTCTTACAATAAAGTAAGCTAGAGAAAAGAAAGTATTATTAAGAAAATCATAAGGAAGAGAAAATATATTTTATGTATTCGTGACATACCTAATGTTTTCTGAATTTTTCATTATTTCTAGGCTATGCAGTTCACCTGCGAGTTTTTTCAAATTGTCACAAATCTCCAAAGTTTCTTCCAATGTATTTATGGAAAAAAATTTATGTATAAGTGGACGCGCACTGCTCAAACCTGTGTTGTTCGAGGGTCAACTGTACAGAGCAGAACCTGAAGAGAAAAGTCTTACGAGGGCCTGAACACTAAGAAACACAACTTTTGCTTGTTAATGTCATGCACCGAGGGCCAGCTTCATGGGCGTGTGGGCAGTGCAGCCATACAAGGTCCCACACTGAGAAGGACCCCATGCTTGAGCTTCACTGTCCCGTGGTCTGTGTTGAACTGAGTGGTGTACGTGAACTTCAGGAGACAGCGGCGCATGTGCTGAGTCGAATCCTGGGCTCCTGGGCCCCCCACCTGCCGCCATCTCCTGCTACAAATTATGCAGCTCTACCGCGCGCCCACCTCCGACTGAGTCACTTTGATGTGCAATTTCGCTAACAGAATCTCTGTCTCTTTTCTCTGTCTTCATAAATACTCCCTTCCATGTAGGAGCAAAGTGGGGAGAGAAAAGAAAAATAAGAGAAAGCAATGAGGAAGGAAGGAAGGAAATCTCACCCTGCCACCCACCTCATCCCACAGCAGCCAAGGTTGGGAAACTGACTCCAACATGGGGGCACCTCACTTTGCCTCTCTGAGGCTCAGTTTCCTCATCTGTAAAGTGCGTATAATGAGAAAGTCTCCCTTCTGGGCTCCTCAAAGGATTAAGTGAGACAGGGCTGGACTTGATTCTGTGCCTGGCATTGAGGGAGTACTCAATAAATGGTGTTTCTATAGAAGTAGTAGCAGTAATGAGGAAGAGGAGGAGAATGGTAGTTAGGTGGTAACTAGACCTATCGCGGTGAGATCATTTTGAAATGTACAGACATACGGAATCACTGTGCTGTGTACGTCGATTACAAACATGCAAAAACAAACAAACAAAAGAACTCATAGAAAAAGAGATGGGATCAGTGGTTACCAGAGGCAGGGGTAGTGGGGGCAGGAATTGGATGAACGCAGTCAAAACGTACGAACTTCCTAGTGTAAGATAAGTAAGTACTAGGGATGTCATGGACAACGTGATTACTGTAAGTGACACTTCTGTATGGTACATGTGAAAGCTGTTAAAGGGAGTCAGTCCTAAGAGTTTTCACCACAATAAAAAAACATTTTTTTTAATTTCTTTTCTTTCGTATCTATATGAGGTGATGGAGGTTTACTAAACTTCTTGCGATCATCACTTCGTGCTACATGTAAGTCAAATCATTATGCTGTATACCTTAAACTTACACAGTGCTGTATGTCAGTGATATCTCAATAAAACCAGATAGAAAGAAGGAGGCGGGGGGAGAAGGCGGAAGAGTGGGGAAAGGAGAAGAGTCAGCAGCGGCAAATCCGGTCTCACCAACTGCAGAGACAAGTCCTAGGACCGGATCAAAATTGTCCTCTCTCCAGGCTCCACTTGCAGATTGGTTCTTCTGCCCACGAAGACAAAAGACAACCTTTTTTTGTTGTGATTCTCTAGGTCACTTCCTCTCCTGGGCAGCAGGTCCTGACCCAGAACTTCCTGCCCCAGTTAGTCTGCGCACTTCCATCCCAAGCTATGCCAATCAAATCCTGGCTTATTATAACACAGACATTCACCAAACCTACATTTGCATCAAATGCCCAGATTGGCTGGCGGCTGTGTTTCACGGTATTGTTTTAATTACTGTAAGCCAAAAAGAGATAATGAAAATATACCTGAACATATGAATTAAGGAAGGAGATACCCACCCAAGTCAGGCCTTGATCTTTTGTTTACGTAAGAGATTCACTCAGCAAATCCTTTTTATGGCTGTAGTAAAAGAGGGAAGCTGTACCTCAGCTTCAATGACAGTAAATTCTCAACTAGGAATAAATTTTCACGACCAGTTGACATTTGTCTGGTCAGAGGACCAGAGATCTTTCTCCCCTCTCCGATTCTTCTTCTTCCCTCCACAACTCAGAATGAGCTACACTCATAGAACCAATTAAAAACAAAAAATACATCACTTCTCACTGGAGTGTAAATTGGTTCAACTTTTGGGGAGAGGAATTTGGTAGAGTCATTCCTGTGAGCGCCAACAATGTCCAGACTTCTCGATCCAATAAATCTGCCTGCAAAGACCTCACCTAAACAAATAATCTGCAATGGGGGCAAAAGTGACTAATTTCACAACATTTATTGTAGTTTTGAGTGTAAAAGGAAACAATGGGATCACTACCAACAAGGTCTTGCTCAGCCAATGTTCTGATTATCTCCTGTTATGTAACCCAAAGCGTGGTGACAACCACAGTTCTTTATTTTGCTGATGGATCTGCCACGTGGGCAGGGCTGGATGGGGACACCTCCCTTCTGTTCTATTTGCCCGTTCTAAGCGGGGTTGACTCAAAAGTGAAGGGCTGGACGGTGTCTCTTGACAAGGAATTTCCAAAATGGTAAACTCATCTCAAATGATGGCTCAGGACTCCAAGGGACGGAAGGTGGAAACTGCTAGTTTCTTAAGGTTTGGGCCAGGAACTAGGCACAGCACGACTTCCGTTCTCTTCTATGGACCGAAGTCACAGAGCACCATGCCTCTGTTCAGGGCATGGGCCACAGACCCACCTCTTCATGGGAGGTGCGTCTAAGAACCTGGAGCCATCTTTCAGCTCCCCAAATCAGTTATGCTACAGTCACGCATGTTGCAATGGTACTGACGTCACTAAAAATGATGTTAAGGGAGAAAGTTAAATGTTTGTGCTAGATTAAGGTTTAAAAAAAAACCTGGACAAAAAACTTTATAGACAACTTGATCCAAACACCAGAATGTTATATCTGGTGGCCAGAAAGCTGAGTTGTTTTCTTCTTTACATTTTTTCTGTTTTCTAAGATTTTCACAGGCCGGGCCCAGCCCATAGAGCTGCTCTGTCTGGCTCTCACAGTGATTGTAAGCTTAAGAAAATTCATGTTCAAATCTGCATTCTTCAGCTCCAATGAGGAATTCTAGCCATCTGCAGCCCAAGCTGGCTGGTGGGTTCCTGATGACCCCTTAGGCGGGGTGTAGATTTCCCGGTTTACCACCTCCCCTCACTGGCCTGTTTCCTGATCTTATGATTTCTGCCTGCCTTCTCTGGGCATTTGAGTCTGCAATCCCCCAAACCATGTTTCTAACTGAAAATCAACAATAACAGCTTCATGAAACAAATCTAAGGCAGAGCACGTTGAGATGATTTGTCCGGAGAGAGGAGAATGGTGCCTGGGATGCAAAACACCCATGATTTCCCTACACCTTGTACAAACTGGTCCTTATTCCAGTCCTCCTGGACAGGAGCTTCCCTCACGGCTCCCACGTCACGCTTGCTCCCCAAGGGCACATCGTAGGTAAGGCGTGGTGGTCCACCGGCCACTGAGTGTCTTCAGCAATGAGGCGAAGCCTCAAGAAAGGAGTGGGTAGGAGAGTCTGGGCAGCTGAGGGGAGGGCTAGAAACGTGGGATCAAGGGCACTATAGACACCCGCATCGGCACTGGAGTAGGTGCCTTGGGTTTGGGAAGAAAGAGACAAAGAACGAAGTCGGTGGTAAAAGGAAAGAGCGTGAAATGGCTATTTCATGCTTCCTAGCAAACAAGATAGAGGGCAGCAAACCCTGGCCGCCCCGACTGCTCCCACAATCGCTAGCAAATTGTCCCTCGGACAGCTGGAAGGAAACTACCCCTCTTTACGAATTACAATCACGTGAGTGTCAACCTCATGACTTCTGCTATATGTGTAAATCACCTGGGCCATTATTCATTTAATATTTTTCTTTAAATTGACCTAAATGGAATCTTTTTTGAAAACAAAAGAAAACTCAGTTTCATCTTTTGCAATTCCCTCTGAGATACCATGGGAATCACGGGTGATGCGCCACACACACACAATGGTGTGCTACAGCTGGCCCGGAAGGTTCACGGAAACCAGTGTTCAATTTTCAGGGGTTTTGCGAGCCAGCCATGAAACACAGCCATGGTGAAAAATTAAATTATATAAGCTTGCAGTTCAATTCTTTTCAAGATAAGGGTAACAAGTACTCAGAACTCATCCCTTCCTAATTTTTTTTTTTTTTTTTTTTTTTTTTTTTGCGGTACGCGGGCCTCTCACTGTTGTGGCCTCTCCCTTTGCGGAGCACAGGCTCCGGACGCGCAGGCTCAGCAGCCATGGTTCACGGGCCCAGCCGCTCCGCGGCATGTGGGATCTTCCCGGACCGGGGCACAAACCCGCGTCCCCTGCATCGGCAGGCGGACTCTCAACCACTGCGCCACCAGGGAAGCCCCTAATTTTTTTTTTACTACATTTTACTGTGATCTCCGTTCTTGGGGTTATTTTCACCTGTTGCATCTGTGTGATGGAAAATACTGTATTCACTGTATATTCTTGTACATCTTTTTTCCAACTCTGTGCTCAGTGACACAGTGGCGGCTTGACGGCAGGAGTATTTACACCGTGGAAACTAGCAAATACTCCAGATCAGGGCTCTCTTCCCCTGCAGAGCTGATGGCTAAAGATTCACCGACATACCGCACCTTTGTGTAATTATTCAATACGTATTACGTGTCTAGTGTAATATGGGATGTAAATATTTCCCCTAATGCACACTGAATCAAACTCAGCTGTAAATTTAGAAGCATATAGATTCCTAGACTTCCTCAAAGGTCTTGGTGTCCCTCAGTGAGGACGTGAAGTATTTTGACACTCACTAGCCCAACCCAACAGTCATCCATTAGGTAAACTGAGGCCGTCATTGAGTTTGCTGAGACTACACAGTGAGTTCAAGGCCAACTCCAGCTTCTGCACCACCACCCCCCACCCCCGCCACCAGTGCCCAGTCTCTCTGTTCCATGCGGCCTCCCTCCATGGATAGCACCAGGTCACATCCCCGGAGTACACTGTTCAGAAGCAGCTAGAACAAGAGGGGGCAGCCCGAATGAAGGCGGAAGGGAGGGAGCTGGGGGGCTAAAAGGGTCATTAGAAATTCACACAATTAATTAGACAATGCTGGGGATGCAGCCATCTCTAACCCATTGATAAGGACAGCAGGGGGCCTGTTCCCCACGGGCCCCTTGCGGGTTACCGCAAGCAAAGCTCAATGGTCCCCCTCCCCCTCAATCCACCCCCTCCCCAAATCCGCTTAAATATTTGATGCAAAATTAAAGCCCGTTCCAACTTCTATGAGCAGCGTAGCAGTGTCGGCTGCCGCTGGGTGCTCACCGCTCCCACCATTTCCCAAGGAGCCCCCCACCCCCCATCCTGGGCGGGCTCGTCCTCCATCAAGCCAAGTGCATTAGGACAATTAGCACCAGCCCACTGGCGCCAATTAGCAACCAATAGTGTCTATATTATGGAAAGGGAGCAGCGGGGGCGCCTGTGTCTCCAGCCGGCCTTCACACTCAATTACATTAAGTGGAGGCTCCGAGCTGCGGTCGGTGGGATGGACAGTTGCTGGAGTAATTGTGTCTCCTCTGTGCTGCAGGTGATCTTCTCCCAGCTCCCTGATCCGGAACTGACTCCTCTTCCTGTCCACTTACATCAATAGCCACTCCTTCAAAAGGCAGGAGTAGGGGCAGGCACGCAGTAGAGGCTGCAGTGTCCAGAGACGCAGGTCATGGAGCTAAATCATAATACGGCACATTCATTCATTCATTCCACAAATATTCACGGAGGGTGTGCTGTGCACCTGGCGTGCTTCTACAGCTAGGACCAGCTACAGAACTGACATTGCTCAATGCAAAATGAGAACATGAGATTCACTGTTCAAAACACTATTAGGAACTTTACAGTGATGGCACAGAGCATTAAACCAACTGCGGGGTCCTTCCAAGTGGGAGACCTTCTGAGCGCAGGGGCTGTATGCAATAGCACAGCTGTGCATTGTGGAGCCAGCCCGATCTGGGTTTGGGGTTATGGTAGTGAACACACCTGAACAAAAAATGCCTGCCTGCAGGGGACCTCACATTTTGATGGAGGGAGACAGTCCTTAAATGGTAAACGAAATGGATTAGTAAATTGGCTAGCTCGTAAGAAGGGAATGAGCGTAGTAGGAAAAAGGAAGGAAAAAAAGTAGAGCAGCGTAACAGCGGTCACGAGGGCTAAGAGGAGTGGGCAGGGTGCGGGATTAAACGAACACTGGAAGAGGTCTCGCGATGGTGAGATTCAAGCAGAGTCGAAGGAGGTGAGAGAGTGAGCCCTCCGGGTGAGGAAACAGCCAGTATAAAGGCCCCGTGGCAGAGGTGTATTTGTCCTTTTCAAATAGAAGCAAAGAGGTCAGGGTGGCTAGAGTGAAGCCAAGCGGGAGAGGAGGAGATGAAAGCCCAAGAATTAAGAGGGAAGAAGGGCCATTCGTTGGGTGAATCAGGTAGGGCCTTGTTGGCCATTATGAAGACCATGGATTTTACTCAGTGTCTCAGGGAGCCACACTAAAAGGCTATGAGCAGAGGAGAGAATGCATTAAAAGGATCACTCAGAAAGCTGTGTTGGGACTAGACAGTAGGGAGGAAAACATGGATGCAGGGAGGCCCATGAAGAGTCTACCCCTAGGCTCTGTGGGCTCTGTGGTCTCTGTCACATCTACCCAACTCTGCTGCTACAGCACAAAATCAGCCTTATTTGATGCAGAAACAAATGAGCCTGGCTGTGTTCCAATAAAACTTTACGGACGCTGAAATCTGAGTCTCTTATAATCCTTACACGTCATGAAATATTTTTCTTTTGCTTTCTTCCACAACCATTGCAAAATGTAAAAACCAACCTTAGTTTACAGCGTACAAAAAAAAAAAAAAAAAAAAATGCAGCAGGCCAGATTTGGCCCAGGGACTGTAGTTTATCAACCTCAGATTTCTGAAGTAATCCAGGGGGGACCAGAGTGGGAAGGCAACATGAGGGCACTGGGGAGATTCTGGATATATTTCACGGTACAGCCAATAGCAATTCCTAGAGGTCAACTGCAGGGTGTAAGAAAGAGAGGAAAACCAAAGATGACTCCAAGGTTTGGGGCCTGAGCAACAAGAAGGATAAGATTCAAGATGCACCTAAATGGAGAAGACCCTGGAAGGTGATGGTTTGAGAGGGGGGCGGGAGAGGACGGTAATCCTCAATGCTATTTATTAGTTATTTAATCGGGTGTGTAATATGTGCTCAGCTCTTTCAGAACACCACTTCACTCCATCCTTCCATTATTCAGTGAATTTGACTCCAGTTATCTCAACCCATTTCACAGATGTGGAAACTGAGTCTTTCTCTAAGATCACCAGCAGGTAAGTTGCAGACACAGGTCTGTCCCACTCAGGAGCCTGCATTCAGAATTATAACGTGACTCTGCCCATCCTGCTTCTGAAATCTTATTTGAAGCAAGAAACTTTAAAATGGAAAGGGTGATGATAGAGCTTCCCAGGGTTGTGGGAAGCTTCCCAACTTCCCAAGCCCACGTGTTGGTTTAAGCTTTAACTTGTTATTGGTTTAGAGGTGTTATGTTTCAACAAGCATCTCCCCATCTGTGGGCCTCAATCTCCCCTATCTTTTCATGAAGCTCCAGCACCAGAGACTTTCCCAGGTTCCTTTCTAATATTTGCTGACACCCTGATTACTCAGATTCTGAGCAAAGCAACCTGGGCAGGGATGGTCCAACAGCCTAAGGAAAGAATTAATTCCCTGGGAAATTACCGGGTATTATTTACGTCTTTACATGGTGTTTTATATCTGTAAGTGTTTTCTGATCACTTAGAAGCTAATCCCAGGTGGAGGCTAGAGGGCTACGGGAAAGCCTTTGTCAAGTTGAAGCTGGAATCCAAAGGAGCTGGCGGATCTGGGGCAGGGGATGACGTCTGCTGCAAACGCAGTCCTCCCCCTGGCCCGCCTCCAGCAGGCTCCCTCTCCCAAGAACTGCCACTGGGTCACCCCCCACCCCCCGCCGGTGTGCACCTGATCAGGTGGAAAGATGGGTGAATATGAGCAAAACAGCCCCTGCCCTTGGGAAGCGTGCAGTCTGACTAGGACACGTGATTTACATGCATGGCCCGAAGCAGCCTCTGGGAGCTTATCGATGGCCCAGTGCAAAAGGCTGTCACTGAGTCATTCAGTGTGTGACACCCGCTCTGTGCCAGGCACTGCAGAGCCCGTGGTGGCCAGACCCAAGGTTCCTGCTGGCATGAAACTTTCCACCTAGTAAACTTGCCACCTAGTGCAGTGGGCTGGGGAAGGAC
Organism: Phocoena phocoena; assembly: GCF_963924675.1. NCBI lineage: Eukaryota > Metazoa > Chordata > Mammalia > Artiodactyla > Phocoenidae > Phocoena > Phocoena phocoena. Next base: position 77,318,965 of record NC_089231.1, read on the forward strand.
ACCGGCCTTTCTAACCCCGCCTCCAGCCTGGAAGACTTTGTCCTGGACATGTTTTTTTGGACTGTATCCCGTTTGCTGACAGTGAATTTTCTGTGCAATTATTAAAGACTCGAGTGGTGAAGACTTGGGCCTCTGGTCTCCTCCTGCCTGAGTTGGTACATGAGCTGTGTCACTTCATCTCTCTGTGCCTCAGTTTCTTCATCTGTCAAATGAGGATAATAATAGCATCTGCCTCATAGGGCTGCGGTGAGGGTTAAATGCGATCATGGGAAGTGCAGAGAACCAATGCCTTGTAATATACAATGTAAATAACCAGGAGCTCTGAGCTTCTAAAACTGGTTGCTGCTCTACACTAAGAGATGGGACTCCTGGAAGATCACAGAGACTAAGTGAATACCGTGAAGTCAAAAAGGCAGTGAGGGAGGAAACCTGGATAGGAATTTCAGGCTGGAGCCCATTCACACTTGTGCTTCTCAGAGTGTGGCTCCAGATGGGTCCTGGGGGCATGCGTGCTACCCTGCTGATGCCCACTATATTCTCTCCTGCCCGGGTCCTCTACATTCTCCAACTATGGGATCTGGTCTCAGAGCCCTGGACCAACCAGGGACAGGGCAGGCTGAACAGGCACCTCTTCTTCCTTGGAAAACAGCCCCAGATGCCTCTGCCTTTGGCCCAACCCAGGGTGGGAACTTCTCAGCACCTGCCCCAGCCAGAGCCCCAGAGGCTCCAGGCTCATCCCGGCTCCCACCTTCCTATTAATTCTTGGTCGAATTTATCTCCTCTGCACTATATTTTAATTATTCCAAGTCCAGTCTTTTTGTCTGCCTTTCTCTCCTTCCCTTAATGCTCTGCCTGACCTCTCTCCAGTCCTCCCCTCCGTCAGCTGAGCTCCCTGTCCGAATGCAGACCTTTCACTCTGTCTTCAAGCTGAACTCCCGCCTTCATTCAGCGCACGACAAGCACACACAGACATCCCATGTGTGTATCTTCTCTGCACCCATGGGTTTTTCTTGGTCACACGTCTAACTCCCCACAACCCTGGGAAGCTCTATCATCACCCATTTTACACAAGAGAAAACTGTCACTATAGATTTAGCAACTGAACGTATATTCAAACCCAGGTCTTTCCAACTAATTGCGTTGTAATGATTATGAGAAGAAGGAGGAAGAGAATCCCTGTTTTTATTTATGCTTATTAGGTTCCAGGCACTGTTGTACACAGATGCTTTAAAATCATGTCTCAGTTGAATTTCAGAGCAAGCCAATGTGGAGGAGAAAACTGAGGCTCAGAGAAGTTAAGTAACTTGGCCAAGGTCACATTTCCACTTCTGGACAAGTGGTCAGGCACTATCCCCAAGGGCCTCCCACAAAAGGCTATTGGGCCAAGTTGCCCCAGTTGGACAAGGTCTTGGCTAAATATCCATCCCCAAGGGCCCAGGAGCAGGAGCTGAGGGGCAGAGGTGTCCCAATTCAATCCAGTTGAACTTCCATCCTGCCTTCGCAAGGACTCAAGGCTCTAGGGCAAAACGCTGGCCAACTCCTAAAGCCCGGCAAGGACAAAAGAGAACTAATTAAGAATGAAAGCAAGACAGGGTCCCCGAGCACTGCCCAATAGCGCTACACTCCACTTGTTTCTTTGCAGACATCCCCGGTGGCATCTTCAAGAGACCTGGATGCACCAAAGTAAGACCTTCTTGTCTGCACTGAAGAGGGACCCACCCCGAGGAGGAGCTTATTCAATAGGAATGAACAAATGCACATATTAAAATCAAACATCACCCAATGCTCATCTTCTCAGTTGCTAATGCCCAGTGATCTTAGTTGCTCCGGGATTATTTTCGTGGGCATCAGGAAGACACATTACTGTGGCAAACCGCTGAGCTGAGAAGACGGACTGTGGGCTCGTTCAGTCACCAAATGGCTCATTCATTCATCCTCAAGATAACTGCCAATTCCTTCCTTCTTTCATCCATTCTCAAGACCTATCTTCAAGCCCCCATTCCATTGGGATGTCCGTACAAGTCTAATTTTGTTTTTTTTTTTTAAAAAAGAAGACATTTTATTTCCCAGTCTTCCCTGTTCTGGCCAATGAGGGGTGTGGCTGGTTGAGGCTTTTTTGTCCCTTCATTCTCCAGTCAGCTTAGAAAGCAGATGTAATGTCTGGAGGCACAGTAGCTATTTTGTGATCATGAGGTATTAAGCATGAAGAGAATCAAGCTAAGAATATCACAGATATTGGAGCTACTAAACTAATTCCAGCATCCATCTCTCTCTGGACTTCTTGTTATGCAAGGAAAATAAGCGATTGTTTGTTTAAGTCACAGAAGAGTTGAGTTTTCTCATAACTGTAGCCAAATATATTGCTGATATAAGTGCCAACTATGAGCAAGATGGGCACACCCCTCAGGGAGCTCCTAATCTAGTAAGATGGGATAAGAAAGAAAATAAGAAAGTAACGGTAAAAGAAGGTGCCGCGTACCTACAGTTCTGCTGTCACCATCCGGAGAAACAGAGGCAAGGACATTTCCTACCCAAACGCTGCTCCTAAGATTCTTCTCATTTCCTTATGCAAAAGCCCCTGCCTCTAATGGAGCTCCCTGCAGCTGAAGCCACACACTGTCCCTGGTCTCATGTACACAGGCACGCCTCTCCTATAGGTACAAACCCCAGAGTTTAGACCACATGCCAGGAAAGAATTTCTAGATTATCACCCACCTTAGGTGGGCTCACACTTTCGATCCGTAAGTGCACTTCTCCCGTCACCAGTCCCAATCTAGCCATTTTTTTCCTCCTCTAATGTAATGCCAGAGCAATTTCTCCCATCTATAGTGGCCAGCAAGGAGAAGACTTCTTTCCATCTGAACCCCAGGTCTATCCCTCAGTTCCAAGGTGCAGTGACCCTCCTTAAAGTCACAGAAAGGAAAAATAATCCCTGTTGCTGATTTGGTGCCTAATAATGAGAAGGAAAATGGTGGGGACTATTTCTGTTCCTAAAAATAGTAACTACAAACATTCACTGATCATTGATCACATGACTCAGTCCAGAAGAGCCCTCACACTCCTGATCTCCTCACATTCAGGGAGCCTGGAAGCTCCTGACACGGAGGGACGATGCTTTTTCCCTCCATACTGTGGACCCAGTGGCTGGCACATACTAAGTACTCAGTAAATATTTACCGAGGGAGTAAATCCTCACCACAACCTAATGAGGTAAGTATGATGTCAATCCCATGTGACGGTGAGGAAACCGAGGCTCAGAGAGGGAAAGGGACTTGCCTAAGGTTACACAGCTGACAGTGGCAGGGCTAAGATTTAAACTGAGATGACCTGTGCTCTAAATACCACCTCCAGGACTCAGGGCTGTGTTTTGGTCTATTTAGAGGCACTCGGACACGTCCAGTGAAATTTAGGTATGAAAAAGTACAAGGACGGTGACATTAGTTAAGGGCTTTTCTTTTCACTCTGTTGAAACAAAAAAGGCTCATTGCTGATTCTCTGCTGCTTTTCTTAAGACAACATCCCAAGCTGCATAGGGAGGGAGCGTGCCACAAAGAAACAGTGATGCTGAAAAAATCGCTTTTTCAGAGCATGCAGTGAAAGCAATTATTCAGATTATCAAACCACCCTTCACAATGGATTCTAAGCAGGCTTCCTTTAAACAGCAGCCCCCCATCCCTTTGACGTATAAATGCATTCACTGATTCATTCATTCAACAAACACTTATCAAGCCTCTACGTATGCCAGGAACTCTTATATAGACACTGAAGCCATAACTTTGAACAAAACAGACAAAATTCCTGCCTTCATGGGGCTTATATCCTTCAAGGGGGGAGACTGGTAATGTGATAACCTGGGAAATAAGCCCCCGCCAAAGAGATCCACCTCTTAATCCCTGGAAACTGCAACCTTACCTGATATGGAAATGGGGGAGGGGTTTTACAGATATAATTAAGTTAAGACTCTTGAGATGGGGAGAGTTTCCTGGACTGTCTAGGTGGGCTCTGAACACATCAGTTACAAGAGGAAGGCACAGGGATACTTTACACACAGAGATGAGAAAGTGATGTGAAGACAGAGAAGAGAGCTTTGAAAGTGCTGGTCTTGAAGGTTGAGAGCGATGCCGACACAAGCCAAGGAACATCAGAACCTCAAGAGGCAAGGAACAAAATCTTCCCTCGATCCTCCGGAGGATGCCCTGCTGACACCTGGATTTTGACCGAGTGATATTGATTTCACATTTCTGACCTCCAGAACCGTGAAAGAATAAATATCTGCTGTTTTAAGCCCCCAGGTTAATGGTAATTTGTTCCAGCAGTTGTAGGAAGCTAATACAGATAATTTTTAAAAATCTGATAGATTAACAGTACAGGGGCAGTTGCCGTTCAAAGAGGATTCAAAGCACACACACATCTTTCCAGAAGAATCCGCCACATACAGCGTAGCCTCCTGTGATGGAAAGTCCAGGGGCAGCTTCTCAGCCCTAAGGAAAGCCTGGACTTCCTGACTCCACTTTCCTTTGCTCCCTGTCAGCATAATCCCAAGGCCACGGCGGAGCCTGGATGGGGCCTTCTGCCTGCATCCTGTTTAAGCCGAGCGACTTCCCTCGCCAATTAGAGGTTTCCCCTTCAGCTGGCCCTGCTTTCCCCACACCTGCCGAGGGAAGCACGTGTCGGCCATCAGACGCCATTTCTGCCACTGTCTCATGTCACCTCATTGTTCCCGAGTTGGCAGCCACTCTCCAGAAATCACCCCTTTTGGGAATGTTTGGGAGACACCGAGCAAAAGATCTACACAGCCCTCTTCTGGGGAAAAAAAATAGCGGTGATCATAGCTACCGTTTATCAGGTGCCAATTTCCTACCCTCGCTACTCAGGGCATGCTCCAGGTATCCACAGCGTCCACACCCTCTGTCCCCGCTCAGACCTGCCCATTCAAGACCTGTATTTTAACAAGATTCCCAGGTGATTCACATGCTGGGCGGAGTAAGAGCTTACCCAAACCTCTACTGGAAATAAGGCCAGAGACGGGGGGCGCGCCGCCCTGGTTTCATTGCTCTAGGCGATCGGTAGTTCCCATGTGTCTGGCTGTGGGGAACCAAGGCCGAGGATGTCTGCGTGTAGCTCACGCTCAATGTCCTAGATCACTGGGGGTCTCTGAGGACCCTCCAGGATCCACTTCCCACTTTTTCCAGTAACAACCCCTTATTTGAGGATCAACGCAGGTCTGCCCGTGACACTTGGGGTCTCGGGGTGAAGAGGCCATAAGAATGTGTCTTGCATAGAAAACAATGGTATGGTTACCAAAGGGGGAAGGGGGGGGATAAATTAGGAGTTTGGGATTAACATACACACACTACTATATATAAAATAGCTAAACAACAAGGATCTACTGTATAGCACAGGGAACTATATTCAATACCTTGTGATAACCTGTAAAGGAAAAGAATCTGAAAAAGAGTACATATATCTGAATCACTTTGCCGTACACCTGAAACACTGTAAATCAACTATACTTCAATTAAAACAGATTTTTTTAATTAAAAAAAAAAAAAGAATGCGTCTTGAAGGCCTCTCATCACAAGGAATGGGGTCCCAGCGCTGCGCTCTGACGCCATCTCTGCATTTGCTTGGAGGTCACATTTCCCAGGGGCTGCTCCCCACCAACGACTGGAAGTGGGTGGGACACTAAGGCAGGTTCATTCTGGAAGCCATGGGACTCCACTGATGGCTCGCTGACTTTGGCTGAGGACTTTCCCGTGGCCTTGTCAAACATCCTTAGACTGAGCAGTGGTCCAGGACTCCTCCAACCAGCCTTCCTTCCCCCCCCACACACACCCCACGGCCTCAAGTGCACACACGTGGACTTCCTAGTCTATACATCATACTCCATGCCTACCCTCCCCACCCCCTGAACAGCTGCCCCTTGGGTCTACACCAGAAGCGTCAGCATCCTCTGGGAAAACGGACGCAGGAGGAAATCTGCACAGACCCTGGAAGACCTGGAACGATTACAGCATGAAATTTAGTTTCTGGAACAAAGGCTTCCCCTTGGCCCCATGGACCTTGTACCCTATGGGAAGGGGCACAACCCAAAGAGGGACAGAGCAGAGCCCTCTAACGCATGACGGGGCCCCCATGCCCATTGACATGGGTGTCTCCCACCTTCAGTGCATGAAGCCAGCGTGGGCCTCCATCTCCAGCCCTAGGGGTGGGCGTGGAACCTAGGTATTAGCCAATCAGTCTCCATGTCCACCCCCTGGCCACAGTGATTGGCTCTTAGTGACCAAATACCTAATCAGCTACAGAAACTCCTGGCTGGGAAAGCTGGGAGAGAAGTCAGTGTTCCTTCCCGCAGGGCTTGGGCTTCCTGGGGCAATGACACCATCTTTCTTCAATGAGAAGAGGTCTTGGAGCTGCCAGGGCGGCCTCGTGGAGAATGAGACCAACCCAGAGATGGAAAGAAACGGAAGCAACAGAAGCCAGTGCCAACCTGGACCCTTCAGTTATGCAGCTTCATCAATCTCTCAAAGCAGAGTGATTCCAAACGCACATAAATGGACATGGAGGACACAGAAGTAGGTGGCTGTTTTCACTCCTTAAAGCAAAAAAACCAAAGCTCCCCAGAGAAGAGAGACGTTTGCCAAAGAAGCACATGAAAAGATGCTCATCATTACTATTCCTGGGGAAAGTCAAGTTAAAACCCCAGCGAAATGCCGCTGCACACCTACCAGAAAGACCAAATTAGAAAAAAAAAAAGGGAGAAGCTGATAATATCCAGCCACGGTGAGGATGTGGGACAGTTGGAATTCTCCTACACCGGTGATCAGAATGCAAAATGACACAGCCACTTGGGAAAACACTGGGCAGTATCTTAGGCGGTTACACATACTTTTATCATGCAACCTAGTAATGTAACTCTTAGGTACTAACTGAGGAGAAATAAAACAGACGTCCACACAAAGACCACAAACGCGTGTACGTGAATGTTCATAGCAGTCCTTCATAATCACCCGAAACCGGAAGCAGCCCAAATGTCCCCCAACCGATGACTGAATACACAAAAAGTGGAATTTCTATATAATGGAATATTACTCAACCATAAGCAGGAAAAAATGACTGATACACACAACAACATGGGTAAACCTCAAAAGCCTTATGGAAAGTGAAAGAAACAGGGAACAAAAGGCTACATGCTGAATAATTTCCTTTCTATGGCATTCTGGAAGAGGTGAAACTATAGAGACAGAAATCAGTGATTGTCAGGGGCTTGGAGCCTGAGGTGGAGGTAGAAGCACAAAGGAACTTTGGGGGTGATGGATGTTTTCTGTATCTTGACTGCGGTGGTTACATGATCATAAATATTTGTTAGGACTCATCGAACTTATCAGTGAACTTATGGATGAAAAGGTGTATTTTACTGGATGTAAATTAAACCTCAATAAGCCTGACTTTAAAAAAAAAAAGATAGGGCTTCCCTGGTGGCGCAGTGGTTGAGAGTCCGCCTGCCGATGCAGGGGACACGGGTTCGTGCCCCGGTCCGGGAAGATCCCACATGCCACGGAGCGGCTGGGCCCGTGAGCCATGGCCGCTGGGCCTGCGCATCCGGAGCCTGTGCTCCACAACGGGAGAGGCCACAACAGTGAGAGGCCCGCGTAACGCAAAAAAAAAAAAAAAAAAAAAGAATCTACCTGCCAATGCAGGGGACACGGGTTCGATCCCTGGTCTGGGAAGATCCCACATGCATCATGTGTTCTAAGCCCTCTTCCAGGACTAGCTCTTTGAACCCTCATGAGAACCTTATAAGGCATGTAACTAGTATTATCACCATTTTACAGATGAAGAAAATGAGACACAGAGAGGTTGAGTAACCTGGCCAAAGTCCCCCAGTGAGTAACTGGCAGGCCTGGAACTCAATCCCAAGAAGTACAGACTCTAGATCATGCTCTTACCCACTGTGCCATCTTTGTAAACGGGGGACATGGATGCCAAATCATCTGCTACGTGCACAGGGAAGGCTGGGGGATGGGGGGGAAATAAGCATAAAATGGGATAAGACCTTGTTCCAGCCCCAAAGATGATTTCCCCACAGTTGCTGCTCCAATTCTTCTGGCTCATTCCTCAAGGCCAACCAACTCCCTCTGAGCCCCTAACTAGAAAGCCAGCATGATTCTGTGAGAGAAAATGACTCCTTCCTAAAAGCACTCGGTGGATTTCCCCCGACACATCTTGTCGGCGCTCAGAACGCCCGTGACAGCTTCTCCTAAAATACTTCCCAGGTGAACTCGCTGGCTGCCCCAGCCAGCCGGGCCACTGATGACCCCCCTTCCCACACAGTGGAAATACCTGTTGACAAGGCTTTCACTCTTCCAAGGCTCAGAAGCAACCTCTCCCCACCTCGTGAGATCAAATGCAGAAGGTGCTTACGGAAGGTCATTGGATGGTGTTAAAAGCCCATTTCTCCTCCTCTTACCAATGTGAGTTGCAAGGTGGAGACTGGAGGGGAAACACGAAGAGCGATGTTCTCCCAGGTGCTGTCTCCATTTGGTGAGCCAGAAGCAGAGGGCGTTCCAAACAGCAAGGAAAAGTCACGGGGTGCTGCCCACCCAGGCTCTGGGCCTGATGCGTGGGGGCAGGGAATATATCATCCGGGTCTGGCTTCCAGCTCTGGAGCTTTGTGAAGGGTTGCAAATGTCTGCGCTGAAATGTTCCTCCCAGCTCAGCTGGAAAGACATGCCACACTCCTCACAAAGTCTCCCCCAGGAAGCAGCTGGGACCCAGCTTCCAGGGGCCCTAGAATGACAAGAGTGAGAACACCTGCTGAAACAGGGAAAATGCTGGACCACTTGGCAAGGAGATTTGTTGACTCTGCCCTGGGTTTTGTCTATTGTAAGGCTGTTAAAGCAGGATTTGAGCCCCGGGGTACGGAGGATTTGGGACTCATAGTCTTAATGCCATTTTGGACTTTGTTCACAAACTTTGTTTTTATCCTTCCTTTGTTTTCACTCTTTTCTTACTATCATAGCAAACGGGTTTCATGTTGAGGGCCACATCTAAGTGGTCGGTTGTGACTGCTTTATGTTAAGAAAGATTCTGGGCTAGTCATGGACTCAGTGAAGAAAAACAGTATTGTGATCCATTAGTGATGTCTACCACGGGTGAGGCAAGGGGGAATACTGCAGGCACGCCACATATCTTCCATCCCTGTTATATACAAGAAGGACACAGCAATAGGAGTGAGACTCCAGGGGAAAAAATGTCAAAGGTAAATGCAATTTGGTTCACTGGAAACCACCAGTTATCTTTTAGAAACTGCACATGAAAAGCAGAGCTGCAGCTACTGTCTTTAGCTCAAGCCCAGAGAGTTCAGGGAACACTTAACATCTGCAAAGCACACAGTTTTCTTCTGAGATGGACACAGTTTCTTCTGCAGAAAGATATCATTATTGTGCTCCGTGGTCCTGCTACCCTGGCCACCACTGATTCATCGAAGGCGCCAGGTTTTGTAAATAAAATTTTATCGAAACACAATGGGACTCATTTGTTGATGTGGTGTCTCTGAATGCTTTTGCACTCCAACAATGGAGCGCAACAGCTGTGACAGAGACTGCGTGTCCCACAAAGCTTAAAATATTTACTATCTTGTCCTTTACAGAAAGTCTGCTGGCCCCTGGATTAAAGAATTGCCATTCAAGCCAAAAGCAATTGAGAAAAGTCTGTTCCTAATAGGAGTCTGCGGTTTATAAGTTATCTTTGAGACAGATTCTGCCCTATAAAGGTGCGCCATATTGGTTGATGACAGTTATCCCAATTGGATTCTCTCTTTATCTGTCTCTCTCTTCCCCTTTCTGTCTCTCTCTCTCTCTCTGTCTCTCTCTCTCTCTCTCTCTCTCTCTCTCTCTCTCTCTCACACACACACACACACACACACACACACACACACACACACATACATACAGTATGAATGGGAGGTGCAGAGGAAATAGAGGTTACTGGGACTACTGCTAGATCCAGAATGGAAATGAATCATTGGTTGAGTTCTCCAGGAGGCCTACTCCCTATCCCGGTCTTAGAAGTACTGAGCTACCAATGTGTTCATGGCTACCTAATTCTCTGTGTTTTCGCACTTATCTGCATTTCTCTAAAATAAACCCTCATCACCTAAGGGGAGGAAGGTCATGAGATTTCACCTTGTACCACCTCTGGTAGCATCTGACTAATCCATTGTCTTAAGAAACTGGACTCTGAAGGAAAGAGTAGCATGATAGATTAGTGATGTCTGCCACGGCAATGGAAGGAGAGATAACAACGTGCGTCATGTACTTGACAACTAGGGCTTCAGTTTCTTCATATCAAAGAAGGATATATTTCTTCTTTGCCACCAGTCGACCCACCTTCTCACCACCTTCTCTCATCTTCTTTGGAAGTTACAGTTTGTAACACATCGTTCCTTTTTTTTTTTTTTTTTTAATCATCTCTATTGGAGTATAATTGCTTTACAATGGTGTGTTACTTTCTGCTTTATAACAAAGTGAATCAACTGTACGTATACATATATCCCCATATCTCCTCCCTCTTGCGTCTCGCTCCCACCCTCCCTATCCCACCCCTCTAGGTGGTCACAAAGCACCGAGCTGATCTCCCTGTGCTGTGTGTAACACATCATTCTGTTTTTGATTATACACTCTTGAGCAATTCTCTCCCAGTCATTTCAGGTGCCGTTTTTATTTCCTCCACCAAATGACACACAGCTCAAAAACATGCTATTCCTCTTATTTTAAAAAGACCCTTGGCAGCAGGCACCCTACTAGGCATGTAGAACTCACTTCATGGCTCCATGGAGCCTAGAATTTGAGCACTGGGGTCCCGCCCTTCCACTTAGAAGTCTAATTCTCCACATACTCATATCAACTTAGAGGAAGACTTTCCTTCTAGCTGGTCTAACTGTTTCCTTTAACTCCTCAAGCCCCTTTTCTCGCTCAGCCTACCGTGGAGATGCAATGGGGGATCTCTGCCCCATGAGTCCAGCTGGCTTGGCTGGGGGCCACATGACTGCAGAGTCCCTGTTTTTACAGGGCCCAGTGACCATCCACGAGAAGCTGAAATTACACTTTGTTTCCAAGTTCTAATCCAGATGTGTGTCTGCTTCCTTCCTGGCTTCTCCTCACCTCTAAGCTTACCTCACTAGCCAGCCCTTCCCCCACCCGGTCAGTGACCCTTCCCTCTGAAACGCAACTTGCAGGGGACCCCGTAGAACAAAGGAGGGCCATACTGGCTGGTGAAAAGAACTCCAAGGCCCCTCATACCTCTTGCTCTCCAGATCCTAATAAGGTTACGTTAACTTAAACACCCACATGTTTCTGGCTCACAGCCCCTACCTGTGAGATTGCTGACCCTCAGAATCAGCCCCCAAGCCACTGTCTTCTCCAGTTACTGCTCCGAGACCCCAGGAGGAGGCCTCATCTGCCAAGCTGATTCACCATCTTCTCTGTCCTTGCCCTTTGTCGCCTGGGCCCCAGAGCAGAAAGTCTGAGTCCCCAGCATCACCGAAATCTTCTCCGCCTTTAGATTTTGCTTCCAAACTCCCTCTCCACAGAGCACAGGCATTAACTTCTCTGGGGAAGGAATGTTTAAGGGAAGGATTTTGAGCAATCCTTGGCATCCCTTGGTCTGTATACACGTCACTCCAATCTTTACCTCCACCACCTTCTCTCCTGTGTGTGTCTCTCCTCTCTGTGTCCCTTATAAGGGCACTGTCATTCATCGGATTTGGGACCCATCCACATAAAACAATACGGTCTCATCTCCAGATCCTTAGCCTAATTGTATCTGCAAAGACCCTTTTCCAATTAAGATCACATTTACAGATTCCAGAGGTTAGAAAGTGGACATATCTTTGGGGGGCACAATTTTACCCACCATGGTAGGATGCATGTATTACACTTAGCACACATGGAAAATGGTTGTACTATCATCATTCTTCAAGGAATCAGAGCTCGACCCTAGATCAGGAGACCAATAATCCTGGTCCTTCATTTCCCACGTCTCTCTGTCTTAATTTGGAACCCACCAGAAGCTGAGCCTGAGACAAGGACGTGGAAACAGGTAGTTTTATTGGCAGCGGGGGTGGGATGGGAACTAAGCGGTGGTGGAGGAGGCCAAGGTGATCCCAGGACTCAGGCGCAAGGGAGTGGGAAGAATAAGACAAGGAAGAAGAAAGAGTCAAGACAAAGGGTATCACTGAGGTCACTGCAGTAGGCAAGGGGATTTCAGAGGCAGTGGAACCTCTGAGAAGTGTATACCCTGCATCCCGGAGATGTCCCTCCAGAGATCAAGGTAGGACATTTATCCCCAGCCCCCACTGAAGCCTCCCATTGGCTGAGGGTCACCCTCAGGGTCATTCGCTCTCCTTTGCTTTTGGGCTCCTCCCGGCCTAAGCAGCACCTGCAGTTTCACAGACGGTGCTCGGGAGGGATGATGGCAATTTGAGCCTGAGCTTACGGGGAACTGTCCCTGGCAGCTCTGGCTGAATTCAGAGGCAGGCCACTGGGATGTAACGCGGATCGGCTTAAAGCGGCTTCACTCTTTAAGCAGGAGCCAATACCTACACCCCTTCCATGATGGACTTATTCCTTCCATGCTTTTATGGGTTGAATTGTGTCCTCCCCAAAAACATAGTCCTAAGCCCCGTGAATATGGCCTGATTTAGAAACAAGGTCTTTGCAGATGTTATCAACTTAAGATGAGGTCATTAGGGTGGGCCCCTAATCTAATATGACTGGTGTCCTTTTAAGAAGAGGAGAAAAGACACAGAGACAGACTTGCATGGAGGGAAGATAACTGAAGATACATAGGGAGAAGGCCATGTGGTAAAAGAGGCAGGGATTGGACTGAAGCTTCTACAAGCCAAGGGATGCCAAGGATTGGTGGCAACCAGCAAACACTAAGGGAAAGGCTTGGAACAGAGTTTCCCCTAAGGCTCTGCAGAGAGACCATGGCCCTGCTGACACCCTGATTTGGGACTTTGACCCTCCAGAACCGGAAGAGAATAAACTTCTGTTGCTTTAAGCCACCCAGTTTGTGGTACTTTGCTACCGCAGCCCTAGGACACTGATATACGTGCTCGTTAATCCACCTCTACGATGCCTGAGTGTTTCACGAGATGGAAACTGTTCACAAGTTCTTTACGTAAACCAGTCTCTGGGTCCCACTTTGGTTCAAATAGAACCGCACTGCCGTTAGGAGTGGTAAAGGGGGGGCCGGGTTGGAGACACCGGTATGCAGCTCACCCAAGCCTTCCACCGGTATTCTCCTCTCCCCGTCCCTGTTCCTGAGACAGTTCTGCTCCCAGCATCAGTCTCAGAGAGAGACACCTGGACCAACTCAGGCAAGAACGATCCACCTTATGGAAGAGTGAGAACTTCACCGACCAGGTGCCATGCACACCCATTTCCACTTCTTCAACTCACATGCTAATCAGCTTCCCCTCCTGTCCTCTCAGTGGACTGGACACCGAACCCTCCAATTCGATGTCCATCCCGTTGTAATGACGGATTGTTGAGCACATGGACCCTTGGCATTACCGAAGCCCATCCTTCCCACCTTCCTCTTGGAGAAAGGGCATTATTACCGCATCACCTACCACCCCAGACCTACTCTTCTTCCTCCCATTCTACCTCCTGCTCATCTCTCCATTCTGACCTCGGTCACATTCTCTTTTTCTGGAGGCTGAGCCCCTGGGGTCTTCATACCATCCCCTCAGCTTGCGGCTGGATTCTAGACTTAAAGATTTTATCCAACGTAAGCAAGAGGTTCCACCAATGCCGACGGCTAATGGAAGCCATCGTACTTGTGAGAAGCAGGGGATCAACACCTCGAGCTGGGGATTATAAGCCTGCTTCAGTTCTTTCCCACAGTTCCTCCTACTGTGCTGGGTGTCCCAAAGACAGCTGATGCCTTACCCCAAACTCCGCGGAGAAACGCATGGAAGCATGAGAACATGAAATTGGAGATAAGGAGAGAGCGAATGGGGGGAGGATACGGGAGTAGAGGAGGAAAGAAATCTTTAAGAACTACACTACTTTGTATAAAATAGGTAACTTACGAGAACCTACTGTATAGCACAGGGAACTCTTCTCAATGCTCTGTGGTGACCTAAATGGGAAGGAAATGTAAAAAAATGAGTGGCTATACGTACACATATGATTGATTCACTTTGCTGTACAGCAAGAAACTAACACAACATTGTAAAGCAACTCCAATAATACTTAATAATAAAAAGTATTTATACCCCAATAAAAATTAATAATAAAAAGAAAAGAACGCATAGAAAACTCCATGTATCTGTCAGTTCAATTCTAGGCTTTGAAATGTAAAGAATTGCCTGTTCCTATAGTTTTTTACAGACCCATCGTCTACAGTGTTCTAGACAAGCACAGCAGACACCTAATTTCACTGTTACATCCTGATTTGGTTATTGATGCTGGTGACATTAACGGATACCCTCAACAGTGAAATCCACAGATAATCCCCAAAGCCTCCAATTGCTTTGGCTTGGTCCTTCCTCTAAAACGTATGATCGCTCTGTGACACAACCAGAAACAGCCATTGCACGTCCTTTTAATGATTCTTCCCACTTTTCTCAAATAGCGAAGTGTTCCCAAAGCCAGAAGGGATAAATCTTAGATTACAGCCCATCCCCACCCGCCCCCAAAGGAATCCTTGCCCGCATGGTGCATGCCTGGGCCATTTTTACAGGTGGTAGGTTGAGGGATACCCGGGATTTGAAGTGTTAACAGTACCGTCTTTCCCTTCCTACTAAAGTTAGGAAAGTCATAGGGTGGATGGAGAATGGACCAGATTATGAATCAGCAGGACTGGGTTCCAGTTCCCCTCACTCTTCCAGCTGTTTCCTGTGTAACCTGGATCAAGTCTCATCCCCTCTCTATGCCTCAGTTTCCCTATCTGTAAAATGGGGGAAATTATGCCTACCTCATAGGGTTGCTGTGAGAATTCAACGACGTGTCCATAAAGTGCTTAATCACAGTGACTGGTTCCCGACAAGCACTTAGATGCCGGCTAGACATCATCGACCTCATCGTTATTATTACTGATCAATATTGTCAACTTCATGAACTCTTCTCTCTATGGAACCCCTGTTCCCCAAACGCTCCAGCCATTAGAGAAGAACCCAGAGCTGGCTCCAGGAAGGACTCACCCCCACTCCCCTGCTGCTTGTGGGGGGTCTGCTGAGCCTCTCTGGCGTGCGAGACAAGCCACAAGGCCAAGAGAGGAACAGCAGCCTTTAGCAGTACTGGAGACAGGCGGCCGGCGGAGGCTGCATGTTTCTCGCCCACAAACAAAAGTTGCCTTTCATCCGATCCACTGCTCCCAGAGAGGACTCACTTCCTCCTGCCTGGGCGTTGATGAAAGCTGACAGCAGAGGCGAGAAAACAGCCAGCGCTCTCCGCGCGTGATAAAACCATTACAATCAATTTAGGTAGCTCGCAGGCGCGCAGACAGACTCCGTGTCGACTGGATTCTGTTACGAGGAGTGGGGTGAGGGAGTCTGGGGATGGGGCTGGGGCAGGTGGGGGGGCGGGAGGGGGGCCCTTCTGGGAGGCTGGCGCATTTGGCCTCGCTCGGATGGGCCCCATTACGGCTGCAGGCTGGCGCCACTGCTGCGGGAGCTCGCTACCAAATGAAACTGTCATCCCACTGCTCTTGGGGAGGAAGGGAAGATGGGGAGGGGAGACCGGTGTTAGCTTAACTCCTGTGGTCTCGCAGACTAATTGCTCACTGTGGAAACACGCCTCAAAGTGCTTTGGGCTCGTCAGTAATAGGGTATTAGATGCCACCCATTCCGCAGCGCATCGATCTGTTTCCTCCCCAGGCCTGCTCGTGGCTCCGCTCGCTGACATCCTGATGACTCTTATTCTTTTTTTTTTATTTTTTTTAAGTGTTTTCTAAGCGTGTGTTTAGCAGGAGTGGTGCCTAAGTGCTAACTGTTACACCACAGATTGATTGGCGACGAGATGGCTTGCCAAGTTCCTCCATCTCCTGGGGGAGGGGGGCAGGGGAGGAGGGAGGAAGGACACGGAGGGTCCAGGGGGCGGGGAGTGGTTGTTGGGGGAGGAGGGAGAGGAGAGGGGAATCCTTGATGCTTCTGAGTTGGAAACCGTGCCCGCAGCTGCAGAGGCAGCGGGGCAAATCTCTACTGATATTTTAGCATTATGTTCTGCCTTGGAAGAGTGGCAAAGATTTAGCCACAAGTGCTGACCCTGGACCAGGATCCAGCTGATGGAGAGCAGCAAGGGGGGTAAGTGGGAGGAACAAACATCCCATAGCCCTGGGCGGGGAGAGCATTGCTTATCCATGAGACCCTCTCAGCAGCCCCACCCTGGGTCTAGGTTAGGGATCCCCAGTCTGTGCTCTAGAGCAGGGGTCCCCAACCCCCGGGGGCCGCAGACCGGTACCGGGCCGTGGCCTGTTAGGAACCGGCCACACAGCAGGAGGTGAGTAGCGGGCAGGTGAGCGAAGCTTCATCTGCTGCCCCCCCACCATCGCTCGCATTACCGCCTGGACACCCCCCCATGCCCCCCCACCATCCGTGGAAGAATTGTCTTCCACGGAGCCGGTCCCTGGTGCCAAAAGGTTGGGGACCGCTGGTCTAGAGGACCTCGTACTTACTCCACTGCCTTTTATCACAGTTATTTCTTTAATTACCTGGCTCTTTTCACGGGCCAGTGTGCCCCTTGATGGTCAGAACCATCACTGGGCCAACCATGGCTGGATCAACAGAACTTAACACAAAACCTGACACATTCCTCCAAAAGCACTTGGGTTTGATGTGTCTGGAAGACCTGGTTAGCTGAGAACTTCAAGATTCCCAAAAGACACACACAACGGGTGCCCCCTTGGGCCCCCAAAATTCCTTTAAAAGATAATACTGAGTGCTTCCTTACAAGAAGTGGAATCTTAGTCTTGGCAACTAATGCCCCCAGACATTCCCACCTGACAGGTGAGCCTGAAGATTCTGAGTGAGCATCCAGTTAAAGTGAGACACTACGGAGACTATTACTGCAGTTGTGGAATCCAACCAGTTTAAGAGAGCAGCTTCGGACCCACTTCCGAGCTCCATCTTCCAGGTGAAGGGGAGGGGGGAATAGGAGACGTATGTGGTGAGGGGCATTTTGAAGTTACACAGCCTGGGTCCCACCTCTCATTAGCTCACTGCCACTGGCAAGACACTTGCCTTCCCGATGCCTCAGCTTCCTCATGTGTAAAACAGGGATGATGACAACACCTGTGCCCGTGTGAGCCTGTTTCCTCATCATGAAATGTGGGGTAATGATATCTATTTCATGGAGCGTGGTGAGGATAAAGAGATGTAATGCATGTGAAAGAAGTTGGCTGGGCCATAGCAACCCCTTACAAAATGCTACCTTTTCTAATTTTATCCTCTCTCCAGCTGCTGTGATTGAGCCGTACTTGGAAGTATTTGCCTCATTTTACAGGCAAGGAAATGATGCTCGGAGAAGTTGGAGAGTTTGTCCAAGTCTCCTCTCTCTCTCATACACACACTCTTCTCAATCAGGGAAGCAAGGATAAAAACCCCACCGTTTCTGCTTCCAGATCATCCCTGCAAGGAACAGCACCAAGACTCCAACCCAGTTCCAAGCTTCAGCTCTGAAATTTTGTGCATCTAACTACAGCGATGTCGGTCAGCACTAGGGGGACCCTCATAAGGCATCTTAAGACCTACGAACAGGGCTTTCCTGGTGGCGCAGTGGTTGGGAGTCCGCCTGCCGATGCAGGGAACAGGGGTTCATGCCCCGGTCCAGGAAGATCCCACATGCCGCGGAGCGGCTGGGCCCGTGAGCCATGGCCGCTGAGCCTGCGCGTCCGGAGCCTGTGCTCTGCAAGGGGAGAGGCCACAATAGTGAGAGGCCCGCGTAGGAAAAAAAAAAAAAGACCTATATACAAATTGTGGAAAAATAATCTTTGTCTGGGACGGTTGATCACCTTCTTTCTGCAACCCAAGCTAAGGATTCTTACACAGTTTTTCTTAGGTCTTTGTTTTACAAACTATTCCTTCAGCCTTAGTGCTATTTGTCATGTAGACTCTCGTCTGGAGCCACAGATAAGGATGATGATGATGGTGGTGATGGTGATGTTGATGATGACGACGGTAGCTAATTTTTTTGTGTGTGTGCGGTACGCGGGCCTCTCACTGTTGTGGCCTCTCCCATTGTGGAGCACAGGCTCCGGACGCGCAGGCTCAGCGGCCACGGCTCACGGGCCCAGCCGCTCTGCGGCATGTGGGATCTTCCCGGACGGGGGCACGAACCCGCATCCCCTGCATCGGCAGGCAGACTCTCAACCACTGTGCCACCAGGGAAGCCCGGTAGCTAATATTTTTTAGTGGTCCCTATATGCTGGCAACTCTACCTAACATTCTAGATGCACTTTCCTCTTTAACTCTCAGAATAACCTCATGACTTAGGTATTTCCCTCTTACAGATGAGGAAGCAGAGTCTCCAAGAAGGGAAGTCGCTTCCACAGGGCCATGCAATCAGTGTCTGGTCAGGCCTGGATGTGAAGCCAGATCTGTTTAACCTCCAAGTTGAAATGGTGACCTCTGATCATGTCCAGTGGAAGCCTCAGAAAAATCTCAGGGAATCCTTGGGCTCTGGGGGACTCCACTTGAAAAGCACTAGCCTCAGTTTCTTCTAAATCCAAGCATCTGTAATTTTAGGTTGCTGGATGTTTGAGCTCCATAATCCCCTCTGCTGCTCACTGTAAAAATCTCAAGGAGGAAATAAAGAACTGACCGAGGGAGAGACCAGAACACAAGCCTGGTTGGTATTTCTTCTCCAATAGCCCTTTGGCCACCACTTGCCAGGTAAGTAGCCTCCTACTGCAGGCAGGGTGCATTTTGGTGATAATTCCTGGGTTCAGATCTGAGCTCCGCTGCTCCAATTGCTGTGTGACCTTGGGCAAGTACCTTGATGTCTCTGAGCCTCAGCTTATGTACTTATTACGAAGATAATAATAGTACTAACCCCATAGAGTTGTTATTGGATTAAATGAAATCCTCCATTTAATTGTTAGCACACTGCCTGGCTTACGATACGAACTCCACAAAATCTGTATGTGTAGCTATACAAGGGCTTTAAAAAACTGTGCTTAGCAGCTGAAAACTGTTTTTTCTTAAACACTTTAAATTCAATCTTAAACAGAGACCAACATAAAAGGCAGATAAGATGGGGAGCTGCTCTATTTGAAGTGGCAGCGCCTCCATCAGAAACCCCATTGGCACAAGCACAGAATCTCTGGAAGCCAGTTTCAAAACCACTGAGCTACCCAGCTACATGTGTTCTGTCCTTGAGGTCAAAGTCCCTTTCCTCCTCCCCACCTGCTCCGTGAGAGACTAAAAGGAAGAACCTTATGGCTCCAAAATCATGTTGTTCCTCTTGTTTTTATTTCTTCCTTCTACTTCTCGGGCTATCAAATAGAATTTTATGATAAGGCATGATTTAGGCCATTATTACTTACTATGCAACCATTCTGAATAAGTGAACGAATGGATGGGTGGATGGATGGATGATGCATGGATGGATGGATGGATGATTGATGGTTGGATAGATGGATAGGCGGATGGATGGATGGATGGGTGCATGGATACATGAGTGGAAGGGTAGATGATTGATGGATGACTATACGGATGGATGGATGGATGAAAAATGGCTCAGGAGGAAGCTGGTACTAACAAGTAACCTGTCCCCATGATCAGTGACGATCAATGATGAAACTCTCTGGCTAGAGAGGGAGTAAGTGGCAGGAGAGAGACCAAGTAACAGCCACCAGGCTCTATGGCAGGCGATTATCTCTCATCATCTTGTTTAATCCTCACTACTGCCCTTGGAGGAAGAACTCTTATCCCCATTCTGCAGAGGAGGAAAGGGAATATTAGAGAACTTCAGTTGCCCAAAAGGCAACACAGCTATTAAGTGGCAGGCCCAGGTCCTTGTCATCATGTCACTATGCTTTCTGCACAGAGGTTTTCCACCTACAGTGAATCTTCCAGAAATGTAATAGAAAGGTATTAAAAGAAACTCAGCTAAGAGAAGAAAAGTAACAAAAGAGGGGAAAAGAAGAAGGCTTAAGGATGTGGTAAAACTAACATTTATTGGGCATCCACTGTATACCAGACCCTGGATTTTACACGTATTTTCAGGTTAACTCTCAACAATAAGCTGTAAAGCTGCGATTATTAACTTTTTTTTGGTAATGAAGAAACGGAGGCTCAGAGAGGTTAAAGAACTCTCCCAGAATCACGGTCTTACTTGTCCAGGTCAAGAGCTCCTATCGGAAGCTGATCAGAAGTCTAATTCCATGAGACAGAATTTTCAAAAATAAAGGAAGAATATATGCAGACACCCAAATAAGGGAGACAAGAAGGAAAAGCCAGATGATAACTGGAAGGAGGAAGGCTGAGGAAGCACACTTGAGACAAAAAGAAAAGAAAGGGAAGATAAAGAAGGGAAGACAAAGGGCCCTATTCTGGATCTGTTCCTGTCCAGAGAAACCACAGCACAAATTGCAACGGACAGCTTCCCCTCACACAAAGGGCCTTTTAGCTCGCACGCCTCCCTTGGAGGGCCGGGCTAGAGACGGCTGGCGACGGCTACAACGCATCTGAGGGCGCTGGCAGGAAACTCCCAAGGAAAGCTCAGTGTCCGGGGTCATCTGGTTAAAGGAATCAGTGAGGCTGCAAATGGAGGGGGCGGGGGGAGGGGAGAGGAGGGAGTGGCCAGGGGCGCGGCTGACCCCCATGATCTCCTGCCTGCTCTAACCCGATATCACAAATAGTCCTGGAAAACAAAATAGTATTAACCCTTCCAGCCAGGTCAACCTCTTCTGCGTTTGCCTGGGACGGTGGGACTCTGCCTGTCAGAGGGTTTACCTCTTTCTTGGGACCCTCCGATCCCCACTTTTCAGCCCTCTTCTCAAATGCCTCTGTATTCAACAGGTTAGATGCCCCCGTGGGAGGGGCAGAGCCTGTGGCATATAGTCAGGCAGACAGAAAGTACCTGCTGCCCATGAAAAACTGAACAACGGCTTCTAGAGTGAAAAATGACCTCTAGATTCTTGATCAAGTCTGAGATTGTATTCTGTAGAGTCATATTTGCTATTTCCCCTCCCTAACTTGGTACACAAAGCATGGTGGTCCAGGGGCTGGCAATCTCGGCATCCCCTGGAGACTTGTTAGAAACGCAGAATCTTAGGTCCCACCCCAGACCTGCTGTACCGGAACCTGCATTTTAACAAGACCCCTCTAGATAAGTGGTGGGCACGTAAGACTTGCAGAAGCCACCACCCAGCTTAAGAAGTCATTTTCCACAAGAAAAAAAAATGTGTAACTATATATGGCGATGACCGATGTTACCTAGATAGCGTAGCGATTATTTTGCAATATATACAAATATCAGATCATTCTACGGTATCCCTGAAACTCATATAATGCTATATGTCAATTATATCTCAATAAAAAAAGAAAGAAAAGAAAGAATTTTGCCATTTAGGACATCTGTCTTAAGCAGAAATGGAACGTATACACACTTCAAACACAACAATGACATTTTAACCCAATCAAATCATCAGGGCTTTTGATGTTTCAGAGATGGTCAAAGTAATCATGTTCCTTGGCCAAGTATTATTACTAGAGTGAGTGTTAAGCATGGTGGTTTCAGGAAGACTAGAGAGTTTTTTCAACAGTTTAGCTTCAGCGCAGCGTCCCTTCCCCGCTTACTGGGGCAAAAATGCCCCATTTCTTGGGGGCTACTCCCGTTCACTCAGTCCAAGTGGTTCTGATGGCGCTGCCACCCTGGCCAGGGATTGGAAGATGATGCAAGTCAGGCCAGTGAGGCTCCTTCCCTGGCATTCTGTGTGCCCTTTGGCCAGGTAGCCTGGGACTGCCTGCAGCCATTCTCCACTCTTCTTGGCTATGTGGATGGGCAGAATGCCCATCTTCTGATGGAGAGACTAGGGCAAACACAGAAAAAGCCAAGCCCGGAGACAGGGAGAGAGTGAGAACGCATGTCATCATTTAAACTTCTGAGGTCAGCCCCACCTCTGGACTCTCAGATACTTGTGTCAATAAATCCCCATTGGCACCCTGGCCAATCTGAGGGGATGTGTGTCTTTTGCATCGAAATTAGTCCAGGCACTCACTGAGCCATTAGCTCACTCTGTGACCTTGAATTTCTTGGGAACTATGGCGCACCACCCACATACTTTCATATGTGCCATGATGCTCTCTTGCCCTGAATCATAAAGCACTTCCCTGGAGGAGGCTGAGCTTGGTACATAGACTTTCCTCCAAATGCCAGAGCCTGGATCTTCCACATCTCCTCCCCTAGAAGACTTTCCCTGACCCCCAACCTTCAGATCCCCTGATGGCCACTCCCATAACGTCACCATTTACGACACTCATAAGAACTCCTGTGGATTATCTCTTTAACCGGCAAAGCAACCTTATGAAGTAGTACCATGTATCCATTCACCAACAGCTATTTATTAGATGTCCACCATGTGACAGACATTGGGCTAAGAGCTAGTAATATGCTGGTGAATGAGTTATCTACGGGTGCACAACAGATAACCCCAAGTGGTTTAAAACAGTAATAGCCATTTATTATCATACAATTTCTGTGGACCAGGAACCCAGGAGTGAATTCGCTGGAGAGTTCTGGCTTAGGATCTTTCATGACGTTGCAGTTAAGATGTCAGCTGGGGCTACAATCATCAGAGGATTTGACTGGAGCTGAAGGGTTGGCTTGTAACCCATGCCCCTGGTTGGCAGCTTGGTCCTGGCTGACGGCATGAGGCCTCAGCACCTCACAAGTGGACGTCTCCATAGGCCTGCTTGAGTGTCCTCACAATGTGGCAGCCAACTCCCCCACCCCCCCGATATTGGAGCAAACGATCCAAGAGAGGGCAAGGTAGAATCCACAGTGTTTTTCATGACCCAGCCTCAGCCACCAACATCATTTCCACAGTACCCCTTTGGCGATCCAGGTCAGCCCTATTCTGTATGGGAGGGAACTACACAAGGACACAAATGCCAAAGATGGGGTCAACGAAGAACATCTTGGAGGTTGGCCGCCACAGTTGGTGAATACAAAGGTATGACAGCTATACGTATGATGCTTACTATCTATTAGAGCATTATGCCATTTTAAAGTTAGGGAAAATGAAGGCCACAGAGAGTAAGGAATCGGTTCAAGGTCCACGTTTAGGAGTGCAAGAGTGGAGAAGTGAGACTGCTACCACCTCATACCCCAGCGGGCTTCTTCCATCTTTCCTACCGCTGGGCAGCCAGGATTCCAGGGTGGATCAAGCCACTAAGATTTCAGCTTGGCAAGAACCAGCACCCCAGCCTTGGCCAACCTCCAGCAACCTCACCCCTCCTGCCCTCTCCACGGATCACTTCTTCCAAGAGCCCAGCTATAAATATCCACTTACTGCAATGCCTTCCTCCTCAGGCACCCTCTCCCCCCGCCCTCCGGCTGCCTGTACTTGGCTCAGGCAATGCCAGCTTGCAATCGGTCTACCATCTGAGTCCACCCTGCACACCCAGCGCCAACGGGCTGCCTAAGCTAGTCTGCGGGGCTGCACTGGCAAGTCCCCAAGATTGCCGTTGTAAGTTAATGGCACGGCAATTTTTGTTAAAAACACTAATGAACGTTAAATAGGTGATGTTATCCCCATAATGGACAGGTTTCCCCAATTCTTTCTTTTCTTCTTCCTTTTCCTTCTTCCCTATTTTTTAATGCTTGAGAGCTTCCCCCGATGTCCAGAGTCACCTGGCCACAAGGCAACACCTTAGGGCCAGAGGACAAGCACACACAAACGGTCACTGGCTCCCATCGGCAACCCAGAGAGAGAGAACGGTCTGGCAAGACTGAGGCTGGACCCTGCTTTCTCCTTTTGTGCCTCCTTAAGAAAGACTTTCCAACTTGAAGAATCAGGAGATTCTGAGAGGGTCAGGGATGCGAAAGATGGGAGTTCTCTCCTCTCGATGCAGTTTGGGAAATTTGCTTTCGACACGCAAGACATCATTGGAAAGAAACCCTGGCACTTCTTTAGCATTGATTGCAGTTCAGAGTCATTTTTTCCTTTTTATGCTCCCTCTGGTCAATGGCTAATAATAATAAAATTCATTGCCGGCTAAGAATCATAAAAGTACTCACGTATAATTATTGAACATAAACGACGGAGACCAGACCCTGAGCTAAGCCCTTACGTTCATTATCCCAGGGAATCTTCACTACCCACTGCAACCAGGAAACTCAGGATCAGAGAGGGGATGTTAGCTGCCCAAGGACACACAGAACCAAAGGAGTCTAGAGCAGAGATTTGCATGCAGGCAGATTTGCAATGGCCTTGGACTGAGAGGCAGCCAGCTCTGACTGTTGAAGCCAAGACCTGCTCCTCAAGGAAGATGGGTCCTCTTCTCTCCAGGCCCGTCTTTTTTTTTTGGTCCCAGGTTCACGGGTGCGGGTGTGTGGCATCCACTGTGCCATTGCCAGAAGCTAGGCTGGTTTATGGAGGTGGCAGGCTTTAAGGGACATTAAAACAAACCCAGGTGGAGTTTGGGAGGAAAAACCCAGATATTTGTTTCCCTGCACTCAGCCCACAGAGCACCTATACATTCCAGGCTTGAGCAAAACTCACAAAGGGCAGAATTAATATGAGAGCAGAGGGTCAGAATCCTCAAAAAAGCACCAGTGGTGCCCACACCCTGGCATTATGTGCTTACGCTCTGCCAGGCAGCCTCTCCAAGGCTCCCCCAAAAATCCTGCAAGGGAGTCTGTATCTCACCCTTTTATAGGTGAGAAAGTTGAACCTCAGACATTCTTTCCTCTCTAGATCTGTGGTTTCAAATTGCCACTGAAGGCTAGGAGTGGGCATGGGAGTGGGGAAGGGGGCAGTCTCAGGCCCCCAGGTCCCCTATCTTGCCCTTCAGCCTGAGCAACTCTACTGACCTTTATGGCTGAAATTTAAAAACTAGAATGCTCGCTTAATCCGACTATAAACCAGCGCCTACACCCCAGAGCAGAGAGCACGTACCTCAATCAACTTGAGCTGCTAACGCCCACCAAAGAATACATATTCATCGAGTGACGAGCCACTTACAGATGCCAGACGCTTCGTATGTATTGTTTCACCTGCCAGTGATCCGGTTAGCAGAGGAAGATGAACCTCAGAGAAATGAAGCTATTAAATTAAGGACCTTGAGATGGGGAGATTATCCTGATATAATCACAAGGGTCCTTGAGAGTCAGAGAAGCAGGTGTGAGTATGGAAGCAGAGTCAGAGAGAGATGATAGATGCCGTGCTGCTGGCCTTGAGGGTGGAGCCACCAGCCAAGGAATGCAGGCGGCCTCTCGAAGCAGGACAGATCCAGGAAGGGATTCCCCCCCGGGGTCCCCAAAAGGAACACGGCCCAGCCGACACCTTGATGTCAGTCCAGTGGCATCCATTTTGGACTTCTATTCCTCCGCAACTGGAATAAATATGTGTTTTTTTAAGCCACTGAGTTTGGAGTCATTGTAACAGCCGCAATAGGAAATGATTACACCAAGTCACACCCTCAACCACCAAACTCTGATGCCTCTGCTTGCTCTTTATCGTTGCTGAATCATTTTTAAGTCTTGGGGTACCGAAAAAGTCTTTCTCTTCTTGCTAGAGTGAGGCTCTGGAAGGCATTCTGAATACCAGCCATCTCTGTTAAAGAGAAGTGGGCTTAAGTGGCCTGAGCAGCTCTGGATGTAGGAACAGCTGGGTAAGACGGGCGAGGAATCCCCATTGCAGCCTGGCCAGTAGAACTGTTCCCACCCACAGTCTCGTCATCCAAGGAGCGGACGGAAGGGAGGATTCCACAGTGTCGCAGTCAGCTCTAGGGGTCAGTCTGCGGGTATCTGGGGTCTTCACCCACCCTTTAGGGACCCCAGGATGACAGGCGCCTCACCAGCCCGTCGTCTGGGCCCCTGGCGGAGGCAGCTTGGCGTCAGGCTTTAATGGGGTGATGAGCCGTAGACGTCAGAAACACTGAGCGCAGCCGTTAGGAGGACGACTGGGCCGGCACCGCGAGGACAGAGGGGGCCACAGCTGGAGACAGGGAAATGGGTCCTCGGGGGCCTGATGGAGCCTCTGCAGGCCCCAAAGGGGCTGGGTGACCAGGCTGCCACTGGTCCCTGTGCCTCTTAAAGCCCATTACTTGCTGCCTTTGCCTCGGGAGCTGGGAACAGAGCGTTTCATCCATGCAGATTGGGCCCAGCGGATCAATGGCTCGGCTATGGCCTCTTCCTCCCCCGCGCCTCCGCCTGCCCCCCTTCCTTAACTAGATGTGGGCGCCAGACCCACAACAGGTCCTCGGCAGCTGTCAGTTGAGGCCATGAAATATTCATCTCGTTTTATCTTCTTCAGGGACCAGCCCAGAGCCCTGGTGGGGGCAGGACAGTCTTCATCAACTTGTAAAGGCTGGATGGAGGAGAGGGGAGGGCAGGGGGCCAAGGGCAATACTGCAGGAGACAGCAGAAAAGCAGCCAGAGACCCTTGGCTGGCGCCTTCTCCAAAGACATCCATCCACTGGCATTTAGCACCCACTGTGCACCCAAAGCTGCTAGACACGTTTGCATCCGCTTTCTGGGGGCTTCCCAAACCTCAGCTGGCTGTGGACCCATCTTCCCATCTTCACAATATTTATGTACCACCCGGATTATTAGTCATATCATTTTTTTTCTTAATCTCACTTTAAGCAATGGTTTCTGGGAAATCACAATGCTAGTTTTACTTTTATGTTTTTTCCAAAAAATACATTAGCATAAATACATATATATATATCAATATAAATATATTTGTATAAATTTTTATTACTGTATATATAGTAATAAAACTAAACACACACACACACACACACACACACACACACACACACACACACACACACACACATATATATATATACATATGCTTTTAAATCGCCTAATGTTCCATTCTTTGGAGATTCCTGGGACATACATCTTAATTACTTCTCACTCCACTTCCGGGAAGAAGGCATTATTGCCTCCAATTACAGATGAGGAAACTGAGGCTCAGAGAGGTGACGTGAGTTGTCTGAGGTCACACAGCAAGTAGGGGACAAATCCTGCTTTCAATCCCAGGCATGTGAATTACAAATGTAATACAAAAAATAGCTTCTTTTAATCACTAGTTTTCAAGATATTTTGGGAAAACTCGTTGACTAGGACTTTCGCCTGCTTTGCCCTCTTTAGTAAATTGAGACTCTTTCTTAATTTCTATGTAAAACTATGTAACATTTGAAAAGAAACATCCTTTCTATCTCATCATCCCAAAGAGTCCCAGAAACAGCAGGAGTCAGTGGTTGTTTCTTGGATGAAAACACAAGCAGTTGAGAAACCCAGGCTACCCGAATTCCTTGTTTTTCCTCGCCTTCCCCGCGTTGGATCTATGATCAGGTCCTGCACAGTGTAATTCCTACACAGCACTCACTCTGCTTGTTTTGCTTCATCTCACCTCACTTTCCCCAGCCAAAAGCAATGTCCTGTCTCACCTGGATGCCTACAGCAGCCTCCTGACACTGACTTGCTTCCTTAACTAGACATGGGTACCAGACCCATAACAGACCCTGCATTCTCTCTGTGCACGCTCCCCACAATGGCCAGAGTGACTCTGCCTCCACCTGCTCATCTGTAAAATGGGGAGAGGAGGGATGTCCGAGTCTTGAATGAGATTACCACGAGCACTTAGCATCATTCCCGGCATCGGTGTGCCACTGATAAACATGCTCCATCAGGAGGGATGGAGAACCGTGAGGACCAGCCCCAGGTGTCCAGGTGGACTGCAGATGCCCAGTTACCTTCCCCACCCAAATAACAGGCAGCTACAGGGACCCTGAATCCTCTCCTCCAACTGCACAGACTGGAGTTCCTAGCAAGTAGAGATTTCCCAACTGCTAGAGCAATTCCTTCCCCAGAACTCCAAGAAAACAAGGTCTGGCCTGGCCCACACGTGGCACGTCTGCCCCTGAGGGTGGGCCGAGAGGTCAGACTGACCCCCATGTGATTGCTCCCTGACACTTCCTCCCTGTTGCCCGGCCCCCCACCCACTAACCCTTTGCAGATCCCTGGAATAAGTGGGGCTCTGTTAGGCCAGGACCTTCAGGTGCCACCACCCCAGCTGCTGAGCCCGCCAGCCCTCCAGGCAGGTGGGCCTGAGTGCCGGAAAGCTCCAGCACTTCCTCCAGCCCTGATGGGGTCAAGGATGGCAGCTAATTGGAGGATGCTGGGCTGATGCCTGTCTCCGGCTTCCTGCCGCCTTGCTTGGGGAGGTCACTGTGGGGAGCGACAGCCTTCCTCCACCCAACCCCAGCCTCTGCAATGCCAACAGAATTCATTCCCAATCGCAGGTGTTTTACTCACCAATTGCAAATGCAGCAATGTCCCCAGTACATTGTTCCATCATTGCCTAGTCCCTCAACACTCCCCCAAAACTCCTAGGCTAAACCCTTGAGAAAGGATGGAAGAGCTATGATAACAGGATCCAATTTTTTAGCGCCAGGTCTACGTCAATTACTATAAAAACAATATTAATCAGGGCAGGCCAGCTGCTGTAACAAGCAATCCCCAAAACTCGGTGGTTTAACTGTGGGCCAGCAGGGCTGTGTTCTGCTTCAACAGGGCCCCAGGCTTTTTCCCACTTGTGTCTTTGCCATCTTCTAGGGCAGAGGTCCTCAAATGCGAGTGTGCATCACAGTCCCCCGGAGGGCTTTTAAAAACACAGATCACTGTGTTCAGCTCCAAAGTATTTGATTCAATAGGTCTGGAGTGGGACCCCAAAATATGCATTTCCAGGAGATGTTGATGCTGCTGGTCCAGGGTTCCAGGTCATCAGAATCCCTTGATTTCTGCGTCTAGCTGACAGTTGAGGGAAGAAAGGGTGTGGAGGACTAGGTCGTTTTTTAAGAGGCTAAGCCCAACTTCCATTGGCCAGAACTCTATCACATGACCCCCTTCTAACTGCAAGGGAGGCTGGGAAGTGTAGTCCAGATGTGTGTCCTATCACTGTGAGCACTAAAGCATTCTCTGTCACAGACACTATCTGTCTGTGATAATCCTCATGACACCTAATAAGAGAAGTGGCATTTTACCCACATTTGAAAGAGGAGAAAACAAGTTCAGAAAGATTATATTGCTTGCCCAAAACCACAGAGCTAGTAGAAAACACAGGTGGGGTTCAAATCTAGGTCTGTTTGACGGTGCCTGCATCTGGGTACGCGTCTCTGCTCTGAGCCAGGGATGATGCTTGCTCCATGCTTTTGCATCTGTTTCCAGCTTTTACACAAACCCCCTGAGCAAAGCACTGTTATGCACACTTTGCAGATGGGCAAACAGAGCTCTGGACATGGTCACACAGCCAGCCAGTATATGGCAGAGCCAGGATCCACATCCCTAATTAGAGAGATGCTCAGTCGGTAGGGCCTGTCCATGGGGAGAGTGGAACTGCATGGTGGAGGAATTGGGGGACTCTGGGACTTGACATTCAGGAGGTGATGGGTGATAGCATAGTTACCAGGGAATATGGGAGTCTTTCCCCACCTGGGGCCTGTGAGCCAGAGGCAGATGGGCCTGAGGTAGGACGCAGAGTAAGGCTGTCCATGACCCTGAGGGGCCAGGACTGGGGCTCATGAGGAAGGGAAAAGTCCGTCTTAGGAGACAGAGGACCAGAACGTCGCTTTGAGGAAGGTGGCTGGTTTTAGCAGATTGAGTCAAAGTGGAAATTTGTGAATTACGTGTGATGATCACTTTTTGGATGGGGAATCTGAGGGTTAGCAAAGCAAGTACGTGGCCAAGGTCACACAGCTGTGAGCCGCAGCATTTGACTGTGGCCCCAGCTCTCAGCCGCTTCATCCCAGCTGGATGGGCTTCCACTTTCCACCGCTTCCAGCAGGCAGGCCAGGATGACAGTGTGGGGTGAGTAGCGTAGTCCAGCCAAGGAGACAGGCAACTGTCAGACAGACCTGAGTCCACATGCTGCTCTGCCACCTCCTCACTCTGCAGATTTGGACACAAGACTCTAATGTATCTGAGCCTCAGTTTCCTCAACTGTAAAATGGGAGTTAATAATAGTGCCCACCTCCGTCCTACACCGTTAGTGGGAAGGTAAACTGGTGCAGCCACTGTGGAAAACAGTATGGAGATTTTTAAAAAACTAAAAATAGAGACACCATATGATCCAGCAATCCCACTCCTGGGCATATACCCAGAAAAGATGAAAACTCTAATTCAAAAAGATACATACACCCCAATGTTCATAGTGGCACTATTTACAATAGCCAGGACATGGAAGCAATCTAAATGTCCATCAGTGAATGGATAAAGACGACGTGGTACATATATACGATGGAATATTACTCAGCCATAAAAAAGAATAAAATATTGACATTTGCAGCAACATGGATGGACACTGAATCGAGCACAGGTGAGCCGCAACCTTCTGACACAAAGGGGAGGGACCACGGATGGCAGATGGCGGCAACCAGAAGGAATGCAAAAGAGCCCTGTGGTGTAGGCTTCAGAGGGATGAGGTTTCAGGAAGAGGCAGGGACGATGGGCATCCAGTCCGTTCCAGGCTCAGTAATAAGCAGGGAGGGGAGAGAGAAAGCCCGCATCATTTGAAAGCCCTAGGAGCGGGGGCAGCAAGCCTCAAAGGAGAGAAACAGACTTCAGCTAAAGCAAGAGAGCAAAGGAGAATTTACTGATGACAGATCAGGTGTCGGGGTGAGGGAGGTGGGTATTAGGAATTGGGAAGGTGTGATATTGGATCCTACCAGAGGAAGGACAGAGCCCTGAGTGGCCGGGCCATTAAAGACAGGCCTGGGATTCCCACACTTCTCATGAATGGAGATGTAGCATGATGCCTGGAATGTAGTAGTTGCTTGATAAAGGGTGTCTAACTGCCAGGTGCCCCGTTTCCCAAGCAGGCAGTATAGCAAGGGTATTAGTGCAGGCGTTGGGTCTGGCTTAAAGCTTCCTCCTGCCGCTTAACCAGCTGGGGGCGAGTCTCCCCACCTCTCTGACCTTCAGTCCTTTAGCCTGTAATGTGCAGCCAGCCCATCATCCTATGCACTCCCAGAACTGCTGGGAGATTCACGCAGCCCCTGGCTCCTAGTAGGTCCTTCACTGGCTGGTCTTCTCTTATCTCTGCCTATCAGGGACCCCTGACCTCTGAGAAGTCACAGCAAGCACTTTCTGCCACCTGCCTTGCTGTGTGACCTCAGACAAGCTACTTGAGCTCTCTGGGCCTCAGTTTCTCCTTTCTGTGAAATGGGAAGATGGTCAAGCCTTACACGACAATAGACGGAAACCACGTTATCTGAAGCAGAGAGGTGCAGTATGGGGGCCACTAGCTCACGTGGCTATTAAGTGCTTGGAATGTGCTATCCAGATTGAGATGTGCTGGAATTGTAAAATACACACCAGACTTGGCAAAAAAAAAACAAAAGGAAAATATCTCATTAATCTTTCTATATTGATTACATATTAAAACGAGTATTTTGTATATACTAGGTGAAATAAAATATACTATAAAGATAATTTCATCCGGTTTTTTTTTTTTTTTTTGCTTTGTTTTAAATGTGGATGCTAGAAAATTTTCAATTACCCAGGGGGCTGACATTATATATCTAAGCAATAGTGCTGTCCCAGAACTGCTGGCAAACTGTGGCCCTCGGGCCAAACCTGGTACATTGCCTATTTTTATATGAGCTGTGAGTTAAGAATGATTTTGATGTTTTAAATGGTCGAGAAGCAAATTAAAAAAGAAAAATATTTCATGACGCGAAAATGATACAAAATTTAAAATTCAGCATCCATAAATAGTTTTATTGAAATACAGCCTGGCCCATCCAATAGCATATGGTCTGTGGCTGCTTTCTCATTGGAACAGCAGAGTGAGGAGTTGGGAGCTGGTGACCAGCAAAGCTGAAAATATTGACTCTCTGGACTTTGAGAGAAAACGTGTGCTGACTTCTCTTCGAGAGCATTCTTTTTCCACCTTTACTATGCACCCAGTCCAGCCATAGAACCTATACATGCAGATTCCTTGGCTCTAGTCACAATTCTGCAGATATGGAACTGAGCCCAGGAATCTGCATTTTAACCATCAGCTGTTAGCATTGGTGAGGCTCTTACTCTGCCAGGCGAGAAGCTAAACCCTTTAGGTGCATCATTTCATTTCATGCTGGCGGGTCAGATACTGGAAACATCCCCATTGTATGGAGGAGGAAACTGAGGCTCAGAGAGGTGAGAGGTTTGACCTGCACGCAGCACAGGAGGTACTCGTGATCCCCTTTGTTGTTGAGCAGAGGAATGTACCCACCCGTCCAGCCGCTGACGCCCAGGCCTTTGTGCTGGCCCGGAATGCCTTCCTGTCTTTCTCTGCTTGTGTTTTCCCCGGACGCGGTGGGCTGAGCCGAGTTGCATCCCAGGGGGCCACCTCACACTGGGCTGTGTGTGATGTCCGGGGGGAGGAGGGGGGCAGAGCCGGCTCCAGGCAGAGCTGTGATTTAATAACCAGACACTTAGAGCCCTGATGGAGGGCCCAGCCCAAGCGGGACAGCCCTCTCCGCTAATTGTCCATTGGCTGCCGCCCGCCGTCCTGCCGGCGTCTCCGGGCTGATTAGGAAAGGGAAAGGGGGAGGGTCTGGGAAGAGCCTCCTGCAGCTCCAGAGGCTTCCAAGATTTTTATCACACTGGACAGCACAATTACAGTCACTCTTCTGAAGGAGGATCAAAACAAGGCTAGCTCTGTCCTGGGCGTGGCCCTCCAGGCTTGGCTTAGAAAAGACAAAGGATCTGGGTTCAAATCCAGACTCTGGCTGTGAGATCACGAGCAAGAAATTCAAACTCTCTGGGTTTCAGCTTCCCCATCTGCAAAATGGCGATGACGCAATGTCTCCCCTTCAGAAGCAGTATAAGGTTGTGGGGGAAAGCATGGTCTCTGGAGCTGGGTAGCCTGGGTTCAAATCCCAGCTCCACCACTGAGGAGCTGTGCGACTTGAGCAAGTGACCACACCTCTCTGTGCCTCGGTCTTCTCATCTCTATAACGCAGGTAATAATACTACCCCCTAACAGAGGCGCCGCGAGGTCTAAGTAAGTTACTAGAATGACCTTAACCAGCACCATATGCATTTATTTGCTCCTGTTACTGTCTCCAAATGTTCTAAAACTAAAATAAGGCAGAACGTGGAAAAGCGCTTCGATAACAGTTGTTTTTAGTTATTGCCATTTCTTTTGGGAGGTGGTTAAAACATGCAGCTGAGAGTGGCTGGCTGATCTCCTCCTCCCGGGATCCCCACTAGAGCACATTTCCCAGCCTCCTCTGCAGTTAGGTTGGACCACGTGATTGAATTCTGGCCCAAGAACCGGAGCAGCTGTGTGGCACGCCACTTCTACGCCTGGCTGCCCTCATCCAAACCTCTCTGTCATGACCCTCACACTCTTCCCCCATGTCCCCTTTGCCTTCTGGGTGGACAGGAAGCTAAGGCATAGAAGGAGGTGGGGTCCAAGATGGAAGGCCCCTGGAGCCCTGAACGATGGCCTGGAGCGGGGTCCTCCCCACCTACCACTGCCTCCAGTGGCACTGAAATGAGCAAGAAACAAATTTGTTTGGAGTCAAGCCATGTTGGGGTGCTGGTTGTTGCTTTAGCAACTAGTCTACCATGACTAATACAGAGGACAAAAATGTCCCAGGCTGGGAGGAAAGACAAATGGTTAGTCTCTCTGGACAGCTGTTGTCATATTCTAAGAAGAGCATCAGGCCACATAGCACAAATGGCAGATGCTTTAGAGTCAGTTAACTTATCTCCTGTGTGACCTTGACCAAGTGGCATAAGCTCTCTGAGCTGCTATTTCTTCCCGTGGAAAGGGAAGAGAGTAGTTACAAGGATTACCCAGGGTGTGCATTTGTGACAGTGCCTAGAACACCTGAGACACAGTTAGTGCCGTGGACTAGCTAGTCCATCCTTACCCATAGATGGAGCAGCTCTTCACTCCTCCATGGCAGCTTCCACCCTCAGAGTGCCTCATGGTCCAACCACAAACTGTCTTCTCCATCAAAGATTTCACCCTCGATTGTGGGATACGTCCCCTTGGCCCCAGTGCCAGGTCGGGTGATGAGGTGTAGGAAGGACCATCTCAGGTCAGCCTCAGAGACTCCTCTGAGCTTTCAGCTTCTCCTAGGGATCCTCTGCGACCTGTTGGGCCAGGTGGGAGGCTGCAGAGTCTGGATTTAAGGAAACATGTGGTTCGTTCTTCCTAGAACGCTTTTCCTGCCACTCTTCAACTATTGGTTCCTTGTTGTCCTGCAGGCATCAGAGTAATTGTCACTACCTCCAGGAAGCCCTCCTGGACCTCCTAGCTACAGTAGATCTGCTGGTTAGTTAGCCTCTCTTACAGACTTGGTCCTTTTCTATCACAATAGCACTTGTTGCAATTTGTAATGTTATATTTATTTCTTTGATGACTTATTTATTACTTGTCCCTCCAGACTGTAAGTGGTTGAAGAGCAGAAATAATATTTATATAAAGTATTTTATCTGCTGCAGTGTTTCACTATTGTATCTATAATACCCAGAACTGTGACTAACTGTTGGTTGAATATTTGAATAGTTTGACATTTGCTAGCTGAATGTCTTGAGTAATAAGTTATTTATCTTTGTGAGTTTGCTTTATAAAACAAAGATAAAAATATCTTATTATTGTGAAAAATAAAGGCGTTTTTTTTTTTTTAAATGGTTTATTCAGTGCCCGGCACATAGTAAGGACTCAATAAGTAGTAGTTTCTGTTGTTACTATTGCTGTGGGTGGTTGGTGTTGTTAGCTGTCTTGGGTTAGGCTTCCCCAGAGAAAACCCTGAGATAAGGTTAGTTTATCTGGGAGGTGATTCCAGGAAGCACCAGTAGAGAAGTGTAGAAGTGACAGCAAAGGGAAAGAAATCAATTTAAGGAGCATGTAATGAAACCTAATCCTCTTCCCCTTGAGACTGGGCAGGATGTAGTGACTTGCTTCTAATGAAGAGAATTAAGTGAAAATTACTGTGGGTCACTTCTGAGATGAGTTCATCAAAGGCTCCTCAGCTTCCATCTTGGTCTCTGTCCCTCTTGGATCACTCACTCTAGGGGACTCCAGCAACCACATCAGGAGACACTCAAGATGTCCTATGGGAAGGCCCACGTGGCGAGCAACTGAGGCCCCCTGCCCATAGCCATGGCAGTAAGCTTGGAAGCAGACCCACCAGCTCCAGTCAAGCTAGAGATGACTGCAGCCCTGGTCCACATCTTGATTGCATCCTCCTAAGAGAACCGAATCCAGATCCATCCAACTAAGCATTTCTGACATCTTGCCCCACAGAAACAATGAAAGAATAGACATTTGTTTCTTTAAGCCACTAAGATTGGGGATAACTTGTTATGCAGCAATGGATAACTGATACACTGCATTATGGAGAGATCCTTATGGGGGCCAAGTGGGAACTAAATCCTATGAGGAGGTCTGGGAGACTATACAGAGAGTGCTTCAGAGTTATGCCCCCTGAGAGGTGCAGCTGGGGTATTTCTTCAACACCCACCTGTCATTGGTAGAAGCCTGCTCCTGGAGCATTAATTCCCCAAGATTTCTAAACTGATCCTCACTGGGTGCTTGAAGTTGGCACTATAGGAATGTTCTAGAATAGTGAATGTTAAGGGTATATTAGTGGGGTACTGATAGGGTCTGTTATGGTGGTATATGTCCTAGATT
This sequence comes from Phocoena phocoena, assembly GCF_963924675.1. NCBI lineage: Eukaryota > Metazoa > Chordata > Mammalia > Artiodactyla > Phocoenidae > Phocoena > Phocoena phocoena. Next base: position 77,354,851 of record NC_089231.1, read on the forward strand.
TTTCATAGGTTCTCAAATCCCCAAATTTCTTCTCTTTCTATGAAATGCAGCCATCGAAAGTGTTTAAAGCGGCTTCATTTGTATACCTTTGAAGATGCTTCATAAAAACAAATCCGCAAATCAGAAGAATTTGTGGCTGGGGAAACTGGAAGGTATTTTTGTCTGTGTGTTTGCTTCTTTAATAACCTTACTGATTACTGGCATAACGGCCAAATACAACATAGCGCCTTATTCTGACATTGAATGTAATACAGCACAATTAGGCAATGGGGGTCTTAGAAAATGGCATTTTTATATTGCCTCATAAAATATCTAATACCGGACTTTGTAAATTACTCAATGCCTTTGAACAAACATCGAGTTCTTTTTAATAAATAAAATGTTCAAAACGATTTCCTGGAAGTGCATTTTAGACATTAATAACTGGCTTCAAATGAAATTCCGTTTCATAGCGATAAGCAAATGTAATTGCTGCAAACTGAAACAGTGTGCAAAGTTTACCTGCTCCAGAAGGGAGAGGAAATATTGAGCTAATGTAGCCATCAAGATATATAACCTGCTACTTCTTGAATAAACCAAATTCCATCCCTAAACACAGAGAGCTCAGAAACTCAGACCCAAGGACATAAATATAACGTATTTCCTGGAATTAGTTTCGTATGTTTTATACATTGCAGTTATCAACTGATCTGACACAACATCTTAGCCAGTTTTAAAATTACATGTCGTGCATCAGAGAAATAGATAATTCCACGGCATCTGGTACTCTGCATTATCAAAAGCATCGTTATTTAAGTAAAAAAAAAAAAAAATCAAGATTTCCACATCATTAAAAATAATAGTAATTCCAAAAGTATAAATCTCCATTTTATTCCTGGGTCGACGGACTCAGCCCAGTCCACCACTGACTTTCATATAGCCCACTAGCTGAGAATGGTTTTCTATTTTAAATGGTCGAAGAAACATCAGAAGAACAATTTGTGACACATGAAAACTATATGAAATTCAAATTTCAGTGTTCGTAGATAAAATCAGATTGGAACTCATTCACACCCATCATGACACGCTGTCTATGGCTGCTTTCATGCTATAACAAAGCCAAATAGTTATGACAGAGACCTTATGACCTGCAAAATCGAAAATATTTACTGTCTGGCTCTTTACAGAAAGTGTTTTCTGATCCCCGCTCTTCACCATCCTCCTGTCCACTCTAAGGAGTTAAAAAGGAGTTATTGTAGGACTCGGAATACTTGAAAGGCTTTATCCACCTACTATTCCAGAGTATCCTTGAATCCTAAACCTGCCTAGTGAACACAGGAGTGGCCGTGAGGTGAACAAGATCCATGGAAACCACCAACCTGACTCATTTACGGTCAGGTGTGTTTTTCTCTTCCCCACCAAGAGTGGATTTGTCTGAGTGAGTGAACTACATAAACTGTCTTCGCTCTCTACTTCATTTTAACTTCTGAGGACACATATACGAGCAAGCAGGAAGAACAAACATTGGGTTAGTAGGAGGATGGGAAGCTAGTAAAATGCAAATCCTTTGGCCTTCAGTGTCTATTATGATCACTTTTCTAACCTTGGTAGATCTAGTTTGGCCCTCGTCCATGGGAGGTCACTTTGAAAAAGGATTCTTTGGTTTGAACTTTCTTTTTGAAAACTTTATTTTGAAAATTACAAAGCCTGTATGAGTTTCTTATAGAAAAAGTATAAAACAGTGCAAATAGATTAAAATTACACACTTTCTAAATTGGTGCAGCCACTATGAGAACAGTATGGAGGTTCCTTGAAAAACTAAAAAATAGAGCTACTATATGATCCAGGATCCCACTCCTAGGAGTATACCCAGAAAAGACCAAAACTCTAATTTGAAAAGATACATGCACCCCAATGTTCATAGCAGCACTATTTACAATAACCAACACATGGAAGCAACCTAGAAGTCCACTGACAGATGAATGGATAAAGAAGATGTGGGGTGTGTGTATGTGTGTGTGTATATGTAAAATGGAATATTACTCGGCCATAAAAAAGAATTAAATAATGCCATTTGCAGCAGCATGGATGGACCTAGAGATTATCATACTAAGTAAAGTAAGTCTGAAAGAGAAAGACAAATATCATATGATATCACTTATATGTGGAATCTAACAAAAGATACAAATGAACTTATTTATAAGACAGAAATAGACCCACAGACATAGAAAACAGACGTATGGTTACCAAAGGGGCAGCGGTGGCAGAGTGATAAATTAGGAGTTTGGGATTAGCAGATACAAACCATTATATATAAAATGGATAAACAACAAGGCCCTACTGTGTAGCACAGGGAACTATATTCACTATCCTGTAATAAACCATAATGGAAAAGAGTATGAAAAAGAATATATATATATATATAACTAAATCACTTTGCTGTACACCAGAAACTAACACAACACTGTAAATCAACTATACTTCAATTTTTTAAAATTACACACATTCCCCAAGACAGGTTACTGTTGATATTCGATTGCCTTGTCTTCTAGGTATCTTTCTATGCATCTGTGTACTTTTTAATGCGCCCAGGACATTCTTTGTCAATCAGCAGACTTCTACAGCATTGCATTAATGGCTACGTATAGAATCCTTTACTGTATTTAACCATTCTCCAATTGCTGGACATTTCAGTTGTTTTCTAATTCTTTTTTGTCTATTTTTTTTTAACCATTGTAAACAATGCATGAACATCTTTAGAGCTAAATTGTTAGACGCTCTATGAGAATTTTCTTTGAATATATTTGAAAAACTAGTATTGTGTCCCCACGTGGATACACATTGTAAAACTTTTTATACATATTATAAAACTGCACTTGGGAAAGGTCATTTCCTCCAGTATTGTGTAATAGTGACTGTTACACACACACATGCACACACACACACAGAGACACGTCCAATTCAACATTTTTTAAGGGCCAACTATATGCCAAACACTTTTGAGGTGCTGGAACTGAAAGCAAAGGAATGTGGCAAAGAACAAGAAGCGTGGGGCTTCCCTGGTGGCGCAGTGGTTGAGAGTCCGCTTGCCGATGCAGGGGACACGGGTTCATGCCCCGGTCCGGGAGGATCCCACGTGCCGCGGAGCGGCTGGGCCCGTGAGCCATGGCCGCTGAGCCTGCGTGTCCGGAGCCTGTGCTCCACAACGGGAGAGGCCACAACAGTGAGAGGCCCGCGTGCAACCAAAAAAAAAAAAAAAAAGAACAAAAATCCCATTTATATACCTTTGAAGATGTTCACCCATTGATCCATCCTCCATCCATCTATCCATTCATCCATCTATCATCCATCCATTCACCCAGTAACTCCTGCCCTCACAGAGTTTATATTCTAGTTGAGGAGAGAGACAGTAAACAAAATATGTAGTATGTTAGATGGCAATAAGTGTTAATGAGAAAATAAAGAGGATAAGGAAGGGACATGAAATATTGGGGTCAGAAAGGGGTGACAATATTAAATAGGGCAATCAGAGAAGCTCTCCCTGAGAAGGGGACTTCTGAGCAAAGACCTGAAGGGAGTGAGGAATCTCTAAGGACATCTGACAGGAGAGCATTCCAGACAAAGGAAGAGTAAGTGCGAAGTCCTTGAGGCATGAGTGTGCCTGGAAGGTTCGAGGAGCAACAAGGAGGCCAGTGTGGCTGGAACAGAGAGAGAAGAATGAGATGAGGTCTGAGGTATAAGGCATTGGGTCCTAATAAAAGCTTGACATTTACTGTGGGTGAGATGGGAACCACTGGAAGGTTTGGGGCGGAAACTGACATGATTTTATGTTTTAACAGAACAAATCTAGCCTCCATATTGAGAATAGAACTGAAGGGGAACACAGATGCAAGCACAAAGGTCTTTGTGGAGGCCACTGAAATAATCCAGAGGGAAAATGGTGGTGACTTAACGCAGGTGATAGCAGTGAAAGGGGTAAGTTGTGTATTTTGGACATATACCAGCTAGATAGATATGCAGATGCATAGATAGGTGGATGGGTGGCTGGATAGATGGATGGATGACGGTTGGATGATTGATGGATGGATGGATAGATTGATGGATGATAGATGGATGATGGATGAATGGAGAATGGATGGATGGATGGATAGAGTAAGATAGGATAATATATCCATAATATATATTAACATATGAAAACCTGAGGGAGGACTAATGAGATTCTTAGCTTAACCTAGAGAAGGTAGACAGAGCACATTCCCTTTTCTCATCAAATTCAGCATTCTAGAGTGACCAGTTCTCTCACCTCAGCAATCCTGGAGGTAGATATTATTATCCCCAACTTATAGAGGAGGAAACTGAGATTCAGAGAAGTTGCTGCTGGCGTGAAGTCAGACAGCTAGCGAGTGGCAGCGCTAGTATTCCAAAGTTCTATTGTATTCCAAATCTTTAGCACAAATACTGTAACCTGAGAATAGGGAAGAATATTCGCCAATCCCAAAGAAAATACAGGGAAGAGGAAGTAAATATTAACTGTAAAGGAGGGCTGAAAAAGAAAGAGAAAGAGGGAGGGAGAGGGAAAGAAAGAAAGAGAGAGAGAGAGAGAAAGAAAGAAAGAAAGAAAAAAGAAAGGGAGGGAGGAAGGAAGGAAGGAAGAAAAAAAAACTAGCCAGTCTCTTTGTAAGTAAAAGAAATGGACATAGGGGAAAGGAGTTAATAAGTCACTTGAAAGGAGACAAATAAAGGTCTTTGCACGTAAGATGACTCGAAATGCCGCAGTGGAGGCTGTGCGTCCACAGGCGTCCTGCCCTTTCTCCAAGGCTGCCGTTATTTACCAGCCTGAGCTCTTGTTTGTTCCCTTGCTTTAAAGTGAAGTACGCAAACACTCTCACTTCAAAGGGAAAAATTCTCATAAATGTCATTTTACTGCCGGCCCAGATGATTAGTATCAATAGACCCTGAAAGTAGGGTGGGGTGTAGGGACCCCAGGCATGTCTGGTGACTAAGAGGGAAAACTGTCACTGGCTGCTTCTTATAGAAAGGAGGCCAACCTCGAATGAACCCAGCTGAGCATATGCCTGTAGCAGCTAAGAGCATGGCACTGCCTACATTCAAATCCCAAATACGTCTCTTTTTATTTAGACAAAGTTCAACAACTCCAAGCCTTTGTTTCTTCATCTGTACAATGGAAGTGACTTAATAGTAACCACTGCAAGGGGTCATTGTAAGGATTTTTTAAATGAACAAATAGAAGGTGCCTAGCACTGTGCCTGGTACATGAGTCCTTAGCAGACATGAGGGTATCTCTTGTACAGATGGAGCTGGGGCTTACTGTCATGCCACTGCCTGTGATCAAACGTGGGAAGGTGTCTTCTCACATATGTGGACATTCCAGATGTAAGTTATCAGATGAGATGCAGGGCCCCAGATAGGAAATGGGGATACGCAAGGTGGGCTGTAGAAAGTGAGCTGACGCTGTTGATTGGAGACCCAAGAGTTACTGCCACTCCCTCACCCCCTCCCACCATAGAGGCTGAAAAGCTATACATACGCATTGTCAGCCTCCCTTGCAGCTACGGGACTAGTCCTGTTCAGAAACGCAAATAAAAAGTCTGCTGGGGCAGAATTTCGGAAACTCTATAGTTTAGTAAGAAGAGATGGCTGTACCTAGTGAAGCCTCTCCCCAAGCACCCTTTCTTCTTACCCTTCTGGGAATGCCGGAAGTGACCATGAGATCCACTGCAGCTCCCAAAAGAACTGGCTTATTGAATCAATGCCAACAACAACCTACTAACAGACTTCTTATGATTCAGTGGGGGTGATTCAAGCCGCTGTTGTCAGCGTTTTATGATTTGCAGTCATTTACGTTCCTACAAATACCAACTCATGGGAACATGAATGCAAGAGAGAGAAGTCCCTCCTCTCCTTGGGTCCAGCTCCCTGGAACCTCAACTTCAAACAGCCTGGAGGGATTTGAGAGGACGTCCAGCTTGTGGGGAAATGCTAGTCTCTGCTAGCAACAGCCAGAAAATAGGCAGAAAGTCATCCTAAAAATGCTTAAACCAAGATGAACAGAACAGAGATGGGACGACTCACCTATCTGCCCCCTGCACCCTCTCAGTTTATCTCACTCCTGTCATCCCAGAGACATTAGTGAAGTGGTTTTTTGTTTTTTTTTTGCGGTACGTGGGCCTCTCACTGCTGTGGCCTCTCCCGTTGCGGAGCACAGGCTCCGGATGTGCAGGCTCAGCGGCCATGGCTCACGGGCCCAGCCGCTCCGCGGCATGTGGGATCCTCCCAGACCGGGGCACGAACCCGTGTCCCTTGCATCGGCAGGTGGACTCTTAACCACTGCACCACCAGGGAAGCCCAGTGAAGTGGTTTTTAATGGCCTGGTCTGGTCCCAGACTTGCTACAGGTGAATTAGAAGAAGAGCCGTGAATCTGCTTAGACAAGATCATTGAATGGATAGTGTGGACTGGCCAAGGGAAATTGGCATCTTGGGGAAAGGAAATCATGGCTTCAAGACCTTCTCCATTCCCTGACACCATGGTGAAGTAGAGATTGATTTTATTCAAGGGCCTGGCAAGACCCCAACAGCATCAGCAAACTTTTCTAAACTATTTCCTTCCTCAACTGGCTCGGCTGTAACAGAATGTCCACAGATCTCTGGGTACCTCAACCTCATTTACATTGCTTGTTAAACCCTGTCCGATTTTCTCGAAAGCTAAAGGGCACGTCTGTTTCAGATGAGTTTCTTTATACACATCCTATAGAGAAAAATGCATTCTGCCATTACTGTTTCTAATTGTTCACTCATGCACGCATGGGTTGATTGATTAACTGAGTCCATTCACATTTATTGAGCATCTACTATAAGCCAGATTCTGCATGGAATGGAATTTCAAGGATGACAAGTGACATGTTCCTGCCTCAGTAAGGACCCAGTATTCTGGACCCCATCCATTTTCTACACAAAACCTTCCTCAAAACTCATCTGGGGAAACTTCCTCCCAAACTTCTCATTCCACAGTTTATCACTTGGTGGAGATTTTTATTGCTTTTTCTCCAAGAGAGGCTGGTTGCAGTTGCTCAGTTTTGCTAAGTCACTCTGCAAATGCATTTTAAAAAATATCTTGGCAAGTATACAAAATTCACTGGAGAATTCTACATGACTTCGTTATGTTTTTTCAGAGAGCAGGAGTGTATGGAATGGGATATATCACAAAACCTTTATAGTAGCTTTGGAAGATGGGGGACAAATTGCCTTGCTTAGGACATATGACCACACTACCACCTGGTGGTAATGTTGCACCTGAAGCCATGGAAAAAAGATGGCTGAGTTACCCCAAATCTAATTTTTTGGTGAAACCTATGAATTAGAATAAGATCCTTCATGGATGAATCTTAAAGTGCCAAAGAGTCCATGTAGACCATATCTCAGGGAGCCAATAAAGATTCAGATTAATCTGTACTCTCCAGTGATGATCTCTGACTGCCGTATTTATGGTGAATAATAACTCTTCACACTTGTGAAGTGCTTTTCATATGCCTGACTTGGGACAGGCATTACTACTGCCTCCATTTTGCAGCTGAGAAAACTGAGGTTCAAAGAGGGTACAGAATGGCCCAGGTATAGAATTAGCCATGTAGGGAAACCAGGATTCAAATTCATATTTTCTAAAGCTTACACACACACTTTCTACCTTTAGGAAGGTCATCATTCTAGTTGTGGGTGCCACATAAAGTCAGAAATCAGTGGCCTGGCTCAACGTTATATCAGAGCACACTGGTCTCAAGGCAAGTAAATAGAATAAAGAAACAAATAAGTGTCATGTCACCATCATTGTGAACACATAGACTCCATGTTAGCCGAATGTAGGTAGGACAAGGTGGCCTCACCTTAGGTCAGCTCAGATTCCTCAGAAGCAGAGCCTGAGACAAGGATTCAGGAGCAAGTGATTTATCAAGTGTGCTCTCCAGAGAAATCTGTTACCAGTGTTGGAGAAGCAAGACAGGGAAGTGGAGAAAGCCAAGCAAGGATATGGTTTCAGATGAAGTCTAGTTTCAGCCTGCTCCCACAGGGGGCTCTTAAGTGTTAAATGAATTGCAGAGTTTTTCCACCTTAAGACAAGGAGGCTTGGTTTTCATACCTCAGGACAAACCAGTCACTGGCTATGGGAACATATAACTCTGGAAGGGAACATAAACTCTTAGGTACCTTCAGACAAGATGGCTTCAGTTGCCCAAAAGTAATTCTCTGAAGGATTGGAAGTATGAACCATTAACAGCAATGTACACAGCAGCTGGCGGATGGACATACTCAACTGGTAGAAGGGACCCCAGGGGATCTGGTAGGGTCCAACAGCATCCCTGTGTTCACCCTCCTCCTGCCACGACAGCTTCCATAAGGTTCTCCAAATACACCCACACATATCCACCCCAGGGCCTTTGCACATGTGGTTCCCTCTGTCTGGATGTTCTTTTGCTCACTTCCTTCAATTCTTGGCCCAGATGTCATTTTATCAGTAAGTCCTTCCCCAAGCCTATTTAAAACAGAAACAAAACACACACACACACACACACACACACACACACACACTCCTCTTTCCAGCATTTTTTCCCCTCTGTAGTGTTTCCTACCATCTCACATGTATACATTGCATGTATCTGTTTAGTGTAATTTCCCAGAACTAGAAGGTAAGATCTGAGGGTCCTCGTTGTCCAGCGTTATGTCCCCAGCACCTGGGACAATTATCGACACCCAGTACATGCTCCAAAAATACCTGTTCATTGAATGAATGAAAACATAAAGATTTAATGGAAGCACTGCACTCTTTTAATGGGAAAACATGCTTGTTATAAAAAGCAGAATACATAAATCTAAACTCAGTAGGAGTCCAATTACACAAAATAAGTATATATCTGAGTATAAGAAAGAGACTGGAAGGAAATCCAGCAACATGCAAGCAGTGGCTAACCTGAGTGGCAGTAGTATTATTCATGATTATTAGACTCTTCTCAGAACTTTTCTGCATGGTCCAGTTTTCCATTGGGACCATGTATAGTCTGTTTTAGCACAGGAGAAATGTTTCGTTTGACCTTACTTTTAAAAACATAAGAGTTGAAACATGAAAGACCTTCGGTGGATTGATCAGTTCAATGATCACTGATTGCTATAGCAGTGAAGACAGACAGAGTACTAAATGCCTGCTACGCATGTCAAATGTGGGGTGACACCAAGAAAGATGCAGTTTTATGTTATACTGTGTTCAGGCATGATGCCTGGCTTGTACCGGGTGCTCATTACGAGTCTGAGCACAGAAAGAGGAAAGGAAGAGAGGGAGAAAGAGACAGAGGGAGGAAGAGAAGGATGGAGGGAGGAAGTCTATCAATCAAAATCCTACCATCCATGCCCTCCATGACAGGATCTGGGTTTCTGCCCCAGTACCTGAATGAGGTGGGGCTGCCGAGCAAGGCCAGTTCTTGGTCTGGGACGATAGCCACACTCATCTGGTCAACAGTGACTGTATGTCAAGACCCCAGACGAAGCAGCCTGGATCCTGACCACACACAAGTGACTTCAGCTCTGGGGTCTTTGGGCTCCTCTGCACAAAGGGATATTTCACATCAGCGTCGCTCTTAACATCTCTTAATCCACACAGTAAACTGACGGGACAGACATCTTTCACCCCAATTTAAACATGAAAACACTGAGGCAATAAGAGGATAAATCACCTGTCCAAAGTCACACACTTGGGGCAAAAGACAAATTTCACCCGATTCTCCAGCTTTATTTTCACCTACTCTAGCTGCTCCCTCTGAAAGGGCATTTGGGTGTAAAAGCGAGCCTTGGAAAGAGGGGACACGCTAAGGCTGACACACAGGCACCCTGGACCTGAGGCTACCCTGGATCTGGTTCTCTGTGCTCTGATGGTGAGCAGACATCTTTGTATCTCCGGGCCCCCGGGAGTGAAATCTTCCATGTTCAAGAGACTGTAGTTCACCCAAGGTCAGAGTAATTGTGCATGATTAATGGTTGACCTCTTTGTGAAAACCCTAACACAAAAGCTCCAAACCGACTTGTAATTTCATACCCCTCCCAGCCCGTTTAGAAGAGCAGGGTTTTATTTCCTCTCTGCACAGCTAAGAAATCAGAATCTTCAGCTCTGGGAACGAGCTTCTAAACCCAGGACTTACGGACTGTGGTTTCCCAAGGCTGGTACCAGACATCACGGATGTGTCTAGCCCCTTTGGGTGAAAATGAAAAGAGAGGTTATGATAGAAAGAGGGAGTGTTTGCTGAGCGCTCCTCAGACACCAAGCACCAATCTGTGCCCGTTACAGGAATGAACTCCCTCAGTCCTCAAGTCCAATACGTGATGATTGTCTCCATTTTACAGACAAGGAGACTGAGGCACAGAGAGCGTACATAGTTTAGGACACAGAGCTCAGAAGTAGGGCAGCCAGGATTTGAACCCTGGCAGTCGGGTTCCAGAGCTTGATCTTCAGGAAGTGCCCCCATCCAGCTTCCTGTTTCAGAATAAGCTCCAAATCCTCCCTGCTCACTGGTCACAGCAACCTGCTCTTAACCTGGTTAATGACTGAGTGCAAAATGGTTCCTTCGCAAGCAATGACACCCCCCCCATGCCACCACCATAGCTGTCACCCCTCTGATGGCTCACGTCACACCACCCAGCAACCCCCAACCTCAAGACATGCGCACACTGCTCCCTAGGTGTTGGTCTGCCCGCTTACCTCCCACTTTCCCAAGTGCATCATAATTTCCCACCACTCCCTGCCTTTGCATGGATTGGGCCGTCTGCCTGGCGCCTGTTTTGCTCTGCCTTTGACCGCTTCCCAAGTCCTGCTTGCCCTTCGTGACCCAGGCTGAGTACGGCCCCCAACAAATGCCCCAAGCTCACTCATTGACATCCCAAGGTCCAGAGGCAGCCCTCGAAGGGGTCCTTTTAAATCTGTGAATTAGTTGCCTAGATTTTTAAAAGTAGATTTCACTTGTTTTAAATGTGGCATTCTGGTAACTCTTGAAAAGCCAGAATACCTGAAAACGGTGACCTGAAATCCTACACAGCAACGGTTAGAGCAGCTGGGCAGCGGCTGTCCCCTATGAAGGGGACACGGGCTCACCAGATCACCAGAGTCCCCGCCGTCCTCTGTCTCTACCCACCTTGCTCATGGATCACACCTGGCTGGCCCCTACAGATTGAGAGCTTCAAGTCGTGCACTAAAAGATATTCTGCAACATGGGGGTTTGGGAGCAGAGAAGGTGCAGCCTTTGGGGTGTGTTCTGAATTGTCCTTTCCTTTCTGATGCCTGCCTGCCTTGCCTACCACAGGATACATCATATCACCAACCGGACCATCCGTTTCAGAAATGCATTGCTATGGAAAGTCATCTTCCATTCATTCATCTATTTCACAAATATCTGTGGAGCTCCAACGAGGTACAAGGAATTTTGTCTAATCGGCATGCATTTCAGGGAAGCTGCTGGGAGGCAGTCACTTCTAATCCTTTAACTCTTTATCTCTTCTCCTGAAGCCTTTGCACTGTGACTTCTCCACACTGCATCCGAGCTCCTACTGCTGAGGCATTTCATCTCCTGTAAATGGCCATTAAAGACTCCTCTGTGCGGCTCCATGGCTGTTCCTTGTGGCTCCTTGACCCCGCCTTGCAGATGCTCTGGGTCTCAGCTTTCCTGTGTATGGTTACAGCTAGGAGTCCAGCCAGACTAGGGTCTGTGCTTCTGAGTGAGGCCTCATTACAGCGTCCTCAGACTGTGCAGAAGGCGTGGGTCTCATGCCCCAAACCCAGCCTGGCACATTTGATGGGGGCTCAGGCTTTAACTGAGGATTTTAAAGAGCTGGGGGTTTTATGTGAGACAGCTGGAATGCCAATTCCCGTAGGTAGCTGAAGCCAAAGTCTCCAGAAGGAAACCAGTGGGTTCCTCAGACAGACCTGCTCAGGCTCCCAGCACCCAGGAGATGGAGGGAAGGAGAGGCTGCCACCCAGCTGGCCCCTGGTCTTTGAAGCCAGGCCTCTTAGCTTCACAAGGGAGCAATAGAGAATTCATCAAGCCAAGATGACCCTGTCCACACCAACACAAATACCCACCCAGCCCAATCCCCAGAGCCCTGTGATGACCCTTTGCCCTTGCCTGCCTGTTCTCACAGGTGGATTAAGGCTGTTTGTTATCATAGAACAGTAGGAATCTCTTCTCACAGGGAATAGGGCATTTCCTCCAATAGGGTCAAAATACATCTTCTTGATTCTTTTCTGGCTGCTGACTCTAGTAATTTAGACCACAGCTCTAGTGATCCAGACCAGGACCAGACCATTGTTTTTGTCTTTGTGTGTGTGTGTGTGTGTGTGTGTGTGTGTTTTTAAAATAAGATATTACCTTTATTTTTTCCTGTTGAAGTATAGTTGATTTACAATATTATATTAGTTTCAGGTGTACAACATGTGATTCAATATTTTTATAGATTATGCTCCATTTAAAGTTATTATAAGATCTTGGCTCTATTGCCTGTGCTGTACAATATATCCGTGTAGCTTATTTATTTTATACCTAGTAGTTTGTGCCTCTTAATCCCTTTCCCTATCTTGCTCTTCCCACCACCCCTCTCCCCACTGGGAACCACTTGTTTGTTCTCTACATCTGTGTCTGTTTCTGTTTTGTTATAGTCATTCGTTTGTTTGTTTCTTAGACTCCACATATAAGGGACAACATACAGTATTTGTCTTTCTCTGTCTGACTTATTTCACTAAGCATAATACCCTCCAGGTCCATCCATGTTGTTGCAAATGGCAAAAGTTCACTCTTTTTTATGGCTGAGTAGTATTCCAGTGTGTTCGTTTTTTAACCGTGATCTATATCCAAAAGAATGTGGGTATATATGGGGAAGCAGCAGGGCCAGTGGAGGAAACCAGTTCAAGTCCTCATTCTTGCCTTTTATCTCAGGCTCAGACCACAGCCTCCGTGAGAGGATGGGGGCATAATTCATGGAGGGGATATGGCGGCAAGGGAATCGGAGGGCCTCTGGGAGTTTCTGAGACTCCCCCCATTTCCTCTTCCATTGTGACATTATGAACACCGCAATAAGTTAAACATATGAGAGCTTCAAATTCTTACCTGACTTCTCCCTTCGCTCCTGCCTCTTCCAGGGTTGTGGAAAGACAGAAAGATGGTCAGGCTGGAGACCTGGGTCCCTGGCTCTGCTCCTCCATGACTGTGTTGCCCAAGAAATACAATTTCTATCTCTGGGCCTCTGTTTATCCATCTGTAAAGTGAAGTGAGTAGGCCAGAAAAAAATGACAACTCGATTTTCTCTCAGTTGCCACTGCTGGGCAACTGGTAGACTGCCTGATGCGTTCTGTTGAGAATTAAATGAGCAAATCCCCAACCCACCTGGACCCCCCCAGGCAGCACAAGGCCTGGCGTGCCGTCACAATTCTACTTAGCCATCTTTTATAACACATATCCACGAGGTCTTCTCTGCAGGGTCCGGTTTTGGTTTCTTTGAGGTGTAAAGTGATAAATTAAAGTCACTGCAAAGCAGTCCAAGGGAATACTCCTTCTCGATTATCATCATTAACATTTCCTCAATCTTGCTCTTTTCATCTATGCTTAATTCAACGGCAATTGTTTTTAGCAACTCAAATCCAGTCAGACTTTTCCAAAGCATACGGTTTCGTTTCTACGGATGCGTCGTTCCTCAACACACTCATTTTTCACTGGTTTCTGTGAAATGTTATTAAGTTGTACAATTAAAAGAACAAGGAGGGATAGATCCTGGTTTTACGGGGTCTGAAGCTTATACAATTTGGCAGCCCTTTTTGAAGGAAAAGAAAGCTAAATTACAAATATAGAATTAGACACAAATATCGATACCTATTTAGAATGAGAAGAGAAATCACAGGTTTCCACTCTTTGAAAAAGCGGAAAGACTATAAATGTCACAAAATTTCGAGAAAGAGATAATAATATTTTTATTAATGAATTACCTCTCACGTGGCTAAATTATTTTTATCCTATAACTTCTGACCACAAACTCTTAATCACTTCTTTATATGGCAATCACTTTGTAATAATGTCTTCTCTGGAAAGGATCCAGTATTTTCTTTAGCAGGGTTAATCATTCTGTTTATACTTGGAACACATAAAATTGAAATTTCTCACCAATTGTAATACTGATACAGGTTGTGCCCTTGAACCACAGAAATTGATCAATTCTATTTTACATGATTTCCATCAAATAAAGGAGAGGATATAGGGTGAGTATACCTGTTAAAGCTATACTTTCAAGCATATTCCCGATAGGAAAGAACTTCTGTTTTGACTACTTGTCATTTTAACTGAGTCCTCTGCTCACAGTTTTACTCATTTGATAATTGAATTTTCCATAGGCTAATTCCTGGCTCTGTATATTTCAAACCTTGTTTCTCCTCCACACACCTCTGGTGTCACGCACCATAGAATGTATTCATATGGAAATATGCTCTCTGATCCCACACTTGGAGGTCACAACATCAGTGAGTAGGTATAATGAGGTGGGAGGAGCATTTCTGGAAGCCATTTCCACATTGGAATGGCTAGATAAGTCTTCACATAGAAATGACTTCGAACCACACAAATGTAGTCCATTTAATCCAGTCTAAATATATCCCTACCTCAACTTCCCATTAGCAGTCACTTCAACGACCCCTGACATTTGGGAAAGTGGAAAGAGACAGTAGTTTTAACCAACTACAATTAAAATATTTTACTTCGAAATAGATGGCTAGTGGGCAGCAGCTGCATAGCACAGCTACAGGGGTGGGATAGGGAGGGTGGGAGGGAGACGCGAGAGGGAGGAGATATGAGGATATATGTACATGTATAGCTGATTCACTTTGTTATAAAGCAGAAACTAAAACACCACTGTAAAGCAATTATACGCCAATAAAGATGTTAAAAAAATATGTTACTTTGAAAAATATTTTAAAACGTGAAACCAATCTGATAAAGGACTGTTGTCTAAAATATACGAAGAATCTTCAAACTCAACAGCAAGAAAATGAACAACTCAGTTAAACAATGGGCCGAATGACGCCATTTGCAGCAACATGGATGGACCTAGAGACTATTATACTAAGTGAAGTCAATCAGAAAGAGAAAGACAAACACCATATGATGTCAGTTATAGGTGGAATCTAAAATACAACACAAATGAACCTATCTATGGAACAAAAACAGACTCAGACATAGAGAACAGACTTGTGGTTGCCACGGGAGGGCGGGGCACAGAGGTGGAGGGCAGGATTGGGAGTTAGGGATTAGCAGATGCAAACTATTATATACAGGATGGATAAACCACAAGGTCCTACTGTAGAGCACAGGGAACTATATTCAATATCCTATAATAAACCATAATGGAAAAGACTATGAAAAAGAATATATATATACATATGTGTGTGTATATATATATATATATATATATATATATATATATATATATATATATAAAACTGACTCACTGCTGTTCAGTAGAAATTAAACAGAACATTGTAAATCAACTATACTTCAATAATTTTTTTAATTTTTTGTTTGTTTTGTTTTGTTTTTGCGGTACGTGGGTCTCTCACTGTGTGGCCTCTCCCGTTGCGGAGCACAGGCTCCGGACGCGCAGGCTCAGCGGCCATGGCTCATGGGCCCAGCCGCTCCGCAGCACGTGGGATCCTCCCGGACCGGGGCACGAACCCACATCCCCTGCATCGGCAGGCGGACTCTCAACCACTGTGCCACCAGGGAAGCCCCAATAATTTTTTTAATGGGCCAAAGAGCTTAACAGACACTTCCATCAAAGAAGATAGGCAGATGGCAAATAAGTATACGAAAAGATGTTCAACGTCACATGTCCTTAGGGAATTGCAAATTAAAGCAGCAGTGAGATACCACTACACACCTATGAGAATGACTAAAATCCAAAACACTAACAACATCAGATGTCGGTGGGGATGTGTAGCAATAGGAATTCTCGTTCATTGCCGGTGGGAGCATAAAAGGGTACAGCCACTTTGGAAGAGCACTAGAGGTTCCTTACAAAACTAATCACACCCTTACCACACAGTCCTGCAGTCATGCTTCTTGATATTTACCCAACTGAGTTGAAAATTTATGTCCATACAAAAACCTGCACATGGAAGTTTATAGCAGCTTTATTGATAATTGCCCAAACTTGGAGGCAACCGAGATGTCCTTCAGTAAGTGAATGGATAAATAAACTGTGGTACATCCAGGTAACAGAACATTACTCAGAAGTAAAAAGAAATCAGCTACTGAGCCATGAAAAGACATAGAAGAAACTTAAATGCACGTCACTAGGTGAAAGAAGCCAATCTGAAAAGATTTCATGCCCTATGATTCCAACTATATAACATTCTGGAAAAGGCAAAGCTATGGAGACAGTAAAAAGATCAAGGGCTTATCAGAGGTTATGGGGGAGGGAAGGAGGAATAGGCAGAGCACAGAGGATTTTTAGGGCAATAAAATTGTTCTGTATGATAATACAGTGATATAGATACACGTCATTATACATGTTTGCATAGGGAATGGAGAAGGCCGGCTCTTTGTTGAATCAATGAACCAGAGGATGGTAAAGAGAGTGTCTACTGTCATTGCTAACATTTGTTGAACTTCTACTGCATATCAGACAGTGCTACACTCTTTACATAACAACATACTTTAAACCTTCACAGCAGCCCTGTTATTATTATCAATTTAGAGAGGAAGAAACTGAGGCTCTGAGAAGTGACATGAGTTACCAGAAGCCCTACGTACAGATAGTCAGTGAAGCTGGGATTCAAACAGTGGTGCACAAGGCTCCCCTGAGTCATGCTGCCTTAATCCAGGAATTTGGGTGACATATTTTCCCCTCTATCTTTTCTATCATTTGCATAATTGTACAGTAGTACCTGCCTTGAAGTCTTCCCTGAGGTTGTGCATATAGAAGTCAAAATGAGGTCATGGAACAGAGAAGAACACTTTTAATTGGTGAGATGCTGTATGTATTTGTCAGGATCCAGCCAGGAAACAGAAACCACTAAAGGTCTTTCAGACAGAAGGAGTTTAATAAAGGGAACTGACTACCCCAATGATGGAAGAGCTGAGAAGCCAACAGGAAGTGAGAAAGCAACCCAGAGGCTGGCAAGAGCAAGAAGCAGCTACGTCCCTTGGGCTGGAGGGATAACAAGAGAAGGTAGCTTTGCCAGGGCCAGAAGCTGGGGCATCCTGTAGTCCCTAGGGCCCAATGGAGCTGAGATAAGAGAGGAAGGAGCTGTCCTATCAGAGATGGAGCCAAGGACAAGAGGCAGCAGCTGCAGGAGATGCTTCTGGAAGCAGAGAATGACCCAGAAATACCCTGGCTTCTCTCCTTCTGTCACTCTCCAGTTTTCCAGCACTTCTCCCATCGGCCAACCCTTTCCAACAGGCTGGGAACCAGAGCTTCCTATGATACAGAGAAAAGCACAGAAGGGAAAGAATAAGAAGTGGATTCGAGGGCAAGTTTGCTGTTAACCACGCCACCCATATGCAAGATACTATTATTAGAGGAGAGAACTGCAGGGTCCCAACTAACAAGAGGAGGAGGGATAGACACAGGATTCCAAGATATCACTCAATTTTTCTTCTCCCAGAACAAACGTGTGAGAATACAGTGAAAAGATTCGACCAGGAGATCCCACATTTCCGGATAAAATCTTGACTGTACAAAACCGAAGAGGTGGTGGGGCAGATAAGGAAAGTACAGGTGGATGGTTTATACATTCCATTCTGCCTGAAACCAAGCTGCAAACGGATAGCACTCAAAAATTCGGGTTTATTTTCATCTTAAAATAGAGAGAAGCCTCAGGACTGATGGAAGTGACCTGTCCTCCTCTGAAGGGGCCTCTGGTGAGGAGGTGTGGAGAGCTCAGCCCCGGAGACCAGGAATGACACTGTCCTGGCTCCTTTGATCCATCAGAAACTGACAGCCTTCCTGTCCAGCCCCGGCAGAGGCGGCTCTGGATACTCCTGCTTAAGGGTGTATATGGGAGAGAGCAAGCAGCTCCAGCCCCAAGCCACTATTCCCACTTCTCTCTTCATCGATGCTCTGCCCTGGATTCTATCTTAAGAGGCAAATGCCGTTCCAGTGAAGCATTCTGAACACTGTTGCTCCACCAGGCCTGGCGCTGGCAAACAGTTCCTGAGTCCAGGACTGTCTGTCCCCATTGGCCTTGGGAGCTGCCAACACCTTATGCTGTAGCCTTGTAAACCACGTTCAGTTCCTTGAGGTACGTGCCCTCTCTTTCCTGCGGCGGGAATACACTACGACTTCTTATCAAGTCAGCACTGACTCAGCTCTCAGTAAATGTCACTTCCCCATGTAAGTCCTCGCTGACCACCCTCCAAAAGTGGTCTGTGTTTCATAGCACCTGTGCTTGTCCTTGTTATTACACTCTATTTTTACTGTTCATGGAAGGACCTAGACCCAGGGTCTGCAACTACAACCGGCCAATGCAATCCATTGCCAGTTTGTGTGAATAAAGTTTTATTGGAACAACGCCGTGTTCATTCATTTACGTATTGTCTATGGCAGCTTTCAGACTACGAGGGCTGATTTGAGCCGTTGCAACAGAGACCTACAGCAAGGGATCTTTCTAAATGTACGTCTAAAATTAAAATCTTAAATCCTCTTTGTGTCTATTGGCTTCAGGATAGCATCCAAACTCAAAGAACAATCACAAAAAAGCGTTATTGGCCTGAAATCTAGGACGGATAGATAAGCAGATGATTTATAGGGGACTCACCAGGATCAGTTTAAGCATGAAGCACATAGCACAGTACTCAGCATGACGCAGTCATGTGACAGTGTCAGTTTCCTTCATTCCAACCTCCCGTACCTTCAGGATCTGCAGCTTTACAAAGTGAGCAGACAGCAGATGTGGCAAGGGTTCATTATGCGATGCTAAGGAGTTCTGCGTTACCACAGGCCTGACTATATTTGTGCACTTTACATAAAAACAAATCAAGACCATACTTAAGTTAAAGACTGCAATGCACAACTGGGTTATTCTGTTTACTCATCCGCCCACTTGTTCATTTATTCAACAAACATTTATGTAGCATCTATGCTAAGCCAGGCAGTGGGCAAGGTACACAATATAAGAATTGCATAAGAATGAGGAGAAAAGATTAAACTGCTCCCAAGCTTACTCCTGAGGTTATTTTATTTGTTTATTTATTTTTAAATTTTATTTATTTTTGGCTGCGCTGGGTCTTTGTTTCTGTGCGAGGGCTTTCTCTAGTTGCGGCGAGAGGGGGCCACTCATCGTCGCGGTTAGCGGGCCTCTCACTATCGCGGCCTCTCTTGTTGCGGAGCACAGGCTCCAGACGCGCAGGCTCAGTAGTTGTGGCTCACGGGGCTAGTTGCTCCGCGGCATGTGGGATCTTCCCAGACCAGGGCTCGAACCCGTGTCCCCTGCATTGGCAGGCGGATTCTCAACCACTGCGCCACCAGGGAAGCACCCTGAGGTTATTTTAAATGAAACAAGGGGTATCATTCAATCACAAGACGGAGTGGAGACAAAGTAACAATAGAAACCGGCATCCCCACCAAACGATGCTTAAGGCACCAAGTTCCCCAGTGGAACGTGAAGTTGCAAACTCTTCAGGAGTCCCCGTGCTGGACCGTGCAGAGCTCTTCTCACCAAGTGAATTCAGAGTCGTCAGCTCGGCCCCCTCCCCCAGCCACGTCCAAGAACAGAATCCAGCCAGGGGCCTCAAACAGGCGGAAATATTTATGCCACATCCAGAAGACCAAACCTATGAGACGGAGCTGATGCCACTTGAAAGGAATCGGGGTGGAATCTTCGGAGATTAAGAAAGTGACAGTGACCAAGATGCAAAGGGGGAGAGGGGTGAGAAAAAGGAGAGATTAAAGCAGCTGGGCCATCCGTTATTTTGATGTGTGCCTTTTTCTATTTCAAAGGGAATTAAGGGAGATGAATTAAGACTTCATTAGATCCCAGCAACTTCAGGAATATTAATCCGTCTTCCATTCGCAATAAGACTCACCAGTCTCTGCAGGGTCGGGGTGAAGGAAAGAGAAAGCTATTGATATGTTGCTGGGACCGCCCTGTGCCCCCTGCCTCTCGCCTCTGGTCACTTTCCCTTTCATGCCTTTGTTTGACATACAGGAAAGAATCATGAGGTGTTGAGTATCATTAACTTCCAAACACCTATGAAATCAGTAGGAAAGCGCAAACACTGCGGACCCCAACCGTCTCTGCCAACGATCCGTCCTAAAGTCCTCCCCTTTGGAGATGAAAAGAAAGAGCTTGGCAGGCGGACAGTCTCGGGGAGAGAGGAATGAACGAACAGGAGGGGGGACACGCAGGATAAATGAAAATATGATTGACTTCTTACCTCGGTCCGGCTCACACATGGTTCTGAGCATTTAATAAACGGGTTGACACTCCGAGTTCCCCTCATTAGGAGAACGTGGAGACCTGGATTATCGTAAATCAGAAGGCCAGGTTATCAAAGCTTGTGATCTTTAACTGTGTCAGGGCGCCCTCCTGTCTGCTTATGGAGACAGTAACCCGAAAGCTGCAAAGAATTAGCCGCTGCGCCATGATTTAAGGCACACACACCCCTGAAGGAGGTGGGAGGCCAGGCCAGGCAGGGGAAGGTTTTGCCCAGGTACCCAGCCCAAGGAGAGCTGTCTCTGGGATGCACGGCACCTGGGGGGTAGGCGTGAGGGATGACCCTATAATGGACCAAGTAACAGACCTATGTGTTTGGTGAGACTGGGAGCTAGCACTGGAAAACTCTGAATCCTAGGTTTCCCAGTCTACCTTCACATCAAAATCTAATGCAAAACTCTTTGGTAATTTCTAATGAAGACACATCTATCCCCAGACTCAAAAACTGCATCCAAGAGAAATGAATGCATAGATCCACAAAAAGATTTGCAAGCAAATGCTCACAGCTGCTTTATTCATAATTACCGCCGAACGGGAACCAACCCAGATATCCTTCAACAGGAGAATGGATTAACCTACACTGGTACATCCATACAATGGAATAATATTCAGCAATAAAAAGAAACAAACTCCTGATACATTCAACAACATGAAAGAATTGCACAGATCTAGTGTTGAGCGAAAGAAGCCAGACACAGGAAAGTACACACTGCATGAGTCCTTGTATGTGAAGTTCAAAGGCAGGCAAAACTAGTCTATGGCGGGACTTCCCTGGTGGTCCAGTGGTTAAGACTTTGCCTTCCAATGCAGGGGGTGCGGGTTCAGTCCCTGATTGGGGAGCTAAGATCCCATATGCCTCTCGGCCAAAAAACCAAAACATAAAACAGAAGCAATGTTGTAACAAATTCAATAAAGACTTAAAAAAAATAATAAATAAGTAAAATTTTAAAAAACCCTAATCTATAGTAATAAAAGTGAGAAGGGTAGCAGGTGAGAAGGACATGATTGGGAGCATTAAGGGAACCTTCTGGGAGATGGAAACGTTCTGAGTCTTAATCTGGTTGATGGTTACAGGGGCAGATACATTTATAGAAACTCACCAATCAATACGGTTAATAGTTGCATATTTTAGTATGTCTAAATTACATCCCAATAACATACCTCAAAAAAAATAAATAAGTGTAGATTTTAGGGCCTTGGCACATGCTTTGCCTGGAGTTCCTTTTGCCTGGGGTACCCCCCCTGCCTTCCCAATATTTTCAAGGCTGGCCCCATCGTATCATTCAAGTCTTAGCTTAACCATCACCTGTTCAACAGAGCTCAGCCGTTCTCCGTTGCATGGTCCTGTTTTTTTGTCGTTGTTGGTTGGTTGGTTTTCATTTTGCTAATTATGCTCTGAAATTATCTTGTGTTACGTATTTGTTTATTCTCTGCCTCTTCCTCCAGCCCCACACAGACTGTAAGCTCTTGAAGGAGAAGGGTCTTATCCAGCCTCAGAGCTGACTTCTTGGAGGACATCAGTGCACGTTCTCACCTCTGGTTTCTGGTTGAGTTTTGGCCAGTGGGAAATCCTAGCAGGAGGCTGAATGAAAAAGGGAGTGGGAGATTAAGGTGTCTTCTAACTTGTGAAGTCGCGACAAGCTAGCTGCGTCTCTAGATCAGTGGTTGTCAACTGGGGATAATGTTGCCTCCCAGGAGACATTTGGGATGTCTGGAGGGCACTGCTGGCATCCGGTGGGTAGAGGCCAGGGATGCCGCTAAACACCCTGCAATGCACAGGACAGAGCCCCCAACAAAGAATTGCCCAGCTCCAAATATCAACAGTGTCAATGTTAAGAAAACCCATTCTAGATGAACGTCACAGCTCACCTAAGGAGGACCTCTCTCCATAGCTCTCTCCCTCCAGATACAGGTAACAATCCCCACTTCCTTCAGGTCTAGGGGTTGTAAAAGCCCCAATGTTGCTAGCTCCTAGGTACTACACTATACTTTATGCTTCTGCTATACCCCAGCCCCATCCCTGTATTAGCCCCTTTATGAAACTCCTCAAATTATGCAATTCTATAGCCTATGGGCTATTCTATCTCCCACTGGAACCCTGACAGATACGCCATTTCATCTCCAACAGCTAAGCGTCCAGTAAATATCAGTAAGTATCTGCTAAATTAACCAAGTAATTAATAAGTGAGGCTCTCCCCAGGAAATTTTGATTTAGAAGTCAAAGATAAATCTTGGAACTTACCACTTCTAAAAGATTCCCCGGGTGATTCTAGAACAATACGCTCATGTATTAATGGGGAAACTGAGGCCCAGGGGAGGGGAAACTACTTTTTCAGGGTCACACCGTTTTGAGGTCTGAGGTCCAGAAAGGACGCAGTCTTGACGTTGATTGTTAATACTGTTATCTCTTGTTATTTTCCTTGAACTGTTTTTCTCAAAACATTGTCGATTTCTTTGGGCATAATGCAGATTCTGCAGTCCCGACCTCCTGGATGTCCAAGAGGAACATTTAAGCTGTGAGATCCTAATTCATCTACACAAGACTCTGAATGTCCAAGGCTGGAGGGGCAGATCCACAGAGGGGCAAAAACCCTGAGGACAGATATTTCTGGCTCAGTCCCAAATTCTGCCACATCCAAGCTCCTTGACCTACTAAGATTCAGTCCCCTTGTCTGGAAATTGGAGATGATAGAGTTTACCGTTCAGGTTTGTTCTGAGGCCTCCATGAGATTATATCTATAAAGTGTGTGGCCAAGGGCCAGGGACAGAGTAGATGACAGAGGGCGGTGGTGGCCGCTGAGGGCCCTGCAGCCCAGTTCTCTGCGTTTGGTGTTCGAATACTCAGAGTTCCCAATATGACTGGGCAAAAATAACTCGAATCTAAAAACAAAAAAAATAAGAGATTCAACCCTCTATAGTCTCGGCTAACATATGGGCTGTAGAAAAGCCAGTCCCTAGCCACTGAGGTCCAGACAGGAGCTTTAAATTGCTTACGATAGGTTTCAACTTGCCAGTGGAAAAAGTCGGCATTCGTTGGTGAATTTGAGAGGACAGGCTTCCTCTAGGTGTTCTCAAAAGAGCGGAATTGGCATCTCACAATTTACTTCTCTCTTCACACCCAGATTAGTCTTTAACACTGGGGAACTTTCAGGTTTTCCACTCAGAAGAGAGAATTGGCTGGGAAAAAAGAAGACTACCTCCGTTCCTCCATAACTTGGGGGCACTTTGGAGATGTGAGCATTGATTAGTCAGAGAGAAAACCAAAGAGGTGGGCTTTCGTTATAATTTAGACCTAAGGAAGGTCCAAAGGAATGGTGAGCATAAGAGAATACTCTCTTTAATGGAGACTTAAATGCAACAGCTCCAGTACTGTCTCTTTTTCTCCTATTTATTTATTTTGGCTGTGCCGGGTCTTAGTTGCGGCACGCGGGCTTCTTAGTTGCAGCATATGAACTCTTAGTCGCGGCATGTATGTGGGATCTAGTTCCCTGACCAGGGATCGAACCCCTGGCCCCCTGCATTGGGAGCGTGGAGTCTTACCCGCTGGACCACCAGGGGAGTCCCTCCAGTACTTTCTAATTCTGAGACTCAGGCTCTTCTTCTGGAAACTGGGGAGATATCAGTACCTGCCCCATGTGGTCAAGGTAAGGACTGACTCACCTTGAATCTACATACAGTTGCAGTAATTATTTACTACCTACAATTTTGTACACTACCTTTTTCAGTGAATACTCTCTGTCATTGTGCATTGTCCCCAAGGAAAATCGCTTTAATTCTTTCTTCAAATTAGATAGTACTGTTTACTGTAGAAAATTTGAACAATACATATAGAAGACTGATGAAGAAAGCAAAAGTCCCTGAATCCCAGCATCCTAAGACAGCTACCATTACCATGTGGGGAATGCTCTTTCATGCATCTCTCTCTTTTTTTTTTTGGGGCTGGAGACACTTCACTCAGATCCCTGCCTCCACCTTTTCATGGCCTTCATCTCTATGTCTGTTCTTCTCTTCTTGTGAAGCACACTTGTCACTAGATTTAAGGCCCTACCCAGATACTCCAAGGTGACCTGACCTCAAGATCCCAAATTTCGGACTTTCCTGGCGGTCCAGTGATTAAGAGTTTGCCTTCCAATGCAGGGAGTGTGGGTTCAATCCCTGGCTGGGGAGCTAAGATCCCACGTGCCTCAGTGGCCAAAAATCCAAAGCATAAAACAGAAGCAATATTGTAACAAACTCAATAAAGACTTTAAAAATGGTCCACATCAAAAAAAAATCTTTAAAAAAATTCCTAATGTAAGTACATCTGCCAAGATCCTTTTTCCAAAGAGACTCACATCTGCAGTTTCCAGGTGAACATATCTTTGCGGGGGGGCGGGGGGTCCGGGTTGGGGGCCACCGATCAACCCCCTACGAATGGGCATAATAAGAGTTGCCTCCTAGAGTTACTGTGATGACCATCTTAGATGGGATAATGTATATGCGGCTCTTGGCACACGATAAATGGTCAATAAATGCTGTGTATTAATAATCTTATCTGAAGGGCATTGTTTCTTGAAATCCTTTCTGGATGAACAGAGTAAGATGTAAATAAACAAACCTAAATGAATAATTTTGAAGTTCAGAGGCATGCCAAAATTGTGGTTTTCTTGAATTCTCTGCGAGCTCTCTCTAGTGTCTTAAAGAGGAGACTTTTGGTATATTTATGCTCTGACTTTTTTCCCCTCTCTCCTTGCTGTAGTTTCTCTCTTCTCTCTGGTTTTCCTTCTTCCTGTCATAGCTCAGCAGTTTGGCCATTTTACTTGGGAAAAAAGAAGGTTTCAGAATGCATGGATTCATTCGAATCAATTAGGTGAATTACAGTTTATTTAGAATGAAAAAACTACCATGCATTTCAACGTGTTGCTTTTCATGATTTTGTGACATTGAGGTTAAACAGAAATTCTTTTCAGCTTCATTATTTTGAGGTACAGAGTTGCTCTGATATTTTTAAAAATCTGATACATGAAAATCAAGATTTATAAAAGCTGAAAGAGGAAGCAACTGTTCGCCGCACAAAAAGATCTGTCCTTGACCAGAAGATGCTCCTGGCGCATTTCAGCAACTTGATTTACAAGAGGTGGGTAATAATAGAGCAAGAAAAACAATGGAGTCAGAGTCCAGAGAAGTGTTTTATTCTGGGCTATGCTACCCTCTAGCTGTGTGGCATCTGCTGGCAAAGTAACCTCTCGTGATTTTCCTGCTGTAAAATGAGAGAGGCTTGGAAGCCAGGACAGCTAAGGTGACTCCCAGGTCTGACCTTCTAGAGCCCATCAGCCAAGTGCAAACATTTCTCATTCATCCTTCAAAAGAGTTAATTTCAATCCTTTCACCAGTGACCAGGGAAGAATTCGAGTTGAATTCAGCAAATTTTCTGCAGTTGAAACTCCTCATGGCATTTGTTGACTTGGAACCTTCCAGGGCTTTTGATCTAAGAACAGGACGTTCTGAAATGAATGAGCAAGACAGGAAATAAGCCAACCCACACAGGAAGATGAGTAACAGTCTCAAGACAATACATTCAGACTGGTCCCAAGGCTGTGTGTCCACTTGTCCAGTAGCAGGATCCGAGGTGAAGCCCAGTAATGAAAAAGCAAGGAGGACCTTTGCGAATAGGAGATTTGGCTTTTCTCGTGGAGAAGTAGCTTAGACATGGACCACGTTTTCTAATTCCTGGTCCATCACATCACATTTTATACAGAATTGGCGTTTGGCAAGAACTCACAGACTCATTGACTGTCAGCTACTCAGAAAGAATAGGGGACAGGTTATCTCCTAGAGGACATGGACCATGGGGAGGAACTCCCATGAGCTCAGTAGTGGGAGGAAATATCGATGGAGATGAATACGTTACGGATCTGGTTGAGCACTTGCTCTAGCTCTCCATGCCCTGTTAATCCGCAATTCTCCACTTACCTCCTGGGCCTTAGTTTCATCATGGTCATCATCATCATCCTTATAATCAGCACCACCACTTCTTCTTCTTCTCCTTCTTCTTCCCCTTCTTCTTCTCCTTCTCCTTCCCCTTCTTCTTCTTCTCCTTCTTCTTCCCCTTCTTCTTCTCCTTCTCCTTCCCCTTCTTCTTCTTCTCCTTCTTCTTCCCCTTCTTCTTCTCCTTCTTCTTCCCCTTCTTCTTCTGCTTCTCCTTCCCCTTCCTCTTCTCCTTCTTCTTCCCCTTCCTCTTCTTCTCATTCTCCTTCCGCTTCTCCTCTCCCTCCTCCTCCTCCTTCCTCCTTATGTTTCTCCTCATCACACTCTTCATTGCCATCACGAAGAGTATGTTTACTATATATCGGACAATATGCTAAGTACTTTCCATTCACTTCCTCGCAACCATCACAATAAGCTTACAGAGTCCTGGTTTCCTCCCCCAAATCGACAATGAGCGTAGGATTTGGGCGCAAATAGTTTATTGGGGAGGTGAGCCCAGGAAATACAAGGAGAGAGGGAGAGACAGGGAGTAAAGCAGAAATTAAAGGTGCATTCATGAGAGGTTAGTGCTGGGGTTAACTGGGGCACAATCCAGCTTGCGGACCTCCTAAGAACACTGAGCACACCTCAGAATTCTCCCAGTGAGGGAGCGCGATCTTTACTCACCGCAACTCATTTCTCCTTGGTTGAGGTTACTGCTGGGGGTGTCAATCTGTGGAGTTTCTGATCTGCCCCATCCTGGGCAGTCACAGAAAGCCCTTGGGCAGAGGGACTGAACATTAGCATATTGGGAACTGCCCACCTAAGCTATAGGTGGTTTGGGAGGTAGGAGGGGACAAGGAGATAGAGGTGGGCACTAACAGCATATATGATACTATTGTTATTCCAGTCTTAGAGATGGGGAAACTTGAAGTTCAGAGACGTGAAGTAACTGGCCTGGATCACAGCGCTCCTAAGTGATGGGTTTGGGATTTGAACCTGGGTCTGTAGATGCCAGGGCTCGAGCTCCCCAGCCCCAACCACTAAAGGCAGGGGTAGTACTAAACTGTCTTCACCCACAATTCACCATCTCTGGTTCTAGTTGACAAGATTCAGAGTTGGGAGAGAGGGATTTTTTACATTCTCCTTTCCCACCCCCCTCTAACATCCCTATGATGAGTCCCAGGACAAGGAAGGGAACAGTTTTGAACATGAAGCTGGGGCCCCTGGCAGTCATGAAGCTTCCACCTTCCACGTCAGTTGGGTGAACATCCCTCTCACGCACCCGTCAATGAGGTCTGAGGCTCTGAAACTTTGGAGAAGTCACATAAACACTCTGAGCCTCGGTTTCCTCATCTGGACTGTGGGAGAAACAATGACATGAGTACCACCTTCATAGGGTTGTGGCCAAAATTCAATGCATAATATGAATATAGCATGGCATCTGGCAAATCATAAGTGCCCAGTAACTGTGAGCTTATTATTTCTATCATACATTATGAATTATTATAATGACCTGGGCCTCTGGTCTCCCACCTAGAATATGATGTTTCCAAAGGGAAAATCAGGACATTACCTGGGGCAGAGCCTAACAAGATAAGGTGACAGGGAAAATTAGGCAAATTCAAACTCCTGTTTCCCTTGATGGTCTACTATATCAGGCAGCTACAACTGGCCACCATGTATTTGTCTTTAATAGAAGGAGATGATGTCCGTAGAAACCTTTAGATGCCTAGCCAGGTCCAAACTGGGACACATCCCTGTTAAGTTGCCTGGAGTCCAAGTTTGACTTGCCATGGCCCTACTTCTTTCCTTGCATCCCTACCGTCTGTTCTCAACCCAGCAGCAGCCAGAGTGGTCCTTTCCTCTCGGAGAAAAGTAAATCCTAGACCGTGGCCGTAAAGGCCCCAGGCTACACGGCCTGAACACGCTCTCCTTTTATCTCTCTGCTTCCTCTCTGAGCACCTTCTCTTGGCTTCCTCCACGTCAGCCATACTGACCCCCCTTGATGACTCTGAGACCACTGGGTATGCTCAGGCCACTTGCACTGGCTGTTCCCTCCTTCTGGAATGTGCTTCCTCCATGGCACTGGCTCACTTCTTTGCTTCCTTCAAGTCTTTGTCAAATGTTCCCTTCTCGATAAGGACAGCCCCAACTACATCATCTAAATTACAGGAGTCCCTCATCCCCACCTAACTGCCAAGACTCAACCCTCCTTAGCCTACTCCATGTCTCTATTGACCTTTAACAGACTCTGTAACTTGCTATTTACCTATTTATTAGTTCATAGTTTATGGTCTGTCTCCCTCCCAACAGAAGAGCGGTTCTCAACCAAGAGTGATTTTTGCCTCCAAGATGTTTAGCAAAGTCTAGAGATATTTTTGGTTGTCACAACTGGGTAGGGGAGCTGCTGACATCATCAGGCGGACAGAGGTCAGGGATGCTGTTAAGTACCCTACAACGCACAGGCCAGCCCGCGTCCACCCCTGCCACCACGACAATGAATTCTCCAGGAGCACTAAAGGTGAGGAAGCACGCTATAGGATGAAGCTTCACAAGGATAGGGCTTGTTGCCTGATTTCGTTGTTGTTATTGTCTATTGCTGTATCCCAACATCTAGAACAGTGTCTGGCACACAGCCATCACTCAATAAATACTTGGGGGGAATAATCCCTAGGAGTGGTTCCCAGAGTGTAGACTTTCCAACTCACTGATATTTTAAGGAATGCAAAATTCTTCTTCAAATCAGCAGCAGAACAAATAAACAGGCCAGAGAGTGAGAAAGATCCAGATCCCTGTTTGGAAAGGAATCATTTTCACCGGAAAGGAAGAAAGATGTCCCTCCAACAGCCCCACCCGGAACTCACACAATGTGTTCTAAGTTTAACACATCTTGTGCTCTCTCTGTTGAAACCCTTGGCTCCAGCCCATAATATCCCTGAATCCAGGAAACCATTATGACTGATCAGGGTCAAAGGTTGCTTCTATTGTAACCCACTTCCTCCATCAGAGTTTTAAATTTGGAAAAACGTTCTTATTGTTATTGTGTGGAATGTCAGCTCTCAGATAACCTCAGAATTAGTTTTATTTGTCTACCAAGATCCCCCACACCACCAAAAAAAAGGACCAAAAAAATGCAGAGCGTACTATTTGGTAGAGTGCTACTAAATATTACGTTTCCTCAGAATGTCATATTCATAGACAAGAAGTCAGATAAAAGCCAGCTGATATTTTCAGCCTTTAACTGAATAAAAGGAAGGAGAGGTTGTCAGGTTCCCAGAGGGCCCCCCAAATGAAATTCCATTCTTTTTTTTAAGATTAGAACCCTAAAGGAATAGCAATTTTAGGTGATGGTAAGCACTTAAAACTTTAAGGAGGTTGTTCTAGTTGCCTTGGAAATTTCTGGAATATCGTGCCCACCTCTTAGACCAAGAAGAGTCATGGTACCCATAGGTATATCAGATATATCTCTGGATTTGACCAGGAAGAGAAGGGGAGGCAAAGGGCAGGTGATGAATGCCGAATCTTGGAATTACGTACAGTAATTAAATGGCGAGAAGAAGGCTGTTTGGGCCAACAGTGTAAAACAGTCGGCACACTGCCATCTTTGGGAAGAATGCATGCTAGAGGAAGGATTCAGTGGAAGGCCTCTGATGCACTTAAAAGGTCAAAAAAGTTACTCTAGCCAATTCTGCAAATATTCATGGAGCTCCTACTCTGCATAAGGCTTGGTGCAGGCTGCTAGCAGTACAAAGACGAAGGCACTAGAGTGATGCCAGATGCATGGGCTTCGGCATGGGTTTAGATCCCTGCACCGCCACTTATTTACTAGATGAGACTGAGCATCTTACTTAATCCCACTAAGACTTAGTTTCCTCATCTGTAAAATGGCATTGAAAGTAACAGTTACCTACCTCCTGGGGTTCTTGTGAGGATGCTATTTGGCAAAGTACTCAGCACGTGGAAAGTATTCAACAATAAATGATAGTATTATTAGAAGTGAGATGAGATCCCTCCCCTGACGTTGCTCATAATGTAGTGGGGCATATATCTTCATAATTAAAAGAGCAACCAACATTTATTATGCATTCACTCTGTGCCAACTTCTATATCATATGCTGTACAAATATTATCTCATCGAATCCCACAACCGCCCGTGACAAACGTAAGTGCCGTTCAATCATATGCCTGGTTCGCTTTCTGCCCTTAGGACGATGGTGCTTCCCTACGTCTCTTATATTTGGGTTGGGCCAAGTTTCTACTCCTGGCCAATTGAGTAAGGGAGACAATTATGCCTGTCGCTGCCTGGCTGGAGCATCTAATTGCCAGTGTATGACCCTGATACATATGACCTTCCCCTTGCCGCCATGAAAAGTGCCGCTCCAGTTGGCCATGGTCGCCATATGGATTGAGTTGCTAGTTGCCCAGAGCGCCATACTTGCCTACTAACACACCCTGTACTGGCTCCTTTCCATTCCTTTCTGGTTTTCTCACTTCCCTATCAATGCTTCCTGGAATCACTTCCCAAAAAATTCTTCTTGCATTCAAATCCTAGTTGCTTTGGGGTTTACCGTCTTAACCCATCGAGGTTAAGTCTTGCAAATCCCATATAGAATTATCTAGAGATGAGCTAAACTCACTATCAGGTCAACAAAGTGGGTGTTGGGCTCACCCATTCATCCAGCTTATCTTGAAATATCTTCTGTTTTTGTAAATGTTCTTTGGTTACTCTTAGTCTGAAGGTGGGGATGATAGAAAAGAGGTCCCTGCTGGTACGCAAAGAACATACAGCATGAGTAAAAAATCAATCTGTGTTGGTTTAAGCCGTTGCGATTTAGAGGTTGGTAATTACTGTAGCAAGACTGTGCCTCTCCTGACTCTTATACAACCCTCTAGGATAAATAGCATTCTCATCCCCACTCTGTAGGCAGAGAACTTGAACTCAAAGGTCAGGTGACCTGCCTGGCTTCTAGATCTCACATTTAGCAAGCGTAGGAGGCAGAATTCACCCCCATTTCCAAGTCCAAAGTTCGTGCTCGAAACCACTCCACCGTGTGGATTAAAAGAATGTAAGTAAAGATCAGTAGAGAAATATAAGTAAAGAATTATAAGAGGACTTTAAACAACATGAAGAATTTGTTGACAGTGTAGGACACTACTCAAGGTAAACCATGCCTTCTCCTGAGAATTGCAAACAGGACGTAAAAACACTCGGTTGCATAAAATAGGCTGACACCTCTGCTGTCGATAAAATGACCAAGTGTAGCACCCAGAGCTGAGAAGACACTCAATACCCATTAATATGTGAACAGCAAGATGAGCACAACGAGGGAGCGCAGGAGAGATCTCTTTTCCTATCGCCATCCACCACGCTGCCGTCACACAGGGCAGATAAAGAGAATCTCTGGGCATGAGATTGGGCACGCCTTGCTTCTTCACCTCCTTCATCATCAGTTCAGATCGATCTCATCTGTAGCAACTCTTCCAAGGAAAAAAGGGCACCTCCAAAGTGCTACCAGTCCCACTTCCTGGACTAGACAATCGTTCCATGATTATCATAGAAGAGATGTGATACACTAGGTAACACTGGGCTGCAGAAAACTAACACGAGTTAAGAGCAAATAAAGTAAATAGTAGAGAGACCTGGGAATCCAGTGAGAAGGACTGAAGTATCTTCCTCTTCATATGTAAAACAGGCAGGTCTTTATACATTTGGGGAACCCTGAACCAAAAGGAAAACTCTCAGAGGAGCAGAATCTCCTACCTGGCATCCTCTACCCTGTGATCTTTGTCCGTAAGCTCATGGAAGACTATAGCAGATGCCGTTGACGCCTGGCCTCTAGCCCCTCACCACCGAAGGTTTTCATGCTTGCCAAAGACGTCTTCCTGCAAGCCAGGGCCAGGCCAGAGTGAGGAGAATAAGGCTGACCCTGCACTCCCGTGACCTGAGAGTTAGCACCTCCCTACATTCGGAGGCTAAGTACCTCAGTCCCCTTACCCAAGTCCCACAGTTACAAGCACCTGTGTCCTCCTGCCTGGGGCTTTCTCAACCTGAAGGAGCAGGTTCAGCCTTGAGCAGGGCAGACCAGAACTGCCAGGGAGTTGATGAGCCCGGAAGTAGCTCTCAACCGATGACAAATGTAAGATAGAGGATGAATGTTCCTGCCTCCCTGCTTCTCAGGTGGAACAGCTCTGAAGCATGCCGGACATCACCTTTCAGAAGTCCTAAGTATCGGGCTGTCAGAGTTATAGCAAATAATAATACGGCAAGCTCAGTTAACTTTGAATTTCAGATAAACAATGAAAAACAGCATAGGTAGGTCCCGTGTAATATGTGGGACGTACATTTAAACATTACTTGTTGTTCAGAATTCCCTGGCAGTCCAGTGGTTAGGACTCCACGCTTCCACTGCAGGGGGCACTGGTTCGATCCCTGGTGGGGGAATCCCGCATGCCACGTGGTTAAAAAAAAAAAAAAACATTATTTGCTGTTCACCTGAAATTCAAATTTAACTGGGTGTCTTTTATTTTATCTGGCAGCCCTACATCATGGTTGTAACTCGCTTATTAATACACCCTCTTCATTTCCTGATTTCTCTACGTGTGCTTCCTGGAATCACTTCTCAATTAAACTATCTGTCTTCAAATCCTAGTTAATTCTGGAAAAATCCAACCAAAGATAGAGACTTTAAGCCACTAAGGGTAGAGGCGTGGTAGTTTCTCCATTAAATGCCCTCTGCAGTTTATCTGGGCAAGAGCTAAACTCATCACAGATCACCAAAGTGGGTGTGCCCTAACTCATCCTTTCAACCAAAGGTGAGATTCTTCTGCTCTCTGCAAAGTGAGAAAAAAAGACTCATGTCAGTTTCACCAGTGGACCTCAGAAAATGCACTCTCAACGCGGGCCAAGTTGTGTAATAAAGGGAAACACTAGACTTCCATCCCAGTCCCTGCATGGCGTTTCATGATAACCGAGAACACAGGCTCTGGGCAATGAGATTGAGTGTGAGGCTTCATGTGCCTCTTCCGGTGTGCGGTCACATATGTTACCTGAACAGGGGGCTTCACCTGGCTGAGCCTCCATTTCCCCATCTGTCAAACAAGGATAATAATACCTGCCACACAGGACAGTCGGGGGCATTCAGTGACATGATATTAACAAGATCATGGTGATTATCACGCCACCCTCTTGTTGAATTTGTTCAACACAGCCCTAGGTTGTCACAGCCTAAAAGTTCTGCTTTCAAGGCAGAAATTGGAGCAATGCCCATAACACGTCCAAGGGTTTTAAATCACTTCTCCTGGCATTAGGCTGTGGCTCTGAACGATTTGCATAGAATGAGTCCCAAAGCCAGGAGAAAGGATGGACACCTTCTGGCAAGTCATCCCACAGTATTTACTGTGGCTGTGGATGAGCAGTGGGTATCTTTTTAGAAGGAACATGAGTTCTTTACCAGTTAGTGCCTAACCAGACTGATTCACTCATTCTTACACCTGCCTGTCCCCTGTGGGCATTTGAGTTTGTGACTTCTGATCTAATACTCTTGTGCTCCTTCCAACATCTTTTAAAATGTGTGCTTCCCTCCCAAATCCTTGAATAATGTACGTGGATGATGTTTCAGGGTTTTACGTGGCCCTGGTATCCTAGGTATACCCAATGGGGTCCACGTACCGCAGTTTGAAGGCACAGCTACAGGCAATTTCTGTGTGAATATTTGGTCCTGATAAGGGATAGCACTCTTCCTGCTGGCAAATAAAAGGGAATCCTAATTTTTGAACAACAGAAAAGAATTCAAGGATCTGTCTTTTCCCAGTTCTCTGTAAGAAAGTTTTAAAACTGTAAAGGTGATCCTCACGTGAATAATCCCCAATCGGGTGTTTTGGTTTTTTTTTAAACCCACCCTAAAAATGTATCAACTCTTTAGTATCAAGTCACTCTTGAATGATGACAAAGTAAGACTTTCAACTCCTAATGGCTTTTTGTTTTCAATTTTTTTGTTTTTTTACCCAAATCACATCTTACGTGACAAAGACTTTTTTATTTTTTATTTTCTTGATTCATAGGTCCTTAATGAAAGCAAACTTCAGCCTTACACTAGCCTTGTATGAATTAGGGACCGTGTAAACAGTACTTAACAGTTCTAATTGAAGGTCAGTAAATCCCCAAGAGATTAAATGAATCCTGCAGGGAGCCGTGTAAATCTCCTTCCCTTTTATGGCAGACCAGCCAAGCCCCCAGCCTGCTTTGTGCAAGGCTTAATAAACATGGTATGCATCTAATCAAAACCATTTTGCACCCGAAGAGGTTAGGGGCGTAAATCACAATTATTCTTGGCACTAAACCCTTGGCCCAAAGAGGCCCAATGTTGCCAAAAACCGTCAGGAGCTGACTTCTAGAACTTAGCTGTCTGGCATGGGTTTCCAGGTCTGAGTGTCCAGCCTGCTTCTCAGCAGGAGAATCTAGATGGGGGTATAAAATCTGAAAAGAATAGCGATTGCAAATGACCCCCTTGCGCTCTCAGCTTTTTATACTCCTTGACAGCTACTGCCTGATACAAAACAAACAAACAAACAAACATTGTCCTCATCTTGATACTCAGATGCAGCTCAAAAGCACCCTGTAATCTCAGTGTAATTAATTTCACTCTTTGCTTTGGGTTACTTTCAGTGTCAACACCTAGATCTGTCCTTGAAGCGCCACGAATTCATTTACTGTGTCCAAATATGCTCCATCTTAAAAGAAGATGGGGGCTTCCCTGGTGGCGCAGTGGTTGAGAGTCCGCCTGCCGATGCAGGGGACACGGGTTCGTGCCCCGGTCCGGGAAGATCCCACATGCCACGGAGCGGCTGTGCCCCTGAGCCGTGGCCGCTGAGCCTGCGCGTCCGGAGCCTGTGCTCCGCAACGCGAGAGGCCACAACAGTGAGAGGCCCGCGTACCGCAAAAAAAAAAGAAGATGGTATAAAGTCCCAAGAACTTGGCTGAAGGCCACCCAACCCAGGAATGTCCAGAGGGCGCCTTCGGACCTACGTCTGAATGTCAAGATGAGGACAGCGTTATTACCCCAGCACCGCTGTAAGTTGCAGTTGTGAAGGAACAGACGAACAAATAAAATCAGGAGAACAAAAGGTGGTCTGTGATCTCGGGGACTGGAGTAAACAGAGTGAAAAACTTTCAAGATTTCAAAATGCAAAGTGAGCAGCAGCCTGGATCTGTTGTATCTAATGGTCCTCAGATCATCCACCTCAAATAGACACTATTCTCTGTATGTCACACGTGAGGAACCTGAAGCAGTATCTTTGAGTCGCCTAGTTGGTTGAGTGAGAAACCCGGGGTTCAAATCCCAAATTCAGAGACCATCCTCTGTCCTTTTGACATACCACTTCTTAGAGGAACAGGAGAAGGAAGATCCTCAGACCATCTCCAGAAAGATTCAACACGAAAGGGAAATGACATCCAAACTGCTAAGGGATAGCTCTTCAAAGGCAGAGAGTAAAACTACGAAAGAAAGTCCTGAAATAGGACTAAGTAGCCCAGGGGTCTCCACTAGTTGCGATTCTGAATGCTTCTCAAGGATTGCTCCAAGGGCCACTACAAATCACAGTGGCCCTTGGAATGACACCTATACGCCATCCCAGATGTAGCCATCAACTAGGGCATCAAGTGGATGCTCTTTTCCAATATGGTAACTGGTTGCCCCATTCACGGTCTCTCTGTCCCTGCCGAATAGGAGTTCTCTACTCCCCCTCTTGGTGTCTAACCTGCAAGCTGCCTAAGAGGTTCCTGGATGACCCTGATTTTCCTCTGAAGTGGCTTCTGATGACTCAGAGCCATATCTTCTCTCCATCACACAAATTGTCCTGAATGACCTTGGAAGTCACTGGCAATAGCTTCTTCTCTCAACATTCTGGAGACTCGCTAGCATGTATGGTCTTTATTCTTTTTTTTCTTTTTCTTTTCTTTACTTTTTTTTTGGCTGTGCCTTGCGGCATGCGGGATCTTAGTTCCCCGACCAGATATCGAACCTGAGCTCCCTACAGTGGAAGCGTGGAGTCTTAACCACTGGACCGCCAGGGTAGTCCCTTCATTCTTTTTTTTCTTCCTCCTTCAGCCCCTTTGGAGTATCTTGCCTTGAGTCTTTTATTGGTACATTAATTAAGCACTCTGGGTTTCGGGGATAAGGCATTCTCAGGCCACCTTAAGAAAAAGGGAGTTAAGGTAAGTAGAATCTTTAGACTTGCCAACAGAAACCTAAGAGAACTCTGATTTTATCCAGGTGTCCACTCCATCCCCATCTCTACATGTAGAAGCAGCTGAGTCTAAATCAATAAGCATCTTTTATTAGCCCAGGGAGGAGGTGCATATTATCTAAACTGGTCCAATCTAACTGATTGGAAGGACTTTTTTTTGCGTGTGAGTGTGGAACAGTTTCTTCTCTCTCAATCTCTACTGGCAGGTATGACCAAGGAAACCTGTTGCCTCATAGCTGTTGGTCACCCTATTGTGACAATGAATGGAACCAGCCAGCCCGAGGATGAAACCACAAATGAAGATGTTAGACTGGATGACCTGAGCCACTGAATCACTGAAGACATCACTGAGCTCCTCAGTCCCTGCCTGAGTCCACGCTACCTCTGGACTTCCACAACACGAGGATACAACTCTAACTGCTGTCTAAGTTTGAGTCCAGGTTTTCTGTTACTCCCAGCCCAAAGCATCCTGACATGTAACCATGCTTATATTCAGAACTGAGAACTGAAAGTGATTTCACAGCTTGAGGGCTGATCACTCTGTATGCCTGTTCCTCCCTCAGGACCTGCCTACTCCATTCTCCTCCCCTTCTCTGCTACCCAGATCCTCCCCCACCCACAGTCCCCATCCATATTTAGTCTGTAATGGGCCACAACTGCTTCAGGTCCACTTCATCAGCCCCAGTCAGCCTATGTTTGGATCACCGTCACATGACCATCTGTGACAGAGACTGTCAGTTACACCTCAATAGCCAGCCTTCCACCCTTTCTTTAGTAATAGAATCCATGAAGTTTAACCGGACACATGGCTAACTTAGGTTAAGACAGTATTTTTCGGGACTTCCCTGGTGGTCCAGTGGCTGAGGCTCTGCGCTCCCAATGCAGGGGGCTCGGGTTCGATCCCAGGTCAAGGGAACTAGATCCCGCATGCCGCAACTAAAAGACCCCGCGTGCCGCAACTAAGACCTGGCACAGCCAAATAAATAAATATTTTTTTTAAAAAACGACTATTTTCAACTCCCTTTCAATCTAGGTCATAGCCATGTGACTAAGTTCTGGCCAATAGAAAGTCAACATAGGTGATGGATCATAGCCTTAAAAGGAAGATTATGACTTCTATGCCCCCTTCCTCCCATCCCACTGAATGGAATGCAGACTTTATGGCAGGAACCGGAGCAGTCACCTTAGACCCCAAGTGTTAACACAGAGAAATGAGATAGAAGGAACTAGGGCCTGGGACTCCATCACTGTGGGATAATCCAGCCAAATGCACTGCTTGTGCTTGGACCATTGCAAGAGAACTAAACGTTCACCGCTTTCCTGGCTTATTATTATCTTGCCCTTTGTTATAGCTGCTGGATCTTAACCTAATTAACACACATCCTTGAACTAATTAGAGCCAACTTCTGTGCAAAGAGCAGCCTCTGTATACTCACCCCACAGGGTGAGTTTTAATGATGGAAAAGTACTGGGTGTGTTGGCAATTTGGCTGACACGTCCAATACTGTGAGGAATATGTCTTTCTCACTCTAATGTCATCCTT
The DNA here is from genome assembly GCF_963924675.1 of Phocoena phocoena. Taxonomy (NCBI): domain Eukaryota; kingdom Metazoa; phylum Chordata; class Mammalia; order Artiodactyla; family Phocoenidae; genus Phocoena; species Phocoena phocoena. The sequence continues at coordinate 77,393,086 of NC_089231.1, forward strand.
TTTCTCCTTAATTCTGTTTGACTCTTCTCCAAGTCATAGGGATGTATCTTCTTTTTTCCTATACCTCCTTCACTTTCATCTACTCCCTTCCCATTCAGTCATACTCGTAACCCAAATAAACTCAGCCTCCCATGCAGCCCAGTCTCTAAAGTCAGAAAGCAAAGTAAAACTATTCCAAATATCCCTCTCTCAAGCAAATCCCAAGGAAGGAGGGGATGGTGCATTGTGAATGTACATAAACATCTTTAAGATTTTATTCTACTCGGTACCCTCCATTCGGATGTTAGTTACACCTGGAAATACCTTCTCTCTCTCCCCTTTTAAAATATCCATCTCTGAAACTCCAGCTTCACAGATTTTCTAGCTCTACCTAAACTCTGGGGATATTTATGATGCAGTTACAAAATCCTCTGTGATTTCTTTAATTTTTGCTCCATTTCACCCATTACCCAGATTCTCCACAACAACAGGGAACTCAGGGTTTAATTCAGCAACAATCCTTTCCTCGTAGAACTTGGAAGGAGTAAATAGCCATACGCTAGAGATTTTTGTCACTGTAAGGTGTTTGTTGGAGATGGGGTCTTCTGAGGCAGAGATTTGCATGCAGGGATTCTACTGGGGATTGCTAGCAGGAAAAACCCCTGCAAGGAAGCAAAGGAAGCAGGATTGGGCAGAGGGAGAATGTGGGCTGTGATGCAGTTGTCTCAGTCAGTCCCACAGGGAGCTCAGAAGCCGAGATGGTCCATCAGAGCTGGTTTAAGTCAATGCAAGGGGGCTTCATCTTTCTGCAAATCCATCAGTCACTGGGTGTAGGCTTTCCCTGGAGAGTGGGCAAGTATCTCCCTTCAGCCAAGGGCAGGTCCTGCAGACAGACTCAGCTGTGGGCCTGAAACATCTTACATCTCTGGAGCTAGAGGAATGAGTCCATTGGTTCTGAGGGCAGGGAGATCTGGGTGTCACACCACAGCGTCCAATACGACCTTCATTTATCCCTTCAACACATACTTATTGCAGACCTTCTCTGTGCCAGAAAATGGGCATCTTTTCCTAACTCGCCCTCTGCTCTTCAACCCTCTCCCTGCTGCCATTCCTTCCTTGCTCCTTCCTTCTCCATCTCCCTCTCCAACGCCCACAGTTCGCCTGGAGCCAGAGCTTCAAGAATTGGCTGGCGCCTTAATTGCTCCTCTCTCCTCTGTGACATCAATTGGAGGTGACATTTCCCGGGCACGGAGCTGCATCCCTGTGGCTGCATATTCCCCCTGTCACAGGAGATCATCCAAGCTGTCACCAGTGGAAAGCTAGAAGCCATCGGGGGAGCAGTGGGGGGGCACAGAGATCCCGGGTAGCATTCAAAGGGTTGGTGAGACACACTTCCCAGAGCGGGTTCCAGAGGCACTTTCTGCCCCGCTGATCTCTGCCCTCAGAGAGTTGACATGATCTGACATTTCAGGGGTTACCCGACTGAGCTACACCAACCTGGTCTCTCACCCAAAGCAAGGGGAAAAGGACTGGATCCTGGGTGGCAAGCCAGTCCCTGGGGAAGGAATGGAGCAATGCAAACAAGGAGAGAAGGGAAATCACGAGCAGAGAGGATTCCAAATGGCCTCTAGAGGCAAACAGGCTTGGTTTAAGTTCTGGTTCTGACCTTTAGGGATGCCTCAGTTTCTCCAGTCATAGAATGGGGATAATAATACCCACCTCAAAGGGTAGTTATGGGGATCAAACATGAAAATCCATTGGACCAAGCAAGGCAAAGAGATAGGGATGTTTCTGATTCCTCTCTTTTGATTCCTCCGTGTTCTCTCTTTACCTGTAGCCAATGCATTAGCAGATTGTGTCAGCTTCGTTTCCAAAAGATGCCCTGAAAATGGCCCCTTGCTCCATCTCCACTGCTGCCAATCCACCATCATCTCCTGCCCAGACAACTTCAATAGGCTCCTAACTGGTCCCTCTGCTTCCACTCTTGCTGCCCTAAACAGCGGTCAAGTTTGTCTTCGCAAAATATAAATCAGATCACGTCATTCCCCTGCTTAAAATCTCTCAGGAGGTTCTCACTGTGCTTGGAAAGAAAAGACCCTCTGGTGCTCTGGCCCTGACGCCCGTCCCACTTCTCCCTTGCTCACCAAGTTTCAGCCCTTCACTGCCCTGCTTCCGTGAACACGCCAAGTTTGTTCCCACCTCAGCGCCTTTGCACTTGCTGTTCCCTGTGCCTAGAATGCCCTTCCCCTGATCTCACCCGACTGATGTCCTGGCGACTTCAGATCTCTGCTCAGAAGTCAGCTTCTCCACGTGGTCAACTGTGACTGCATAACCTTAAGTATAACCCTTAGTTTGCACGCTCTCTCTCTTTCTCTCTCTCTCTCGCTCTCTCTCCTCTCCCTCCCTCTGTGGCTGTCTGTCTGTCTGTCCCTCTCTCCCTCTCTCATGCATACACACACACTTAGCTTCATCATCTTACTCTTTGCCAGCATTTTCTAGTTCATTGTGTTACTCGTGTGAGCTCTGTCAGCCTGGAATCTTCCTGCTTTATTCACCATTGTCTCCCCACTGTCTAGCACGGTGCCTGGGACTTGATAAATATGTGTTGTGCGAATGAAGGGCGCATATGCTGAGCACATGGTAAATAGACTAAAACCGTTCATGACTATCACTACTAACAAGGGGAAGCCTTCTCTCCCGGTGCCCAATCTTAAGGCGCATTTAGTGGATGGTGTCAGTGCCACGCACAATAACAGAGATGAACCTGCAGCTGGAAATGTCTCGTCCCACCCTCAACAGCTTCCAGAGCTGCTCTTTCCATGATGATTCAGGCCGACAAAGGCCAAATATGTACGGCAGAATGTCCCAATCCATCTCAATTTCAGTTTGTCACCCAAGATGCATTTGCTAGCAAGAGCTCAAAGGACCCGAGAGACCGTCCAGAACAGCCCTCTCATTTTTCAGGTGGGAATACTGACGCCCCGAGAAGTTTAATCACGTCGCTGGTTCTTTGACGCAGGAGCTCCCATCCTGGATCCACTGTCCTTGGCTGGGCTCTAGCTCTTGTGTACAGGCTCTTTGCCCGACTGGTTTCTGCACGTCCTTCTGCTGAGAGCTTAAGTGACATTCCCACTGGGAATAATGCTTTGACCCCTCTCATAGATCTCCCACAAACCCTGTTCTATTAGCCTCTTTTTCACACTTTGAGGAATTGCTCATCTAATTATCCACACTCCCCTCCCCAAGACTCAAGTCCATGGTGGCAGGAGGGCATCTGTCTGAGGCACTCCTGTATCGTCCTGTATCCTCACAGTGCTGGGCACATAGTAACTGCTCCATAAACACAGGATGGGTGAAAACGAACAGGAACCTGCATTCCAACAGAAAATTTTGAATTCTCAAACCATTTGCTCACGGGTGCAAGACCATTCTTCATCCACTTTCCAGCCTTTCTTTCTCCCATGCCACATTTCCTTAGCACTTCCAGTATCAGCTGGATTTTATTATTAATAATAAAAACAGCCTATGATTTATGGAGCACCGTGGGGCCCAGGCTGACTAGGGGGCTTAAGCTTCACACATAAAAATCAAGCCTGCTACCTGAAACCTAGCAGCTCAGCAAGGAGGGAAAAATGAATCATCGGGCATTTGTGGACCAAACCAATTGGGTTTCTTCTGCCTGTTGGTCCTGCCCAGTTCCAAAATGGATGAGCCCAAGTTCTCCCCACCACCTGGTCTACTCTCCTGGGCTTGTCAAGGTCAAGGCTCTGGAACCCATGGGTATTCCCGTTAAGTCAGAGAATCAGAGCATCGGGGGCTGGAAAGAGACCTGGAAGATCAACTAGATTATAGGTCAATTTTGGCTTGCAGGATTGCTTTGCTTGGCCCGTGTTGTGCCTGTAAGAAATGTGAATTAACTGCAAACATTGAAATATCAGATTTTACATAAAAAGCTTGATATCTCTCTTCTCTTGAAAAATTAAAGCTCTGGCAACATCAGGCCGGCATTCCTGTCCAGCAGCGATTTGCAGGAGCTGAGTGATGGCTGGGCCCTTCAGAGGGTTAAGGGCCCCTGAGTTGACCCAGTCACCCGTCCTCCCTAGTATGCTGTCGCCCAGGCCCACTTCACTTACTTTCATAAATTGTCTAAGAAGAGCTTACCACCCAGGAATCAGCCTACTCCCCATTTCACAGATGGAGACACTGAGGCCCAGAAAGGAAAACTGAGTCATCCAAGATCACCCAGAAATGAAAGACAGACCCAGGCTTAGAAACCAGTCTCCTGGCCTTCGACTCAAGCTCCTTTTCCCAGTTTGCACTTACAGAGGCTGCTGTATTCATTTTCTGGGGCTGATGTAACAAGTTGCCACAAACTAGGTGGCTTAAAACAACGGGGATTTATTCTCTTAGTTCTGGAGGCCAGAAGTCCAAAATCAAGGTGGCAGGGGCACGCTCCCTCCCAAGGCTCTGGGGGAGAATCTTTGCTTGCCTCTTCCAGCTTCTGGAGCTCCCAGCATTCCTTGGCTTATGACAGCATCACTCAGGTCTCTGCTTCTGTCTTCACATGGCCTTCTCATCTGTGTCTCTGTGTGTTCTCCACTTTCGTCTGTCTAATCTCCCTCTGCCTCACTTTTATAAGGACACCTGTCATTGAATTTAGGACCCACCTAGGTAATCCAGAATGATCTCATGTAGAGATACCTTTTTGGAGGCCACCATTCAACCCACTACAGCCGCTAAGCCAGAAAAGTCCTATAATACCCCAGCCCCATGGAAAAGTTGTCAGCCTAGGATGAGTTTTAAATGGCTGACAGTTCCAGCACAGGCTGGTCTGAGACCCTGGGATACACAGGAAGCTGCAGGACAGTTGCAGAGTTTCCAGAATAGCCCTCACAGGTGACCTCCACAAGGAGAGATCCCTAAGAGAACATAATAACAGTCAACTGCGATCATTTATAGTACCAGTAATAATTATGGTCATCATGATAATAATATCAACAACAGTAAGAAGAGCCAAACATAGACATTATTTCACGTAAGCCTCCCAAAAACACAGTGAGAAAAGTGATACTATTATACTTAGTATAATGATGAGAAAATTGGAGCCCCAGAGGGGTTAAGCCACTTGATCAAAGTCACACAGCGAGTACGTGGTAGAACCAGGGTCTGACCCAGGTCTATCTGACTCTAAACCCATGGTTTTCACCAGCACCTGACCTAAGTATGGACGTTTGCAGGGAGCAGAGGAAGGTGTCCCACTGTGTGCACATGGACTCAATTTCTCCATCTTGGAGCATCCCCTAGAACTCTTCCCCTAACAGCCTCCTCTCATTCAAAATCAATTTCTGCCAAGGGAAAGGTATGTCAGACTGGTGCATTTACATCTTTCCAGAGGCAGAGTCACATGCAATGGGAGGGTTTAAACACATCAAAAACCAATTCATAAAAGAAAAACTACAAAAGCTAATAAGCATATGAAAAAATGTTCACCTGCTCTAGTGAATAAAGAAATGCAAGGAAAATAGAGATAGGATTTTTTTTCTTCTCAAGATTGGCAAAGGTTTAAAGAGGTGATAATGGCTAACGGTGGAGAGGGCCAGGAACAGGGCATTCTCAGGTACTACTTGCAGGAGTATGAGTTGGTATAACCTCACAGAGGCAATTTGCAAATTTATCTAAAATATTTATACCAATCAAGTATTGAATTCCTCTCCTGGAACTTTAACCCAAGGAAATAATCAGAGACACACAGAGGTTTACGCCTAAAACGATCTTAAACATCCAACAACAGAGAACCAATTAAATCAAGTTAGGGGTGGGCTTCCCTGGTGGCACAGTGGTTGAGAGTCCGCCTGCCGATGCAGGGGACTCGGGTTCGTGCCCCGGTCCGGGAAGATCCCACATGCCGCGGAGCGGCTGGGCCCGTGAGCCATGGCCGCTGAGCCTGCGCGTCCGGAGCCTGTGCTCCGCAACGGGCGAGGCCACAACAGTGAGAGGCCCGCGTAAAAAAAAAAAAAAAAAAAAAAAAAGACAAAAAAAAAAAATAATAAATCAAGTTAGGGGTAGTCTTACAATGAAATATTTTTCAATTGTGAAGATCACGTTTTTGAAAACATATTTCAGGATCAGAGAAATTACATGCGAACGTGTTGCTAAATAAAAACTCAGTCGGCACAGTATAATCATAGTTCCATAATTGTGTGTGTGTCCAAAGAAAGAGAAACTAAGAGGGTGTAAGGCAAAATGTTAACAATGTAGCAACGCTTGTCCTCTAAGAGTTGGAATTAAGTGTTGTCTTCATCTGCTCTGGCTGCTATAACAAAATACCATGCGCTGGGTGGTTTAAACAGCAGACGTTTACTTCTTACAATTCTGCAGGCTGGGAAGTCTAAGATCAGGTGCCAGTAGATTCCGTGTCTGGGGAGAGCCCACTTCCTGGTTCAGAGGTGACTTTCACTGTGTCCTCAAATGGCAGAAGGGGGCAAAGGCGCTCTCCCAGGTCCCTTTTATAAAGGCACTAGTCTCACAGACCTACTAGAGAATGGACTTGAGGATATGGGGAGGGGGAAGGGTAAGTTGTGACAAAGCAAGAGAGAGGCATGGACATATATACACTACCAAATGTAAAATAGCTAGCTAGTGGGAAGCAGCCACATAGCACAGGGAGATCAGCTCAGTGGTTTGTGACCACCTAGAGGGGTGCGATAGGGAGGATGGGAGGGAGGGAGACGCAAGAGGGAAGAGATATGGGAACATATGTATAACTGATTCACTTTGTTATAAAGCAGAAACTAACACACCATTGTAAAGCAATTATACTCCAATAAAGACGTAAAAAAAAAAAAAAGGCACTAGTCTCATTCATGAGGGCTCCACCCTCATAACCTAATCAGTTTCCAAAGGCTCCACCTCCTAATACCATTACCTTTGGGGTTGGGTTTTAACATATGAATGCGGGACCACAGATATTCAGTCTACAGCAGGCATTTAATCTTCTCTATGGTTTTCTGCATTTTCTAAATTTTCTTCAATGAACACGTAAGTTGTCACTTCTGCTATCACTACGCGTCTAGCTCTCCAGCTCTTGGCATATAGCAAGATTTTACTTTCCGCCCTCTTTTACTTGAGAAGGACTGTGCGACTAGTCCTGGCCGATGAGTTTGTGAGCACAGTGATATGTGAGCATAGCTACTTCTGAGCTGTAGAATTGAAGTGTCAGTGTGAGACCAGTTATTTTGAGATCGTGCCTGCTCTGTCCAGCCAGGGTCACTGAATGACCACGACCAGCAGAGCCCCTCTTGCTGATACAAGATAGATATGGAGCATAAAAGAGAAACAAACATATTTTTCTCTGTTTGCCTTTGAGCCCACTGAGATTTGGGGATTGTTTGTTACCACATCTTAACCCAGCTTACCCTAATTGAAGAAAAAAGTGTTGCTTTTACATGCCAAAAAAAAAAAAAAAGAAAGAAAGAAAAAAGAAAATTCCAAGTAGGAAAAAATAGTCATGAGCTGATCTTAAAGATACTTTAGAACCTTGAAAAATGTGAATGCTGTCATTAAAGGAAAAAATGTCCCTTATCACAGACCAACTCTTCATAAATACTCATCTGTATTAAGCCTAGTAATCCCTCCAGTGAGGCTGGTGTAGAGAGATGGAATAGTGTAGGGTTCAGTAGCCCCCAGCACCAGAGTGAGACCAGTCCTGGGTCCAGATCTTGACAGAGCCATTTACAAATTGTGCAACCTTGAGCCAACAACTTCTTCTCTCTGGGTCTCAGCTCTTCATAGGCATATCTGGGGATAGTAACTGTACCTATCTGTGAGAACTGGTAAGAAGATCAAACGAGATGTAGGATGGGTGACTACATACTTTATTGTCTAAACTAGGGCATGTTGAAGAATGAATGCTATTATTGATCTGGGACAATAGATGTAAACGGTGAATGTCTTGGGCAAACCTGGACATAAAGTCATCCTAGACCAGAGGTTCTCTAGCTCAGCTGTACTTTAGAATCACCTGGGGAGCTCTAGCAATGCTGATGCCACCCCCAGAGAGCCTGATGTAATTGACCCAGGGTATGCACGGGCATCGTGAATTTTAAAACTCTCTGGGTAATTCTGATCTGCAAACCACGTGTCCCTGATCTATCTGACGGACCATCAGTGCTAATTATCATTACTATTATTATTACATCATTATTGTTATTACTATTACTATTACTGCCCTCCAGAAGCTATCTGGCAAAGTCCAGAGACATTTCTGTTTGCCACGACCCAGGGGCAGCCGGGGAGGACAGGACGCTACTGACATCAAAAGGGTACAGACCAGGGATGCTGCTCAACGTTCTACAGTGCACAGGACAGACCCCACAACAAAGAATTATCTGCTCCAAGGCAACAGCTGTGTCAAGGATATCAAATACACTTAGAAGTTGGGATGGGGAAAGACTCTTGAAGTAGAAAGTCATGTCAGGAACTCAGAAACAGCCTTTGCAGTCCTTCCCTTGCACTGCCTCTGCGCCTGCCAGCTGTGGGAGGAGAGGAGAGTCCCTGGGGCTGGCCCTGGGTTGCACGGTCAGTGACTCACTTAACCCTCTCCCTGGATTCAGATCATAGCACACCAGGTATGCACTCAAGATTGCCTTTCGACTTGGGGGAGCCATTCAAAAGTCTTGGCATCTGCTGGTGCTGGAAGTGTTTATAAGAGACTTCCTCGGGAAAGAAAGGTCATTCACGGAAAACCAGAAACAGATTTCTTTTCTTTCTCTGGCTCACTTCCGCCAGGCACCTCCAAGAAGCTCACTAACGTCTAAATCGTGGAAGCGAAACTTTTAGAAGAAGAGACAGGGAGAAGCTGTTGACGGCATTGCAATTACGCCTGCACCGAGGGTCAGTCCAGGCTGTGGCCTGGAGGAGGGGGGGTAGAATTAAAGAGGGAAGGAAGGAAGGGAGAGAGGATGGAAGGAAAGGAGGGAAGATGGGGAAGGAGAGACAAAAGAACAGAGGGAGGGATGGGTGGATAGACAGATGGGTGAAAGGATAGATCAGTGGGAGGGTAGATGGACAAATGTATAGGTGGATTATATATATAGGGGAAAGGGGACATACGGATGGGTTTGTAGATAAGCAGATGAATGAATGGATGACTTCAAGAATGGATAGATGAATGGGTGGGTGGATGGATGGGTGGGTGGATGAATGGGTGGGTGGATGGATGGATGGATGGATGGATGGATGGATGGATGGATGGTTGGATGGATAGATGAATGGGTGGGTGGATGAATGGGTGGGTGGATGGATGGATGGATGGATGGATGGTTGGATGGTTGGATGGATAGATGAATGGGTGGGTGGATGGATGGATAGATGGATAGATGAATGGGTGGGTGGGTGGATGGATGGATAGATGAATGGGTGGGTGGGTGGAAAGAAGGAAGGAAGGATAGAAGAATGGGAGAATGGATGTCTGGAGGGTGAATGGTGGGGGACTGTGTGGGCAGCTAGATAGTAGGTGGGTGAGATTGGATAGATAGACTGATTTGTCTCAATCAAAGATGTTGTATCTTTATGGAAGGTAGCAAACTGGTGGCTCCCTAGCTGAAGATGGCAACTCGCACGTCTTACTTGGCTCACTCGGTGCTCTTAAACAGCGGCTCTCAATCTTAGCTGTACGTTAGCATCAACTGGGGAACTGATAAAAATGCTGCCGCTCAGGTACTATCCCCCATGACAATCATGTCCAAGTCTCTGCGAATGACACCTGACGTCACTATTTTTTTAAATCCTCACATGATTCAAATGGCAGCCAAACGTGAGAACAGATATAAATTCAAAAGACAATGTAACGAGGCCAGTGTTATGCCTGATCAAAATGCATGCAGTTCCTCGTCTCTCGTCTTATGCCAGGTCCCCTTCACCCACTGCATGCAGTCCCTCGTCTCTCGTCTTATGCCAGGTCCCCTTCACCCACTGCATGCAGTCCCTCGTCTCTCGTCTTATGCCAGGTCCCCTTCACCCACTGCATGCAGTCCCTCGTCTCTCGTCTTATGCCAGGTCCCCTTCACCCACTGCATGTAGTCCCTCGTCTCTCGTCTTATGCCAGGTCCCCTTCACCCACTGCATGCAGTCCCTCGTCTCTCGTCTTATGCCAGGTCCCCTTCACCCACTGCATGCAGTCCCTCGTCTCTCGTCTTATGCCAGGTCCCCTTCACCCACTGCATGCAGTCCCTCGTCTCTCGTCTTATGCCAGGTCCCCTTCACCCACTGCATGCAGTCCCTCGTCTCTCGTCTTATGCCAGGTCCCCTTCACCCACTGCATGCAGTCCCTCGTCTCTCGTCTCATGCCAGGTCCCCTTCACCCACTGCATGCAGTCCCTCGTCTCTCGTCTCATGCCAGGTCCCCTTCACCCACTGCATGCAGTGCCTCGTCTCTCGTCTCATGCCAGGTCCCCTTCACCCACTGCATGCAGTCCCTCGTCTCTCGTCTTATGCCAGGTCCCCTTCACCCACTGCATGCAGTTCCTCGTCTCTCGTCTCATGCCAGGTCCCCTTCACCCACTGCATGCAGTCCCTCGTCTCTCGTCTTATGCCAGGTCCCCTTCACCCACTGCATGCAGTCCCTTGTCTCTCATCTTATGCCAGGTCCCCTTCACCCACTGGAGTCACTTGCCTGGCCTTGGTAAGTATCTGAATTTGTAGCCAGACTTTGGCGCCAAACTCTAGTTCATATCTGCCCCTGGATCAGGACTTCAGTCAAGTGGCTTAACTGCTCTGTGCCTCTGTTTCTCCATCTGCAAACTGGGGTCCATGAAAGCAAAGGTAAACACCCTACGGAGTTTTGCAAGGAGCAAAGAACATAATGTCTTGCATACTCTAAGCACTTGGTCAATGACGTAGACTATGATTGCTATTATGAATATAATATGAATACAATACCTCCCGATTCATAGATACGGATAATAATCATGGGCAACATGTATCAGTCACGTTCTTTAAGCCAGGCATTGTCCTAAGAGCTTTACATTTGATAGGTACTAAGTAATTGAATCCTTGTAAAATCTCAGTGAGCTGGGTGCTTACGACTATTCCCATTTTCCAGATGGGGAAACTGAAGCACAGAAGGGTTGAGTCACTTGCATAATTAGACACACAGCTAGTCCTGGTGAAGCTGTGATCTGAGCCCAGGAAGTCTGGCTAGTGTTCCTAACTATTGTGTTCCACCCTTCAGGGCACCACCCTGCCTCACCACTTAGAACTCACACGGTCCACCCCTTATTTCTCTAAATGGGACAGAGGTTCAGAGGAGAGAAATGACTTCCCGAAGTCTCACAGCTATTGAGGAAGGTGGCCATTTGAGTAGTCCCAAATCTGCAGCTCTTTCCTGCCGTGCTCTGTCAGTGTCCTCAGTGTACCCAGGCCCCTTAAGTCATTAAGGACTTTTTTTGAGTCTCAGAGCTTTCATTAAAATTCAAATGCTTCTAAGAGGTGGTCCTGGTGGAGGTCACTTATTTGCTCATTTGTTGATGCAATGAATATTTATTAAGCACCTGCTCTTGTGCCAGGAACGGTGCTGGGTGCTGAGAATGCACTGGGGATGGAACCCATACATCTCTGGCCTTAAAGGAGATTGCCAGTGGTTTAGCGTTTCTCGGCAGACATCGATAGGCTGAGGTCTAGGCTGTGGGGTGGGAGGGGGGAGGCACAAGCCCAGGAGCAAAGAAGCAGTCCTTTTAAACACCTGTCCTTCTATCCTGACCAGCCTCCCCACATGACCATTTCACCAGTCCCCACCTTGGCCTCATGTCCGACACACTCTAACAGAGAGAAAGAAAGCGTTCTCCGGCATCTCCATTTTTCTTTTGTGAAATGTAAAAAATTTCCTTGATGAAACTGTCAAAACAGCATAAAAGAAAATAGTGAGGGAAACAGCCCCCTTCATTGCATAACCAAACGTAACTGCATTTGGGGTTACTCCCTGCCAACCTTTGCGGCAGGGTTGCAATCACGCAGCTGGGGCAGAGTCAGACTCACCAGGTCTCCGATTTTGACTTGGGCTGTATTTGCTGTATTGATTTAGCAACGTTACTTTCCTCTGGTTTCTCATTTGCAGAACGGGGCCAGTATTCCCTTCCTACTTTGCAGGACTGTTTGCTAGAGGGTGTGAAATCAATACGTATATGTCCAATACCTGGGGCATAGCTGGCACGCTACACATTATTCCAATTACTCCTACCTTTAGAGGTTTAGAGCACAGCAGGGCCAGCCCTGGGTCCTGGTCCTAAGTCCCCTACTTACTAACTGTGAGACATTAGGCTGGATGCTTAACTTCCCTGAGCCGCAAATTCCTGGGGAGAATGCCTGTCTCAAGATCACTGCGAGAATGAAATGAAAACCTGGTAAGCAGTAGGCACTCTGAAAGTAGTAGTAGCTATTATTGTTGTCGTTATTATTATTATTTCATGCAATATTTACATCTTGACGTTTACTCCCAGCCGAAGAATCAAATCAAATCACCGCAAACGGGGGCAGATCCAGGTCCGGGGTTGGGGGAGAGCCTGCTCACTAAACTGGGGGATCTCTAAATGAAAGCATGCAAAAGATCTGGCTTTTGCCAATTTTATAAGAATCCTTGACCCCGGGAACAATCTGCTAGGTCCCCCACCCAAGGTCAGAAAAGAGGCTCTCACAGAAGGTAGGGTCCCGGTGCAGAAGCTCCAGGAGTTTCATTGAAGTCTGATTCTGACATCCTCACCACTTGGGTTGTCACTGGTATCGGGCAAGTGGTACCCGCCCTGCATCCTCTTCCTTCTCGCCTCCCTGCCTCCCCCCTCTTCCATTCCCAGAGACTTGGCTGGCTCCGAAGCTTCCAGACAGAGGGGGCTAAACATGTTAGCCGACAGACTCGCAAGACACAAAAGGCGGCAGGAATCAAATAAAAGGAAAACGCAGCAGTCACAGGTCAGTCCTGTATAAATATTTATGCTGGAGGAAAAGTTGCTGCCTGAGTAATGACCTTGTGGCTGGTATTAATAGAGATAATGTGTGTCTCTAGAACAGGCCGCCAGAAAGAGAAAGGGGGCGAGGATGGGGGAGGGGGCGGGGAGGTTATAAATCTTCGTGCCAAGCCGAAGCCCCAGCTGACCTTTATACCTTTCTCTCCCGTCCCCTCCAGCGACACCCCCCTCCCCCCGTCTGCATCTTCAAATCTATTTTCTCTCCTCTTGGCCATCCTGTCTCCACATAGGCACTCACTCGTGCATTAGCCATCTCGGGGCTGAAGTCTGTCATCCCAGCCGGTGGCTTGGCACCGTGCTGGGTACCAGTTGGTGTTTAATAAAGGTTCAGGGCAGTGAGTTGATTGAGCCATGCATGGAGCTCAGCCTCTGCCGCTGATTACAGGCCCCCAACATGGGACTAATTTTAACCTTTGATGGTTTCCCTGTCTTCATCTCCCTTCTCCAATACAGCCAGCCCTCACTCTGTTGCAGCTCAAGGGAAGTTTCCAGATGAAATCTGACTGTATCTCTCTTCTGCCAAAATTTCCTCAGTAGCTCCCATGTCTTAAGGTCAAATCCAAACTCCTTAACCAGCTCCTACTTACCTTTCCACCTTCCTTCCTTCAATTCCCCATCCCTCGATGGCTCCCCTCCCCCGCAACACCAAACTGCTTATACAGGCATCCCTCATTTTACTGTGCTTCGCTTTACTGCGTTTCTCAGATATTGCTTTTTTTTTTTTTTTTTTTTTTTTACTAATTGAAGTTTTGTGAAAACCCTGCATGGAGCAAATCTATCGGCACCATTTTTCCAACATCATTTACTCGCTTTGTGTCTCCGTGACACCTTTTAGTAATTCTCGCAATACTTCAAACCCTTCACCAGCAAAAAGATTACTAGCCACCAAAGGCTCAGAGGATGGTTAGCATTTTTTAATAATAAGTATTTTTAATTAAGTACGTACATTGTTTTCTTAGACATAATGCTATTACACACTTAATAGACTACAGTATGGCGTAAACATAACTTTTATGTGCACTGGGAAACAAAAAGAATTCGCGCGACTTTTTTATTGTGATATTCGCTTTATGGCGGTGGTCTGGAACCCAACCCACAATATCTCCAAGGTTGCCTATAATTCCCAAGAAGCCACGATCCTTTTCACATCCAGGTCTTTGCGTGTTCTGTTCCTTCCACCTGGCATGACTTCCCTGTACTTCTTAACTTGGCTACTTCATCCACATTCTGTACACTTCTCTCAGATCACACCCCCGCCTCCAGGAAGCCTTCCCTGCGTTTGATGCCCCTATTATCTGGTCCCATAGCACCCTGTGCCTCTAGTCACACCACTTATCCCGTCATTTAACTTGTCCCTCTCATTCCTTCAAGACCCTGAGCGCCCTGAGGGCAACAAACTGACACTGCTGCATGTACACACACAACAACACAAAGCCTGGCATGTAGTAGATGCTCAGGAAGCGTTTGTCGGGTGAACCACAGGGACAGGACCACACCCTCTTCTCTGCTTGAAAAACGAAATGGGCTCAGATTCCCCTATCTGGGACACAAGAAAAGTAGAGGCCTTAACATCTGGAAAAGCCCCCCACTTAATTGAGGGCCTGGGAACCCTCCTTATCTCCCTTATTCGCCCTTCTCCCTCCTTATCTGCCAGGGGTAACTCCTATTCAGAGTCCAGTTTCCCAGTGTTGGGTAGAAGAGACCCCCCGCTTCTGTGCACCAAATAAAGGAGGGGGAGCGGAGAGCGAAACAGAGAAAGATCAGCTCTTCTCAAAAGGCTTCAAAGGCAGCCTTCCAACTCAACGGGGCCGACGCCAAGATCTGAATATCAAGACGGAGAAAAAGGTTATTCAAGCCACAGATTCTTGGAAGCCAACAAGCTCTCCCAGGGCAGGGAGCCACAGAGCGAGCCACTCCTGGGGGAAACTGGAAGCCTGAAGCCACCACACCCTCTGCCCTGCTTGAAGCAAACCCCAATTTCAGACTTTAATACTCCTCTGCTGAAACGTAACAAGGGAACCAGCCATTTGAACTCTCGGTCTTCACGGTCCTGGGCTGTTTAAGGTCTGCACTGCACAAGGAAAGAAGGAGCTAAGAAGAACCCTCCAGTGCCTCTGTGTACCCGCCCCTTATCTTTAATCTCTAACACAGCCCTGCAGCATAGGAAGCGTCATCCCCATCTTCCAGATGAGGCGACTGAGGCTGGTAAGGGCCTCAATTTGACCCCAGCTTGTGTGATGGCAAGCCTAAGTTCTTTCTTCTACAGCCTCCTTCCCTGACGCTTAGAATTCACGTGTCCTGTCGGGGACCACCTCTGACTGTCACCTAGAAGGGACATTAGAAGGGACCATGTCTTTTCCTTATTCTGTCTCCTCTGTCCCACCCACCCTAGAACCAGGTACCAAGTTGACGGGCAACGCTTGCCGTACCCCTAGATATGGCTGATGTGACCGAGCCAACTTTGTCATGGGCTAAAAGGACAAAGCCAGAGTGAATCCCAGAGAGAGGATGCTTGCCCATCGTGGGAGCTTTAAAATGCTTCTCTGGAGAAGACAACAAAGGCAGGAAGAGATTCTTATACACAAATGTTCACAGCAGCATTCTTTACAATAGCCAAGAAGTGGAAACAACCCAAATGTCGATCAACGGATGGGTGGATAAACAAATAATGGTGTACTCACACAATGGAATATTATTCAACCTTCAAAAGGAATGAGATTCTGATACACGATACAGTATAGATGAACCTTGAAAACATTATGACCTGAATAGAAAAAAAAAGTGGAGTGGAGCAGAAGAGAATTCGCTCTCTCTCTTCCTGACTGTTTAAGCTGGGACATTCTTCTTCTCTTGCCCTCAGACCAGAACATACATCATTGGCTTTCCTGGGTTTCCAGTTGGCCAAATGCAGTTTGTAAAACTTCTCAGCCTTCATAATTGCATGAACCAGTTCCTTATAGTAAATCTTATATATATATATAATATTAACATATACTGATATATATAATACTAATATATAATATTTTATATATGTTTTTATATAGATAATGTTATATATATATATATATTCTATTGGTTCTGTGTCTCTGGAGAATCCTCACTATAGAAACCAGTCACTAGCAATGGACATATATACACCACCAAATGTAAGGTAGTTAGCTAGTGGGAAGCAGCCGCATAGCACAGGGAGATCAGCTCGGTGCTTTGTGACCACCTGGAGGGGTGGGATAGGGAGGGTGGGAGATGCAAGAGGGAAGAGATACGGGAACATATGTATATGTATAGCTGATTCACTTCGTTATAAAGCAGAAACTAACACACCATTGTAAAGCAATTACACTCCAATAAAGACATAAAAAAAAAAAGAAACCAGTCACTAAAAGACAAATATTGCATGATTCCATTTATAGGCGGTACCTAGAGAAGTCAAATCCATACAAACAGAAAGTAGAATAGTGGTTGCCAGGGGCTGGGGGGAGGGGAGGATGGGGACTTAGCATTTACTGGGTACCGAGTTCCAGTTTGGGTGATGACGAAGTTCTAGGGATGAACGGTAGCGATGGTTGCACAGTGATGTGAATGCACTCAAGGCCACTGAAGCGCCACTTAAAAATGGTTAAAATGATCGACGTTTTGTTGTTTTATCATTTTTTAAAAAAAAAAAAAGCCAAGAGAGAAGGAGGGAAAGAAATAAAGCAGACTAGAAGAAGAGGAAAAGAGAGGAAGGGTGGGAAATGGAGTTAGGAAGACGGCAGGCCAGTCGGGAGAGGATTCGGGGAGGCAGGAAGGCAGGGTCACCTTGAGTTATTAAGTCTCTTTCTCGTCTCTAGACACATACAGAACACAGGAAAACCCTCCCTTCCCTCACACACCTGAAGTGAGAATTACTGGCCTCACCACAAGCATTCAAGAACACCTGCTCGATTACTTCTTCAAATGCCTTTGCTCATTAAGGGCTCAAAAAAGGAAAAGATAAAAGGGGTGGTTTGGTGGTGTCCAATGTGCTTTTTCTCAAAAAGAGCCTTAAAAAGAAAAACCACAGCAAATTTTTGCAAAATGAAACTTAGCAACCACTCGTGCTTCATGTAGATTTCTTTTCAGTGTTAATAAAATTCAAAGCGTCCAAGAAGGCATTCTTGATGTGTCACAGTTTAAAGTCTTGGGATGTAAGGTTTTTGTCCCCCACAGAGTTTGCAGTGGAAATCTTGTATCATGGCCCGATCATCAGGTACGTGGAGCAAATGAAGCTGCCCCTCTCCAGTTACAGATTCACAGAGTCCCCCCAAGAATCACATCTCACCTGACATCACTCGTCGTACCAGCATCCCAGCTACGGCTTTGCTTCCTCGTGTAGATTTCTAGCACCTGGCCTGGGGAAGTGTCTGATACCGGGCATACGGTAGGTAACATACCAGCAGTGACTTTCAGCTCCCATGATACATCCTCTGCACTGATGTAACAGGCAGGGGCCTTTGTAGACTCTTATCTTACAAGGACACCTGGCGCCACTTGAGCGGGGGTGGAGAGGATTCACCGTGGCGCCATCCATCCAGCTCCCCTTTGATACTAGACTGCTCCTCCGAGACAGTGGCGAAAGGCATGAGTTCATGGTCAACATCCATCGGGACCAGGAAGTCTGCCTTAGGCGCTCTCTGTCCCCTTCACACCGCCATCCAACTGATTCAGAGGACAGTAGTCTCTCAGGGTTTTTTTTTTTCATAGAAATGTCCCTTTTGCCCCCATGGCATGCCAAGGATGCACGATGCAGAGCTCACGACGCCCAGTATTTTGATCTTGAAAATCACTGTCTCAAATCCCCTCATACTTGTCCCTCTTCCACCTTGACTAATGTGTGCAGTACTTATGTCCAGGGTGCTAACTTGATCCTACCAGGAAGTAAATACAAAGTGGCTCCCCTCTGGAGGGGAGAGCACCTAATCTTTAATTCTGGGATTTAAAAGACAAATTTTCCAAAAGGAAGAGAAGAGAAAGAATATTTTTCAAGGATCAAGCCCATGGCAGGTCCTTATGATATGGTGCCTCACTTACTCTTCCCAGCTTTGTGAGAGTTGCTATCGTTTCTTATTTTATGAGATCACACAGTTAACAAGTGGATACATTAAGGTTCCATCCCCAGGCAGTCTGATTTCATCCCTCTGATTTCCCTTCCTACCAGTAGGCTTAGACATATGCATCTTCATTGCTTCCCTCCCCCACAGGATTTTGCTTCTCCCCCTCCATCCTCTCAGCCCTTCCTGGGACCATCAATACTTAATGCCTTGTGCTGTCACATTCGTAGCTGTGAAGGATCCAATTGTGCGGCTGATCTACAATGTAGTAAGGTTAATGCCTAATTATCTCGTTTAACATTTCTTTGCTGGATAATTCATGAGAGGTCATTAACAAAAGCCAGGGCAAACGGAGGGGCATGTTCATGGCCATAAATCAGAGGCCTAAAAACATCATAGAAACAGGAAAATGCATGTATTATTCAGGTCAAACAAAGAGCCAGATCTACGTAAGTCTCCTCAAGGCTCTTCTGACCCTGAGGTCAAGGGACCAAGTGCAAGGCTGGAGGGATATTTGCTAAGAGCAGAAACGGGCTGCCCAGGGTCTAGCGGGGATGCACCTCTCCTGGTTGTATGGCAATACATCTCATTGTTAAACTATGACTCCCCAGACAGAAAAGGCCCCTTTGACTACCAAATAATGCATACCCACCCATCGGTAAATAACCACCATTTATAGAGCATCTGTGATGTGCTAGGCTGTGTGTGTGTGTGTGTGTGTGTGTGTGTGTGTGTGTGTTTGTGTGTATTCTATGTATCAGTTAGCTATTGCTGCATAACAAACTACCCCAAAACGCAGTGGCATTTCATGAGTCTGTGTCTCAGCTGGTTGGTGCTGCTGATCTAGACAGCTCATCTGATCTCATGCATCTATGTTCAGCTGGTCGATTGGCGGGGGGGCTGTTAGCATCGTATGATCTCACTTACATGTCTGGCTATTAACCGGCTGTTAGTTAGGGTGACAGGGGTGTCTAGGCTATGTGTCTCTCATAGTGAAGTCAGGGTTTCAAGAGATAGATTAGAAGCATGCAAGACCTCTTGAGACCCAGACTTGGAGCTGGCACGCGGTCATGTCTGCAGCATTTTATTGGTCCTAAGTCGCAAGCCCAGCTTAGATTGACTAGTGTGGTGATCAACTCCACCTTTTGTTGGAAGGAGCTGCAAAATCACTGCAAAAGGTACAGAAGGGGTGGAGAATTGCGGTTGTTTTGCAATTATTCTACCACAACCCCTTTCTTTGTTATCACAAACCCTTTATCCATTCTCCCAACAAATATTTATTGACCACCTGCTATGTGCCAGACTCTGTTCTAGGTGCTGAGGACACAAGTAGTGAACAAAAGAAAGTCCTCTTCACATGAAATGTAATTTCATGGAAGATAAGATACAAATAGTACGGACTTATAAGTACTACCAAATGTAAAATAGATAGCTAGTGGGAAGCAGCCACATAGCGCAGGGAGATCAGCTCGGTGCTTTGTGACCACCTAGAGGGGTGGGATAGGGAGGGTGGGAGGGAGACACGGGAGGGAGATGCAGGGGGGAGGAGATATGGGGATATATGTATATGTATAGCTGATTCACTTTGTTATAAAGCAGAAACTAACACACCATTGTAAAGCAATTACACTCCAATAAAGATGTTTAAAAAAAGATACAAATAGTAAACAAGTGAATAAATACATATATAAGATACTTGTAGATGGTGTAAAATGCTATAAGGTAAATATAACAGAGTGACTGCCTGTTAGGTGTCCAGACGCAATTTTTGATAAAGTAGTTAAGGAAGGCCTCTCTTGAGGAGATGACATTTGACCCAGGACCTGAATGATGAGATGGAATCATCCGTGCAGGATTGGGAGCAGAATGTTCTAGCAAAGTTCCCAAGGCAGGACTAGAGGATTAGAAAGAAGGCCAATGTGACTGAAGCATAATAAGTAAGAGGAAGAAAGATGCCAGATGAAGTCCAGGAGATAAGCCGATCCTTGGAGAGAGGTACGATTACTTTTAAGGAACATAAAACTCAACGAAGTCATGAAAACAGCTAGCGCGTGGTAGAACGAGGATTTGGACCTGCAATCATCTGAATTCAAAGCCCACACCCTCTCCACTGTCCCTTTCTGCCTCCTGAGCTAAGTGCCAAGCGGGGACTTTTTCGTGTAGGTGAAGAAGACCTTATACATCAGGAAGTCTAATGAAAGAGGTGATGGCTGGACGCTCCAGCTCTGTCTGAACTAACCTTGCCTTAGCTGCATCTGTCCCACGCTATTCCTCCTGTAGCTCACACACCCCAGATCTTCATGACAAGTTCACCTGCGGCAGCGTGCCCAGCTCTCCGCCTAAGGATGACCACTCCTCACCGGCTCCTTATTTCCAGAAGGCTCCATCCTTCCCCCCATCTTGGGTCTTTCTTGGGGAGTGCATCCCTGCCTTCTCACCCTACTCCACCAGGAATCTCTAAGACCTTTGTCGTAGAAGCACTGCCCATAGCTGGGGAAAAAAAAAAGATAAGATGCACAGACATCTGCTGATAAGCCCTGTACAAGATCAGAAAGTCCCACTTCAAGAATCTGATTGTCTTACTTGTTGGCCAAATCTAGGCAAGAGCCTGCATCGTTTAAAATAGGACATTCGTTTATGCCAAATATTTTAATGGAGCCCCTCCTATGTGTCAGGGACTGGTCCAGGAACTGGGGATAGAGCAGCAGGCTTGGCCCGCATGCTTTGCAGGGATAAGCGATGATGAACTAATAAAAGGCACGACATGTGGTGATAAAGGCTATGCAGAAAATGAAGCTAGGCAAAGGGAAACGGATAATGGGGAGGGGTGAACAGGTGATGGGGGACGACCCCTCAGATAATATGCTATTTGAGTAGGAACTTGCCAATGAGGAAGAGAGCCCTGCAGCTATTTGAGTGAATTACAGGAGTGTGGTTGGAATCTTCTAGAACCCTAGGGAGACCAGTATGGCTGAAACAGAGTGAGAGAGTGGGGAGTGGCCAGAAATGAGGCTGGAGAGGTCATGGGGGCCAGATCTTGTAGAGCCTGGAGGCTCACTGAAAAAACTTTGGCTTTCACTCGGGGTCAGATGGGAGCTCCTGGAAGGTTCTGAGCAGAGGAGGGACATAATAGGACTCATGTTGTCAAAGCGTCCCTTTGATAAAAATGGATAACTAATAAGAACCTACTGTATAGCACAGGGAACTCTACTCAATACTCTGTAATGGCCTATATGGGAAAAGAATCTAAAAAAAGAGTGGATATATGCATATGTATAACTGATTCACTTTGCTGTACACCTGAAACTAACACAACATTGTAAATCAATTATATGCCAATAAAAATTAACTTTTTAAAAAAAGTGTCCCTCCGGCTGCTGCATTAAACAGAGACTACAGGGGCAGAGAGACGGGAGAAGCAGACAGACCTTCAAGGCACCTGCTGCCTTTGCTCAGGCGATGGTGGCTCCAATTTGGGGTACAGATGAGAAGTGATATTCGAGTGAGCAAGATAAATAATCAATACATAATTGCAGGACTTCCCTGGTGGCACAGTGGTTAAGAATCCGCCTGCCAGTGCAGGGAACACAGGCTCGATCCCTGGTCCAGGAAGATCCCACATGCCGTGGAGCAACTAAGCCCGTGCGCCACAACTACTGAAGCCCGCACACATAGAGCCCATGCTCCACAACAAGAGAAGACACCGCAATGAGAAGCCTGTGTACCGCAACCAAGAGTAGCCCCCGCTCGCCTCAACTAGAAAGCCCGCATGCAGCAAAGAAGACCCAACACAGCCAAAAGTAAATAAACAAATAAATAATTTTTTAAAAATACATAATTGCACAGTGAACAATTTAATTGAAATACAAAAGAGGTACAGGATGCTATAAGAATGTATAACAAGGAGATTGGTAGTTTGTTTCTTTGCGGGGAGGAGAGCAGATATCAGGCAGAGAAGGCTTCCCTGAAGAAGTGGCAGAGAAGGCTTCAACCTGAAGGATGGGCTCGAGTTAGTTCAATGAGGCTGAGAAGGGGGCTCAAGCAGAAGGAAGAGCATGAGCAAAGGTCCTGGGGCAGGAATGAGGTGGACAAGTGTGGCATTTGGATGCTCATAAGAACACATTCTCCTTCTGCGATGTCTGCCCTATTTACTTGTCTCTGAAATAATTAATGATTCAGACACTTCACAGCAAGAGGTCCACACTGGCTCCACATGGCTGTTACCACAGTTTTTTTTCACTTCTCTGGAGGAAGGTAAGGGAGACCCAGACCTTCCCACCTAGGAAATGAGTAATGAGAGTGGATCAAACTGGCTAGGTTGGAGCAAGATAAATAATGATGGTGTGACTTCCCCTGTCCAGAGTTGAGTGCCCTTCATTGGGAAGGACCTGAGAAACACTGCTTTGTCCCAAATCCTGCCCCTGGTGACAACTGTGCTGTTTTCCTGAACTAAGCAGGTGTGGGGGAGATGGCAGGATGGCCCGTCGAAGAGGGACTCAAGATTAAGCACATAAGCTGGCCTTTTAAAAGCTTAGCGAGCCTTTCCAATTGGATCTCAAATGGACCACACTTGAGAAATTAAATAAACAGCATTTGTCAAGGGCTTTTGTGGGCTCCCAGCTGTATTTATTTATAGGTTGGCCTGTTATTTATGGGCGCTCGCGCCCCGTATAAAAGCTTTGTGGGAGAGAAGTGGGTGGGGAGGAGGCAGAGTGCTTTAATGCTACTGGGTCACTTAAGCATTCACTCCCTGGAGCTCAAACAATGAGCATTTGCTGCTTTTGTCCATGGAAGCTGGCTGTTAGAACACAGCAGGACAGCATTCCTGGAAACGCTGGACCTTCAGGCATCCCCCCAAAGAGTCAGGGGGCCCCTCGGAGATCTTGGAGGGCCCAGTTCCCAGGAAAAAGTTGAAAATCTGAGATTGGCCACATCTTTGATTCATTGTGACTTCTGACTCATAACTGGGAAGGCTCAATAGTTATGCCTTGAGAAACATAACAAACTCCTTGAACAGTCTATTGAGTGAGTGCTCGATGGATGTTGTCGAATGAATAATGAATGACTATATGCTGTCCCCATAGTTATGAAACTGAAAAATTAGAGGGACCTCAACATGTCACATGGACTATCTTGGCAAAAAAAAAAAAAAAAAAAAAAAAAGGGCAATTCAAATCTAGAAACTTGAACTGTCCATAACTTGGGTTCCGTTTTCTTCTAAGGATTCATCCAAAGGAGAATTCCCAGTATCAAGAAGGGGAGGGGAGGGGAGGAGAGAGGGGCAGGAGGAAGGGGGAGGGGAAGGGAAAAAGGAAAGAAAAACTCCATGCAGAAAAATGATGTTCATTGCCATGTTCTTTGTAATAGTGAAGAATTTCACCATTTATATTGATATCGATACAGAAACACCGAATAGCAACACCACTACAGGAGTGATTAACTTTGGTGCATCCCTGCTTTGATGGGTTACTAAAACCTTGTTCATAGAAACTTTTACAGTAATACAGAAATGTCTATGGCAAAATATGAAAGCTACAATATTACCATTACAGTATTATTAAAATCTGGTGATTCTTTAACTATTAGAGAAAAAGCCTAAAATGAAAACACTAAAGTTTAAGCATGGTTATGTTTGGATAGGAAAACTATGAGCCATTTTTAAATTTTCTTCTAAATTTCCAAATTTAAAGAAAACATTATGAATCAGTTTGAGGAATAAAAATAATAGTCAATGCGTCATTGAATATATAGGTAGTATTCTCTCACTGCAAGGAAACTTTTAAAGGCATCCAAGGAAAAATAATCCACTGGGTATTTTTTTCTGAGTATTGTTATAAAAAGTATTAAAATACTGCATGCATTTATAAATGTTTTATCATCACAGAAGCAAAAGAAATGTCCACAAAAAAATTAAAATATCAGGATCACTAATTCACAATTTTGGCTTCTTTTCAGCACAATAAATAAAAATATTTGCTCTTTTTCTGTGTGTTTCTTTTCTCCTTGCTCTTGTATACATCACCCTTCTGGCAACACAAAGTCTTCACACCCACACCCACTATTTCCCTCCTTCCAGAAATTATAGTCTTTCTTTGTGCATTTGCCCCTTTTCTTGTGACTGAGTCCCTATAGCCTTTCTTTGTGACCTTCACTTGTCCACAGCCTTAGTGCCTTCTGTGTGAACTCAGATAGGATGATAGGGAGAAGCAGGGACCACTGACTCGAGAGTAACATGAACCTGGGTTCAAATCCTGCCTCTGCCACTTCCCAGCTGTGCAAACTTGGGCAAGTCCCATAATTCCTCTGTGCTGCAGTTTCCAAGCCTGATAATAGACAAAATATTTATTTGGGAACATGATAAATAATAATAACAAAGTAAGAGTAGTCAAAGTAATGATTAACATATACTGACCTCCTAGAGTGTGCCAGGCATTGTACTAAGTGCATTACGAAGTCAGTTAAACCTCAAGACAATCCACTACAGTAGGCGCTATTTTCCCCAAATCTAATGGATTTCGCAGATGAGAAGGCAGACCTGTAAGTCATAGTGACAAGGGTGGGATGCTTACTTTGTAGCTAGACCGTGGTCTCGTTCCATCCAACTCCCCCAGCTGGTCCATTATGATACCCATTTTCTAGGCAAGAACACTGAGGCTCAGAAGAGCAAAGGGTTGGACCAAGGTCACCCAGCTCACAGGTAGAGGCAAGATTCTCACTTAGCCCTCTCTCCCCACCTGCAAAACTCAGAGTTATACAGGCACTTAGTAGACCCCTGATAAATGGTGCCATCCCTCCCTTACAGGGAGCACCTTCTGATATGTAACCTGGATGCTTCTTGCTGTCACACAGGTATTCTCGTTTGCTCTGGCCTCCAAGGAAGAGAAAATCCCCTCAAGTGCACAGAGGGTGACTTCCAAGAGAAGCAGGCAAAGCGTCTGCTGCCCACATCATGGTGACCCAGCCCTTCCCAGACCTGGGTCTGGTTATAGGGGAAAGCTTTGAAGCAGAACAAGCTCAAGGGACTGGGGCAATGCTTTTTTTTCTGCCAGATCTCTGAAATAATGGCTACTGTCTGACCTGATGCAATCAATACAATTCTGTCCTTCCGATCCCATGGACGGGGTGTCATAAAATGAAATCTCCAAGGCGGCAGATAAAAGTTGGTACCCTGAATCGTACCTGGGATGAAAAGAGGTGCTTTTGTCCAGAACAAACAAAACAGCATTCTCGTCTTTTGAGGCATCAACGAAGAAGAAAGTGTGAGGTGTGGGGGATGTGATGTTGAATCCTTGAAAACAGATTCAACTGGGAGTTTGCGTACCTCATCCAGACTCTGTAACTAGTAAAGGAGAGTAGATGTTCTTATAGTCAGGGCAGAACCCTAGCAGCCCGGGCTCTGTGGGGAGAAAAGGAAAGTGGGGATCCGGAGACACATCTGTGAGTCATTTGAGCTGAAATGAACACATTCTGCTGGGCATGGAGTGGGGAGGAGGGGCTGGGCAGTTGGTTCCCATTAAGCTTTGGTAGCTTGAGAATTCCCTGCATGCGGATATACGCCAGCCCCAGCTCCATCCAGGAGGCCAGAGTTCCAGAGGCCCCGATGCAGCCCGAGAGCTTCCCTCCTCCTCTGGCCACTGACGCAGGGGACCCCAGTGTCCCCTCTGGGCCTCCAGAGGGAGAGAAGCCAGGAGGTCTCAGGATACCGGGCGCTCCCACCCTCCCCATTTTCCAAGGCCCCTAATTAGGTATTTACATGACAAACCAATTATGGTCCTGAAAGAGTGGTTACAGGCCATTGGGTAATTAGTGACATTTTTAAAATACATTTTCAACCGCACAAAACCATGTTTACACAATGTTAAGGAACTGGCTGTAGACCATAGAAGTGGAAAGAACTTTGCAACGGCAGAAAAAGTGCCCCGCTAGAGTACAAAGGACAGTTGTGTGCTCTCTGATACTCAGGTCTCTCGAGTGTGGATGGATGGTCAGTTTTCCTGACTCCCGGCACCTGAGCACCTACTGCGTCCCAGCCACTGCCCCGGGAGCTGGGGATACAAGATGGAGCACAAATCAGTCTCCTGACTTAGGAGCTCACCATTTTCCATCCCACAGTGGCAGTTTTTGCATGGCTATCACATCATTCAGATGTTTAGTCATTCATTCAACAAACATGGACGGGGCCCCTCCTATGTGCCCAACAAGGGAAAATAAAGAAAAGCAAAGGCCTGGACTCCTTATGAGAAGCTTGAAGTTCTCGATTATCTGCGGGCTCTTTCTGTCGTTAGCATCTCCCTGTAGCCACGTACATTCAGTGAATGTGCTGAGTGTTACCAGAGGATGAGGGGAGATCCAGATCTTGATTTTTCCCAAGTTCACGTCTTT
The DNA here is from genome assembly GCF_963924675.1 of Phocoena phocoena. Classification (NCBI taxonomy): domain Eukaryota; kingdom Metazoa; phylum Chordata; class Mammalia; order Artiodactyla; family Phocoenidae; genus Phocoena; species Phocoena phocoena. Next base: position 77,419,532 of record NC_089231.1, read on the forward strand.
GGGTGGCCTTGGGGGTATTATGATCTTCAAGGCATCCATGCATTCATTCATTTCCTTATTCATAAACATGCTGAGCCCCGAGTAGGGCTAAGTCTCCAAGAGCAATTAGTAGGTGGCCAAGTGAAGGGTTATCGAGGCCCTGGGCAAAGAATGAGAAAAGGTGTAGAGGCAAGAAAGAGTGAGGTGCATGGAGCGACCTGGTGAGGGTGGCAGGAAATGAGCTGGATTTACTTCTACATCTGTGACACATTTTCTGTTTTGTAAATAAGTTCATTTGTACCATTTTTTTTTAGATTCCACATATAAGTGATATCATGATATTTGTCTTTCTCTGTCTGACTTAAATTGGGAGACAGGGATTGACAAATACACACCACTGTATATAAAATAGATCACTAATTAAGGACCTGCTGTATAGCACAGGGAACTCTACTCAATATATCCACAGAATACCTGTGGATATATGTATATGTATAACTGAAACACTTGGCTGTACAGCAGAAACTAACACAACACTGTAAATCAACTACGCTCTAATAAAATTTTTTTGAAAGAAAGGAAGGAAGGAAGGAAGAAAGGGAGAAAGAAAGAAAAAGAAATGGGGCTTCCCTGGTGGCGCAGTGGTTGGGAGTCTGCCTGCCGATGCAGGGGACACGGGTTCGTGCCCCGTTCCGGGAGGATCCTGCATGCCACGGAGCGGCTGGGCCCGTGAGCCATGACCACTGAGCCTGCGCATCCGGAGCCTGTGCTCCACAACGGGAGAGGCCACAACAGTGAGAGGCCCACGTACCACAAAAAAAAAAAAAAAAAGAAAGAAACGAGCTAGAAAGGTGAGCAGAGGCCATGCCACTGGGGGTGATCATGCAACATTTGTATCCTCTAAGGGACGGGAAGGGCTTGGGTGCTGGGTCATGAAGTGTCACAAAATGAAAGCAAAGTCAACCCCAAACCCTCTGAATGGAATGGGGATGCCATGGGGCATCACCAAGAGAGATCAAACAGTCACTGGTTGCCTCTCAAACAGGACAGCGTCTGGGCAAGACGGAGCAGTCAATTGTTGACTGGAGACAGCTGTGCAGTGATTTTAAACAGAACGCCGTGAGGGGCAAGATCTGGAGCTGGGGGTTCAAATCTCTGCTCTGTCATTTAATAAACCCCGGGGCCTTGAGGTAGCCACTGATTGCTTTAGCCCTAGATTTTCCCATCTGTAAAACAGAGGGGGGTGGGGTGTCTCACACCCTACTCCCTAGACCTGTAATTATGGTCGTGGTAGCGATACTACCCTATTCATGTAGGTACTATTGTTAATATTGACTACGATTGCTAACAATTTTCAGCCCTATTTGTCCAGGTACCATCCTGGGTTTTTTATGTGTGTTACTCGTTTACTCTTTATATAACCTCTATGAGGTTATAAAGTCCTTAGCCCCACGTTATAGATGAGAAAAGTGAGGCCCAGAGAGGGTAAGTAACTTGCCTAATGATACAGATTTTCTTTTACTATTTCATTTAATCATTTTTATTGAAGCACAGTTGATTTACAATGTTGTGTGAGCTTCAGGTGTACAGAAAAATGATTCTGTTTTTATATTTATATATTTATATGTATATCCTTTTTCAGATTATTTTCCCTTATAGTTTATTACAAGGTATTGAGTAGAATTCCTGTGCTATACAGTCGGTCCTTGCTGGTTATCTATTTTATACATAGTAGCGTGTATTTGTTAATCCCAGATTCCAAATTTATCTCTCACCCCTTTTGCCTTTGGGAACCATAAGTCTGTTTTCTAAGTCTGTGAGTCTATTTCTGTTTTGTAAATAATTTCATTTGTGTCATTTTTTTAGATTCCTCATGGAAGCGATATCCTAGGATATCTGTCTTCCTCTGTCTGGCCTACGTCACTTGGGATCATCATCTCTAGTTTCAAGGACACAGATGTAAACCTCAGTTCCATCCACCTCTAGACCTTGCTTGCTCTTAAACACCTCATTATTCACCTTTCAAATCCTCTAGTGAAACTCAAGTTCCAAAACCTTGTCCAACATATACACGCAGTGCCACGTGCCATCTGCTTCTCTGACTCCATCTTCTTGCGCAAAGAGCTGTACCCCCATCCAGAGCAAACCTCAGCCTTTCACCAAGTCCTCACATAATCCCTGGCCAGAAATATCCTGCCCTCTCCTTCCCATCCACCCAAACCTTTTGCATTCTTGAAGGTCTAGTTCAAATGTATCAATAGGTCCAGTTTTCCTGTAGGAAAGCTCCCAGAGCCCCCAGGTCCCCCCCGCCTCAGAACTGTCATAGCACCTCTGTCTGTTAAGCATACCTCAAACATTCCAAACCACCACCTCCACCTGCTTTCTGGTGGTTATTTTATGTGCCCATACTTTATTTCCCTGCTTTGATTATATCTTCCCAGATCTTACAGGGAGTAAACCCTCCTCACCTATTTCATTCAGTTAACAAGTAGTTCCTGTGCGTCTAGTACTGTTTGGGTCATGATAAATCAGCTTTGTGAACAAGATACGCAAAGTCCCTGCTCTCAGTAGAGGCACCACATCATGAACAAGTAAACAAATAAGAAAATTTCACACAGTGAACGGTACTAGAAAGGAGATGAATTGATTAACACAATATAGTGGACGGTGAATGCGGTGAGGGGAAGCTTCCTTAAATAAGGTGCTCAAGGAAGCCTCTCTGAGGAGGTGGAATAGCCGTCAAAGCCTCAAACAATCAAAGGAATCAGCCATGAAAAGGACTCGAGAAAGGGAGTCCCAGGCAGAGGGAACTGCAGATGCAAAGGTCCTGAGGTAGGAACAGATACAGCTCTTAAAGAAAAAGAAAGAAGGCAGTAGTAGCTGCAGCATGGTAAGCCCAAGGAGGTAAGGTGGGAGACAAAGTCAGAGAGCTAGGTGCAGACCAGAGCGTAAAAGCCCTGAGCTTATTCTAAGTTGTGTTGGGCCAACAGATCATTCCCCTTTGAGAAGCCCATGGATTGAACTGTAGACAATTGCAGGAGTGAGCTGGCCCTATCTCTGTAAGCATCACCAGCCCCTTCCCATCCTGTATCAATTAGACCACTGGTTCCATCACTCCTGACTTCAAAGGGGAAAAAATAGTGGAGAATTTACAAAGGATAATAAACCCAGTCCGTGGCAGGCTGCAAGCCCATAAAATTTTACCGGCCCCTCAACTGCTGAGAATACATCACTCCCTGCCTCGCCACCAAAGCACCGCCTTTAACCATGGCCAGCACGATAAAAAAAAAAAAAATGTTAAGGAATCCCACGCCATCTGGGAGAAAAATCTGGAAAATAAGATTTACCTCAATGAATCAATCTAATTGGGAATGATCAAGGCTATTACTGGGAACGCGGGATTACAATGCAAGTTGCAAATTTATCAACACTCAGGACCAACTTGATCACGCATTCACTGTGTGACCTGGGGCAAGCCACTGTCCCTTCCAGTCTCAGTTTTCCCCGCGTGAAATGTTGGGTTTGGGTCACCTGTAAGGGCCTCTCTGTTCTATCAATACATATCTAGAAGTGGGTAAGTACTTCTCAAGGATTCCTTAAGGCCCAAATGGGTAACAATGGTTCTTGGCAAGCATGTAGGGAAACAGCATTGCCATGCACTGTAGGTGGTCTTATAAATTGGTACAACTTGTGTCAAGATGGCTGGGCACCACATATCAAGAACCTTTACGAAAAACAGTCCATTCACTTGGATCCCAGAAATGATCATATCAGACAACAAAGATGTAGATCAATTGTTCTCAACCGGGACCAATTTTGCTCCCCGACCCAAGGGACACTTGGCAATGTCTGGAGACATGTTTAGTTGTCACAGCTGTGGGTTGGGGTGCTACTGGCATCTAGTGGGTGGAAGCCAGGGATGTTGATGAACACCCTACAATGCATCCTACAGTGGCACAGGTGATGACATCGGCCTGATGCCAAAGCGCAGGTTCTCGGCCCGACACTGGATGGCGTTCTGGAAGGGTCTTAGATGACGCAGACTTAAATAGGCATGATTTATCAGAGTTTACCAAGTCACGTGGGCACAGGGGGCCCTACTTGTCCCAGTTCTCCTGGAACTTTCCTAGTGTTTGCACTGAGAATCCCACATTCTGGAAAGCTTCTCAGTCCTAGGCAGACCGGGATGGTTATTCACCCTCTGTGGGGTCAAGGCTGTGTCTCTGCTTCCCTTCCGGCAGCCAGGCCCGGGAAGGCAGAGTTTAAGAGTGTGAAAATTCAGTCTTCTAGGGCTTAGAAAACTTCTCTAAGGCAACAGGGAGAGAGGCAGGAACTCTGGCCAACATGTTAGAAGACCTGATTCTGCCACAAATCCATTGCTTAAAACTGGACTCCTCTGGATACTTCCTCAACCACTGAAAACAGGTGAGATTGGGTTAAATTTCCCCCAAAGGCCTCCGTCTATCATCCCAGTATCCTCCACCATGCCCACCCATATCGTATCCTGGTTGGCTCCTGGGCCTAAATACACGCTTCATCACACTGTGTGACCTTGGATAAATCACCCACCTCTCTGAGCCTCAGTAAATTTCCTCATCTGTAAAATGTGGATAACAATGGGAATCTATTGCACAATCCATGAAAAGTATTTATAATGAGGCTTTGGCATCCCAGAAAGTGTTCTGTAAATATTATATAAGACTCGTTATGGATGCATTTATTTCATTCAGTAAATACTAACTGAACAGAGTATACTTGACACAGAATCCTCATGGCTTCTGCCTCTTTCACATGAAAAAGCCCAGATTCTAAATCCAAATGAATTAACGACCAACTCCTTCCCTTCTGAAGTGGAGATTAAAGAGAGGGAGAGAGGCAAAGAAAGAGGGAGAAGCTGTGCTCTCTCAAATACACAAGCCAAAATATACATCCCGCTCTGCACGGCCAGCCATAAATCCATCACTGGATGAGGGCTCTTCCCAGCTGGCGTGGCAAGCATTGGGGCTCTGTACAGTATTCCTGCACAACTGGCTGTAATTAGCAGCTAGATAATTATTGGGCCAACCCACTTCCCTCAAATACCTCTCAGCTCGGCAAGCAGGGAACGGCATAAGCAAAAAACCTTCCTTCCTCCATCCCCGTAAGCCTCCCAGCATCCCAGCTTAGCCAACCTCAAGAGGTCCCTGCCAAAACGCTCCCCGGGGAGTAAACTGCCTCGCCAAGCTCAGTGTGCCAATGCCTTAAATTGTTTTATGTTTTTTGTCTCTATGAATTAGAAGCCGTTAAGAGAAGGGCCGCCCAAGGAAACCAAGCACAAAATATATTTGGTTACAGATGGATAAGAGAGGTTTCTTGTTGCCTTTTTTTTTTTTTTTTTTTTAATCCCCTAAGAGAGCAAGCATGAACTTTTTTTTGTTGTTTTTCTTTTCTGAACCGCTGGTGCATTTGAAGCCAGGTTCTTGGAGCCTAAAGCATGTAAGAAGCACATCGTCCTGGGTGTGGAGGAGATGTCCCCTCTATAAACATCCCTTCCCAGGCAGCAGGGTTTGGCCCAGAATCCCCCTTACATACACATGGTCAAGGACAACCTCTGGAAGCATGGATATTTGGGCTGTGCAGATCCTGGGGCAGAAAGCAGACGCACCGGTCTATCTCCCTTACGTGACCAGTGCTCTCTCCGCAGCCTTCCCACCATCCCAATCCCTGGTTAAGCATAAGGATTCTGAAGTTAGTACCCCAAGTACAAACCCTATATTGCCCCTCTCCACGTGGGCAAACCCTGTGTGCCTCAGTTTTCTCATCTGTAAAATGGGAGGAATATGAGTACAACCTTGTGTGGTTGTTATGATGAAATGAGATAACTTTTAGCACAGCACTTGGCACCTGTATGTGTCCAATAAGTGATACCTACTATTATAAGTTACTTAGCCCCTCTGTGCCTCAGTTTGCACAGCTATAAGATGGGGATCTTTGGGGGAATTGTGAAGATTAATTTAATTACATTTTCTTTCCAGATACCCATTGCTGAGTGTCTATTCTATGCCTGAAAGTGTGCTGAATGGTCCATATACATTATGCTATTAGATCCTTATAATAATTTGGAAAACTCAGGATTATTTGAAAAATTGGGAAACTGAGGCTCAGAGAAGATAAAGCATTAGTTCAAAATCTGATCCTAAACCTGTCAGATGAGAAAACTGTCCTTTAAAGTATGCCTCCATATGGGGAGGGGGGAGGGGGAAGGGGAAGCTGTGACAGAGCGAGAGAGTGGCATGGACATATATACACTACCAAATGTAAAATAGATAGCTAGTGGGAAGCAGCCGCATAGCACAGGGAGATCAGCTCGGTGCTTTGTGACCACCTGGAGGGGTGGGATAGGGAGGGTGGGAGGGAGGGAGACACAAGAGGGAAGAGATATGGGAACATATGTATATGTATAACTGATTCCCTTTGTTATAAAGCAGAAACTAACACACCATAGTAAAGCAATTATACTCCAATAAAGATGTTAAAAAATAAATAAATAAAGTCTGCCTCCCTCTAGGATGAGAACGTACAAGAACTTATTGGAGATCTGACTTGCTCTCCTTCCATGTTCTCTGATCAACCTTGAATGTAACTTGGTTTCCCTGTCTCAGGAATTAGGAAGTCCAACTAGGAAGTCCTAATTCTCAGGAATTAGGAAGTAGAGCCTAGGGTATGTGATAAGGAAGAATAAATACGGGGAATTTCCTGGTGGTGCAGTGGTCAGGATTCCACGCTCTCACAGCTAAAGGCCCGGGTTTGATCCCTGGTCGGGGAACTAAGATCCCACAAGCCATGTGGTGTGGCCAAAAAATAAATAAATAAATAAAAAATTAGAGTCCAGTTTCTACCTCAGTCTTATGGAAATTTGGTGAAGATGTGTCACTTTCCCAGATTCTCACCCCTTTGGTCCCATTGACCAAATCAAGTCTCTGGGGTGTACTGACCCTGCGAAAGAACTATGCCACCATCACCATCACCCACCACCATCAGCACCATCACCACCACCACCTCTGCTGCCGTCACCACCTCCACATCACCACCATCACCAGTCCCAGCACCATTAGCACCACCGTCATCTCCTTCACCCCCACCACCCCTTATCTGAGCAAAATCTAAATTTTGGAGACAAGAAAGAGTTGAATTGAGAAGTCAGTCTACTGGGTGCATCAGTAAAAGTCATGAAGATGAAACTGAAAATGTGACCCCATACATAGTCCCCTGAAGTAGCAAGCTTCCCCTCCAGTGCCCAGTTTCCTTTTCATCATCTGAGCCAGAGTTTCAGCCAAACCGGATATAAGTTAAAAACAAGAAGAGATAACAGAAAGATGCTCAGAAAAATGGTCACAGCATGATGTCTGCAGGAAGAAAATGGGTCTTAGAATCAGGTCAGCATGGATTTAGATCTGGCTCTACTGTCAGCCGAGCACCTACACCTCTCTGACCCTCAGTTTCCTCATCTGTAAAATGTGGGTAATGATGCCTGTCTTACAGGTTTGTTGCGAGAGTGAACTGCAATCACGCGAGGACAATAGCCAACGCTGCTGGGCTCTCAATACATGTATTAACCACATTATTAAACCCAAGACCACTACTGAGGCTTAGTCTCTACACACTCACACCCAAAACAGTTTTGTGAGATGCAAGGTTAGCAGCTCACTATTCCTGAGCCAGTATGGGAGAAGTTAATTCTGGAGAGATTAAGACATTGAGAAAGTTTAAAATGAAGATCTCTTGTTTTCACTGTGGAAAAAAACGCTGTAAGCTCCAATACGATCAGGTGTACAATGCTGGTGCACCTTGTGAGATGCCATCTCCCAAGAGAAAGGGGTCGCGTGTATGGCACAGGACTACTGAACTCACTCTGAGCAGGTACGAGTAAAAAGCTCTCTTCCATCTTCAGTCTTGATTCTTGCTATGTTTCTTTTCGATTTGTTTTTTCTTCTTTGGGTCCAAAGGGAAGTCCATGATCAGAGAGGTGGACTTCTCATTTTCCTAAACAGGTCCCATGCAACACGGAGTTTACTTTCCCGTCATCAAAGGGCTCAGCACAGAGCTCCAGCACGGGTGGGTGATGCGGCAAGAGGATGGAGACCGAGTCTGAAGTCTGATCGCTCATTTGCTTGGAAAGGGCTTTGCTCACTCGGGGTTCAGCGTACCTGGAAAGAAAGAGGCAAAACCACCCAGGGAATGATAAACAAGAGGGCCCCCAAGTGTCCGTCAGTCAATGGCAAACTGAAAAGGAAGGAGAATATGACGAGTTGTTCATACAGGTTAATGCATTCAATATCAAGGGCTGCCCCTTATTCTAAGATTCTGTTCTCTCCATATTTATTATGAAAAGATTCTCTCGTTTGCAATGGAACACGAGTGATGAATGCCTGCCAGCTAAAAGGATTCAGCTTGTTACTGCCCAGTGTCCTCCACTGCTGCACCTCTGCAGGACAGGTCTGCATTTGATGGACAAGCGGGAGAGGGGAAAGGGAGAAAGGGAGGAAAACACTGCCAACCAGAAAGAAGAATGGAAAACGGAAAGGACCAAGAGGGTGGCAGGTAAGTCAATCTGCGTGGCACAGAGCTGGAGTGCGGTGGGGAAGGAAGGGTGAGACCAGAGATGGGGAGAAAGTAAAAACCTTGCAGAAGGGGCTGAGGGTTTGGACTTGGCTGTCTTTAAAAGTAGCTTCACTTCAGAACTGAAACTTTGAGGCCGGAGTCTTAACTGACTTCCACATTTACAAACTGTTAGTAATTGCAGATAGCACTTTTTAAAAATATTACTCAGCAAAAGAAAAATATTAGCAACCCTACACCAATCTCCAACGAGTTTTAGGATCGCACTGTTGGGGTGACCTTCTCGAGTTTGCGCTTCTTTGGCATACGAAGTTGATTTTTCTCCAAGCGTTGTCCCTTTTATTCTGGATATAATGGGGTCTCTTCCTAAAAAGAAACTAGGAGGATAAGCCGTCTTCTGAGTTTAATTAAAATCAACAATCTCAATACTTTTTAAAAAGCTGACTATTGACTTATGAAAGCCTATATGATCCCAGGTTTGGGAGGTAATAGAAATGGAAATTAACATTTAATGTTTGGAAGTAACTTCCACAGGGCAGGCACAGGCTAACATACATTGTGTGCCTTACTTAGGGGGCGGGGAATGAGGTAATGAGTGCTTTCATAAAGGAGAAATTGTGATTGATGGGATAGGGTAGGAGGAGTGGAAAGGATCAAGAACGACTGCCAGGGCTTCCCTGGTGGCACAGTGGTTGAGAGTCCGCCTGCCGATGCAGGGGACACGGGTTCCTGCCCCGGTCCGGGAAGATCCCACATGCCGCGGAGCGGCTGGGCCCGTGAGCCATGGCCGCTGAGCCTGCGCGTCCGGAGCCTGTGCTCCGCAGCGGGAGAGGCCACAACAGTGAGAGGCCCGCGTACCGCAAAAAAAAAAAAAAAAAAAAAAAGAACGACTGCCAGACTTTTGTCCTAAACTACTGAATTGACTGTGGGGCATTTTGCAACCTAAGAAACATCGGAGAAAGAAAAAATTAGAGGATTAAGGAGAAAAATTAAAAGTTGCATTTTAGACCTGAAAAGTTCCCAGTGCCTAAGAGAGATACTGAAGTGCCAGCATGCAAGAACTTTTAGGATAGATGGGTTTGAAGTCCAGGAGAGGTGAGGAACTAGAGACTTGTGTTTCAACACCAGCCATGTAGATTGTCCCAGAGAATTTTTTTTTTTTTTTTTTTTTTTGGTGGGATCTTAGTTCCCTGACCAGGGATTGAACCCGCACCCCCTGCAGTGGAAGCGCGGAGTCTTAACAATTGGATCGCCAGGGGAGTTCCTGTCCCAGATAATCTTTGTATGAGACCCATCCAGCATCTCACTACCCTCACAGCTTGTCCAAGTTTAGAAGACATCCATCTTCAAGAGTTTCCTATAAAAATGCAATGCTCCCCTCCCTCCATCCAGGGGAGTTACTCTTGATCTCTTGTTATTTAACTCCCAGTAGACAATTATGAGAAAAATCATCATGATAACCAATATCTCTATAGGACCTATGGTTTTCAAAGCAGCTTTACATACTAGATCCCACTTCTGTAATAGGATCCTTTGGGTTGCAAATGACAGAGAGTCAATTCCAACTAGCTTCAGCAACAATGGAATGTATTGGTTCCTGTGTTGGTTCAGTCCCTACAGGAAGCAGAAGCCAAGATAGAATTAGACGGTCATGAGACGTATTGGGGGGCGGGGGGAATGCCAGTTAAGGATAAAGGAAGAGGAGACAAGGATAGATGGGGAGAGGCTTCCTACGATGACACGGGTCGGCCACCTGGGAAAGGAAGAGGGGAAGGAAGGAGGATTGGGTAGAAAGAGCCTCAAACCATAGTACAGCCCAATCCAGCCTCAGTGAGACCAACGGAAAGCCTCAGAGCAAAGAGAAACGGCCCTACTCTAGCACCCACAGCACGCTCAGTCATTGGCTGGAGCAGCCCAGGGAGAGTGTGGGCCCAGAGTGAATGCTGGGGCAAACCCAAAGTTACAGGAGTCAGAGGCTTCCAACTATGCTACTCACAGTGGCACATCTCCCTGGTACCCCAGGCAGCCCAGAGAGAAGCTTCAGGCATAGCCGGATGGATCCAAGAGAATATCATTAGATTTCCCTCTCTGCCCCCCTCCCCACTTCTCTCTCTCTCTCTCTCTCTCTCTCTCTCACACACACACACACACACACACACACACACACACACACATCTCATCTCCCATCTCTTCTTTCCTATCCATGGGCTTCATGGCTTTCTATTTCTTCTGGGCTCAACTGACACCAAACCAAAGATGGCTCTCAACAATATCAGGCCTAGATTATTCCTAGAGAAGCTCAGAATTTCTAAAGGAGGGAAACCCACTCTATCCCAGGGTCCACCCTGATCTCAGCAACAGACTCACATGTTCACCCCGAACGAATCCACTACATCCAAGGGGTTGGAAATGCCCTAAAGAGCCAGGCTGGTGAACAGTGGGGGAGTTGAGAAAGGGACCCCTGATGGGAGGTCACAGCAGAATGACATGGGGCGGAGAAGGGCAGTCCAAAACACAGGACAATCAAGAAGAGTAACGGGTGCCCCCTATCACCGCAAAGGCAACTGGGAAACCTGGGGGGAGAGTAGATTCTTCAGCTGGGAAGAGAACACTCAGAGCAAGCTGGGCGAGTACCATTTTATTCACTTATTTTATAAATCATTAGTTGAAGGTTAGTTTGGCTAAAATTAACTATGGTTAGATTTTGTCAGACATCAGGCTAGGGGGACAATAAAATTCTCAAAATAAAACGAATTCTATTTTCTTGTTAGAAAAATTAGCACGTCAGTGAGAAATGCTAGGAATCTAAAAATTAAACTACAACGGTGGTAATTGCCATTTCTAAATGACATATTTTCCAGATTAAAGGCATGGGCTGTGGGATGCTCATCTCAGCTCTGCTTCCTTCTAACTGCATGGTCTTGGGTCATAACCTCCTTGATTCTTTCTCTCAAAATGGGAGAGGGGAAAGGAGGCATCTATTTTATAATAAAGTCATTGTAAGAATTAGCTGCGACCATGAAACACCCAGCACAGAGCTTAGTAAGTGCTCAATACATGGGTGTCGGATATTATTAGACCTGCAAGATGTCATGCACTTCAGCTAGCCTTGGCTTTCTGCCCTCTAACAACAGTCAGCCACGCCAGCAAGCCTGAAAAAGCCCTTTGCTTCATAATCCAATAACCCCATGGAGCCCTAAGAGGGGAAGGAAAGTGTTCCAAGCCCAATGGGCTATTTTTGGAGATAAACCATCATCCCATTATTTGCAGGAGAAAAAGGGGACGGGGAGGGGAGCTCTTCATGTTATCCTATGCCTACAGTTAATAGCACCTTGGGGAAGGTTCCATTAGACGGAGAGATATGTTTCAACAGCCTAGAACACAAACACCTTTACAATTGTCCTTGATTTATTGCATCTCTGAGGCTGTCTTCTAACTCCAACCACGGTCCATTTGGGTACACCCAAGTTTCTGCTCACGCAGATTCAAGGGCATGACCACAAGCCCGGAGTGGAAGAAGGGTCCCTGGGGATTTCTCACACGCCATGCTGTGAGCCTGGCCCCCCTCTGGAAGCCGGGGGGACACTCCACATTTCTTCAGAGTCCTTCACAGCAGGTTTTGTTTCCCTCATGTTTCAGAAGCTCATCTGGCTAATTGAGATATCATTTTAGGACAGTGAGTTCAAAAAAAAAAAAAGCAAAGATAGGAAAATGTTCTTCTTTGGAGGTTATGGTCTATGACCCTCCTGGTTGGCCGGAAGTAATGGAGCTTTGGCATTCTCTGTGGTCAGATGAAATAAAGCAAATGGCAAAGAAGTGTCCGCTGGATAAATGATGGCGGGAGGAACCCACTGTTAACTTTGGCAGGTACGCATCGAGTACTATGCCTAAACTTTCCATGCAGAACCTGCACGCAGAGATTCCTGGTGTGCTCAACCCAAATTCACCATGACTGCAGTAGGTCCTAGAATGGTGGGCTGGCACTGCTTCTGAGGAGAGGCTAGGTGAATGCAAGACAGCATTAAAACACACAGAATAACTCTTAAAATGATTGGGTGGTTATAATGTATTAGACTATGTACCTCATTTAATCTAAGCAGATTAAGTAGGGAAACTGAGGCTCCCAAAGCAGAAGCAAAATGGCCCATCACTCCCAGCTATCTACCCAACAGAAGTGATGGCACTGGTCACAAGAAAACAAGCACAAGAATGTTCCCAGCATCTTTATTTATAACAGCCAAACACTCAGAATTGTATAAACACCTCTCAAGAGAGGAATAGATGACCACATGAGGCTGTATTCAGACGCTGGAATATAATACTATGTCAAAATAAGAAATTAACCATTGCTACACACAGCAACGTGGATGAATCTCACAGATACTATTTTGAATGAAAGAAGCCAGACACAAAAGAGAATGCTCTGTCTGATTCCATTTATGTGAGTTTCAAGGACAGGCAAAATTTATCAGTGGAAGACAGAGTGGTGATTGCCTCTTGTTGGACATATAGATTAAGAAGCAGCATAAGGGAACATTACGGGGTGCTTTATCCCGATCTGAGTGGTGGTTACACACACACACACACACACACACACACACACACACACACACGATAGATGATAGATAGATAGACAGACAGATAGGTAGGTAGATAACAGAGTCAGAGAGAGATGATGGATAGATGGATAGATGGGTAGATAGAAAGATGGATGGACGGATGGATGGATGGATGGATGGATGGATGGGTGGATGGATGGATGGGTGGATGGGTGGATGGATGGATGGATGGATGGATGGATAGATGGATAGACACATAGAGTCAGAGAGAGATGATGGATAGATGGTTGGATGACAGATAGGTAGAGAGATATCAATAATCACTTAGCATTTGTGTATTTTATGCACTTTGCTTTTTTGTGTTATACCTAAATAAATGTGCAAAGAAGGGAGGGAGGAAAGGAAGGAAGCAGAAGGACTTGCACAAATTCCCACAGCAAGTTAACAGCAGAAATGGAATTTGACCCCAGATCTGCCTGGATTCAGAGTACACTTTAACTATGGGGCTACCCTGCTTCATAGCTGGGTTTATGTTGACTATTGAATAAACATTTGTTGATGGCTGGGTGTCTGTTTATGGAAACTTAGCCACATTAGTTCACTGGCATACAAGACTTAGATCCCGGTGAATTCCCTCTGACCTTTCCTATCACCCCGTTCAATATCTCTCATGGTTCAACGAGGAAAAGTTAGCTCCAGCAAGGCTATAATGAGTTTCTACTGTAGGCTGAAGTTTCGTGGTGAATCTGGCCTCCTGTTCTTAGGCCATCATCAAGTGAATGTAGACGAGAAGAACAGAGACAGGGATTGATCCCTGTTCATTTTTTCACTGCATATGGCGGCAAGCAGCTCTGCTCATCAAAGCTCTGACAGAGACGCCTCAGGCCTGAGTGACGGCCCTGACACACCCACATGCTCCTCGCGGGGCCTGAGACTCAGTTTCCCCAACTAAAAAGATGGGGGTGTTGATAGGCTCATCCAGTCAAACCAGATGGCTTGGGAAGCTGTTATGGTTACACTTACCATGTGTGATGGGTTCTCTGATATTTTTGTATTCACAGAACAGGGAGAACATTTTGTAATTTTTCTCCTGCTAAGTTTAATTTTAAAACAGAAGAAAAGTAACAGGTGCCCCCTGAGCCTGGCAGCCAGGAGAGGAGGTAGGTGGAGGGAGCTCCTGGGGTAAGCAAGGGGCATCTGTTGTCCTGGGCCCCTGAGTTCCATACTGCCCCCTAGAGGCTGAGCAGATGAAATGAGGGTTCTGAGCCCCGGTTTCCATGCAGAGTATCTAATAAAATATCGTAGGCTTATTAGAATTTCAGCCTGTTCATAGAAGTAGCAGAGTGGTCAGGAACTCCAACCCTGGAGAGACAGACTTTCCTTTTCACCCTCTTTCTGGCCACAAAGCTTAGACAAATCACTCACCTCTCCGGCCCTCCATTTCCACTTGTGAAATTGGAGACAGTATTCATATGTACCTCGCGGGGCTTGTAGGCTTACGATGAGTTCAAATGCTTATCACAGTGCCTAATACAAACTGACCATTCAATAAATATGCTATCATTCTAGTACCAATAATGATAACAACAATACTGATGACCTGGACAACTAGTATTATATACTCTGGAGTCACCCTTTAGCACTTCAATGAACCGGGCAATCTCTGAGATTTATAATACATTTAAGTAAAAGTCACTTTTAAAACACCTCAGGATGACTTTTGATAAATCACCTAATCTTTCCAGTTCTCCATTCTCCCACCTAGCCTAAAGGACTAGATGACTTTTAAAGCGTCTTTTAGCTCAAAACTGGGATTCTATAGAGAGAGCGCTTGGGGAAACGTCATCTGCGTGCCCAAATCTGGAGTAATGAAATTGCAGAGCGAGCTTCTGGAGTCTTATTTCTATGAGGATTACACAGATTGGGAGAAGGGAATTAATGACGAGAATTCCAGACTGATAAATGAGTCCTGGATCTCCGGGAAAACATTTTCACCAAAGGTCTACCCCTAACCCTTTTGGAAGTTACCCAAATAGACAGTGTGGTTTCAGAAGTTGAGATTCAGTCAGTCGTTTGTTCCATATGTATTTGACGTGCTTTTCAAGACAGTATTGCTATACGTGTCCGTTCTTACTTATAATGGGACAAGGGAGTACGAAGAGGCCTCAGGTAATTATCTGAGTTCTACATACCTGAGTTCCCTGCCCCCATTGTGTAAACAAACCCTACATCCTCCTGCAGATCAGGGTCAATAATTCCTCTCAATATGGTAACTCCTCTTCTCACTGGCTAGTTTCTGGATGCAAGGAATCAAAAGTGGTCTGGCCTTAGCTGGAGCTTATAATTCAATGTGACATCTGCTGTGCCCCAAGATGTTCCCTTTGGGGACCAGGACCTCCAGCCTGGGAGAACCCAGAGCAGAGGGGATAGGAAACACAAAATCTCCCAACAGGTCATTGGGAGTGATAGTGAGTGAGGCCACTCCTGCTTCTATCCCTTAATTTACTGGACTAAATTTTCCTGCTGGAAACACCATTTATGGGTCTCTGATCTAGTACATACCCTGCATCTTGAAAGATGTCTCCCTATCCATCCGGAGTGTCACCTCCAAGTTGCTTTAGTTACACCTTTGGAAGACTGTTCCCGAACTTTATGAGGCCAGCTTTTCCTGTGGGGTGTGATATATTTTACAACTAATAAAGAGCTGTAAAACGAGCCCCCTAGTCACGTGCTCTGCTGTATGGGGTTCCATGCCTGTGGATCAGGCATTCAGCAAGCAACCAGAGAGTGGGGCCAGCCAAAGATCTGTGGGCAGCAGAGGCAAACCCACACCTGGAATCAGTATCTATCACGATGAACAAAAGCCCAATGTCATCAACCTGCCACAAAGCTGCTAGCTTGTCTTTTCAAGGAATACTGCCTTACTCTCTGTTTCTCGCCCACTGCACATTCAGAAACAACAGTAATTATTATTAGATCAGCCCTGGAAAGGAGTCCATTTTATTGGGCTTCCATGAATGTCAACTGGCTGAGTAATTTTGTCTACTTGTCTTTTCCTTATGCCTTTTACGGGAAGCATTACCATGTGTATTAAAATCTTCACAGTGTGTATGTATGCCCTTAGTCCTATTCACACACGCCTGTATCCCAGGCCTTCTTTTCTTTGGTCAGGTCACTAGCCACTGCCCAGGAGTCTATATATATTCTCACCTCTGGGTCACTTTTCCTTCCATAGAAAATGGATGGCCAGTGCACTGGTCACAGCTATGCCAATTAGGACCATTTTCTCTCTTTACCCTTCTTTCAAAGCCACTCCTGGATGTGGTTACTGTGTAACACCATCCATTTTCAGCTTGAACTCACGTATCAACCTGACTCCTCCATAACCAAGCTTGGGCTTTCCTCCATTACCAGGCCTAGCATATTTGCAGCCAGGTTATGCTGGGATGTAACCCTAGGTATGAGCCTGGCAGCCAGGAGAGGAGGTAGGTGGAGGGAGCTCCTGGGGTAAGTAACAGGCATCTGTTGTCCCGGGCCTCTGAGTTCCATACCGCCCCCTAGAGGCTGAGCAGATGAAATGAGGGTTCTGAGCCCCGGTTTCCAGCTTCATTCCCATTTGAAGAAGTTTTGGGAAGGAGATAGTGGTTCCTAGATGGGAGGGCCAGATCTCTGCAGAACCTTCCATCATGCAGGAATTCCAGGAACTTACTAGGAAGGGGTAAGCAGACTCCTCAAGCTCTAGGGGTTCATGAAAAACCTAGAGAGATCAAAGAACACCAGGAATGCGATCTTCTTTGCCTTCTGGGCTGTGAGTAGACCAGTCCCAAATCCCCCCGCTACACCATCTGCTTTCTTGGATTATTCTTGGTATCAGCTGTGTTAGTTAGGATCCTCCAAAAATGCAGACACAAAGACAAGACTAAACCTGCAAGAGATTCACCAAGGGAAATGCTCATGAAAGATAAAGGGGAGGAAGCAGAGTCTTCAGACCGTGATGCAGACCCAATACCCATGGAAGCATAGAGAAAAGGAAGGAAGAGTCTTGAACCAAGTCTTGCAGCTTGGTTCCTAAAATGTTTTGGTTAGGTCAGTGAGAAGTCCTTGAACCCAAGTTGCATATTAGAAGAGTCGTACATGAATAAACCAGCATCGGTTTCCCCGAAGGGCTGTGACTGGCTGGGACAGTCCAAGGGACATGTGCAAACATGGTGGTGGATTCAGAGAGAAGGTAGCTGGGGTCTTCAGTCAATCATACGTCTCATGGCAGGAGATCTGCGTGGTGTATCTTCACAGCCACCAGACTGATAAACCCCACCTAACCTGAAATATCTACTACATGTCCAAAATGTGCTAGACACTGAGGATATAATAGTGATTAAGACAGACATGGTTTCTGTTCTCAAAGTCTAATGGGCAATATTAACATGTATATGTAATGTATGAAAATGTATGTCATATATGTAATCATAAAATGAGATCTATATTAATACATTAAATAGAAATATATTATCTTAGATGATATATTATATATACATACTTTAAAATATAATCGCAAGCCAAGATAGGTGTTCAAAAGGAAAGGTGCACAAAGTTATGGATACAGGGAACAAAGTCACCTGACACAGGTCATGGGTTCACAGGACACTTCCCTAGTGTGGCGACCCTTATGCTAAGGTTGGAATGACGAATAGGAGTTACCTAGGTAAATGGGAATGGAGTGGGAGGAAATTCCAGACAGATGGAAGAGAACATGCAAAGTGCCTGTTTGGAAGGAGAAATGGCACTTTCAAGGAAAGGAAACCAGAGTGACTGTAGCCCAGGATGCAAGGGCAGAATGTTGGCATGAAGCTGGAGAAGCAGACAGGGACCAGCGCACGCTGATAAACATTGTGAAGGACCTTCATTTTTATCCTAAAAGCAATGGCGAACCATTTACGTGGGAGCTGACATGGCAAGATTAGTACATTAAAAAAACAGCTGTGACTACAGTGCAGAGAGAGAATGAGAATGGACGGAGTAGACATGAGAGTCGAATTAGTAGACCATTGCAGTGGCCCAGACGATAAATGATGGTAATTTGGACTAGCATGGCGGTGATGGAGATAGAAGAATGAAAGAGATGCTATGATGTGACTTTCACCAGAGCAAAGACACCAGGGAACAAATATATTGGGAGGGTGGGGATTGGAGATGATGACTTCAGTCCAGAACTTGTTATGTCTTGGGTGTCTTTGAGATACCCAAGTAGAGATGTTTAGAGGGCACCTGGCTATGTGCCCTAGAGCTCAACGGAGCTGTCTGGGAGACAGATACAAATTTGAGAGCCACTAGTATACAGATGGCATTGAATCCATGGGAGTGGATGAGAATATAGGGAGGAAATACAGGGACTAAGCCTAGAAGACTTCCAATATCCAATGGCTGGGTAGAGGAAGAGGATAAGGCTAAGATAAGGAGGTAATAAGGATAAGGGAAGCAGCCAGAGAGACAGGGAACATTGGAAGATTGATGGGAGACTATGAAATTACTCAAACCAAGTGAGGATGTTCTGTCAAGAGGGGAGAGCGTTGCACTACTAGATATAACATAGACCACTAATAAGGACCTGCTGTCTAGCACAGGGAACTCTACTCAGTGCTCTGTAATGGGCTATATGGGAGAAGAATCTAGAAAAGAGTGGATATATGTACAACAGATTCGCTCTGCCGTACACCTGAAACTAACACAACATTGTAAATCAATGTTACCACAATAAAAAAAAATTTTAAAGGAAAAAAAGAAGGGAGAGTGTTTGATTGTGCCAAATGTTGCTGAGAAGTCACATACCATGAGAAAAAAATACCCATTGGATGGCCAAGTAAAAACGAGCACATACACTAGATTTAACAGTAACCTGGATATCCTCAAGGTCCACCTGTATGGAATCGGGTGTGGGTGGGGAGGTGAGGGATGTAAGCCGGACTGCAGAGGGTTAAGAGGAAATGGGAATTATGGGTACAGAGAACGCTATGGCAAAGTTGTCATCAAGAGGGATACCTACACCCTTGATTGTATGGGTCGGAGGAAGTATGCATTATGCTTCTATTATTCCACGTGTGGCTCTGAAAAAGGAAAGAAATCTAGTCTCTCAATAGATCTTTCTATCTAACTGTGAGCCCTGAACTTCATTTTCTGATGAGTTCAAACTTAATGAAACGCAGAGCTTTGAAGGGGTAAATCTCAAGTGCTAACACACATACACACATTCACTCACACACACACGCACAAGCACACACACATTTTAAGAGGCTTATATACAAGCTCGTAATTCTTCCTGGACATCAAATGACTCTTTATAGGCTCCATTTTGATGACCTAAGTATACTACAAATTAAATAGAAACATAAGGATTACATTTCCCTCGAAGTACCAGGGCTTTGAGGAAAAATAAGAGGAAAGAAAGAAATGCCTGGATGAGCACACTGTGGTTTTTCCTTTCCTTCATGATTCCAAAACTTTGCAAATTCATAGTCTTAGAGAACATGCCAAACCCATTTGACATCAGCCACCACATCCCACTAACGCCCTACCCTGAAGCATCTTCTCCGTGCTGTCCTCTGTGGGCAAGAAGGATGTGGGATGACAGATTCATGTTCTCATGTATTAATGAGTGGAAGCAGAGTCTCACAGACTAGTGGGATGCTTAGCGGAAGGAATTCAGACACAACACTCTTCGTTTTCATGTGAGAGCTATGTATTCATGGTGAACAGGAAGTGACAAAGCCCGGAGAAGAACAGGACCATCTTGTTCTTCTCTAGCTCATCTGCATTACGCCATGGTAATGGACAGCTGCTGTTTTAGCCTGGGTAGTACCCACTTTTCCCTTCAGTGGGGATGTACGGAGCTCTATCTCATGAGGCTGTCCACGCAGTTAAGGCCCCTGGTCCCTGTAGTACAATAAGTCCCCTACATATGAACGAGTTCCATTCCAAGAGTGCATTCATAAGTCCAATTTGTTTGTCAGTGCAACAAAGGTAGCCTAGGTATCCGACTAACAGTCGGCTATATAGTACCGTACTGTAATCGGTTTATAATACTTTTCACACAAATAATACATCAAACACAAAAAATAAAGAGAACACTTTTAATCTGACAGTACAGTCCCTTGAAAAGTACAGTACGACACTTGGCGTACAGGGGCAGGCATCGAGTGAACGGGCAAGAAGAGTTACTGACTGGAGGAGGGACCGGAGGTGGGAGACGGTAGAGCTGAAGGATCGTCAGCGACAGGAGACGGAGGGCAACCTGCAGTTTCACTCACGCCTGACGTTGACGTCTTTCACTCACACACGTTCACACCTTTGAAAGTTCGCAACTTGAAGGTTCATATGTAGGGGACTTATTTACATGTGTGAAGCAGACACTTGCTCTGCCAATCAGAGCAATGCCTCCCAACAGACAGCAATCAGCTCAGAAATGGGTAAGTGCCAATTGATAGGCAATCAGACAAGTGAGAAATTCCAGGTCTTCTGCTGGGATTATTGGGAAACAAGGAGCTCTCTTTCTGGTGTACTTCAAGCTGGCAGAACAGTACATAAACCTGGACCTGCTGGTGCCATCTTGTCTTGTTATTACGAAGGGGAAAGCTGCCGGAGATTGGAGCGCATTCAGAGGAAAGCAGGTATGAAAAGTGAACAGAATAAAACTGTCTTAAATATAACATTTGAGCCCTTGGATACAGTCACGCCTAAATCCAAATCTACCTTTCACTTATCCCACTGAGTTGGGATTCCGTTGCTCTCAGCTGAAAGTCCTGATTGCGCCAGCCTTTACTGAGGTTCCCGCGATATTATGAGCTATCTATTATTTGTAGGAACTATTTCCATCTTCACTTTGCCTAGGGATTAATGACAATAGGGATTCCTCACATCTGGGTAGTGCTTTCCAGAATGCCTTCACCAAGGGTGGATACTCAGAGTGGCCATCCTACTTGTTACAGCCAGCATCTGTCCAACAGCTGTTCCAACTGGTCCATCCTCATGGTATACAGATTGATAAATATTTTGGGTATCACCTTTGCTTTCACCAGCAGCATCCCATTTATATCACAAACCAAAGTGGGAGCAGACCAAAGAATGGACCATAAAGGTCATTTTGTAGATGAACAAGATAAGACTCTGGAGTGACTTCTCCAAGCTAACTGATGGCCAAACCAGGGTTGGAAATGGGGACTTCTGTTTCGAGGCTCTTTGCCTCTCAGTATGACTTATACAGAATGTAAAGATACATTATATTTTCCCCTTATTATTTCTCAGAAACTAGGCTAAGGTATTTACATGCATTGAATACTTACAACAAACCTCAGGAGGTAGGTTTTATTACCCTGTTCATTTTTCATTTAAGGAAGCCGACATTCAGTGAGGTTAAGTTCATTTTGCTAGGAAATGGCAAAGTCAGGATTTGAACACAGAGCCGCCTGCTCTAAAAAAACCATGTGGCTCCTACTCTCAAGAATCTAGTCGTAAAGCCCAAATGGGCAAAAAGTTATTCATCATAGGCTTAAAAATACAGTGGATGTGATTATACTCAGATAATATATGCTTTATGAGGTCAGGACAAGGAAAGGTCAACTGAGTTTGTGTCATCAGGAAAAACTATCATATAGGATTTCAAATCAACTCAAGAAAAGAAACGCTGTTTGTGATTTTATAATACCGAGGCTGCTTGTAGAAACTTGATGAACTGCGTTAAATCTTGAACAATGAATGGGGCTTATTTGGGCAGAGACAAAGGAATTCTGGGTAAAAAGGCCAGCACTTAAAACCATATAAGTATGGGGAATACCTAGAACGTTCAGGAAAAAAAGCCAGTCTGCCTAGGTCATGGGTGGTAAATCAGGTTTATTCATAGGCCGTGCTTCATCAGTTGACAGGGGTTGCCTGAAGTACTATGTGAGGACAACGGTGACACCAGGTAAGAAGTCAAAGTGGAAATCACTTACTGATGTCTGCCATGGACACTAGACTAGAACCTGGTAGTACAAGTACCATATATCTGCCCTTATAAGACGCAGTGAACAGAGTATATTAACGAATGAGCGAGCACAAAGGTGGAATATCTATCTTAGGAAGCATCACAGAGTTATTTTCTGTCACGACATGGAGTTTGGACTTGATTTAATGGACAAGAAGGAGCAATCGTGAGCTCTCGAAAAAGAGAAGCTCCAAATAAAATTAGGACTACAGTATACAGAATAACTACAAGGCAGTTACATGATATTTGGTTCCTGACCACAAAAGCTTGTGAACCTGATCTTCTTCTCATGGAGCCAGTCATTAGGTATCAAAATGATGCTTTAAGAAGAAGAAATAAATTATTTATAAATTCACTCTTGGGTAAAAGCTCAAGCTGAAAGAGAGCAAGGCCTTGGCTTTCACTACAGCTGTGGGATTGGCTAATAAAATCCCAAATATCACTTCCACTATCCTGGCATCTCAGTGGTCACTGGGTCATCCCGATTGTGCTTTGGGATATGGTATTTCACTGAGCAAAATTAGATTACCGAAGACCGAGGTCTGACCTGATCTCATCACAGGCCACCATCTCATGACAGTTTATCATCATCATCACTCAGATTTATTGAGCATATACTATGTGCTGGGGTAAGCCTTACTTTACATTTTTGTCTCAGTTTATCCTCACAACAACCCTAAGACACACCGGTGTGCCCATTTTGCAGATGAATAAACTGAGGCTTCGAGAGAGAATACAAATTGCCTAAGGGGGAACCGAGATAGAAATTGAGGTTTATCCATTGCTAAGTCTGTGCCCTTTACCATTATTGTCAAATTGCCTAAGGGGGAACCGAGATAGAAATTGAGGTTTATCCATTGCTAAGTCTCTGCCCTTTACCATTATTGTCATTGAGGCCACAGCCCTGCACACATGGGCTCCAGCAAATCTATCCCCACTGACATCACAGCATGCAAACCACAGACAAGCCCATGTGAGCACCTGGAGGACTGTGAATTCTGTCCCACTCCTTTCCCAGACAACATCAACAACCAAGCCACAAGAACATGGAAATTAACTTCTATGTTAACCACACACACCAAAATACCTACTGTCAAGAAACAGGATTGGGAGTGTCTCACCCTCAATAACATCATTTCCAGGGTCCACAGTAAATATGTCTGAAGTATTAAATACATTTCTGAAATTGGGAAAAATAAACTCACAGATCATGACTGAGTTTAAACCCTTAGTTTCCCAAGATCTGCAAATCCTCCTGGGAGCCTGGGTTTTATTTCAATTTTCTGAGACATCTAAAACTCCCAGTTTCTAAGTCTAGTTCTCTGTTCTTATGTGTTCAGTTTAGAATGGTGGCAAAAGACAAAAACACAACTCCACATGCACCTAATGCCATATTTTAAATACATCTCTGGAAGGTTGAATGGTGACTAGAAATCCTCTCATTCTGGTCCAAGAAGCCCTTGTTTATTTAACTGGCACATAACAAGCCCATTTCCTTTTACCTTTAACCCCTTAAAATGCTCTGTGGGTTTGTTTTTTTTTAGACTTATTTATTGGGGTATAATTGCTTTACAATGGTGTGCTAGTTTCTACTTTATGACAAAGTGAATCAGCTATACATATACATATATTCCCATATCCCCTCCCTCTTGCATCTCCCTCCCACTCTCCCTATCCCACCCCTCTAGGTGGTCACAAAGCACCGAGCTTTGCGCTCCCTGTGCTATGCGGCTGCTTCCCACTAGCTATCTGTTTTACATTTGGTAGTACATATGCCTGTGCCACTCTCTCATTTCGTCCCAGCTTACCCTCCCCCCTCCTCATGTCCTCAAGTTCATTCTCTATGTCTGCGTCTTTATCCCTGTCCTGCCCCTAGGTTCTTCAGAACCTTTTTTTTTTTTTAAGATTCCATATATATGTGTTAGCATATGGTATTTGTTTTTCTCTTTCTGACTTACTTCACTCTGTATGACAGGCTCTAGGTCCACCCACCTCACTACAAATAACTCAATTACGTTTCTTTTTATGGCTAATATTCCACTGTATATATGTGCCACATCTTTTTTACCCATTCATCTGTCGATGGACACTTAGGTTGCTTCCATGTCCTGGTTATTGTAAATAGAGTAGAGCTGCAGTGAACATTGTGGTACATGACTCTCTTTGAATTATGGTTTTCTCAGGGTATATGCCCAGTAGTGGGATGGCTGGGTCATACGGTAGTTCTGTTTTTAGTTTTTGAAGGAACCTCCATACTGTTCTCCATAGTGGTTGTATCCATTTACATTCCCACCAACAGTGCAAGAGGGTTCCCTTTTCTTCACACCCTCTCCAGCATTTACTGTTTGTAGATTTTTTGATGATGGCCATTCTGACTGGTGTGAGGTGATACCTTATTGTAGTTTTGGTTTGCATTTCTCTAATGATTAGTGGTGTTGAGCAGCCTTTCATGTGTTTGCTGGCAATCTGTATGTCTTCTTTGGAGAAATGTCTATTTAGGTCTTCTGCCCATTTCTGGATTGGGTTGTTTGTTTTTTTGATACTGAGCTGCATGAGCTGCTTGTAAATTTTGGAGATTAATCCTTTGTCAGTTGCTTCATTTGCAAATATTTTCTCCCATTCTGAGGGTTGTCTTTTTGTCTTGTTTATGGTTTCCTTTGCTGTGCAAAAGCTTTTAACTTTCATTAGGTCCCATTTGTTTATTTTTGTTCTTATTTCCAACTCTCTAGGAGGTGGGTCAAAAAGGAGCTTGCTGTGATGTATGTCATAGAGTGTTCTGCCTACGTTTTCCTCTAAGAGTTTAATAGTGTCTGGCCTTACATTTAGGTCTTTAATCCATTTTGAGTTTATTTTTGTGTATGGTGTTAGGGAGTGTTCTAATTTCATTCTTTTACATGTAGCTGTCCAGTTTTCCCAGCACCACTTATTGAAGAGGCTGTCTTTTCTCCATTGTACATTCTTGCCTCCTTTATCAAAGGTAAGGTGACCACGTGTGCATGGGTTTATCTCTGGGCTTTCTATCCTGTTCCATTGATCTATATTTCTGTTTTTGTGCCAGTACCGTACTGTCTTGATTACTGTAGCTTTGTAGTATAGTCTGAAGTCCAGGAGCCTGATTCCTCTATCTTTGTTTTTCTTTCTCAAGATTGCTTTGGCTATTCGGGGTCTTTTGTGTTCCCATACAAATTGTGAAGTTTTTTGTTCTAGTTCTGTGAAATGCTCTGTGGTTTTTATAGATTTCCTTTTCACGTGTACAGTGATACTCACTCCCATTTTCATTATATATAAAAGCTTATACTTGCCATCAAGCCTGTATTTTTTTTCAATAAACATCCATTTCAGGGTACTTCAGAGCTGAGTAGAATCTCTCTCCAAAAGCTAAAGAAGTTTTTTTCCCCTGTCTTTATTTGGATCTATACAGTGGGATTACTGCACATCGTCATGGAGGTGTGAAACTCTGAAATATTTATTTGATTAACAAAGATTCCTATGGTTCAGTTTCTAGTGCCCATCAGTGTATCAGTCAGAATAGGACAGATTTTGCTGCAGTAACAAACAACCCCCAGTTTCAGGATCTTGAAACAGCAAAGCTCTATTTCTCATTCACACTACATTGCTATTGTAGGTCAACTGGGGGCTCTGTCCCCATGTCCTCACTCTGGAACCAGGCTGACAGATCATCCAACCTCCAGAACCTTGCTGGTCACCATGGCAGAGAGAAAGACAGATGTGTTCAATTTCACACCAGCTCTTAAAACTTCCACTCAGAAGTGACATATCACTTCTACTTACATTTTGTGGCCAAAGTAAGTCATTTAGCCATGGTCGTTCCTAACCCCAAGCTTTGGGGAAGTGCAAACCCTCGAAAACAAGGTCAGGAAATACTGAGTAGCAACGATGACCTCAACTATAACCACATCCCACTATCTATGAGGAGGGTGTCATTGACAATAATGACATAGCTCATCTTTGTTGACTGCTTCCTATATGCAGAGGTGAGTTTAAACAGTTTGCACATATTGTGTCATTTAACCTTTAGGACAGCTCTATGAGATCAGCAAATTTACCCCACTTTAAAGACAAAAAAAAACACTGAGGAATAGGAAAGTGGAATGACTTGCCCAAGGCCACCTAGCTAGTAAAATGTTGGGCTGAGACTTGAACCCAAGTAGGTAGGCTGCCTCTAGATCTTGTCCTCTTAACAGTTCTACAATAATGCCTTCCAGTGCTACTATTGCTACCACCACTAATACCCCTCTCTTAGCCCACTTTTCCTTATCTATGCAATGATAATGATAATTCCTGACTCTTGTGATTTTTATGTGGGTGGCCTGAGAAAGTAAAGCAAAATGGCTCCCTAACGTACAGTTTTACCAGACATTATCTGGTTTGATGGACACTTAGAAACAATCAACAGAATGAAAAGACAATTTACAGAATGGAAGAAAATATTTGCAAACCACATCTCTGATAAGGGGTTAATATCCAAAATATACAAGGAACTCATACAACTTCACAGCAAAGATAAATAAATAAGTAATCCAATTAAAAAATGGGCACAAGACTTGAACAGACATATTTTCCAAAGAAGATATACAAATGACCAACAGGTATATGAAAAAGTGCTCAACATCACTAAACATCAGAAAAATGTAAATCAAAACCACAATAAGATATAGCCTCACACCTGTTAGGATGGTGATTATCAGAAAGACAAGAGATAAAAAGTGCTGGTGAGGATGTAGAGAAAAGGGAACCCTTGTACACTTTTGGTGGAAACGTAAATTGGTGCACCCACTATGGAAAACAGTATGGATGTTCCTCAAAAAATTAAAAAAAGAGTTACCATATGGTCCAGCAATTTCACTTCTGGGTATATACCCAAGAGGAAGGAAACCGCTATCTCAAAGAGAAATCTGCCTTTCATGTTCGTTACAGAGTTATTCAAAATAGCCAAGACATATAAACGTCCAACAACATTTGAATGGATAAAGAAAATGCGGTATATACATACCATGAAATACTATTCAGCCTTAAAAAAGAAGGAAATCCAGGGTTTCCCTGGTGGCGCAGTGGTTAAGAATCCACCTGCCAATGCAGGGGACACAGGTTCGAGTCCTGGTCCGGGAAGATCCCACATGCCACGGAGCAACTAAGTCCGTGCACCACAACTACTGAGCCCGCGAGCCACAACTACTGAGCCCACGTGCCACAACTACTGAAGCCCACGCGCCTAGAGCCCGAGCTCCGCAACAAGAGAAGCCACTTCAATGAGAAGACTGCGCATCGCAACGAAGAGTAGCCCCCGCTCGCTGCAACTAGAAAAAGCCTGCGCACAGCAACGAAGACCCGACGCAGACAAAAATAAATAAATATTTTTTTTAAAAAAAGAAGGAAATCCTGCCATTTGCAATAACACGGATGAACCTGGAAGACACCATGCTAAGTGAAATAAGCCAGACAAAGACAGATACTGCATGATCTCACTTATATGTAGAATGTTAAAAAAAAAAAAAAGTTGAACTCTTAGAAACAGAGAGTAGAATGGTGGTTGCCAGGGGCTGTGGGGTGGGAGAAATAGGGAGAGGTCGACAAAAGGGTACAAATTTTCATGTACAAGATGAATCTGATTTGAGGATAGAATGTTTAACATGGTGACTCTAGTTAATAATACCATGTTGCATAATTTAAAATTTGCTAAGACAGTAGAATTTAAGTGTTCCCACAAAAAAGTAAAAACCAGAAAGGATAACTACATGAGGTGATGGATGTGTTCATTAATCTGATGGTGGGAATCCTTTCACAAGGTATACGTATGTCATATCATCACGTTGTACACTTAACACTTACAGTTTTGTCCATTACAGCTCAATAATGCTGGGGGAAAAAAAGGACCATCATTTTTCAGTCAAAATTTGTATACCCATCTTCTTGGTTAAGGTAAGAGAAATAACCTGTCTCAGCCAGCCATGCAGCCGTAAAATCCAGAAACTTAGGAATTATTCTTGACACCTCCCTCTTCCTTACGCCCCCACATCCTCCATCACCGAATCTTTGCAACTTACCTCATCTCTCATTCACCTCTTTCCAGCCTCACATCTGCTTGGTCCAAGCCACCATGCTCTTCTGCCTGGACTATTGCAATGCTCCCCTCCCCAAAACTGGATTTCCAGCTCCCATGCTTGTCCCAGTCTTTTCTCCACCCTGCAGCCCAAGTGACCACATCTGACCATGCCACACCCTTAGTGTGATTATGTGATAAAAGTCTGTCTGAGCCTCTGGATCCAGCAGTGTCTGAAGCCAGCTACCCTTAGATGTTTCCTTTCCTCTTCTGTCCCTTGCAATGAATTCACCCCAGCTAATACTCACCTCTTTCCCCTACCATTCTGGACGCCCCTTAGTTATCTGTGTACCCCAGGTGGCTTCTCCAATGCCCAGCATCTATTAGACATTCACTACATGTTTGCCAAAGTGAGTTGATCTGGGTATTCAGTGTCTTGCTTTAGATAGAAATGGGGACTTGACAGGGAAACGCCTTGGCTTTGTCCTTGAAAAACCCACAGAACCTCACTGCACCAAGACGCCAGAGTCAGACCTAACAGTTGACAAGCAAGTTGTGTCACCAGTCCTCTTCTTCTCCATCCAGCGGTTTTTAAAAATAGTTTAGGGAGTTTTTCTCACTCTCTTAAATGTGGTTTTGCTTACTTGCTCCCCAGCCCCCTGGAAAGGTTCTCATCTCCTGGGCCTCTTTCGTTTTCAAGCCTGGGGAAAAAAAAAAATGTGCGTGTAGAAAACCCTATAATTACCGGGTCTGATTTTCATTTGAACTCTTCCTCTCTGACATGACTACAAAGTTCTTTGGTAGATGGCAGCCAACAAGGCCCCAGTGTGTGTATGCGACAGAGAATCTGCTGGCGCTAGTGTGTGTTTATGTGCAGGGTGGGAGGGGTGTGTGTATATGTGTGTGTGTGCTAATATAAACATATTAGCAAAGAAAGAGTGTGTGAAAGAAAGTGGCATATGTGTTTGTGCGTATGTTTGAGTGGGTGTGTGAATGAGTATGTAAGTAAGTGAGTGTGTTTTGGATATATGTATGTATATGTTGTGTGTATAAGTGTGAGTGTATGTGTGTCAATAAGTAGAAGGCTATGAATGAATGTGGGGATGTCCTTTTGTCTCTTGTGTACATGTGAGTGAATGTGAGTGTGTGTGTGTGTGTGTGTGTGTGTGTGTAAGTTAGCAAGAGCTTTAAACCAAGCCATGGTGGTATTTGAAAAGATGTACTAAGTGCCAAGCAAGGAGAAAGGGACACGGAGCAGGGACCAGAGATGGAGGGAGACCTCAGCTCTCCAGGCAAGAGGCACTCGTGTGGGAAGGCAGAGATGAGATGGAGGGTGGGTGGGCTTGGAGTCAACCTCAGAGAGTGAAACCACAAAGTCATGCCTATTACAGTCCCCGACAAACCTGTGAAGAGGACAATTAGATGTGAGAAGCTCAGAACCAGATGTTGATTTTGCATGGAAGATCCTAGAAATTTTATAGGGAAAAGGGTGCCTAAAAAGCAGTGGGCAGGGTCTTGGAGGTCAGATCCGCATCTTATTTAGAATGTAATGATGAAGACCATGAATTTCCAAGCTGGGCTCTGCGGGCTTGAATTTAGGGTCTGCTGCATCATCTTGGGTAAGTTAACTAACTTTTCCCTGCCTCAGTTTCCTAATCTGTAAAATGGGGAAGATCCTAGAATTTGTCTCATAGGGCTGTTAGTGATGATGGTTGGGTGAGTTAATATATAGAGAGAGTCTAGAATAATGTCTGGCTATTTAAGTGTTCATTATTGTCATCATCTCCATCACCATCATCAGCACCTCTCCAGCATTAAGCAAATTGCTGGCTATAAATGTAACAGGCATCTTATCTAAGTCAGCTGAATGAGTGAATGAACGAATGAAGTAGTTTTGCATTGATCGGCCAGATTTCCCTTCCTGAGGCCTTGACACATATCATATCCTCTGCCCAGGGCACTAGCACTCATTTTCTGACTCCTTGCAGCCCTCCCTCAGCCTAACTACATTATACCCATCCTTCTGGTCTCCACTGAAACTTCATTTGCTCCAGGGAGCCTGTCCTGACCTCCCCCATCCTCCTGGATATATACGTCCACACAGATCCTTGCACACTTTCTTCTTCTCTAAGTACTTATTCAATGTCTGTCTTCACTACTTGGCTGGACATCCATGAGGTCAGGAACTTTGTCTCCTCTGTTCACTGCAGTAAACCCAGGGCCTGGTACAGAGCAAATGCTAAATGCATTTTTTGATGAATGAATGGATGGATGGATGGATGAGTGGATGGATGAAAGACAGAGCAGTGCTACTCAGGCTTTACTATGCACGTGAGTCAACTAGGAATTGTATGAAACTGCAGACTCTGGGAATTACGTTAAAATGCTGGGACTCTGCATTTCTAACTAGTTCCAGGTGATTCTGATGCTGCTGGTCTACTTGCCATGCTTGGTAACAGGGTCCTAGAGCATCTACTTGTTTGAGGATTTGGAAAATAAAATTATTTTTATGCCATATAAACATGGATATAGAGGGAATAGAAAGAAAAGTTCACATGAACTTTTAAAATAAATCCCAAGGTTTTGAAGACACAGAGAAACACATCCCCAGGACCATTAGAGAGTCTTATCCACACTTCTCTGATATGCATGGGGTTCCTTGAGAAGAAAAGTTTGAGAATTCTTGCCCTACGAAGATCTCAATCCTGGAACAAGCCACAAGGAGACAAGCCAGGGCCGGTCTTAGAAATAGGTAAACCAGTCCATATAGCGTTTCCTGGTTACCAGGAAGAACTTACTTTCCCCCAAACACCTCCTTCAAGCCCAAATTTCTACATGGCTAAAAGCCACCTAAAAGGACATTGGCTTTTACTGCCCAGCCTCTGACCACACTGATTTCCCTTCAGTGAATTGTCCCTGTGTATTTCCAGATACAGCCCCACTGCCTGTGGCCTCTCCTTGGCCTGGTCCCTCAGCACTCCCTCCATTCCTGTGAGCATCTCTGATGAACTGTCTCTTGGCTTGAGCAAACCAGGGTTGGTTCTGTCGCTTCCAAGCAGTAAAGTCTAACCAATACTTTATCATTGCTTTGGGCAAATGCATTAGTTCCCAATAAACAAAACAAACCTGAAAAGAAAATCAATAAGGATAAATTACAAGCAACCTAATTATTTATAACAATATAAGATCAGTTAAGTGAATTATGAGATAGTCGTAACATAGAGTATCATGTACCCATTAAAATTAGGGTAGAAATCTCATAAACATAATGTCAAGCAGAAGACACTATACGCAGAGGAGTATATACTTATGGGACTCTGTTTTGTATGCAGTAGAAAACAGGCAAAACTGATCTATGGTGTCAAAATCAAGATACACCATTTTGTTGGGGAGATTGAGACT
This sequence comes from Phocoena phocoena, assembly GCF_963924675.1. Lineage (NCBI taxonomy): Eukaryota > Metazoa > Chordata > Mammalia > Artiodactyla > Phocoenidae > Phocoena > Phocoena phocoena. The sequence continues at coordinate 77,451,144 of NC_089231.1, forward strand.
GGGAAATGGGCTGACATCTCCTGTTTCTTGATCTGGGTATTGTTTCCAAGGACGTATTGACTTTGTGAAAATTCACTGAACTCTGCTTTTTGATATGGGCATTTCTTCTGGATGTATATTATAGTCCAATGAAAACACTTTAATGATGAAAAAGAGTAGTTTTAAAATTTTGTTTCCTAGAGAGTCATGTGGAATTCCTAATTCTCATTAGGGAGAGGGGCCCCCAGAGCAGAACAGAGGCCGGGTGGATAAGACTTCAGGCTTCCAAACACAGTGAACCCAGAGCAGTTCATTCCTATCGGTTTTTATCTAGTAAGGAAGGTGGGAGGGGAATTTTATCTAGTAAGGAAGGTGGGAGGGGACATTCAACTGTATCTGTAATGCTGTGTTAAAATAAGCATGTGAGAAAGAGAAAAAATACCAGGCTCTATGGGAATTTTCTGCTTTAATTATCACTCTCTCCCCATTCTCCTGGGAGCTGAGATCTCCATGACTGGAGCCAGATTTGACCCCTATCCAGAATCTAGCACAGTTCTGGGTCAGTAGTCAACGCTAACAAGTGTTCGCTGAGTGACTGAGAGAACTATCATGGTAAAATCGGGTTCCTTGAAACACCGAGCTCCTGGATCAGGGCTTGCCTGAAGCCACTCCTACTGCTAAAATTTCAATTACATGAAATTCCCTTTTGTGTGAAATCCAGTTTCAGCTGGGTCTACTAACACTTGAAAGATTACAAATAGCTGCAGCCCCTTCATCTCTTTGTGCCTCAGTTTCCTCATTTGTCATACTTGTAGGAACACATGAAGAAGATGGGAATTGTTAAAAGCATAGGTTTGGAGTCAACAGATTTAGATCCAAATTTGTGCTCCATCACTCATTAGCTGCAAGAGCTTGGGTGAGTTACTTTACTGCCCTGAGCCTCAGTTTCTTCATCTGTAAAATGGGGACAGTGCCTACTTGCTGAAACTGTGAGAAGTATTCAATGCACGTAACGTCCAACACTCATTCGGTGTTGACCGTACGTGAAGTTCACTTCCCCAGCCCATCTCATAAAGATTTCATACACGTCAGATGAGTTAAGGCTCTAGGAAAGCACTTCCCTGATATTATAGATTATTATTAGCAAGGTAAACTGATTTACAGAAGCAGAGCAGAACAAAGGCCAAAGGGAGGCGAGATTGTGCTGGAAAACAAACCAGGGAAAGGAGGCAGACACAAGTGTTGTTGTTTAGGGCAAGAAAAAGGCTGGTACAAAATGGAAGAGAAGATGAGTATTTTCAAGCTTTAAATGAACGGTTTTTTCCCAACTCCATTCAGAGAGGAAAGTGCAGTCAGATATAATCAAAGGCTGACAAAGAGTGAGATATTTGTCCTGGTAAATACACTCATCTCTCCAAGCTCACTTGAAACATTTTCTGCTTTGCTAAAGAAGCTCTTATGAACTCAGAGCCGTAAAAAATCACCTGGTGAGCAGCTGTGCCAAACCGAGAAACAGCTGCCCAGCCCTGGACACTAGGAGCCCGAGGCGCCAGGCTGGGTGTCATGGAGGGTGACCTTGGATGGGCTTTAATGTGCTACTGGAGGTGGCACCACGCAAGTCATGAGCCACAGATGGGGCTCCTCCAACCAAGGAAGGTGCAGTGAGATGGCAGGGGGTGATCTGAGGCTTTTCTCCGGAAAGAGGAGGGACAGACGTTTGCTGCTATTTTTTCAATTGTTTTATGCATAATTGTCGGGTTGCAGTCATTGGGGCCTGGAGCGTGTGAGGGTCTCCATCAGCACCGCCCAAAAGAAAGATGACACAAGCCCCCATTTGTTTGCGTTTTCTTTAATAGCTTTATTGGTGTGCTAGTTTCTGCTGTATAACAAAGTGAATCAGCTATACGTGTACATATATCCCCATATCCCCTCCCTCTTGCGTCTCCTTCTCACCCTCCCTATCCCACCCCTCTAGGTGGTCACAAAGCACCGAGCTGATCTCCCTGTGCTATGTGGCTGCTTCCCACTAGCTATCTGTTTTACATTTGGCGCTGTATATATGTCCATGCCACTCTCTCACTCTGTTCCAGCTTACCCTTCCCCCTCCCCGTGTCCTCAAGTCCATTCTCTACATCTGCGTCTTTATTCCTGTCCTGCCTCTAGGCTCTTCAGAACCTTTTTTTTTTTTAGATTCCATATATATGTGTTAGCATATGGTATTTGTTTTTCTCTTTCTGACTTACTTCACTCTGTATGACAGTCTCTAGGTCCATCCACCTCACTACAAATATCTCAGTTTCGTTTCTTTTTATGGCTGAGCAATATTCCACTGTATAGATGTGCCACATCTTCTTTATCCATTCATCTGTCGATGGACACTTAGGTTGCTTCCATGTCCTGGCTATTGTAAATAGAGCTGCAATGAACATTGTGGTACATGACTCTTTCTGAATTACGGTTTTCTTAGGGTATGTGCCCAGTAGTGGGATTGCTGAGTCATATGGTAGTTCTGTTTTTAGTTTTTGAAGGAACCTCCATACTGTTCTCCACAGTGGCTGCATCCATTTACATTCCTACCAACAGTGCAAGAGGGTTCCCTTTTCTCCACACCTTTTCCAGCATCTGTTGTTTGTAGATTTTTTGATGATGGCCATTCTGACTGGTGTGAGGTGATACCTCATTGTGGTTTTGATTTGCATTTCTCTAATGATTAGAGATGTTGAGCATCCTTTCATGTGTTTGTTGGCAATCTGTAACATCTTCTTTGGAGAAATGTCTGTTTAGGTCTTCTGCCTATTTTTGGATTGGGTTGTTTGGATTTTTGATATTGAGCTGACGAGCCCCACTTGTAATTTTTAATTTTCTAGTAGCCACGTTCAAAAGGTGTGGGGGGGGGAAGCCCAGGAATCTTCATTTCATCAAGTACTCTCTTCCCAGACGATTAAGATGCAAGTGGAGAGCTGATGCTATTTTTTTGGAAACAGTGGTCGAAGGCAGCACTGCCCAGTAGGAAGTCAACAGATTCCTCATTCATGCAACCTTCATTAATGCATAGGTAGCATTGGCCAGTAGGGTAAGAGGACGACCTCCCCTTTTAATTCCAGGGGCTTCTATTTTTGTTTGATTTTTTTCCCAATGAGCATGAAATTACTTTTTAAAAATTCTTTGATGTCCTTGGCCTCGGTAATAAATGTAACTCACCTGCGTCAAGCACTCGCTGTGGCTCAAACGCCAAACTGAGCACTTTCCATGTATTATCTCACCTAATACGCACTCTCACCCTATAATAAGTACTGTTGTAATGACCATTATTTTTAATATTATTTATTAATTTATTTGGCTGAGTTGGGTCTTAGTTGCAGCATGAAGGACCTTTCGTTGCGGCATGCAGACTCTTTGTTGGGGCGTGTGGGCTTCTCTCTAGCTGTGGCTCATGGGCTCGAGAGTATGCGGGCTTAGTGGCACGTGGGATCTCAGTTCCCCGACCAGGGATCAAACCCGCGTCCCCCGCACTGGAAGGCGGATTCTTAACCACTGGACCACCGGGCAAGTCCCTGTAGTGACCATTGTATAGATGGGGAGGCTGAGGCTGGAAAAGACTAAGCAATTGCTCAAGGTCCCGGAGCTAATAAACAGAGGAGACTGGATCGACCGGGACTCATGTCTCAGTTTTGTCCTTTCTTTATTCATGTTTAGAGGTAAGACCACGTGACACAAAACGTTTCTTAATAAAGATCTGTCTTACACATTAGCATATAAAGCTCTTATAAGGAGCCTGGTTCATTACTGAAGACCCAGCACCTACCACGGTGCCTGGCACAGAGGAGCCCACCAAACTTTTGTTGAATGAGCAAGTGAATGAATGAATGAATGAATGAATGAAATGTGACATCTGAGACTTGAGGAGGCCAGGTATATAAAACACCCACTTCAGGCCAACGTCTAAAGCATTCCTTCCAGCTTCATCAGGGATGTATCTTAACAGCTCAGACATGCTTTCCAGTTGAAAACATTCATTTAATTAGCAGGCATTTTCCAAAACGGATGTGCCTTTCTCAATCACTGTGACTGCAGCAGACATTTGCTGCAAAGGTGCCCCCTTCCCCCAGACATCAAAGCTTATGCTCGCAGACCTTTCTCCCCCAATTACTTCCATTGGAGAAGGACAGCCGGGCGGACGAGAAATCGGTCACAACATGCAAGATGTTTTCCCTTTGTAGAAAAGATGCTGGTGGGATAAGGTCCTTTCGGCGGAGGGAAAAAAATCTATGCCTTTGTTTAATGTGTCTTTTAAAATGTTTCTTTGGCCGGCATGGGCTGCTCACTGTGACTGGCCAAAAATCATTTCTCATTGAGATCTAGCTTCCCCTCCCCAAAATAGTATCAAGGACAATCCGTAAGATATGATTTCATTGGGTTTGTTTTATTTCTTCCTGATTTTTGCAGCTCCTTGGATGTGCATTCTAGCTCTTGTGTCTGCCTTGGTTTGACCATTAATTACAACTCAGCTTAAATAGAGACTCTGCACCTTCTTCTCTCTGGAGTCCCTGCATCCCAGAGCCTGGGGAAGCAGAAGCTATGGAGTGGAGACGGCATCGAAATTTTGGAAAGATGATGGTCCTTAAGAAAACATGATCTCCAAATCCACTGAGTTATATAGCCGGAGTTGGCTGAATCAACCCCTTGCCCTAAGTTCTTCCATAGCTCCATCTGGATAATGAACGGATGCCTTAGCATGGTTCACAAGGCTCAATTCTGCCTACTCTCTAACCTCAAGTCTGCCCCTCCTGGACTCCAGCCAGGTAAGTTATTTGCAGTACCCAGCATCCTGCTTCCCCACTTCCCCACCAGCCCTTTTGCGTGTGCTCTTCCCGCTGCCTGAAACACCCTCTCTGTCCCACCTTATTTATTCTACTCAGCATCAGGGCTCAGCTTTGATGTCACCTCCTCCAGGAAGCCTTCCCTGCTTCTTCCCTCTACCCGCCACTGGAAGAGTTGAATCAAGTGTGCTCCCCAGCACTATCACATCTCACCCCTTCCAGAACTGACGGCCGTATTATAAATGCCCATTTATTTCTCCCTCACTCTCACTAGACCCTAATTCCTCAAGTGCTGAGTCTCAGAATCTGGCATATATTAAGCCCTCCATGAACAGCTGAGTGAACAGGATAAATACATAAATGTGGGCAGGACAAGGGAGGGGGCATAGCATCCAGGTAGAAAGACGTTGAATTTTCCTCATTAAAATGGTTGAGTTGCACAGTGCTGAAAGTTATCATGATGACAGTCATATCCCAACCCTTTCCCTCAACCCCAAGGGGCACAAAGACTAAATCTCCCCTACCATGGTCCCGACAAGGAAATCAACTTGGACCTACAACATAATTCCAGCCAAACAGGTCTGTTTATGGTTCTTCAAGCCAGCTAACTTTGCCCCACAGGCTGACCCAGAGGATTTGGCTTCCAAGACAAGCCACTTGGAATGAGCCCTCAAGGTCATGGAGAAGGTTGGTTGAGAAGAAAAGGCAACGATGGGAAGATAGAGGTACTTGGACAGGAATGCTGTCTCTGTTTGGCTTTGCGTTCTGCGTATATTCCTGTCCAGCAACTACCACAAAGCCAGGGCTCAATCATAAAGCTACAGTGGGAACTGGGTGGCAAAGGCTCTTAAAAACTGGAAGAGACTTTTTGCCTCCAAATTTCAGAGTCCTGGGGAAAACTCCATTTTCCCCTTCGCCTGCTTTGTCCCACACAGTGCTTAATCAGGTGAGTGGGCTTTGCTATTCTCCTCTAGGAGAGTGGTGGTGCAAAGCTCACTGCTAAGCAAAAATTACTGGGCTCTCTCAGCCTCCACCTACATGGCATCTCTTTGGGACAGTAAGTTTACACTTCTCTTCCTCAGAACCTCAAATTTCTCTTGTCCCTGGGTCATCACTCTAAGGAAAGTGCAAAAGGACTCCAGGCTCAGCGAGTTTTCCTCTTGAACAGAAGAACCCTTTCTTACCTCAGAATGTATGCTTGAGAACCATGCTTTGCTATCCTAATTTGATGCACACTCTCCCAGGTGTTTGAACCCTATCTTTACACCCTTCAGGCTGTGTGACCTTAGGCAAGTGAGCTAACCCCTCAGAGATTTGTCTGTAAAGTAGGATAATAATAGAGCTCTCTCACAAATTTTTGTGAAGACGAAATGAGATGTCAGAGGGAAAGCACCAAGCATGGCTCCTGGCTTCCACAAAGCACCTATCACCAGCAATGATTATTGCTGCACTGAAGTATACTCTTTTCTTGAATGAGGACTTGCCTTAAACCACTGTTTTTTCCAACCCCGATTCTGTAATCCTAACAAAGTACGTTGAATAAACAAAAATAGATTTTTCTGTTTTATACGCATGTAGAGCCTCAGAAAATCCACACGAGACAAAGAGCCGGTTTGCATTGACTCCAGGATGTATCATGAAGAAGTTTTGTTATTTCTGTTGTTAATACATTCCTGATAGCCACTTGTTTCCTGGTTATTTGCCTCTCTGGCTCTGATTGGCCGAGTTCCAGCTTCTTGAGGTTTTTACTGCATTTGGAAGCTATGTTATGAAAACCTTGAAGCCTCCACGAAAATGAAAACTTCCTTTTCTTCCCCTTTCTCCCCAGAGTGTGGTGGCCAAATACCCCTCAGAGTAGGAGGACTGTCCAAGTTCAAATGCTCTGTAGCAATGATTCCATAACTATCAGTTGTCCCAGAAAGTATAGCATTTTGGCATCTAAACTGTAATTCCCTGCCTTGCCTCTCACACTGAGAAGTGGTCAAGAAAAATTCTTTGTTAGTTCTGAGCATTCCCCATTTTAATTCAGATCATTTGACTCTATATTCATGATATATCTCATTTTTTCCTTCGTCCAACTATCCTTCCCTATCACCCAATCATTATATTCATCTGTCAATCACCTTCCCCATTTCTAACAATGTCACGCACACATACACAAATGCACGTACACACGCACCCAAACACCACACATGGTCAGCTCCCTTCTCTCCCTCCACCACGGGCACCCCCATCATTATGATTTATGGTTAACAAAAATTTTGGTTAAAAGGTTTGAGAAAAAAACAAAAATGCCTTTCATTACCACAGGGTAAGTGAAGGTGTTGTAATTACACGCCTAGCAAAAGAATCCATTTTTTCCTGAATACCTAAAAGGATTTGGATAATCCTACCAAGTAATAGTCTTGTTTTCTGTTCCTTGGTGCCAGACCAACATCCACCCACACCAAGACAAACGGTTCTTTTTTAGCTCTAGCAAGCTTCTCAAAAGCAAGACAGCCCCACAACCTGCAAATACAGCTCCTTGGCTTTATTACGTTTCTCCTTCTCTTTGTCTTTTGATGCTATTGTTGACTGCCCAGAATCAGCCTCAAACTGCCTGTCCACACCCTTGTCCAAAAGACCAAGAATAGCACCAAAATCATGTCCAGGAGTAGTAACCTGGGGTGGAGTGCCATCTGCTGGCCACTTTTATAAGACAGCTTCCAGCTTCTCAGCCCACACTAGGAAACGTTCCCTCATCTCAAAGCTGCTGAAAGAATCTGACGGTCTGGCCTAGGTACAAATGATTTTTACTGTATTAATATCCTATTATTGAGAATAGGCATTTAGAAATAAAGCCTCTTTCTCTTTCACTAATTTTTTTGGTATTTAAAGGCAAAATCGGAAATCTGGGAGAGACTGACTCTGCTTATAATTGCTTTCTTTAATTGTCGCTGTTAGTGTTATATTGGTGAATAATAATAATAAACTCTTAGGAAACTCAGTTTTACACACTCGTCATCAGGACCCCCTAAATCAGCATATCGTGGTTTGCAAAGGGATTTACGATCCTCGGCAAGTGTACGAGACTTTAACACAACAAAGGCAAGAAAATAAAGGAAAAGAAGAAAAATAAAACTGAAATGAATGATCCCCTTTCCAAAGGAGCAAGAATACAGATAATGAACCTAAATTTTTGTGATGAGGCTGATATGTTCCATTTGTTAATAAGCATTTCGATTCAAGGTCCTATGTGTTCATTTCTTTCTTCCAGGCTATTACATTTGTGCAGTCTCCTAAAATCCAGAGAAAACACCGGGGATTCTCCCTTTTAAATAATGAGCCTCTTCCAAGAGAGAAAACAGAAAATCTCATGTGTAAATGTGCTTCTTTAGAGCTTACTCTGCTTCTATTCTTTCTGGTTTCAAATTAAACAATGAAGTGGCAAAACTGACAGAAGGGAAGGAGATGCCTTTCTTTGAAAGAACTTACAGAACATTTTTATTTGTAATATTCACCGGGAAGTGTGTCAGTAACATACAAAAGTCAGACATTCTCTTTCCAATTGCTCCATATGGAAGTTCTCCTAAATGATCATCTACACAAGTGTAGACAAATATATGGAGAATAGTACAAATCGCATACACACACACAGATCCGCCACACTTGGAAATGTCCACTCTGGAGAAGGCTTGTCCTCTGGTTGAATGCTTGTAAGTTTTCTACACAGAACAAGTCTTTGGGATTCTAATCATTCCTTTTGTCTGTGCTCTGCTCAGGCTTCCAGAGGCATCTACAAGCTACAGTCCTTACTTCAAGGGGAGGATTTGGTTAATAGTTCTAGTATTTTCAGCCCCTTCATTGATTTCCTTCCTTTCTAGTATTTTTAGTTCCTGAGATAAAACCTCATTTATAATAAAGTCAAAATCCCTGGAAAACATTTCGTCAATGAAACATTCAGCTTTGCTGTTCATTATTTTATTGAATGAAGGGGTTTTTTTGTTGTTGTTTTTTTTCCCCCTTGAAACCTGGAAACCCAGCTCTGATTATTTAAAGGCAGACACAAAGGCAGAATTGGGTGGAGTTTTTAAATATCTTAAGATGTAAAAATCTTATTTTAAATGTTTGTTCTTTGCCATAAAATTGCCTTTCCAAAAGCACAGGTTTGCTAAGACCAACTCATTCACTTTAGGAACTAGCGTATGTCAGCCCCAGATTCAATTCTGACAGATCCTAATTAAAGGTATGTCTCAGCCTGTTTTTTTTGTTTGCTTGGATTTGTTTTGTTTTTTTGTTTGTTGTTTGTTTGTTTTTTAATCATTATGTGTTATTCGTGGTCCCTGGTCTAAAATATTGAAATTTTGAGACATGAGCAAATAATATTTTTAATTGAAACTAGTCCAGTAAGAAGTTCTATTTCTTTTTTTTTTTTTCTTTGTTTTTAAAAGTTTTATTTCTTTCCAAGGTCTTTTCATTATTTCCCCAGAAATTTGGGGAGGTTTTTGCAATCATCTTACATTTGAAATACCAGCAGCTAACTTCAACCCAATTTTCTGCCCTGTTTGAAAAGGATTTTTTGTTTGGGTTTAGTGACGTTAGGATTGAGAGTGTGTCTGCAGGCGCATGTGTGTGCGCAGAAAGATCGAGAATAAGAGAGAAAAGCACACAGATACTTTTGCTTTGAAGTTGCTACATAATTACTGTTAAGATCTACCAAAATGTACTGAGAGACAGCGCTCCTTACTCAAATCTGATGAATGCACAGGCAAGCAGCATCTAGGAAGGCTTTTTAAAAGGATGGATGAAATGAAGAATCAGGAGAAATGCAACCAAGGTAGATGAAAAGATGTGCTTTCTGTTGTTGTTTTCTTATAGAGACGCATTCGGAAAGAGAAGGAAAGGAGAGAGGAAAATGGGAGGAAGGGGATGGAAGGGAAAATTAAAAAGAGAAAAGAAAACATTTATAGAGAAGGGGCGAGAAACAGAGAAGGAGGGAGGGAGGGAGGAAGAAAGAAAGGAGGGAGGAAGAAGAGAGAGAGAAAGAGAGAAACATTTACCGAGCCGTTTTATCTTCCTGTGTTTCCTTATTCAAAGCCCTACGTTCTTGGTGCAGAAATTAAACATTACCTATGGGACACAGCAAAAAGAGGGGCTTAAAATAGTCAGTTTCCCTTGTTCACTTCCTTTGTTGGAATACCGGTTTGGAACATCTGAAGAGAAAATGGTCACAAAGTTGGAGAATTGTTCTTCTTTCAGCAGTGGTCAAACTAGCAGCCTCTTTCAGCAAAAGTTGTTGATGTCACAGTGCCCCCTGGAGTACGTCCTGGAAGGGACCCTAACTTCCCCCTTTAACTCCCCACTCTTCACTTGTTTTTCTTACCGTGGGGAGGGGAGGAGGGGAGAAGAGGATTGGAAAATTTTGAAACAATCTCAGAACCTTTTGAAGAGAGGATTTTGAGAAATAACTTCCGATTTCTTTCGGATAGTTAGGGGAAAGGGGAAGGAGAGAATGAAACCCTTCCTTCTCTTCATTTTTTTTTTGCCTTCCCCCTTACCCCCTTAATCCTATTTTAGTTGAGGTCTGACCTTGGAAATTTCCAAAAGACTTTAATCTCCTGTACTCCAAATTGCTAAAAGGAGCTCAAAGAGAGAGAGAGAGAGAGAGAGTGTTTGTGTGTGTGTGAGAGAGAGAGAGAGAGAGAGAGAAAGGTGGTTTAAAGTTGTTTATTTATGAATGGGTTAGACTTTCCTGATAGTAAGAATGTTAACTAGTTCATTAGGTACTCTCCTTACATTTAAGTCTTTTTTTCTCTCTCCTTTTCATTCCCTTCTCTTTTTTTTTTTTTTTCCAGACAAATACATTTAATCACCAAAACTCAGCTGAGAAAAAATGATCTTGAGTTCTGCCTTCTGCCTCTGGGCAGACCTGACCCACTCAAACGTTAATATTCTCAGATAGCTAGGAAATGCCATTTAGCATTTTCTATAACTACTTGCTCTCCTCCACCCCTCCAACTCCCCCAGAGAAAACAAATTACCTTCCTGTCGCAAGAGGGGTTTGGGGGGGAGGGAGGTGGAAAACCCAAGAGAAAGAATCATTTCCATACATATTTCCCAGATAAAAAAGAAATCCAGGCTCTATTCTGATCTAGAATTTGGGGAGGTACGAACTCATTGAAATCATTAAACATTTCATTTTTCAGATGAAAGGCTCTCATTTTGCATTACCGGGTAGGGTTCTGACGTAATTTGAAGTGTCACGTTGGAGGGGTCTTGGTGATTAAGTCTTTTCCATTTCTTTCATTAAAGGTCCGATTTTCCTGATGTGGGTTATAACTTCGTTCTAATCTGAAATTTCACCCACCCTCACCCCGCCACCCCCCCAAAACGATCTATATGTATGACTGATTTTGAAAGAGTAACAAATCCAGTTGTATACTTATTTTTTTAACTGCTTCTGATTTCATTGAACTACGAAACGCAGAAGCCACTTTGCTATCATTCTCAAAGGTCCATTTTAAATCATGAGCTACGTCAAGGTATAATTACTCACATTTAAAACACTCTGTAATTATAGGAAGAAAGAATAGAAAAACGACTTTAAAGAAAGGGATTGTTGGAAGCAATTGACTCTCAAGAAATGTCTGTCTTTTATAAAGTTCATAATTTCCCAGTAAATTCTTTTAAGTTAATAAACATCTTAAACATGAAGAACCTTAAAAGCAGCCCCCCACCCGCCACCACACATCCACACACAGAAAATGAAAACAACAACACCTAATTCTTCTAAAATACGCATTTTTTTAAAGACCTCAGAGACGGAAATATTTCTCAGGAAATGTCGAACACGAGAGTCTACATAATATCTACATGAAATAATAAATCAAACTCAGCTTTTTTTACCTGACAAAACACAATAAACGGGTTTGGAACGTTATTTTGGTGCATGTTTTTAGCTCTCCAAAAAAACCCAATAATAGATAATGCCTTATTGGGAAAGATAACGTGTGTTTTCTTATAACTTGGTGGGAAAAATTTTTGTTTTGCTCTTTGTAAAGGAAATTAGATATATATTTGGGGAAGAAGAATATAAGGTTTCACTGTGATACGAGCCAACAAAAACCCAGGAAATTCGAGGTTCAACTGATGCTCAGCTAAAAATTCACACCATTGTGCCCCTTTACTGACAACAGATTTAAGAGCCCAGAATGTCTAGGGGAACCTCAAATTTCCTGACTTCCAGCGCCTCATGTCTAAACACTAAATTATTTAAACATCGGTCGGTCATAGAAGGATTGCCTTTTTCTTTTTTTTTTTGCTTCTTGTATTTCCCCATGTATATTTTATATCTTTGCTAGTCTTTGTCTCACATCACCTGAAATGTATACATTATATTGCATTCTAACCCCAGTGACTGATACACTTTCTGGGGAAACTGAATTCTTCTTTCAATTTAACAGGAGAGAAGCATCATAGAATCGGAGTTTCCAAGCTGAGAGAAACCGAGGATATGGAGCAAATAAAAAGGTAAAGATAAGTCAGATGAAAAGGTGGAGAATTGGGGGGGTAGGGGAACCCCAGATTGTGTCCATGGCACTTTTGGGGGCTGTGTCTAGAAAATCATTAACCGTCAGGGACTCACGCCTTTGTGTAGGCTTCAGTTACAAAATCAAAGTATAGAACCCAACACGCTGTCAGGAGCCCTTGCTAAATATTTAAACCCTCAAGTTCCACACCATTTGTGGATTCCAGATCATTAATTTACTACTGGATTGTTAATTACAACGGAGTAATGGAAAACCGGGCTTGTCGATTTTATGGACACCGCTTCTGTACAAGTGCCTGCTAGTACTTTCAGAGGCTAAAAGCTTAAATTTTAACTACACTTTAAGTATTTGGGACTGGGGTGAAAGGGGGACCTGTGAGTAAATGCTTTGAGCAGGTAAGTAGTTAGTTATTAAAATGGGCTTTGAAGCTCTCTCTTGGTGTATGTCTGCATATTTTAACGGTCCCAGCAAAAAAACAACTTTTTTTTTTAATGCGCCTAAATTTGGATTTCATTGAATTTTCTGCATGCACTGATGTTAGGATATTTTGGTGAATTTAATTCCCCCAACCCTTCTGTATGAAACAAAAGAAATTCTTTCTCGAAGAGATTTAGCAAGGGAAGAGAAATCCTTTTTAAAAAGCTTAGAGGACAGGGAGGGGTGGGGAAATGAGCGGTAAGGAGGCTTTAATTTCTAAAGCTCTAATTCCACAGAAGAAGGACTATCTACGTAAGAACTGAAACTAATTTACCTGAATTCCTTTGTCACCACTTGGCTCTTGACTATTAAACGATTCTTTTCACTAGCCAATAAAACCGAATCCAAAGCCTGTTTGGGATGGAGGGGTGGTACCAGGCCTTCCCCCGCCGCAACATGGAAAGCCACTTTTCTATGCTATTTGTTTTGATTTCCGCAAAAGGATTTTCTGAGAGAGAGCTGGGGTTTGGACCACCCTACTTGGGTCTCACTCCGATGGGAGAACATGGGGGGACGCGTTGGCTCTAGTCGTGGGCTAAATGCCTCCTCGGTGTTACCCAGAAAGGAAAGAGAAAGTACCTGCCTCTCAGCCAGGTCGACAAACCGGTAGCCGCTTTGTCTTTGTTTCCCTCTCACGGGCTGTTTTAGGATCTCTGCCAACACACAGGGCTGTCGAAGTGATTGCTACTCTTCAGAAAACAGCCCAGATTTTCTGCACCTTAATATCTTTACCTCTGTAAATCAACAGCAAGATCCACTGCCCTCCATCTGGAAGATGTCAGAGAAGATGTTTACGAAAGATTTGGGGATCCTTAAAAGCAAGTAGCTGTGTAAAAATACTGAGTTGTTGTTTTTTTTTTACATTACGACAGTGACTTTCATTCTATTCCAGACATCCTGTTGGTCAGAATGACAAAGAATATATAAGAGAAGGCATTAAAAGTGCCTAATCATTATTATTAATAGGGAAAAGTACCCAGCACAGAGTAAACATTCAATAGCTATTATTTAATTTTAATAGTAGTAACAGCCTTTCAAACTCTTTCGTCCCACCTGTAAACTGGAAAGGTTTCCCCCCCCCCGCCCCGACCCCTTTTATTACAGGAAATCAAGCTGAGGAAGAAATGAAGATAAGATAAAACTGCTCAGTAATCACCGTCCCTGGATTTTCCAACCTCGAGTGAGGCTTCGAGGCCTTGTTTCAAAGTCTCTTTTCCAGACAATGACAAGCACCCAATTGAAAAAATGGATGAACTAAAGCTTTCGCTGTTCTATTGGATTGGTTACCCAATTTGACTGAGTGCTTACTTAGAAATTAGTCAATAAGGCAACTAATTAATAATTTGACTGGGCGGGGAGAAGTCAATTTCTCAGCGGCACACAGATGTAATAAGTCAGGGGAAATCTTGAGGCCCCCTTGCTGCGTAATTCTAGCAAAACCTTGTTGCTTTGAAAATCTTGTAGGCTGAGTTCAAAAAGGAATTCTGGGTTTAGTTTACATTGTATTAAGCCTTTTTGTCTCAATGAAATAATATAGTGGAGAGAAATGATATGCAGAGAAAAAAACAAAGCTGTGAGGGTTAATACAAGATATAGTAAAAATATATTCTATATAATTTATAAACTGTATTGCAAAATAACATAGTCATTATAATAAAAATGCAGAAGGTATTCACTATGTCCTAGGTATGTGCTAAGTAAGTACTTAGACTACATTGTCTTATTTAATCCTATGGTCCCACGATTAGGGAGGTACTATGATCCCCATTTTACAGGTGAGGAGACTGAGTCCCAGAGAGTTCAGCCACTTACCAACTGAGACTGTATAATAGTAAAGAGAACAGCAAGATTTTGAACCCAGATCCATGGATTCCAAACCCAGCTTTCCTATTCCTCTCCTCTGTGAGCGTGGGGAAAATTAACCAGTGATCTTGTTGCCAATTTTCTCCCTACCTAGGGGGAAAATGAATGACTTCCAAGACTGGCCCTAATTTGCTGTTTGCCCATGGACAAGGCGTGTTCCTCAGGACCTCAGTTTTCCCTGGACAACGTCAGAGAGGTCCTCTAACAGCAGCTCCATCAAATAACTCTATCATTCACCAATCTTGGCTCTGTCAAGCAATATGTTTTCAAAAATTCATCAGACGTTCTGTCTGTACCCAGAGATGGCAAAACTTGAAAAGACTAGGGGGTTTTTTGTTTGTTTGTTCGTTTTCTGCATTTAAAAATTTTTTATTTTATGTTGGAGTAGAGTTGATTTAAAACGTTGTGTTAGTTTCAGATGTACAGCAAAGTGATTCAGTCATACACACACCTGTATCTATTCCTTTGAAAGCAGGGTTTCTAAGTCTGGAATGGACCTTAAGAGATTATTGAGAGAGGCTTCATCACGTTATGAAGCACAAAAGCAGCCTGGGTTTAATTTGTGCTCCACCACTCACTAGGAAAGTGGGCCTCTGTGGCCTCACCTATAAAACTGGAATAATAGTATTAATAACACAGACATAAATACACATCCCAGAGGGTTGTGAGGGTTAAGATAAGAAAATGCTTTATACAGTGAAGGGCAGAGTGCCAGGAACATTGGGGATGTTCAGTAAGAGTTACCTAGAATAAGGATGATGGTGGTGGTGGAGTTGATGAGGACGGTGGTAATAACAGTGGGTGATGATGGTGACAATGGTGATGATGATGGTGGTATGGTAAAAATGGTGATGGAGATGATGATATTGGTGACGACTGTGATGATGGTGGTGATGACTCCGATCGTGAAGGGAATGATGGTGATGATGTTAATTCACCCAGTTAACAGCTGAGAAAATTAAGACCCCAACGTTTTACTCTAATAACCAGCCTAGCTGAAAGTAGAAATCCATCTCCCCTGGAGCTGGCCCACTGCCTCTGCCACTGTCCCATGCTAAAAATAAGTGGAGTAGGATTTGGCTGAAGGAAGCTGGGAACTGCAGGTCAGGTCATGGCTGAGAATCAGTGTGGTTTTGGCCTCCCCTCCACTCCGGGCTCATTTTACAATGCCAGAGAAATCACTCTGTCCTCACCAGACCTCATCCACTGCCTTTTATGGATGATGCCACCTCCTGATGTTTAACTGAGAGGTAAGGGAAGGTGAGGTCCAGCAAGATGCTTTTTTTGGTGTGTGTGTGTGGTACGCGGGCCTCTCACTGCTGGGGCCTCTCCTGTTGCAGAGCACAGGCTCCGGACGCATAGGCTCAGCGGCCATGGCTCACGGGCCCAGCCGCACAGCAGCATGTGGGATCTTCCCGGACCAGGGCACGAACCCGTGTCCCCCGCATCGGCAGGTGGACTCTCCACCACTGCGCCACCAGGGAAGCCCCAGCAAGCTGCTTTTTAACCAGTAGCTCCCAGTGATCCTATTGTAGCTGGTCCCACAACTGCATTCTGCGAAATTCTCCCGAACGGAATTAATTTACTTTCTGGTTTCAGCCCAAGAAACAAAATAACCTATTGAATTTGTCCATTTAATTTTCCAGAAGGGGCTAAGTGGCCCCTCAAGGGGCTTGTGATCAAGTCTGTGAGAAACCAGATTTGAAGGCAAAGAGGAGCATGAGAAAGGAAAAGAACATATATTTCATGCCAAGGAACAGCAAAATTGATATTTTGAGTCAGCGCACATCCCCAAAGAGCACTCTGTTTTCCCAATTATGAGAGAAAAATTACTTTTAAGATTTACCATCAGGGGACAGCTACCCCAAAAGCCCAAAGCTAACAAATAGGAAGAATGGGTGATGCTGTTTCCCTTAAGGTACCCATGGCAGACATTACTAACAGATAGTGGCATCCTCCACCAAGCCCAAAGCAGCCTCCCAAGGATTCTCACAGAGCTCTAGGCAGCCATGAGCAATCGATCAGAGTGGACCGACAGATGAAAATGATTTTCCACTTAGCATGTGGGAGACCCATAAATGATTCATAAGGTCTTGTGCCTGCTGAAAAAGCCATTAAGTGACTAGGTCAGGGGAGAGGTTACAGCCAGATTTAGGCCTCCCAGTCTAGTCACATTCCAAACATTGTGGGTGACATTTCATTCATTCCTTCACTAATCCATCCATCCATTTGTTCATCCACTCATTCATTCCCTCACTCAACTATCCATTCACTCTCTTATTCATTTTCTTGTTCATTCATTCCTTCAATCACTCACCCCTCAATCATTCATTCACTCATTCCCTCTGTCATTCATTCTTTAATTTAACCAATATTTACTTATTCTGCATTCTGTGTGCCAAACACTGTCCCAGATTCTGGAGACGTAAAAATGAACAAGACAGACTCAACCCTGTCTACAGGGAGCTTACAGTCTAACAGAAAAAATGAAATTTAACAATTACACAATTCATTATTTCTTTTTAATTGTGATCATTGCAACAAAGAAAAATACTGGATGCTCTGAGAGCAGAGATCAGGGACTCAGCTTAGCTTGGTAGGGAAAGGTGAGGGTAGGAATCAAAGAATGTGTCCCAGAGGAAGACACATTTGAGGTGAACACTTAAGAATGAGGAGTTAACTAGGCAAAGAGGGGGAAGGGTTTCCAGGTGGAAGGAATAGCTTCTGCAAAAGCCTGGAGGGGTAGAAGCACAGCACATTGCTGAAAATGAGAGCTCAGAGGGGCCAGAGCCCAGAACATGCAGGAAGGAGTGATGCTAGATGGTGCTACAGAGGTGGGCAGAGGGCAGTGCCCACTCCCAAACATGAGTCCTAGTGTGACCGTCACCTGCTAAGAACGCTTCAGTGACTGCCCCCTGCCCTCACAATGAACTCCAAACCCCTCACTATGTTCTGGCCCCGCTCACCTCTCCACCTTACCCCATGCCAGCCTTTCTCACTGAAGACACTCAACCCAGACTAAACATCCAGTTTCCAGAATGGGAAACACTACACTGTAAGCCCCATAGGAGCAGAAACAACGTGTGTTTTGTTTCCTGCAGCATCCCCAGTACTCAGGGTCCTGGAACAATGCCAGGCATATAGATGAACTTGAGAAATATTGTAAATGTACAAATGAGTGATTCTTTGACCCCACCCTTGGCATAGTGCCTAGCACAATGCACTGAAGGTTTAAACTTTGGACAAAAGAAGGGAGGAAAGAGAAAGGGAGGGAGGGAAGGAGGGAAGAAGCAGAAGGAAGGAAGAAAGGAAGGAAGGAAGGAAGGGAGGGAGGGAGGGAGGGAGGGAGGGAGGGAGGAAAGAAGGGAGGAGAGGGAAGGAGGAAGAAAAAACATCCTATGTGAGTACTGGAGAAAAGTCATGCCATAACCAAGTTTTTCAAAGGTCTAATTCCCATATGAAAAGACCCAGTGAATCTAAATAATTTCAGAACAAATTATTGGGAAAAAAAAAAATACAGACTCACCACCCTGGCAACACAGGGTCCGGGAGTGAGAAGCAGGCCTGACTGTAAGCAAGATGGGTGGGACCCATCTGGATGCTTCCAGCCAAAAAGCATTTCTGTGGCCTCCTAATTTCTGAAAGCTTTTGGCAAGGCTAACTGACTCCAGGCTCAAGTCTCCTACAAAGATCTCATCTTTGCCATTCCTCAGTTCACCCTCATGTACCTAACACAGGCCAGGCTACATGCTGGGCCTCATTTTCCCCACCTGTAAAATGAAGTCGTTGGGTTAGAACATATCTAATCCAATGCTAACACTGTTAGTCTCTCTTAGGTTCTTTTCTTGGAATCCCTTCCAATCCATCCACCTCAACTCCAGAAATATTAATAATAATTATGACAATAATAGTAATTATTCTTATACTAGCTACCACTTATTGAAGCACTTTTATTTCATCTTTGCAACTGTCATATAAGGTAGATCTATGATCTTCATTTTGACATGGGAGGAAACTGAAGTTCAGAGAGGTTATGTACCTTACCCAAAGTAACACAGCCAGGAAAGGGAAAAGATGGAATTTGATCTCAGACGTGTCTAAACCCAAAGTCCACCCTCCCCTTCCTTTGTCCACAAATCTAACAGGTCCTGGCAGGGCCTGTGTTTACTGAACACAGACATAGATTCCCCAGTTAGCATGTGAGGCAGGGACAAAAGAGGAAAAGGACTGTTTGTGGTAGTAACATCACTATTGTTTGCCCAGCCTCCCTTTTTCCTTTTTTTTTTGGCGGGGGCGGGTGGTGGTGGTGCGTGTAAAGGTGTGCCTCACACATATACAGATATACAAAGTTTTAGGGGCTATTCCTCTGCCATCCTTGTAGTTCTGATAGAACCACCAATCACACAACGCTCTCAACAGCAGCAGTCACGTCGGACCTAGGTCACGGGACCCACGCTTGCTCTATCATAGTGCGAGAGTAGTCATGGCCTGGTCACAATGATTGGTGATTGGTTCTTGTACTGGACATGTGACCCAAGACAGCCAATCACAGCCCTCCCCTGGTCTGAAGTTGGGAAGGAGAGGCTTTCTCTTTTCTCTAGAGCTGCTAAGCTGACATGATAGAAGCTTAGCGTTTCCGATGACCTTGCCCCACGGCCACCCTACCCATCGGTGCCATGAAAGGGAAGCCCCCTGTCAGAGAGAAGAATGTGGCCAATGGAGAAACTGAAATGGGAGAAAAGAAGAGAGGAACCCTCACCCCATGGATGGGCTGCTGAAGTCAGCTCCACACCTGTCCTTCCCAGTTACTAAGCCAATAAGGGTCTGAGCTGTGATCTGGGCATTTGGTCATTAGGCTCAATAGAATCCTAAGAGGAGGTTTTTTTGGTTTGTTTTTTTTTTGGTTTGTTTTGTTTTTGCGGTACGCGGGCCTCTCACTGCTGTGGCCTCTCCCGTTACGGAGCACAGGCTCAGGAAGCGCAGGCTCCTCGGCCATGACTCACGGGCGCAGCCGCTCCGCGGCATGTGGGATCTTCCCGGACCGGGGCACGAACCCACGTCCCCTGCATCGGCAGGCGGACTCTCAACCACTGCGCCACCAGGGAAGCCCTAAGAGGGGTTTTTGACCAGTCTTGCATACTTGTAGCCATATCCCATCACACACACACACACACACACACACACACACACACACACACTACATCTACTACTTAGAATTGTGAAGCAGATCTGGAAAAGGCCATCAGGGAGAAAAAGAGGCAAGGAAGAAATATGGAGAGAAAAAGAGGCCCCAAATCGCCATTTCCTCCACATCCAGTGTCGGCTCAGTCTCTGACCCAGGCCATAGCTCATGCATCGACGTCATCTGGGTTTGAGTTTCCCCAGAAAATCATGGCTACTCTTTACCAAACAGCTACCACTTTTTTTCTACTTTAGCTCATTTAATCCTCACGAAAACCTGCAAAATAGAAAAGTTATATCCATTTTGCAGAGGAGAAAACTGAGCCATAGAGCAATTAAATTGCCATTTAATTAACGAGTGGCAGAGCCTGGAGTTTTGAACCAAGATCGTGTAACTTTAAAATCTATCCCCTTTTTTTTTTTTTTTAAAACTACATCCGACTGTCACCTCCATCAATGACACATCGGTTTGGATGCCAGCATTTTCAATGGAGTTCTCCCTCTTCTCTTTCTGCTCTGATATGTCAAGGGGTTGCCTGAGCCTGAAGGTCTGAAATTAACCAGGCACATCCTGATACAAGAGATGTTTCTTTTCAGCAGCACAACGGCTTACAGGTAGTTTGATCCCGAGAGGAAATATACCCACGGCAGTGGCTGCCAACATGCAGCAGGTTCCCTCCGCTTCCAGGAATCAGTGCCTCTGTGTGTGGAAGGCAGTTAGGACAGCCCACTTGTTAACACAAAGGCAAAAATATGAAAATGAGGGTGTCTGATGGGTATGCAGTAAAGCAGGACAGAAGCCTTTGAAAGCAGACAAGATGAGGAAAATGACATAATATTCTTGTCACTTACACTGCTTTGAACCCCCAGTCCAAAAGCACTTTTAAATCTATGCTCAGTGTTAGTTTTCTTCCCGGGGGAGAAAAAGAGGTTCTGATGACCCATAGCAATCTGTACCTAGACTCTCTATTCAACCAATATTTATTGAGCACCTACTATGTGCCAGCCACTGTTCTAGGTACTGAGGACACAGCTGTGAACAAGGCAGCTTTCCCCAAACCATCTTTTGAACCATAGATCTGATCATGTCATACTCCCTGCCTAAAACCTTCAGTGGTTCCCCATTGCCCACACGATCAAGTCCAAAGCCCTCAACATGGTGTACAAAGCATTTCATTGTCCAGCCTCTTGAGTTTCATCTCTTTCACATGCTCCCCGTCCCCATTCCTTCCAATCCATGCTGTGGCTATACCGACATTTTTGCAGTGCCCCCTGGCCCCCAGGTTTTCAAGCTTTCTGCCCACCTTCCTTGGAGCAGTCTTCCAACACCGCCAATGTCCTCTCGCCCACTCATTGGCTGCCTCACTCTTACTTATCCCTCAACGTAGATGTAGCCTCTTCAGGAAGTTTTCTTGACCCCTCTTCCCGAAGAGCATCTTTGAATGATAGTGTTGTTTTGTTAGTCTCACATCTCTCTTTCTTCTCTGGTAACAGAAATCCTCCCTCCTTTGGAGAATGCATTTGAAGGCATTCGGGTGGGGCTATCCTGTGCTCCTATCCCAGCCACAGGTGATTTGAGCCTGGAATGTCGCTGAGCTATCACTGAGACCCCACTAACCTCTAAATGCCACAAGAGAAGGACAGACCTGTTTGCTTCACTGTCCTGACCCCAGCACCTAACACAGGTGGATAATCCACAGGGGGGGATTATCAATAAATATATTTAAATAGATGAAGGGAGAGAACTTAAACTGCTCTCACATTTGGTCAAGCTAAAACCAGCTGATTTTTCTCCCACCAAAAAGTCTTATTTTAGTTCACAGAGAACCGAATTTCAGCTTAAAGGTACCTGGGTTCATATCCTAGCTTTGCCACCTAAGAACTCAGTGGCCTTGGGCAAGTGGTTTACCCTCTTTGAGGTTCAGTTTTCTCATTCCTAAAATAGGATTTTAAATGAACCTGCTTCATTGGATGAAGGTGAGGGATAAACAAGATTATGTGTGCAAAATGCTTAGGGCAGGCCCCGGCACTCAGTGGAAATCAGTAAACATTAGTGGTCTCTGAGACTGTATTTAAACAGGACATAGCATTAGAGCTTCCTATTCAGAAGAGTTGCAACTGGGCATCTATTGACCATCAGAAATAAGATCCAGCCACAATGGCCCCTGATCAAGCAGACCTGCACTGGGAACTAAACAGTCAACAAAAGGCACACTTTACAGCCTCAACTCAACTAGCCAGGAGTTTCCCTTGATGCCTTATGGAGCATCATTTGGCCACATCCTCTACCCTTGTCTGTACCTAGGCATTGACCTGGATTGAAACTGCTACAATAAGGGACAGAGGGATGCCTGCTCATAATTTCCATTTTGTGGGCTTTGAAAGGCTTATCTTTGCCATACTCTTCTCATGGGATTTGATTTAGTGAAGTACCATAATTACCTAGAAACTCTCTCTGAAACACTGGTGGTGTTTCCTTGGGTAAGTGTGGTTGTTCCTGAAAGGGATGACTGAAAACCAGGCTATTTTTAAGAGCGAAAACTGGCTCATTTCCTCTTTGTCAAATCCAATTTGCTTCTTTCACCTACCAAAATGTAGCACTGAATGTACCAGAACGCCGTTGCCTGGTGCCCAACTGTGGTCTGAAGTCCTATTGGTAGTACTGCCTTGTGGGTAAGAGCATGAACTCTAGAATCAGAAAGACCAGCTGTGTGACCTTGGGGAAGCTACCTGAATTCTTAGAGTTAGTTTTCGAATAGGTAAAATGGGGACCCATGGTTGTCCTGGTTGATGACCTAATTGTTCTAGTTGGTGTTCTCCCGAAAGCAGACCCTATGTCATGAACTTGTGTGCAGGTAATTTATTTGGAACGTGATCTCAGAAAGTAGGAGTGAGCAAATGAGGAAGGAAAAAGATCATTTTTATAACTGTGTTATCCAGGTCTCTGCCATAGGCAACAGGCTCTTGATTTTGCATGGAGTATTTATTCAGTGGTCTATTGGTTAAGTCCCTGCACTTCTAGAAAGAGCTTGGGTGCCACCTAGCAGGCTCTCAGAGCACCAGAGAAGGTCCTGGGACAAATGCAGAAATCCAGGGAACAAGTCCTTGAGACTGTCAACGTAAGGTGTGTCTGAGTTCCCAGGGAACCGTCCACCACTGCTGAGGCTGAGATCAGAATTGACTGGAGAAGATGTGGAACAGGGACAGCACCTGGGACATCTACCTAAAACTCTTCGACAAAAAATAAATGAGATGAGCATGGATCCTGGCAGATAATAAGCACTCAATGCACTCAATAAATAAGAGCTCCAAGTGGGAGTGTTGAGTAACTTGGTAATTCCACAAGTACTACATGGTCAACTCAAAATAACAAATGTTTCCTCTCACGTGCCATCTCTGATCATGTGGGAGTTGGCTGTCTAGAGCCCTGTCGAGGCAAGGACTCTTAGATACCATCTGAGCTCAGTGGGAAGCAGTGATGGATTATTGATGTCTGCCATGAGAATGGGGTGGGGAGTAGGGGTACCTACGCTACTAATCTTATATGGCCAATATTTAAGATATATTGTTTCCTTCTTCAAGTCTTCCATTTCACACTTAGAGGTTAAGTGTCCTCACCTGTAAAACAAGGATAATACCTATGCTTGACCTTCTTGCCTCACAGGAAGACTTTGAAATCGTAAATTTAAAAGTGCTTTGGAAAGATATAGGATATACATAAATGTGAGAGCTTCCCAGCCAACTCCCTCCTCCCCATGACGTGGGGAGGAGCCCTTGGGAGTAAGGAGGTTCTCTGAGAAGATAAACCTGTTTCTCTTCTTGCTACTTAAATACATTGCATGAGACTGATTGATAGCTAGGGGACCCTTGTTTGACAATAATCCTTGTAGTCAATAAGTTGCTTTTTTCTGCCCATCAAACCTTAACTTTTCTCATGGCAAACTAGTACACTGAATTTCCTTTCAGACCCTCCACACACTCAGTCCATCTACTTTGGGTCCATCTTTCTCCGGGGATGGGGCTTTAACTGGTCTAAACCAGGAGTCAGCAAACTACAGCCCAAGGGCCAGTCACCTACTTTTGTAAATAACAAAACTTTTGTTTTATTTAAATACAGCCATGCCCATTCGTTTACATATGGTCTATGACTCTTTTCATGCTATAACAGCAGAGCTGAGTTGCAATAAAGATCATATGGCTCACAGCCTAAAATATTTACTGTCTGGCTGTCTAAGAAAATATTTTGCCAATCCCGGGTCTGAACTAATCACCCTACCCGTTCACTGGGTACCATGATTGGTCCATAGATTAAATCTGACCCAAATCAGGCCAATGAAAGTTCTCTTTTTCTCTGTACAAGAAGCTTAGAGGATGGGAGGTCTGGAGCCCCTGCAGCCATTTTGCAGCAATGAGGAAAGACTCATCTCTCTGGCCTCCAAGATCATGTAGAGGAAGTAAGACACATACAGTTGAAAGCTTAGAACTGAAATATAAGGCTTCAAAGAGGACATAGATGAATAGAACATTCAGAGTCTTCAGGGAGATGGTGTGTTTGAAGCTGGTCCTAAAGGTTCGTGGAGTTTGGACTGAAGGAGAAGAAGGAAAGTGTATCTCAGGTGGAGGTGACACAGAAAAACCATGGGTAGGAGTGTCTAGAGAACATTAGTGGGGCCACAAGGAGAGCTTTGCTGGGGGGAAACTATTACACACCCATGGGATTTGAAGCCACACTGAACCACTACGGAGATTCTTCTTCCATGTTTCAGCTAAAAAGATATTCTCCAAAGCCTATATGATAGAAATGGATAAGATGCTTAGAGATAAAGTATTAACAACAACAACATGTGACACAGCAGCCAACCACAGCCTGGTGTTCATGGGTTTTTCTTGGAGGAGGAATTGCTTCCCCTGGTTGGGGGAGTAACTGGGTACATGCTAAGCACCAAGCATTGTGCTAAACACTTATTTTATCTCAGTTAATTTCCTAAAAGCTCTCTGGGAATGCCCCCTGTTCTTATACCAATTTTACAGAGACAGAAACTGAGGCTTAGACAAGTTCTATAACTAGTCTGGTACATGGCAAGGATTTGAGCCAAGTTCACTGCCACGACTCCTCAACAATGTCCCTTCCTTTCCCACTCTGGCCCCCTGGTCGCTGGTGTGGCCTTTCCTTGGTGTGTGAAGGAAGTTGTGGAAATCCCCGCCACTCTCTACTGCTTCCCCCACCCCACGCCTCCGTGGCTCATGTGATTGGAGGGGGCTGCATGATGACATTCTGTTTACCTGGCCATATCCTGGGCCTTATGAGGGAATTCCCAGGCTTGAGATGTTTCTCCGGTAAGTCCCAGGCGGGAGAGAGGCCAAGGGCATTCCAACATTCCCAGGGGTTCAGAAGGCACCTGAGTGCCTGTTCAGCCTCCAGTGTCCTTTCCTGGACTGTCATCTCCAGAATAAAATCCAGATTCCTCACCATGGCCCACCACAGTCTTACTCCTGCCCGCCTCTCTGGCCCCATCCCACCCCACGCAACCCCTCACCCTTGGGCTCCAAACGCGCAGGCCTTCCTCCTCTTCTCCAATGTTCCATGCTCCCACCCGCCCCAGGACATTTGCACAAGCTGCTCCCTCCACCTTGAAAGTTCTTCCCCCAGTTAACTCCGGTGCATCTTCCATATCTCATCTAACATCCCAGGGAAACCTTCACTGACACCCTCTCCAGAGCTCATCAAGGGCCACTTGCATACACTCCGGTAGCCCCTGTGCCTCTCCTTTCTAGAACTTACCACAATTGTATTTAAATAATTTCTTGGGTCCTTGTTTTAATACCAGCCTTCCCCTCTAAAATAGAATCTCCATGTGGCCAGGGCTTGTGTCCTCCCAAATTCCTGGACCCTGGTCCTCAATACGTATTTCACTAAATGAATAAATGAAGTCCATGACATTCCCTCCAGGCAGGCTGCTGATAGATTCTTCTGGGTAGAGGAGGTACTTTCTGGATTCTCTTCAATTAATATTTACCAGACACTTACTATGATGCGGAAGTGAACGAGGGACGGGACCTTTCCTTGGAGGCGTACAGTGAGGGAGAAAGATATGCAAACCGTGCCACAATGGCAGTTCGTAATGCTTTGGTGGTTGCTTTATGGCCAGCACTGCACCCAATGCTTTACACATGGCATCTCTCTACAGAATTCATTTCATTTAACAGATAAGTGAAGTGAGGTTCACAGGAGCCAGGTAATTTGCCCAAGGTCACACAGCAAATAAGTGATAGAGCTAGCATTGGACCCCAACATGCATCTGACTCCAAAGCCAAGCTCCTAACCACTACACCCTACTCCCTCGATTTTCATACACAGCAGAATGACTTCAGTGCTATAATGCAGGTACAAGGGTTCAGATGGCGGCTGGGGGATATCAGAACAGTGGGTCAGTCCCATCTTGGAAATCAGAGAAAGATTCATCGAGGAGGTGGCATTTGAGCTGGACCTTAAAGGTCGGGACACATTTGGATATAAAGCAGCATATGGTATTCCAGGTGGGAGTCACAGCTTGAGCAAAGGTGCAGAGTCTTTGTTGTCTTACTTCTTCATTGGCTCCCATGGAGAATTAGTGTGAAGCTGGGGCTTGACACTCAAGGGACTGCACAAATGAAGAGGAAAGTTTTCCCATCCATATTTTCTGCCCAAGTGAGTTATCCAACTCTCACTCTGAGATTTAGGGTGGAGGAGGTAAGAAAAGGTGTCTCGACAGAGGGAAAGGAGAGGAGGGACAAGAGATGAGGGAAGAAGGAATCAGTGTGAAACAGGCAGAGCCCAGGAGGGATCACTGACCCCTGCCTGGAGCAAGTTCCCTTTACTCAAGTCTCCGCGTCCCGAGCTGACACTTTGCTGCTAACCCCACCCTCACCTTCTCCAGCTAACACTTGTCATCCTCATCTCTCAGCTTGGAAATCACTGACTCCCCTATCAGGTTAGATGCCCTTCCTCCCGCGCCCCCTGCCCCTGTGCACAGCTTGCCCTGCACAATCATTGCCTCTTGGGGCGCTTGTCTCCCCACTAGACCATGAGCTCCATGAGGCCTCCTTCTCTGCTGTGTGCTCGGCACCCAGACTGGTACCAGACAGAGAGACTTGCCACAGGGCTTTTGAAGTGGATAAATGATCCCAGAAAAATACAAAAGAGGCACAGAAAAGGGCCAAAGCCGCAATCTTCAGCAGCATTTACTCACTCGTGAATGGATGAATACACATCCAGACCTATATATAGCATTCCTTTATGCTCACCACCGCATTTGGTATCAGAAGTGCAACATTGGCTCTCAACTCAGATAGAGCTCATACGTGGCATGAACGTGAACATCCACGTGCAAAACGGTTAAATAACCATCCAGGATAACACATACTTAAGGGCCAAAGTATTTGGTATAAACTATAAATGAGGAAGGGGTGGGTCCCGGTTGACTGGGACCATGAGAGAAGACAATGGGAAGATTCTTAATAACAAAATTTCTAATAACGGGTACCATTTGGGGAGCACTTTCTGTATGCCAGGCATCGTGCTGAATGCGTCGTCTGCGTTATTACATTTTGCATCATTACAGCCACACTCTTGGATAGTATCGCATCCATTTTGTGGATGGAGAAACTGAGGCTCAGAAAGAATACATGACTTGCTCCGTGATCCCACTCCTGGGCATGTATCTAGAGAAAACTCTAATTCGAAAAGATACATGCACCCCAATGTTCATAGCAGCACTATTTACAATAGCCAAGATACGGAAGCAACCTAAATGTCCATGAACAGATGAACTGATAAAGAAGGTGTGGTTCATATATACAATGGAATATTACTCAGCCATAAAAAAAATGAAATAATGCCATTTACAGCAACACAGATGAACCTAGAGATTATCATACTAAGCGAAGTCAGATAAAGACAAATATCATATGATATTGCTTATATATGGAATCTAAAAAATGCACAAATGAACTTATTTACAAAATAGAAATAGACTCACACACACAGAAAACAAGCTTATGGTTACCAAAGGGGGAAGGGGGGAGGGGTAAATTTGGAATTTGGGATTAACAGATACAAACTACTATATATAAAATAGATAACCAACAAGGACCTACTGTATAGCACAGGGAACTATATACTCAGTATCATTTAATAGCCTACAATGGAAAAGAATCTCAAAAGAATTTATATATATATATATATATATATATATATACATATAACTGAATCACTTTGCTCTACACCTGAAACTAACACAACATTGTAAATCAACTATATTTCAATAAAAAAAAATTTTTTTAATTACATGACTTGCCCCAGACATCAAAGGAGGGCTAAGCTCCACAGCTATTTCTCAGTACTTTCTCTGTTGCTGTAGCTATAGGTAGGTGTTAACCCTTGCTACTGAATTTCCCCTCTGTCAATTCATCTTTCCCCCAAAGTTCCTACTCACCGTCTCCCGGTGGAGAGTGAAAGTAAGGATGTTCCATACCCAGAACTTAGATTCATGAATTCTCCTGTTTCCTCCCCTGCCCTCTAAAATTCCCTTCTCCTTCCCCATTCTGGGTTTTGAGTTCCTGTGGAGGCTCTGTCGGGGGCTCCCCAGGGAGCAGTGGTCTCCTACTTTCAGGAGTCCAACCTAAGCGGACCAGACCACTTCCTGCCAGGAGATTACCCAGACAGACCCATGCCTTAACCTTTGCTCTGAGTTCACAGTCAGCAGAAAGCACCTGCAATTCTGCAGCTTCTCTAACAGGCATATTCCCTCCCATCGGCTGGGCTTACAGCTCTAGCTGATGGAGGCAAATCAGGGGCCTGATACTAGGAGTCACTCATGGAAAACCCCACAGCCGGGGGAGCAAAGGGAAGGGCTGACTTCATTTATTCCTAGCGGTCCTTCATGCCTGTTTCTGAAAAAGAAGGGCATACGTTCATTTTCCCCCATAATATATCTGATGTATGTTAAAGTTCCAATATAGAGAAAATAAAAATACTTCCTTAATCTCACCTCCCATGGATATCTATAGTTACCAGTTTGATGCATCCTTCCAGACTTTAAAGACTTTTTTTAGATAAATAAGATTATACGACACACATTATCTTGTAATTTACATTTTTTCACTTAAATATAAGACATTAAGATTGTTTCCAATTTTTAATTGGCAATCTGTCCTAAAATGTAATTAACCCTGAAAATTATGAGAGAAATGTTCATTTCAAATAATGGTAATACACACTGTAATCAAGGTTTTCTTTTTTTCCCTGCATTTTTTCTCTCAATAAAAAATTGTTTTATTGCCTCAAAAAATAAAATTAAGATTAAAAAAAGATTGTTTCCAATTTTTCAATATTATAAACAACACAGCAATGAACATCTTCGTTCATACAATCTTGCGCACCATTCCTGTTTTGTTTTGTTTTGTTTTAAAGTCAATTCCTGGAAATGTGATTGCTAGAGCAAAGGGACTCATATGTTCAATAAGACTCTTGATACATATTCCTCAGTCCTCTAAATCTATTTCTTAACTTGTCAACCCACCAGCAGTATGTGAAAACTGCCAGTTTTTCCACATCCTTGGCTTACAAATACAGATGCAGCATCAGGGTTCTTTTTTTAACTTTTTATTTCTAAATAACTTCAGCCTTACAGAAAAGTTGTAAAAGTATTTAGTACAGTGAGTTCCCATATACCCTTCGCCCAGCTTCGAATGTTAACATCTTATATAACTGAAGTACAATTATCCAGACCAGGAGATTAACATTGGTACAATGCTATCAACTAGTCTACAGGCTTTATTTGGATTTTACCAGTTTTTCACTAATGTTTTTTCTCTGTTCCAGGATCCAATCTGGGATCCCACATTACATTTAGTTGTCATTTCTCTTTAATCCTCTCCAATATGTACCAATTCCACTGTCTTTCTTTGCCTTTCGTGACACTTTTAAAGAGGACTGGCCACTTATTGAGTAGAATGTCCCTTGATTTGGATTTGTTGATTTTTCCCATGATTGCGGGGTGGTTTTGCATTTGGGGGCAAGAATGCTACAGAAACAATGGTGCATCCTTCTCAGTGCATTGTGTCCAGAGGTTTAAGATGTTGTGATGTCTAATTTACTAGTGATATTAACCTTGATCACCTGGTTAATATGGGTGTCTGCCAGGTTTCTCTACTATAAAGTTACGATTTACCCCTTTGTAATTAATAAACATCTTGGAGGAGACACTATAGTTGAGATTAGATAAATAGCCTACTTCTCAAACTTTGGCCCACTTGTCTCAGTATCCATCCCTGGATCTTGTCAGATGCAGCATTTTTAAAGTAAAATTTTAAATGTGAACAAAGCATACCTGATTAAATAGGCAGTAGCTAGTGAGATCGGCAGATTAACTTGGAGTCTACACCAGCCGAGTAGGTATAAGCATGTGCACCCACCCAAGAAGATGTTGTTTCCTTTATGGTGAGCGCTGTCGCATGACCTACCGCAGTGGAGCCCATTCCTGGGCCGGTAATCTGCCAGTCTCATGCACGTGGAAAAGGGCTTGCAAGGCAAAGCACTCCACCATCTCTCTCTCACTCTCTCTCTCTTGCTCTCTCTCTTCCCCTTTCTTTCTTTCTGCCATTTGTTAGCAAGGTCACCCTAGGCAAATTACTTCCCCCACCCCTCAGTGCCTCAGTCTCACCATCTGTAAAATGGGAATAACAACAGTACCTACCTCATAGGGTTGCTGGTAGGACTCAGACCATTGGTGTTGTGGTGTAGCTTATCTGATTGTTCCTGGCTGTTCTTGAGGAATTTCTCCTCTGCCTTTAGAGTGTCTCTATCACACTAGCAACCATCCAGCAAAACCCTCTTCTACCACAGAAGCAGAAACTGCTACTCCAAGAAGGTGAGTGATTGTGGGGAGATGATCGAAGCTGGAGGTGTCCTGGTTCACGTGCCATTACCTTTTCCAGTGATGAATATTGAGTGGCAATACAATTCAAACAAGACACTTCATACACCCCCACTTTCCATCTGCCTTAGTCAGGACTGTTTTTGTGGAAGCGACAGAGGCCCAATTCAAACTAGCTTAAGCAAAAAGGGGAAGGCCCAATTAACTGAAAAAAAATCTACAGGCATACAAGCTTCAGGCATAGTTGGATCCAGGGGCTAAAGTGAAATCATTAGAGCTTGAGGTCTTTCTTTTTTTATAGTATCTCTAAGCTTACTTCCTCCCAGATCCTACTCCACTAGACAGCAAGAACTTCTTTGCCAACAGTCCAATGAGTCCTGGAATGGAAGCCTGGGATGATATAGCTATATCCAGACCTGCCTGCTAAAAAGTCCCAAGTGAAAATCTCCTAGGCCTACAGCAAAGATGCAGATAAGAGGACATTGCCCCAGTGCTGAGTTCAAGGCCTAGAACCTCAGAGCTTGACCATGTGGTTTCTGAGTCAGAGAATTATTACCTTTTATATAATAAATATTGTGCCTGGGTGATGACATGGTGGAATATAAAAGACAACAACAAGTCCCTATCCTTCCCACCTTCCACACGGCAGACATCCTACTGTACTGAGACAATCAAAGGTCACAGATGCCTCAATGAGATAATGAACCACATTCACTACCTACCGGCTTGTGTCCTTTATATCCTTCATATTGCTTATCAACTACTTTAGTAGTAAAACAAAAAAAGTAAGAGGCACCAAGTCCAAAGGACTTACCCTTGTCCATCTTCAAACTTGGACTAAACCTTGTGATCTAGTCTAACACACCTGGCTTGGGTCACATGCTCTCCTCTGAACCAATCACTGAGGCTAGAGGGATGGAGTGCTCTGATTGGTCACACGCTAGTCCCTGGACTAGGGAGATAGTGTCTATCCTACCTGAACCACTAGAACTAAGAGTGGGGTTTCCCAAAGAAAATAAGGATGATGGATGCTGGAACAACAAAAATGACATATTCCTTCCATCTGTGCTAAAGGAACCCTAGGATTCCTTTAGCTAAAGGATCTCAACCCTTTGAGATCATTCCTGTCTCAAATTCCACACTCAAAGAGGTTTTCTCGGACTTCCCTGGTGGCGCAGTGGTTGAGAGTCCGCCTGCCGATGCAGGGGACACGGGTTCGTGCCCCGGTCTGGGAAGATCTCACATGCCGCAGAGCGGCTGGGGGCCCGTGAGCCATGGCTGCTGAGCCGGCGCGTCCGGAGCCTGTGCTCCGTCCGCAACGGGAGAGGCCGCAACAGTCAGAGGCCCGCACACCGCAAAAAAAAAAAAAAAAAAAAAAGGGGTTTCTCTCTCCAAAGGACCCTAATTATCATCCTCATTACATCCATCACCATTACCAATACTTAGCTTGTAGGGGCATTCACACGGGTTGTTCAGAAACAGACTTGCCAGACAGGTTCTCTGGCACTCAGGAGATCTGGACTGAGGCCAACTGTGCTGATGCAGACCAAACCAGTTCTCATCAACTGATGATGGTCTATCGTGCTGTATCTAGATCTGAGCTCAGAGTGGAAGAGTGCAATAATTGATTAGTGATGTCTGCCCTGGGCACAAGCAAGAAGGACAGGAGCATGTTTGCAATCTGTGTCTTATCATGGAATATCTTGATGACACCTTCCTGCTCTAACAGGCTAAAATCCAGGTCAAGGCAATAAATTTTGGAGCACACATTGTGCATCCCTCAGAGGGACCATACAAAATGAAGCTTTGAATGCAAGCTTTGTTCTATGAAGGAGCTTACTTTTAACTGGGAAGACCGGACATTTAGGAAAGCATCTGGATATCAGATGGACTCTCAGCCTCAGATGATCCCAGTGACTCCTACCCACTTCCCCCAGGTTTAATTGTCTTCAGTTCCAAGGAACATCTTTAGCCCTGATTGAGCAGCTGTCTCTGCTCTTGACTGTGGATTCAGGATCCCTTTATAATGCACCAAGCCTTATAAAGCCCCCAATAGAGGCTCCCTTCTTGATGTAATCAGAAAACTTGGAAGAGCACTGACAAAGAGAGAACACTGTGTATCCAGAACACAGTCCCCCGCGTGACTAAACGTTTAGGCCTGGCCCATTCAGTGCTTCCTTTGTTCATGCCAATGCCCAGAACAGAAGCTACTCATGGAGAAAGCCTCCTGAGTTACCAGCACATGCACACAAGTGGAGAAGGGCCTCTCGGGCAGGACTGATGGCCTTACGATGTACAGGAGTCACCTGGGGATCTTGTTCAACTGACGCACCTCATTCAATAGATCGGGGGTGGGGCCAGAGATGCTGCATTTCTAACAAGCTTCCAGGTGATGTCCATGGTGCTGGCTCACTTTGAGGAGCAAGGGGCTGGCTAATGGACAGACTAGATGCTGTGGGAAGACAGAGAAGGGAACTAGGGAGAGGGGAAGCTGCACTGCACAGGACAAGGGTGGGAAGGGAAATGAGTGATGTTCTGAACATCTGCATGAAAGTACTGACACATGATTAAAAATTAAATAAAAATAAAAAGTTCCCATCTTCCTTCTCCCCTTAATCCTTCTACCTTAGAAGTAGGTGGAATTGCTGTTTCCCACCCAACCCAACATACACACACACACACACACACACACACACGCACACCTTTCACATGGGGAAACTGAGGCTCGGAAGGATGAGTAACTAGTCACAGGTTACACTTTGGGTAGAGTCAAGCCAGAATCCCAGCAGCCAGCCCCTGCCTATTCCCACTCCTCTGTGTTGTGACATGGAACCTAAAATGGGGCCCTGAGAGGACCTGGGGGCGTGTGCAGAAACAGCTTCAGGGTCCTTGTCAAAAGGCCTCTGGTTTCTCAAATAACGAGGCCAGTTGGAAGCTGTTAACACACATGGGACCCAGCCAGCAACAGGTGAAAGGCCGCTCAACCTATCAGCACTGCTTTAAGCTATAGCATGCTCCTGGCTTCCTCTCCCCAGTTTCCAGGGACCCAATCCCCAGATGCACCTGCCAGCAAATGAGCAGCAGCCAGAGGAGAGACGTGGGTCTCCCCCACTCTTCTCCGGCTTCCATGTCCTCCCATTTCCTGGGGCCCCCTGGGAGAACAGTTTCTCCAGATTAATATATAGTGCTAATGACGGGTAGCCGGTGGGAAAAGGCAAGGTCTACTTGATCCAGGGCTTGGAATGAAGCCAGGGTCCCTCTGGCCATAGATTCTCTGTCTCCTTCCAGGTTAGTGTGCTGTGTAAGGAGATTAAGATGTATAGTCTGCAAATGGACTAACCCTTTCCAGGCCTCTTTAATGAGGCTTCCCATAATAGGGCCATTTCTCTTTCTAACGTATGTGTACACATTCACACACACGTACATGCACACACGTTCCTTAACATAACCCATATGGAAATAAAAATCTCTCCCTTGCTCTGTTTTTTAAGTGGATGCTATAATGGGCAACACTTTTTTTCTTCAAATGAAAGTCCACGGTTCAACAACACACCTTTCCAGTGACTCAAGAAGGTAGTTTCAGCCAACTGGCTAGGCCCCCCTCTTAAAGCTCAACTTCATGGGTAGCGAGTAATCAACTAGACCAACAGTTCTGGGGTATAGTGAGAACCCAGCACAAGGTATGGTAAAGTTCCTAAGAAACATACTGAGTCCTGGGACTCTCTCTGGATGAAGCAGCATAAGCAGCTTCGAACCCTAGGTCCCTGCAGTGAGGGAACACTATTATGTTCTATATCATTCACACCGTCATCTACAGCAAAGGAGAAAATTCTAGCCTCCAATATTGCCAGGTACCTTTCAGCTTTAAAATACACAGTGGTGGGGCAGGGATAAAAAAAGCAGATTCTGAAGCTGCCCCTCTAACCCTTGACTTTTTAACAACCATCACTATTATCCACACCAGGCCTACAGATGAGAACTCTCTGGAGAGTTTCAACTCCATCCTGGATCAGAGGATCTTCTGACCTTCAGCTTCCCAAAGAGCAGGGGCATTCTCAGGCCTATCTCAGATACATGAGCTTCTGAACTCAAAATGTCAAGCAGTGGCTCAAAGTTGAATTGTCTGACCACAGGGTAATAAAACTATATATTACTTTATTTTTTAAAACACTGCCCATTTAGAAATTTAAAGGCCCGTCCCAAATAGCATGAGACAAAGAGGAAATCAAACCCAACAATTACAACAAGGAAAATAACAATAATGAGAATACTGTGTATTTTAAAAATCACATGGGAGGTGCCCAAAGCTGTAATCAGAAGTGCAAGTCATAGTATTAAATGTTACCGTTATTGGATTTTAAAGGATACAAATAAATGAGTTGGGCATCAACTCAGGAAGTTAGAAAAGAACAAAAACCAACTGGAGGAAAGTACAAAGAACTATTAATAAAGAGAAAAGGAGAAATATGTGAGTTTAGATTTTAAAAATCCAAAGCAAAGAAACAGAACTCCGAGGGGTTTAATCAAGAAAAAAAATAAGCAAGATATACATAATTAGGAGGAAGGGAGTTGGTGGAATAACCACAGAGATGGCAAAGATTAAAAATGGCAAAGCCTCTTAATCCATACAAAAACATTTGCTGAAATATTTGCAGCATCCACAAGGTTCATGTTTTAATTATAAAAATAGTTATTAATATTCCTATGTAAAGCATACTTGCAAAACCTTATGATAGAAAAATGAGCAAAGGACATGAATAGGCAATTCAGATCAGAATAAATACATATAGGCAATTAACATATCAGAAAATGCACAACACTGTAGGTCAAAGAAGGAAACATGAAAATGACCGTGATGTCATCTTTCCCGCTATCGAATTAGCAAAGTTTTGTTTCTGTGGTTGTCCTTACTGTGAATGGCTAGTGAGAATGGAGATGAGGTGGACCAGGTGCTCTCCTACCTAGGTGAGAGGAACGTACATTACTGAAAGACCCCTTGGAAACATTTCAGGTGACCGGCAATTTCCCTCAGGCGGAAAGTTTTTGAACTTGGCAGATGCTTACAAAAACAACAACAACAACCTGATGCCTACACACTTGGGGGTTCCCACATAACAAAAGAGTCAAATTTGGGATGCCCAAGAATGAGATCAAGCCGGGAAGGAGAATGCCTGGCTCCAGGATCGATCGTGCTCTGCCACCAACAACCTATATGACTTTGACAATTATTTAATTCCTCACAAACTCCATTTCACCACCTGAGTAATGCAGGAGCTAAATTTGATCTATAAAAGCTTTCTCCCCAGCCCTGCCCCGATGCTGACATGTTGCTTCATTCTCTTCTCAGTGCCAGGATCTTCCTGGTGTCTTAAGATGTGCATTTCTGCACAGGAGGGAAGAGAAAGAATAATGGGATGGGAGTCAAGAAAAATGGACTAACCATCAAATACGAGAGAGAGTTTCTAACCTTTGCTTCACTTTCTGCATTTCTTAAATGGCTATAATGCTTTGTATGTTTAAGCTCTCAGTAAATATTTGCTGAATTAAAATAAAAGATGAGGGCTTCCCTGGTGGCGCAGTGGTTGAGAGTCCGCCTGCCGATGCAGGGGACACGGGTTCGTGCCCCGGTCCGGGAAGATCCCACATGCCACGGAGCGGCTGGGCCCGTGAGCCATGGCCGCTGGGCCTGCTCGTCCGGAGCCTGTGCTCCACAACGGGAGAGGCCACAACAGTGAGAGGCCCGCGTACCGCAAAAAAAAAAAAAAAAAAAAAAGATGAAATGAATGAATGAGTGATATAGAAAGCCTATTTCCACAAGATTTTTTTTTTTTCTTGCTGATCTACAAATCACTGGTAGGATGTAACTAAAAAATATATATTGACAAATTGATTAGGGTCCCTCAAAATGAAATTGTGAGCCAAGGAAGGATACACATGGACTCTATTTCCTTGCCCTAAATCAGGCCTTACTTAGCAGTGGCACAAGCAGAATAAACGTCAGTCACTGTGGCCAGATGATCCAAAGCACCTGGCCATTTCAGAGGGGAGAAAATCCAGTCAAGCCCATTGCAGGTGATTCTTCAGAGCTGAGAGTTATGTGGCCAGTGGTGTCAGCCATATGGACTCAACCATGTCCATCCACTCCTCAAGCATCATTATCACCCTGGCGGTCAGGATGGGAGGAACCGGTGTGGGCAAAGCCACATTCCAGGTGTGGCTACCACACAACATGACTCTCTGTAATGAGACAGACTAAAGCTAAGTCACAAAGCAGGCCAGCTCAAGTTGGATTCAGCCAAAAGCACAACCCACTACATGCGTATCACCACTCCCCAGGCCTTCACCTACAGCAGACATCATCTTAACCTTCCCCACTGTGCCCAGAGAGGACCTCAGAATCCTTCACAACACTGAAACTTCCAGGCTATACCAGCTGATATAGCAGCTGATCAGAGTCATCACACAAGACAAAATGTATCTATGATTTCTGGTTCAGAGAATAACTGATGTCCCAAAAACGGGTATTATGAACTGGGTTGTGTCCTCTAAAAATTCATACGTTGAAGTCCTAAGCCCCAGTACCCTGGAATGTGACAGTATTTGAAAACAGGATCTTTGCAGAGGTGATTAAGGTAAAATGAGGTCATCAGGGTGGATCCTAATCTCATATGACCGATGTCATTATAAGAAGAAGAAATTAGGACACAGACGCACACAGAAGGAACACCATGTGAGGACACAGGAAGAAGACAGCCAACTACAAACCAAGGAGAGAGGCTTCAGAAGAAATCAACCCCGTCGACATCTTGATCTCAGACTGCTGGCCTCCAGAACTGTGAGAAAATAAATTTCTGCTGTTTAAGCCACCTAGCATATGGTATTTTGTTTTGGTAGCCCTGACAAATTAATACAGTGGGTATGTTGATAATTTGTTAGGTGAAAAAATTAAGTTATAAAAGAGTACATAAGATATAAGTTTTGTATAATTAAATCACACATGTGAATGTGGAGGGGTGTGCATCTGTGTGCGTGCAAAAGAGAGAGTGCCCACCCACAAAGGAAAGTGTCTGCAATGTTACAGACCAAAGCGTTCACAGTGGTTCTTTCCACATGGGAGTACAGGTGATTTCAGGGAGCCAGGGCGTGGTTCCTTGTTGCTACTAATCAATACTGCCTTTTCAGTGGTCATATATTAATTGTGTAATTCTAAAAGATTTATAATAGTGTACACATATCTAACCACTATGACAGCCAACCCACGTATGATACGATGCGCCAGGCACTTACTGTTTTATTTATTTGAATTCATTTAACCCTCACAATTACCCCACCAGGTAGGGACTGTTATTATCTCCATTTTCTAGATGAAGAAACTGAGGCACAGAGAGATTAAGTGACTGCCCAAGATGACAAAGCTGGCACATGGCAGAGTCAAGCCTCCAAACCAGGTGGTCTGGCTTCACGTCCATGGCCTTAACCCCAGAACTCCCCAGCCTCTCCATCAGTGGTCAATTCACTGTTTTCCTAAGAGTTTATCTGAACACGTTTTTGTTCAGTGCGTGATTTGATAAAAGCGTACCTGAATACACACACACACACACACACACACACGCTCACTCACTCAAGTACATTTAGCTGTGCTTCATGGCTCAGCAAATTACTTAAGTCCTTTCCATTTGAGATACACAATTTAACTGGGTTCAAGATCCCTTATCTGAGAGGGTGACACCCCTCCTGTAAACCTAGGGCGGAAGACCAGAGAAGATCCCCATTCCTAAGTTCCGGGGGGATGACCCTTATGCTCTTGAACAGGGAGCAGGGTAAGCAACTAATTCATATTTTATAAGTTTGTTTAATGGAGCCTTATTTTTTGGGTTATGTATTTTTAAAGACCACATAGTTTAGATTGATGGAGACACGATGCTGATTCTCCTCTGAAAGCCGGAGAGCTGAAGGAAGCTCAGCCCTTCTGGGGCCAAGGAGGGACAGGGAACAGTCACAAATGGACAAATTCCCGTCAGCAGGAAACTGGTTAAATAAATTATGTTCCTCCCCATAATGGAATGTATGCAGCTGTTAAAAGCTAGGGCTATAGGTCCTGTCAAGGAAGGGTGTTCATGATATATAGCTAAGGAAAAAAGATAAGTTGCAAACCACTAGGGATAATATGATCCTATCTGGTGATAGAAAATTGTGGGGTGTTCGTGTGTCTGTGTGTGTGTAATAATCACTAAGGATATGGACCCTAGTCGAACCAACTGGAGTTCACAACCCAGTTCCATTACTTCCTAGCTGTGTGACCTTGGGTTTTCTTAACCTCTCTGAGCCCCAACTGCCTCCCCCTTAAAATAAGAGGAAACCCTAGTGCCCAGCCCATGCGCCATGTGGCGTGAGGGTGAAATGAGAGATTGATGGAAGGGATTTTCATTGGCTTGGTACATTAAGCACTCAAAAGATGCTTGTAAGATGACGACGATGATGATGATGACGATATTGAAAAGGTCCTTAAGAAAACTCGGCAAATTTTTCACAGTGTCCAGCCCCCGGAGAAGAGTGTCAATGAGAGCGAGGCTCTCACTGTTTGAGCGAGGCTCTCCCTGTTTACATCAGACATTTGTCGTATTTGAATTTCTATCATGTGTATGTTTGACTTTCGTCATTAAAATACAATTAAGTGGAGTTTCGTTTTGTTTTTTTTTTTTTTTTTTGCTGTACGCGGGCCTCTCACTGTTGTGGTCTTTCCCGTTGCGGAGCACAGGCTCTGGACGCACAGGC
The DNA here is from genome assembly GCF_963924675.1 of Phocoena phocoena. Classification (NCBI taxonomy): domain Eukaryota; kingdom Metazoa; phylum Chordata; class Mammalia; order Artiodactyla; family Phocoenidae; genus Phocoena; species Phocoena phocoena. The sequence goes on from NC_089231.1 coordinate 77,490,684, forward strand.
TCAGCGGCCATGGCACACGGGCCCAGCCGCTCCGCGGGCATGTGGGATCTTCCTGGACCGGGGCACGAACCCGTGTCGCCTGCATCGGAAGGCGGACTCTCAACCACTGCGCCACCAGGGAAGCCCGAGTTTCGTTTTTTTAATGAATAAAGCTGACAGCTCTCCTGAAAGAAACTGTATGACTTCTGAAGTTTCCAGTAGCCTCATTTCTGGGGAGCTGGTTGTGATGTGTCCGCACTCCTGGGACAAGGCTTCTTCTCTGTGGGGTGGAGAATAGGAGAGGGAGTCTTCCAGGTGGGAATCAGCAAGGTCATTTGCATACTCCCAAGATAAATGCCTTGACAATGAAGTCTGCCCTAACTTGATCGCTACAATCCCTCTTTTTTCAACTCAATTCAAGCATGCTAACCAGATAAAGCTGGGCCAAGTGAGCAAACCTACAAAACTTCAGGGGCTGTGAGAAGAGATATTATAGTAAACAGCAGCGATAATTCCCTGAGTCCTTAAAAGTGTCAGGCACGATGCTAGATACTTCTGTACCATCTCATGTCATCTCTCATAGATATCCTGTAAGGTAAGTACTGATTGGTCCCCTATTTTATAGAGGTAGCAATGGAGGCTCAGAGAGGTGAAGACACTTGTTCAAGGACACACAGCTGATGGCAGCAAAGCCAGAGTCTGATTCTACGCCTACCTGGCCACAAATCTAAGCCTTCCACGGTACATAATTTGTGTACTCCGTCAGAGAGAAAAAGGGATGGACTCTTACGTGGTCAATTAAATACCTAGACGCCCTCTACTATATCTCCCAAAGATAAGTGCAAAATATTTCATATTTGTGACCTCCCTTGAAATTTTTAATGCCAGCTCAAATTCATTGTTTCTGGGATACCGTTCAGTTTTATTTTGTGTGATGGTAATAAGTGTTTTGTAAGAAAAGAGTTTCAAGATCTAGTGATTTTAGGGAGCCCTAAGTTAAATTAGTTTTCTTGGGTACATTCCCTTATTGCAAGACATTTCAGAGCCTTTGATATGCCAAGTATATCTGACTCCTCAAAAAGGTGCAACTGAGTACACTGTTGCTCAAACTTTCTGATGATGGAACCCTTTTTCTCATGAAGCATCTCCTAGGACAGAACTCACTTTGGAAAATGCTATCCCAAGTCAAACATCCCTTCTTTTTTCCTTGCTTGTTTTTCCAAGCACATTAAAAAAAAACAGTAGAAAAGTTTAAACACATTTAAATCTAGGACCGAAAGAAAAATTATCCAGGTCTCTCCCGAAATCATCCCTGTGCCTTCAGAAATACCCAAGATTCTTAGGTATATACCTGACTATGAGAGAATTCCAAATATAAGGTGACCACACCTGTAAGACGAACCCATGCTTTTCCCAATGGGAACATCTAAAAATAATTTTTAATTATATGTACATATATGTACACATATATATGTATATATAACTTGACTTTACAACTTTTAGGGACCTAGATGGAGTCCAGTGTTTATACTTATCATATGTAATTTATTGAGTTTGACATATATTTTTAAATTACATACAATGTAAAATAATGTTGATGTAGAAAATCTACTTTCTCCCACTCTCACATACCATGAAACAATTTCATTCAAACTCTGCCTGCATCGTCGTCTTAAGAAAGCCCCTTTCTGTACCATCTCACATGGCGTTGCAGCTCAAGCCATGTTCACTTCTGCCCAAGTGTTTTAGAAACGCAGCCGTTTTTAACCCATGCAATATGCCATCACTAGAAATGTTATTTCAGACCACAGGTACTGATAAATACAACATGGTGACGGCTGGGACAATTGTGTTTATCCCTCGTTCATCCTGTAGGTGTCTCGATGTGACCTCTACAACACCACTGCTTACAGAGCTGTTTGTAAAGTCATCTTTAGAAGGCTTGTTTACACTGACATCAAATACTGGCAGTTCTGAGTCACAGCTCCTGGAATTACCGTTACGTCTCTTTGGTTCTGACAGGTGAATGCTGGAATCTTCCAAAGAACTAGCTTTGATGTCCAAGTTATTCTTAAATAGGACCTTGCTGGTCTAAATAAAATAATCGCAGGAGGGCCCCATCGTGTGAGACACCTCACGGGGACCTAAGCGTTTGCAACTTCTTCTCTCCTGCAGGATGATTATGGGGAGGGGCCTCTCACGTTACACTGTGCATGTTCAGTGAATGTAAAGGAAAGACCTCCCCTCCAAAAGGACGGCTGTACCCTGTCGGCAATGAGTGGCTTAAGGACAAGCTTTGCACTCCAGCTTGGGAAAGAGTCAGACCTGATATGGCATGGGCCTCTTTCTGCCCAGCACCAGGAAGTGAGGGCAAGAAAGAAAAAATTATTGACCTAGGGAGAGCACTCGATTGCAACCTCATGAGTAAATGGGCCATTTATCCCCCAGTCCAGAGCCCCTTGGAAAGGTGACCGTCCATCAATCCCTCCTCCGAGCTGCCCCTTGATGAGCTGTTCTATCAATGGGCTAATTTAGCTGATTACAGAGGAATTTGAGAGGAATGGGCCGCCAGAGCCTGGGTCTGGGCCAGCAATGCATTAAGTCCACCAGTGTCTCCATCACGCCCCAACTTGGGACCGATAGGGGCGTCTTATTCCTGAAAACATGTCCCATCTGATGGGCTTTCTCTAAACTCAGCTCCAGCTTATCAGGTGCTAGGTGGAAACCCTCCTGCTACAGGGCATGGATTGTTCTGTCCTCCAAGTCCTTGATGGGGGAGGATGGCCTCTGGGACCAGTGCCAGGCTATTCTCGGCTGCTGGTCAGCGCGTGTCAACGCCCAACCCCATGGGATGGGAGTGCGGGGAGTGATGCAGAGGCCCAGGCTGGACTGTCATTGCTCCTTTACCCCTCTGACTTTTTACAGCATACGAGGTTTGGAAAATGCCCCCATCATCCTCCAACACGGGGGAGGCTAAACGCACATACAGGTGCAACAGACGAACAACGATGCTGGGAATCTCCCCACTCCTTCCGAAAGGAATCACATGCTAATATTTCCTACCATTCCCATCTTTTGGATTAAAGTATTGCCCTATCCAAATACACCACTTAAAATATTGAGTTGTTAGCCATTTACACTTTAGTATGAGTTAGTCTGTCCACTCTACTTAAGGCTCTGGGAACAGGACATACAAGGATACCTTCAGAAGATAGAAATCTATCTGGAGGAAATGAGGGCCGAGGGCTGCTACACTGAGGAGTACAAAGGCGTTTAATTCTCTGCACAGTTGGGTCACAGCCAAGTTTCAATGGAAGGGAAAGGAAGGTATAAAAGAGGAGGAAAAAGGACCCAGGCTTCTTGACTGAGAGGGATCCCAAATGCAGAAAAACATGAACCTTCCAGCTCAAACCCCTATTTAAAGGAATAAGAGCACAGGCTCATACAGGTAGCTATAAAGTGACTTGAGTATCATTCATTTCTATTAAGGAGGGTCTGAAACGATCCCCTCCCTTTTAGTGGACTTTCCTATCAGGACTGTGTTGGTACACAAGTAATCCCGCTTGTTTATTTCTCCAACTTAAAACCCAAACCCGTTTGGATTAAGCAGAAATCCTTTTTGATTGCCAGTGACAGAAATCAAATTGAAACCAGCCTGAGCAAAAGAAAAACTTTATTGGCTTGTGTAGCTTTGAAGGGTAGAGGGCTGATTTCAGGCATGGCTGGATCCAGGGGCTCAAATTATATGCCAGTAAAACCTTTTTCCAGCTCTCGGTTCTTCTCCTCCCTCTTTGTTAACGTCATTTCTAGACAGACTTTCCACATGTAGTCTCAAAAAAGGCCACAGGGAGCTCCAGACTCACATTCTGCCAGCTCAGAAACTCACTCGAAGGAGAATAACTCTTCCCTGAGAGCTCCAGCAAAAGTCCCAGAGCTATTTCTCACTGAACCCATTTGAGTCTCACACCCGTCCCTCAACCAATCACTGGGGCCCAGGGATGGACTGCCCAGTTGGCCAGACTAAGTCTCATGCACAGCTCTGAATCTGATGGGTGTCAGCCCCACCCAAGCCACATGACCTGTAAGTGGAGAGAGGTGGCTCTCCAAAGAGAAATGAGGGGGTTGCTTCCAGTGAAGAAGGAAGGGATTCTGGTCAGGGAAGCAGCAGGGTCCCTACAAGGCTCATAGACCAGTGCAGTAAATTTTTCTGGGTTCTCACATAGAAAATTGTAGATCCCAGTGGTGGGTGAATACAGAGGCAGGACTAATTTCAGTGATCCCCATAAGACCTCCTCAAGACAGGTTAGTCCCCCTCTGGAGTTTTACCCCATTTCCTGATATTCTAAAATTTGCTGATCCTCTTGAATTTTCAACTCAGTTGGCTTAACTGTGGCTTAAATGTTACATCAAAGGCAAACTGCTAACGAGAAGAGGCTTGACCCCACAGGGAACATGTGGGGTTAGGTTCCAAAAAGACGGATTTCTTTCTTCATCTCAAGGAGTAACTTTAATCAAGCCCAATGATCTCTTTAAGCCCCTCACTCGATTCTAGCCAACAAAGAGTGGTGGGTGAAAGCTTCTTTGGAATCAGAGATGTGTTCAAATTGGCAGCTCTCCTGTGGAACCTGGGGCTAGTGAATTAACTTCTTTGAATCTCCATTTCCTCATCCATAAAATGAGGTTAAATAACCTCTACCGTATAGATTCTGAGGATTAACCATTCATTCAACATTATCTGAAAATCTACACTCGCCTGGCACAGTACTAGGTACTGGGAAATATAAAAAGAAACAAAATCAACAAAACTCTCCACCATTATGGAGCTTATATTCTAGCAAGGGAAACAGACAATAGACATTAAGAAATAAGTAAGTTATTTTGAGTGTTAAAAGATGAGTTTTATAGGGGGAAATGTAGATCAAAGCAGCAGAAATTAAAGAGTATATGAAAGAAAAGTTTCAGTATTGAATAAGATGGTCAGGGTGAGTCGCACTGAGAAGGCGATATTTGAGCAGAGGCTTGAAGAAGGTGAGTGAGGGGGTGGGGAGGTGGGGAAGAGTGGCCCAGTCAGAGAAAGCAGCCAGTGCAAAGGTCCTGAGGTGGGAATGTGTCTGGTACAGTCAAACGCAGCAAGCAACCTATTGAGGCTAGAGAAGAGTAAGCAAGGAGATGGACAGAGAAGAAACGAGGGATCCGATCCCGCAGGACCTTGTGGCCACTGTAAGGACATGAGCCTATGAAATGATTACCACAACTTGGCCCATAGCAGATTCCAAGAAGCGGAAGACTGGTGATGAAGATGATGGCCACGGTGATGATGGCAATGATGACAGCGCAGTGATATGATGTAGCACCCAGCCCTCCAGCAATAGCATCCTGGCTTAACACAGACACACTCTCACCTTTCTGAGCTGTTCTGAGGATTTCCAAATTAACACAGGCAATTTGCACTTTGAACCCATGCTGAGACAATTGTTCTGTAAACATAGGGTGTTTCCTGTCACCACGAGTCTTTATCATGTGCCTGACACCATTAGCACCGAAAGGTCACCAGGTGGCACCCATTAGCAGGACTAACACTTGTTCTGCTTACACATCCCTGTTCTACACTTCCTTCTGGTATCAGCAGAAATTCCCTGAATCCAACCAACTGCCCCCATGGATATCATGTGTTCGTCACTCATGGCCTTTTGCCCAAACCGAGTGGATCATTGCCTGGGTAATATGTGGTGTATGGGTCCAAATTATCTGGATAGTATTAACAGCAACTGACAGGGCTCCAGGCTATCAGTGTTGACATCATCGAACCAGTGCCTGCCTCATCCTGGCTCTTGACTCCTGGAAGCTATTCCAAAGGGCAACTAATCCTCCTCAGATGGCTAGCATCCCAGCTGAGTAGTACCACAGCACCGTTTCTTCAGCAAGGAGATCCCCCAACATTAATCCAGCTCATGGACGCACACACGTGTGAGGTTGTTGAGATATCCTCTGACAATGTCTCCTCCCATTACCTCCGACCTGGCTAAGTGGGCTCCTTGCTTCACCTAAACTCATCTCCCAGATCCGCTGCAGCAGGAAGTCTCTTTTTGAAATTTACGCGCGGAACTATCAAACTATTCAACGTGTTCCAAATACCCTGGGGAAGGTCCGGACTCCTTAGGATGCCACCATGACTTGGCCTCTACCTTCCTCTCCAGCTTCATCTCCCACCAGCCCCTCTGGCCAGGCTAAGAACCTGAGAACTACTGTACATGCAGTTCTCCATCATCCAGGCCATTCAGTTCTCACAGGTCCTCGTCCTCCACAAATCCTCTGCAGACCTCCAAACCATGGGCAGGAGCCCCTGCCACGTGGGCTGAGTAACCAGTCCAGAACCCCACTGCAGCTCTTACCACCTGTGTCATATTGTGCCTTGGTGAGGCTCTCCCATCTGCCAGACGTGCTATCTCATTCAGCCTTGGGTCTCCGCCTCTGGGGAAGGGATCTTCTCAGAGCAGATGCTCTATAACTGCCTGTTGCTTGAACACCAGGACCAGTCACGTGTTTAGTCAAATACCATCCTCCCCTGAAGCAGATGAAGACACACAGTCCACAGCACACTGTAGCAGGCTGGTTCGGCACACCTTGGTCCAGATCTCCCCTCCACGACTTATCGGCAGTGACTCTGGGTAACTCAGTTTTTCTAGTCCTCGTTTTCCCATCTCTAAATGAGGGGTAGCCTCACCACTTCTTATAGCTACACTGAGGATTAAATGAGATATTCTAGTGAGTATTCAAGGAGCACTAATAATCACTATTATTATATTTTCCACTATCGATGAAGTGGTCACCATATCCGCAAAGCTAGAGATTCTTTTCTATTTGTTCACTGTTGTATCCCAGGCTCCCGCCATGGTGCCTGGCACATAGTAGGTGTTCAACAAATGTTTGAATGAGTGAACAAGCTGGTCTTGTTAGACTGAGGGAGAAATTCCCTGTATCCCTAGAATCTTTGGCTTCACACGTAGGATTCTCCAGATGTTTTTCCCATTCCCAGAGGTTCCAGTTTGACAGGGCATGGGTGGGCCTGGAAACCTGCATTTGAATGGGTTCCCCATGATCACCCCATCCTCCATCAGTTCAGGAACCTCAGCATCAGATGATTTAGGTCTCCATTACCTCCCCCTCTTTTCTCAGCTCATCTCCTGTTCCTTTCCAATTGCAGTCATCTGAAAGCCCAGTCTTAGTCACCGTTGTGATCATTGCATTGGAGTTGATATTATTTGTGTCGGACACAGAGACCCAGCAGAGGCTTTTAAGTGAATACTTGGTAATGGAACAATCAAGTTAAAAGAGCAGTGTGACACAGAGCATGAAATAGGAAAGTCTCATGGCCAATTGATTTGGACCACACTTATAGGTTTGTGAAATGAATTTCATTTTCTGGACCAAATGGAAACCCATCTTATAAATCACTGCCGCTCTTAGAGATTAATAAAGGAAACAGGCTTGATTAAGAATTCAGAGCATTGGTCCCATTGCAGATTTATAGACCCAGAGGTCTTGCCACAGGGATTTCAAGATGTCCCACCTGTTAATCGTCATTTAGGAAGATTAACCCCAGGGTTTCTGACTAAGGCTTGAGGGCAGGGCCCAAGCCCTGCTTGGACAATAAAGTAGATTCTAGGAAACACACTTCTCCATGTATTTCTAACCCTCCCCAGAAATGAACTATTCATGTGGCCTTTGACATAACATCCTGTGTGGGTTTTCCTAGATTCTGGACAGGTGGGGAATTTGATTTAAAAATCTTTCTGCGTCTCTATTCAAACTTGACAGACAGTGTTGGGTCAAGATTTTAAAATAAAAATAAAGCAAAAGCAACAAGAGAAAAAGATGTTTAGTGAAATCAACCAGATGCAAAATAATCCCCACCAGCTCTGACGTATGCATACCCTGCACCCTGGAAGGTTTACAATGAGTGCTAAGGTATTTAACATTCAAGAGTATCTTTGGAATTCCTTATCTGTCAAAGCCTGTATACTCAAGACCAAAAAGAGTAGAACTCATGAAGCTGATGTGAGGAGAGGGACAGGACCACACTAACAAGCTTTCTGGGACAGAAGCAACTCCTGTTACTTGGTGAAATGTCTTGCTTCAGGATCCAGTACTTGCAAAAGTGTGCTCTGCAAATAGGAAGTCACGCTAGTTTAACATTCTACTCTATAATATTTGGGGCCCTGATGGTTTAAAATTCAGCAAAAATTAGAAATCAGGATGGTGTTCATAACAATGAAAAGGGACAGACTTCCCTGGTGGCGCAGTCCTAGAGATCTATTGTAAAGCATAGCGATTATAGGTAACAACACTGTACAGTATAGTTGAAACTTTGCTAAGAGGATACATCTTACGTTAAGTGTTTGAAACTTTTGCAGGTGATGGATACGTTTATGTCATTGATTGTGGTGATGGTTTCACAGGTGCCTTCTCATCTCCAAACTCATCAAGTTGTACAATAAAGAGGTACAACTTTGCGTCTGTCAAACAAACCTGAATAAAGTGGTTTAAAAAAAGAAACGAGATGGAAAGAAATGTTCACTGCAGGTGCTCAGTAAAGAGCCGTCACCTTGATGGTAGAAGCTAGAATATAAATCACAGACTAGCTTCTGAGGACCCTAGGGCCCCTTCTACCAAGAAACTCTCCTGAATTCCCCCTTATATTCCCGTAATAAGCCCTTTTACCTGGAGTTAGCCTAAGTCAGAATCTCTACAAGCCAAGTGTTATCGACTGAATTGTGACTCCCTGCCCACCCCAATTCCTATTCAAAGCCTTAACCCCCAATGTGACTATATTTGGAGATAAGGCTTTTAAGGACATAATTAAGATTAAATGAGGTCATAAGGGTGGGGCCTTAAACCAATAGAGCTGGTGTCTTTATAAGAAAAGGAAGAGACTCCAGAGCTCTCTCTGTGTGTACACACAGAGAAAAAGGCCATGTGAGAGCACAGCAAGAAAGTACCATCTGCAAACCAAGGACAGAGGTCTCACTAGGAACCAATCCTGCTGGTACACTGATCTTGGACTTCTAGCCTCCAGAACTGTTCGAAAATAAATTTCTGTCGTTTAAGCCAGCATGTCCATGGGGCTTTGTTGCAGCAGTCCAAGCAGACTAACACACCAAGTGTATTTGGTTTTGTGGCTTTCAGTTACATATATTAGCTGAGACTCTGTTAATACTGACATACCACAAAGGTCTTAATGGGAGTAGCTTTATTGGCCCTTTAAGAGTAATTTGCCATTACTATATTAGTAGATTTCCTATAAATCCTGCTAGGTATGATCAGAAGGGGTTATTAGAAGCAGTATAAACATTGTCCCTGTTAACTTTCCTGGGGGTCATTCATTCATCCAACACTTACTGCACACCAACCGTGCATCCAGTATTGTGGCAGGCCCCAGGAGAGAAACAGTAAACAAAGCATGGCAAATTTTGCTCTCGTGGGGCTGACGGTCTAGTGGACAGAGACAGAAAATAAACAAGTGAACGAGCCAATGTCAAAGAGTGATAAGGGCTCTGAAGGAAACAAAATAGCGTGGAGCACGATGGAAGGCGTAGTTTGGACTGACTGGATGGTCAGGGAAGGTCTCTAAGAGGAGGTGACATTTTAGCTGTGACCTAAAAGAACTGCATGGGCAAGCCAAGAGGAAGACCTGGGGAAAGCATATTTCAAGAAGGGGGTACAAGTTCAAACACACTGAGACAGAAATGAGGACATATAAAAGCCCCTCCAGCCAAAACTCAGAATTGTCACTGGGTTTGAAAAAAGGAGTAGGTGTTCAGTACCTACTTGTTGCTTGAACAGAAGACAGGGACAGACTTCCCTGGTGGCGCAGTCCTAGAGCCATCCTCACTTTACCCAGTCAAGCTGTTGCAGGTATACCAGAAGTCCCTAGAGCACTGTAGCAGGCTTGTCCAGCAGACCTGGGTTTGGATCCCTACCCCATTTCTTAGGGTCTAGTGTACTTGTAAGGGAAAGCCAACCTTTATCCAATGGGATGCCTTTCATTCAAACCTTGTTATGTTACCCAACCTGTTAACGAAAGTCTTCAGACCAGCAACGTCAGCATCACCTGGGAGCTTATTAGAAATGCAGCATCCCTGGTCAAACCCAGATCTACAGAGTCAGAATCTGCATTTTTTAACAGATTTGTATGAGCATTATAGGTTGAGACTCATTGTTCTACAAAACACTCTGGACCCATCATTTAACTTCATCCTTGGAAGAAAGACATTAAAAGATATGGACCCATCGGCAAAATATGACTACATCATCCTCTCCCTCATCTTTGACTTACTGTAACTTCTGTTAATAGCCCTGCAGAAATACAATGACCATGTGGGCTGCAGACGCACGACTTAGGAGAAACACTTGGATCTGGAAAGGGCTCGGAAGGGAGGAAACTCAGAAATGTTTGGTCTTCGTTTTCTGTTCAGCTTACCCCAGAATCAGAGTCAAATGGGGACAGATTCTCCTGAGAAAAACCAGGACCAAACAGCCGCACTGAGTCATGACTAGTGTGCTTTCCCAGGAGGTGGGAGAGCCCTTTGTAATAAGTTCTTGCAAGGTCCCAGAAAGGGGAGCAATTACCAGCATTGGTTACACACAACTTCAGCATCTCCAAGCCTTTGGGACCAGAGGTCTGTCTCCCCCGAAGAATCATACTTGTGAATCAGTGTTATCATTGGTGGGAAGAAGGCCCTGGAATTTGATTAGATACAGCTGGTGCAGCAAGGGGTTATTTGCCCAGAAAATTAAGTCTATCTTGCCTACGAAGCCCTAAGCGGGGAAAGTGCAGGGTCGGTTGAAATGGTTTCAGCATCCATGGGACAAATTAAAAGGCAAAGAGAAGAATATAATCTATAATTCATGAGCCCAAGCAGAGCAGGAGAAGTACATCAGAGGGAAAAGCCCACGCAAGCGCAGGATGGGTCCCGTCGTCTGACCATCTAGGGAAAATGGTTATGATTATTTCGCACAGGAAGGAAAAATGTTTCCAATAATCAATGAAGATTCGTATTCAGAAATGTCCATAAGCTGGCGTAAGAGACAGGACAGGAAGGATCTGAGTATCTATTTTACAGAGCGTTTAAAGGTGCTGACGGCGTGATCAATTACTCAGGCAATTTTCTAATTTGAGGGGCATCCGCAAAAGGCAGATTTTTCCCACCCCTCAAATCCCTCCTCCCAGACCAGCTGATCCCACTCACCCTCCAACAGCAGATCAGGAGACTAAGGGGGTGAGCCCTGCACTAGAGTGACTCACAGAAGTTCAAAGGCAACTCTTGCCCACCCTCCCTCCCTATCACTGGGCTGAGATGGGAGGGAGGAAAATACAAACCCAAGGTCACAGGAGTGGGAAACCAAACCCTAAGGGGTACAGATTCCTATATGGATTCAACTGAGAGTCCTCTAGACTAGGGGCCAGCAAACTTTTTCTGTAAAGGGCCAGATAGTAAATATTTAAGACTTTGCATATCCTAAGGTCTCTGTAGCAACCACCCAACTCTGCCAGTGTATCATGAAAGCAGCCATAACCATATGTAAAGAAAGGAGTGTGAGTTGTTCCAATTAACACTTTATTGACAAAAGCAAGTAGTGGGCCAGCTTTGACCCAAGGGCCAGAGTTCATCAACCCCTGATCCAGGACAATTTAGTCCTATCTTCTCATTTTACAGATGGAAAAACCAAGGCTCAAGGGAGGAAATGACTTGCCCAAGGCCACACACCTAGGTCAAGTCAGAGCTCAAGCTGAAAGCCTAAAATGTTGACTGCACTTTTTAAAACTCTCTCCACTGTACTAGATGGCCCCTTCCTTCCTGTCTTCCTCTTTTCATTATGTGCTAAACAACTAGGGATACGGTACACAAACACACAGCCCCTGCATTCATGGCTCCAGCCTGGTGCTATACTCAGAAGCCATTTTTTAAATAAGCTCACTCGCAGAATCAGCATTATGTTTGTGTTGGTTTGTAAATATTAATATTCTAAAACCACTGCAATTAAATGATTAAAATCGTGATCACTGGCCTGGAGCACGCAATACCTTTGGAAATATATTTTCTCTTTTCATAGTTTTGTAGTTTTTGGTTAATTATATATTTTCTCTTTTCATAGTTATGTAGTTGTTGGTTGATTAATTAGACAACTAATCGTGCTCATTGAAAGGAAAAAAATTTTAATGTAAATAAGAGGTGGAAAGAGAAATTGCCCAGTATCTTGGTATTCAAAGATATCTGCACCAGCAATCTGGTGTGTAGCCTACATCTTTATATATCTTTATATAGACACGGATATGTGTGTGTGTGAGCGTGACGGGGTTTTTCTGAGGGCGGTTAACAAAGATGAGATCTTTCTAAGCATATCACTCTGCACATGTATAACGCTGCTTCTATACCTATTTACTCCCATCCACTGACTTACTGTAAATTTTTGGAACACATCCCACTCATGAGGCGACATTTGTCTGAATCCCTCAAAAGCTTGTGAGGCCTAAGATGGAGTGGTGGTGATGGTGATGATTGGAACGAGACAGGAAGACTCGCAGAGACGCTCCCGACCTTAGGGAAGGTGAAAGGTGAAGGTAGTAGCCTAATCCTTGAGTGTTAAATTGTTTAACGAGTTCGCCTAACGGATCTCACTGTTTAGGATGAATTTGATGGTCCAGAAATAAGGGCACCGTCATTAGTAGAGGGCAACTTTTACAAAGATCCAGACCAAGGAGCATCTAAAGATAAATAATGCATGGCAGGGAAATATTTGGCATGGGTCTCCAGGAAGTGGACTGAGGGGTTTTTTTTTTACCTTCTCCATCTCAGATTTATGAATCTGACAAGCATGTAAAACATGAGACCCTCTTAGACTGGGGGACTGGGGGTTGTGACATCTAAAACCCCATGAGCTCAAACGTTCCCTCCTCTTTGAATGGTGCCTCAGGTCACATAAATCATCCATGTCCTGACCCAATTCAAACACAGCCGTTTTCTGAAGCTGGCAAGGGGAGGGTTTTGTGATCCATGTTGATTAGTTCCATCTATCCGTTTTTCGAGCCCTGACTCTATACAAGAGTATTCATCTAGGGCGTTCTCAGTTGTAAACAACAGATGCCAACTCTGGATGCCATAAGCAAAGCAGGACTCTTTTGGAAGGTTACTGGGTAGCTCACAAAGCCTAAAGAATAGACTCAGAAAACAAGAACACTACGTCCAAAAGCAAGAACTAATGGTGACACTCTTCAAGGCATCACACTCCGGATGAATCAGCTCCAACCCTTTTTAGTCCTTGCATCACTCCACTCAAGACAATTTTCGGGAGAGCCCAACTGATCCTCCGGGGTTTCACGCTCACCCCACGACTCGGGGAGGATGGAACTTTGATTGACATGCCCACCCTTGGGAGAGGGGTGGCTTCCCCAGAGCAAAAGCAGGCAGATGTTGCTGGAAAGAAGGGCGAACGGATGCCAAGCAGGTGGAAATCACAGATGTCTGCCGCTGCAGAGGATGTGCTAGGGCTCACAGCTGAAGTAGGAGCACACGGTCAGAGGAGCTCACAGTGCACAGAATACATGGTTGGTTCTCCCTCCATATCCTAGTCTACCCTACTTCCTCAGGTACATGAAGCCTGCGGGTGGGTGGGGAGGGGATGACTTGATGAATATGGCCTTTTAAGAGGAGCAGTTAAGTCGAAACCGCTGGGCATGACACAGTACTTCCAAATGGCACTTCTACACCCTTTCTTGCTCCCCACCACCCAAGTTCAATCTCCCTCCAGCAGTCAGTGCACTGCTTCTAAAATTCACCTCTGGGGCTTCCCTGGTGGTCCGGTGGGTAAGATTCCACGCTCCCAATGCAGGGGGCCCAGGTTCAGTCCCTGGTCAGGGAACTAGGTCCCGCGTGCCGCAACTAAGAAGTCCACGTGGCACAACTAAAGCCTCCACGTGCCGCGACGAAGATCCCGCATACTGCAACTAAGATCCGGCACAGCCAAATAAATAAAGAAAGTTCGCCTCCAATCACGTCCGTCCCCCAGTTAAAGCCCTGCACTGGTTCCACACTCTCCCGTATACAGATGCCACATGATATATTTCAGATGCCAGGGTCTGCTTTCAATCTGCCTCCTCTTTTACCTGTTATCGCCCTCGCTCCCTGGTTCCGAGTCCCCAGATGCTACAAGTTCCCTCCTCCCTCGGGGATTTGGCAAAGCCCGTTCTTCTTCCTGGATTTCTCTTCCTCCTGCCTCCTTCCTACACCCCACGCCCCTTGCACGTGGCTAACACCTTCCCACTTGTATGAGTTTACTAGGGCTGCCATGGTAAAGCACCGCAAACTGAACAGCTGAAACCCAGTTCTGGAGTCGCGCCACAATTCTAGACGCTAGACATCCGAGATCAAGGTGTGGGCAGGGTCAGGCTCCTTCTGAAGGTGCTAGGGAACGATGGTTCCACGCCCCTCTCCTGGCTTCTGGGGGTTTGCCGTCAATCTCCGGCGTTCCTTGGCTTGTAGGGGCCTCACGCTGATCTCTGCTTTCGTGTTCTCAAGGGCGTTCTTCCTGTGTGCGTGTCTGTCTCCAAATTTCCCCTTTCCATAAGGACACCAGTCGTACTGCATTAGGCGCCTACCCTGCTCCAGGATGACTTTATCTTAACTAATTGCATCTATAATGACCCTGCTTCCAAATACGGTCCCCTTCTGAAGTACTGGGGGTTAAAACTTCAACATGTAAACTGGGGGAGTAAGCGGGGGACACAGTTCAACCCACAACACCATCCTTCAAGTCTGAAATTAAAATGTCACACAAGACAGTCTCCCCAGACTCCCCAGACTAAGTAGTGCCCCTCCCCCATCCCCATACGCATTATACCTGTGCTTTCCCTTTGTGGCACTTCTCAGAGCTCAAATAAATTATTTGTTTTATGTTTCTCCCCCACCACCAGATTAAGTCCCATGACCTAGGGACTGTACTGCCTCCTCTATGTATTATTTCTGGTGACCAGCACATAGTAGGACCTCCACCTATATTTGTTCTATGAATTAACCAGTCACAAACTAGCCACAGACAGGGTAGTGTGAGGTTTACAGGCTCAGGTTTCAGAGGCAGACCACCTGGATTTGAATCCCACCCACCATTCCTTCCTGGAGGAATGATCTTGGTCCACGACTCAGTTTTCCCTTCTGTAAAATGGGAATAATAACGGTTCCTCCTTCCTCAGGATGTTCAGTGAATTAATACACATGGAAAATATGGACACCGGTGCCTAGAGCAGGGCAAGAACGCAACGATAGCCCTTCAGGCAGGGAACGCCCAAATAAGCATATGAGTGGGACCTCCCTGGTGGCGCAGTGGTTAAGAATCCTGCTGTCAATGCAGGGGACGCAGGTTCGAGCCCTAGTCCGGGAAGATCCCACACGCTGCAGAGCAACTAAGCCCGTGCCCCACAACTACTGAGCCCACACACCTAGAGCCCGTGCTCCGCAACAAGAGAAGCCACTGCAATGAGGAGCCCGCGCACCACAACGAAGAGTAGCCGCCGCTCACCACAACTAGAGAAAGCCCATGCACAGCAGTGAAGACCCAACACCGCTAAAAATAAATAAATTTATTTTTAAAAAAAAAAAGCGTATGAGTGGCTTTGCTGTGACAAACACCATGCGGCTTTTACTAACTTTCAAGGCAATGCTTTCTCATTTCACAGGGTCACCGGCCCCGGTCTCCTTCCATGCCTGCATTTTGTATTTCTGGTTGGTTTGGCCATGCCTCTCCCTGGAATGCAATTTCACGCGGTTTGGGAAGAGATGATGTTCCTTGAAACTTCCGCCCCGTGGGTCTCCCGAGATTGCTCAGAGATAGAAAAGTGGGTTTGGCTCCATTCAGAACCTGTTTGAACATTCGTTGCACATACTTCAAAACCCTATCCCTTGGACTTCTCACCCATTTACTCTTGGCAAAAAGCAGCTTCCTGCTTCTGCGACGTTAAAGCTTTCAAGCTTAGGGGAAAAGGCTTTTTGGACAACAAACAGCCCTTTAAAAACAATATTTTGATGAGTTAAGTGTAAATGAATCAGAAACACATGGATTAAGCTTCTCTTGATGTACACATGGGTTTAATAATTATAGGAGGTGGGGGAGAAGGGAAATGGGGCTGGAAAAGCCGTGTCTTGGGTTTTATCAAATCTAAAATGTTTGAGAAGTAATTCAAGACATTCCACACATCCCCAAATGTAGCCAGATTTTCCGATTCCACTTCCAAGGAGCCACACTGGATCTTTCTAGTAACGATTTGAGTGTTCCAAAGTGCCAGGTTTTCGTGGCTTCTGATTGGCTGGGCATGAAGCTATGATTTATGAGACCATTCAAAGATTTATATATTGCCATTATAACGAATTCCTTCCAAACTGAACGGTACCCAAATGCAGCTTTATAAAGATCTTTCCTGTTAGAAGCCTCTTTCTATTCACAAAACTCTCCTTCTTTGCTTTTTTTTTCCCCCTCAACCCCCCTTAAGCCACAGATTTCCCCATGAGGTCTCAGACCAATGAAGAGTGAGGGAATTAATTTTACCACGGCTGAAACGTGTTTCACTCTGGATTGAGTTTTAAATGACTTGGGTCCATATAAGCGGCAGGTCATAAGAAGGTTATAGCTAAAGGGCTCATAAGTTAGGTGAAGGGTGGAAGGGGTAGAATTTTATAAATGCTGATTGCTTTCATAAAAAGAAAAGCTAAGTTGTGTTCGTGCTGAACACAGCCAAACACTCAATACATCAGGGCACGCTGTTTCCTAGAGGAAATGTCTCACCCTGGTTTGGTGGGTTTCTGCCTTCCTATATTTAAATGACGTCTTCAGTGTTGGGTAAGTAACTTCTTCCATGTGTCCTTCCCCCAAATAAATTTTGAGTCACTCAAAGCTCAGAGGTATCCTAAACTGTGTGGCTTAAGGGGCAGCAGGAAGGTGGGTGAAAGGTGGTTGGGGAAAGGACTTTCTGATTTTCTAATTCATTATCCCATAGGTCTTGTTTCCAATGATATGTTCATAAGCCCCATCCACCACGGAGTACAGAGGTTATCAGGAAAAGAAATAACAGAGCTAACCTGCATGGGGTTCAGAGGCAGGCACATGATTGCAAAATTGAAATGGGAGGTTGGCTGATTTATCATATACCGGGGTCACTGACCCAACATTGCTGCATAGGAGAACCACTGCCCAAGTGACCCAAGCCATCTGTGTCAGTCAGCCATGCCACAACAATGCTGCATAACAAAATATCCCAAAATTCAGTGGAGTGTAAGGACAATCAGGTACTCTTTTTTTTTTTTAACATATTTATTGGAGTATAATTGCTTTACAATGGTGTGTTAGTTTCTGCTTTATAACAAAGTGAATCAGCTATACATACACATATATCCCCATATCCCCTCCCTCTTGCGTCTCCCTCCCACCCTTCTTATGTTTGCAGATCAGTGAGTTGAGTGCAACCAGCAGAGGTAAGATAGGTTTCAGCCTCCAGATTCTGACTGTGGGCTCCAGGCTGTGAATTGAGTTCAAATCTGTTTCAAGTGTCTTTCGTCCTCCTTGTACCAGTGGTCACCCAGATCATGTGACCTTCCCCACATGTCACATTCTGGAGCTCAGATCTGCAATTTCCTTCTCAGATATAAAGACATTGTACTAATGCTGCTTCTTGTTGTCTACAATTCATGGCTTTCCTCTACTGCAAGACAGGGTAATCTGATTTCCACCGCACATCTCAGATGGTCACCTGAGGTCCAAATGAGCAAAGAGGTGGGAAAGCATATACACTTCATGAAGGCAGATTTTGGTTCTCTGTGCTATATCCAACCCCTAGAACAGAGCCTAACACATAGTAAATGCTAATACATATTTGTATAAGAAATAATGAAATTGAAACCCAAGCAACATCTTCTACAATCCCACTGGAGTGGACTGACAGCCCCATCTGCCCAATAATGGGATGGATTGTACAAACTGAAATCTCCTTGAGGTTACAGCCATTCGATCTGCCTCACAAACAGGCTGTGCATTCAGGGTTGGTCATTTCATAAACTGAGTCATGACAGTTGTGGGGAGTGCCAGTGATAGTAAGAATCATACCATCGGCTAGAAAGAATAGAAGCCCAATTCTAATTAGCTTAACAAAAAAGAGGCGGGGAGTGGGGTGGGGCATGCATTGGTCCACCTAACCAAAACTTCCATGTCAGGTCAGGCAACTTAAAACAACGACCCAGGAGTTAAAACAAGCACCCAGCTTCTCTCCATCTTTCCATTCTGTCTTGGAAACTGAGAGCTTCAGGTAGCGTTAGTTTGCTGCTGGAGTTCTATATAAGACCACCCTGTGATGTTCAAGGAGCGTGGTTGCCAATGGCTCATCCCCCATTCTGAGGAAGTTAGAGGGTCTCAACTGGTAGCCCCCTCAGAAGGGGAAGGCACCCTGTCTCTCAGAAACCCAATCAAACGTCTTCCTGCATTTCACAGGCTCTGATGGGTTAGATATTCATCCCTGAGCCGACGACTGCAGTCTGGATAGAGATCTGCTCATTGCTTGCCCCAGTTGGACCTGGGAGCTGGGTGTCGGGCCCATCCCACCCAAACCTTGTGGCTAAGAGGGAAAAATCCCTGCAGAGAGAAACTCTAGGTAGTGCTAGTGGGGAAAGAGTGGACTGAATGATGGTATGCCCGCTACACGCCACCACCTCACGTTTAGGTTACCTTTTTACAATTTCCAAAGCTCTTTCCCACAGATGATACCTATGGAACCTTACAGAGGCTCTGTAAGGAACATAATAAAGTTTTTTGGCTCTGATGTTTCCCACCACGTTCACCAAGAGGGCACACATCTCTTCCCACTCCGCATTTGTCGACATAACGTTGGGAGCTGGAATCAGCCATGGTGGGATATTTACCTGGAAACTGGCAAAAGCTACAAATCATGACCTTTTTTATTCTTCATATCCACCAAGAGGATCAGAGAAGGATCTGTTTACCATCCCCAATCCATCCTCAGAAAACACAAATCTGACTCAGGCATTCCGTATCAATGCCTCCGTAGCTAATTTGCCTTCAAATTCTCTTTCCAAATTCATTCCTTTATTCATCCTTTGAGCTCTGGCCATAACAAGTCATTTGTTATTCCTTAAAATACCAGGTGCTTTCTCACCTCTATGACCTGGTACATGTTGTCCCCTCTGTCCGAACACCTTTGTCACCATTCTTCACCTGGTGAACTCCTACTCCTCTGTCAAGACCCAACTCAAATACTCCTATTTTGCAACTCCTCCACGTAGGGCCGACCAATTGTTCTCTGGGGTCCCAGCTCACCTCTACTCCAAGACTTGTCATCGTGAACTTAATTACTCATTTACACATCTGTCACCCCCCTAGAAGACTGCCTATTTTGTTTCACTGTTGTCTTCCAAAGTCTTGTACAAAAATAATTCTCAAATTAACAATGGGTAAAAGCTCAGATCAGGCAGATAAGTAAATAAGATAGAGACCTATCCTAATCATCTTTACATCCCTCCCACCTGCATTTATTATGTGCTAAACATCTGTTTGTGGCAAGAATGATGATTCAAACCCTCCCTTGACCAACTCGAGCCAGTGGGAGAGCATCCGTGACTCCGCTGTCATCTGTAACACACCAGCGTCACCAAACACTATTAAGCATTCTTTCAGTATAAATACAAAACAAATTACAGAGACGCAGACCTTGATGTCTGGGAGCCTGCATTAAACTAATGACATCAACCCTCAGCAAATAGGAAAGAAAAAAACAAGCAGAGAAAAAGCTGCATGCTTCACGGTGAGATGGGAATGGGTGGCACCGACTCAAGATGGGATCAGAGCACAGGGACACAGAGTACCAGGAACTCCGGCCAGCTGCCCTACTTGGGTGGGAGAGAGAGCATGAATCACTACCTCACTCGTGCTCGAAGCTCTAAGGACTGTTGGATGAGAGGTGGGTAAGGCACAGAGATGATAATTAGTCACAGCCAACATTTTTGGAGTGCTGTTGTATGCACCAGGCACTGCTCTGAGCATTCTAGCTCTCCCAGGTCATCGAACACCCACAATAAGCCTGACGTTAATTCGCTTTCTACAGATTAAAAAACTGAGCCTCAGGAGCGTTAAGTCACGTGCCTAAGATTGCACAGCCAGTAAGCCAGAGGGCTGGGTTTCCAGCTCAGATCTGTTTGGTTCCTGAGCCTGATTTTTACCATAGCACCATACTAACTCAGAGGAGTTAGCCAAGAATACAAGACAAGTTTGGACCCTCTTTTTCTAAAAGGGAACAAGTCTGTGTCAAGTGTGTAAGAGTTTGCGAATCAGCCAACCTTTGATTTACTCTCGACTCTGGAGACCCTCTGGCCTTTCACATGCTCCTGTTCCTTCTTTTCTGTCTTCTTTCTGGGCTATTAGGAGGGTAGATAGAAGAAAAGATTCTAAGATCCTAAAGGGAAAAAAATCTACAATATAAATTCATCACCTAACCAGACTGCCAGGGTGAAATACCTCATCTGCCTCTTTGGCCAGGATCCTTCAGGGAGTGACCCTAGTATATGTCAGAGTCCTGGAAAGAAAGAGATGACCCACTCCATCTGTGCTGCTGAGAGGATTATTTACAAAGGTTTAGCAGGATCAAGGAGATTCAGCAAGGGATGGTGTAGTACCCAGGGGCTGACAACAGATGGGAGGCATTACTACCCTGGTTCTCAAGAGTCAAGGGGGAAAGTGAGAAAGTCAAGTAGATGAGGCAGCCTTGATAAGAACAGAGCTTTGGTGGAGGGCCATGATCAACCTGGCAGGAGGAGCCTGGATTATAAACACTCAGCTCCACCTCTCCCAAACCAACCCCACATCTCGTGCTGGTTCCTCCCAATAGCTGAATCCAACCAAAGCCAGAATGCAGATAACCCCATTGATGCATTCCAGTTGGGACAGCTTCCCAGGATGAGAAAGTGGATCTGGAAGCGCTAATGGAAAAAAACAAAACAAACAAACAAAGAAAAAGGGCACACCCACTTTATGAAGTCAGTCTCCTAGAGGTAGAGCCTGAAACTCACTCTCCCAGCTTCCCTTGCAGCTAGAACCCAATCATGTGACCCAGGATCAGCCAATCAGATGTGTTCAGGTGTAACTTCCATTGCACTGAAAGGTGGATGGCCTGGAATGCACTCTGACATTCTGGTGGGGAGACATCCAGCCTGCAGAGGGACCAGGGACAGGTGTCTTAGTGGTGCTGTTTTCGGTAGTGTTAGTGGGTCACGTTGCAGTGCCCAGGCCTGGTGGAGCAACCCAGGGGTACAATTCAAACTGTGCAGATTTTAAGCCTTATTTTCTGTCCTGGAAATTCAGTAAGCTTTCTGGTACCCTCAACGCCATCCTCTTCTGCCTAAACTAACTAAAGCAACGGCCCCCAACCTTTTTGGCACCAAGCACCGGTTTCGCGGAAGACAATTTTTCCACGGACCGGGGTTGGGGGAGATGGTTCAGGCGGTAACGTGAGAGATGGGGAGTGGCAGATGACGCTTCACTCGCTCACCCGCCGCTCACCTCCTGCTGTGTGCCCGGTTCCTAACAGGCCGTGTACCAGTACCGGTCCACAGCCTGTGGGTCGGGGCCCCCTGGGCCAAAGCAGGTGCTGTTGCCGGCAACTATGAACTCTTACTGATGCACTCCTCTACTCAAGAACCTTCTATGGCTCCCTCTTGCCATTGAAATGCTAAACCCCTTCACAAGATTCTTCAGAACCTGGATCAAATCCAACTTATGTTCCAAGACTGAATAAAATTCTCTCCTCGGGGCTTCCCTGGTGGCGCAGTGGTTGAGAGTCCGCCTGCCAACGTAGGGGACGTGGGTTCGTGCCCCGGTCCAGGAAGATCCCACGTGCTGCGGAGCCGCTAGGCCCATGAGCCATGGCCGCTGAGCCTGTGCGTCCAGAGCCTGTACTCCGCAATGGGAGAGGCCACAACAGTGAGAGGCCAGCGTACCGAAAAAAAAAAAAATCCTCTCCTCACTCCCACCTTCCTCCCAACTGCCTTGTTCTCCAGTCACAAAGAAGTCACCATGCTCTTTATCACCTCCATGCCTCTGTATAGGGTCACTCCCTGCCTGCCTGTATCACCATTTTCCCTCCCCTTTATGTAAAAAATTCAGTTTTTGAGAATGCAGTGTAGTCACCACCTCCATGAAGCCTTCCTGTCCTGCCTCTAAGAAGATGTTGTGACCCTTTCCCTGTGCTCCTATAGTTCTGGGCTAATTTATCTACTGATGTTCTTATTATACTTTCCTGTGTTTATGTGTCAATCTGCTCCCGACCAGGATGGGAGCAGGGTCTGTGTCTTAGACTCTGTCATAATTTACTAGGGTACCATAACAAATTACCACAAACTGGGTGACTTAAAACAACAGAAATCTATTCTCTCACAGTTCTGGAAGCCAGAAGTCGGAAATCAAGGTGTCTGCAGAGTTGGTTCCTTCCGGAGGCTCAATAAATGCTTGGACCAGGTGAATGAGTGAATGGAGTATACAGAAATCTTTCTGGTAGATCAAAAGTCAGTGTTTCCTACCAACAGCCCCTTTCCTTCAGGGACCAGGGTCAAGTGTATAGAGCATCTGTCAGGAGAAAATGCAGCTGCTCCTCCATTTCTCCTGACCCACCTCCAAGCCCCCACCAACTCTTTAGTCAATTTTTTTTATAACACAGCCAGGAAAACAGGTTTGGCTCAAATCCCCCTTTCATTCTTAGACCATCTAATTTCATTTTTTATTTTTTCCCGGCTTTACTGAGGTGTAATTTTTTTTCTTTTTTTTTTTTTGGCTGTGTTGGGTCTTCATTGCTGCGTGCGGGCTTTCTCTAGCTGCGGCGAGCGGGAGCTACTCTTTGTAGTGGTGCACGGGCTTCTCATTGCGGTGGCTTCTCTTGTTGCGGAGCATAGGCTCTAAGCGCATGGGCTTCAGTAGTTGCGGCACACAGGCTCAGTAGTTGCAGCATGCGGGCTCTAGAGCGCAGGCTCAGTAGTTGTGGCGCACGGGCTTAGTTGCTCCGCGGCACATGGGATCTTCCTGGGCCAGGGCTCGACCCCGTGTCCCCTGCATTGGCAGGTGGATTCTTAACCACTGAGCCACCAAGGAAGCCCCTTCAGGTATAATTGACAAATAAAAATTGTATATATGTATACAAATAAAAACTGTATATAGGTGTACAACATGACGCTTTGATACACATATATGCTGTGAAATAATCAACACGATCAAGTCAACTAAGATATCCATCACTTCACTCACCTAGTTACAATTTTCTTTTGTTTTCTTGTGTGATGAGAACACTTAAAATCTACTCTCTTAGCAAATTTCAAGTATACAATACAGTACTCTTGACTATAATCATCAGACTGTACGTTAGATCTTCAGAACGTATTCATCTTACATAACTGAAAATTTGGAATGGGAGAAAATATTTGCAAACCATATATCTGATAAGAGGTCAGTAACCAAAATATGTAAGGAATGCATACAACCCCAAAACATACACACACCAAAAATAAAAGCAAATAATTTGATTAAAAGACAGGCAAAGGACCTGAATAGACATTTCTCTAAAGATGTACAAATGGCCAACATCACTAATCATCAGGGAAATGCAAATCAAAACCACAATGAGGGGACTTCCCTGGTGGTCCAGCGGTAGAGAATCCACCTTCCAATGCAGGGGACGCGGGTTCAATCCCTGGTTGGGGAACTAATATCCTACATGCCGTGGGGCAAATAAGCCTGCGCGCCACAACTACTGAGCTCGCGCGCCTCAACCAGAGAGAAGCCCGAGCGCCACAACGGAGACCCGACACAGCCAAAAATATTGAGAAAATAAATAAATATTTTTTAAAAAAACGCAATGAGACATCATCTCACAGCTGTTAGGATGGCTATTATCAAAAAAACAGGAGATAAGTGCTGGCGAGAGTGTGGAGAAAGGGAACTCGTATGCACTGTTGGTCAGAATGTAACATGGTGCGGCCACTATGGAAAACAGTACGGCGGTTCCTCTGATTTCTTTTGCGCTTCCGGCAAGTGACTGCCTTATTGTCAATGGAACATTCTCACGAGAGATCATCTCAGCACTTCCCTTTTCCTCCCCTCTGTTCCAGCCGAAAATGCCACCATAATGGCTTCCATCTGGGACAGGAGCTAAGAAATGAGGAGGCACCTGGGGATGTGAAGGAAGTTACGGTGTGGAGGCAGGAAGAGCTCAGACACACATCTAGTGAGTGGCTGGACCAGGGGCTCATGGTGGGGACCAGGGAAAGAGTGCATCTAAATGCAAAGTCAAGTTTCTTCTCTTTCGTTTGAAAATTACAAATCTATGCTTGACACAGACAACTTCACACAAAAAGAGAAGCCGGAAGCGAGCCACAGGTCCCAGGTCCCTAGTAAAGGAAGCTCCCTACCATTGTGAGTTTTCTAAGGAACAATCCTAGTATCATGTGTCAGTTAAATGCATGGGCTTTGGAGTTAGTCCCATCTGGCGGTAATTCTCTGTTCTAGCACTTGGCAGAGAGGCTGTAGTGGGTTAAATACCGGTCCCCGCAAAGCTGTGTCTACTTGCAACCTCAGAATGTGACCTTGTTTGCAATAAGGGTCTTTGCAAAGGTAATTAAGGTAAGAATCTCAAGATAAAACCACCCTGAATTTCGGGTGAACCCTATATCCAATGATGGGTATCATTATAAAAGAAAGAAAAGGGAAATCACACAGAGAAACCCCAAGGAGAAGCCAGTTGAAGACAGAGGCAGAGACTGGCGTGATGAGTCTGCAACCCAAGGAATGCCAGGTACCTCCAGAAACCGAAGAGGCAAGGAAGGATCATCCCCTAGAGCCTCCAGAGACAGCCATGACCCTGCGGACACCTTGATTTTAAACTTCTCGCCTCCAGAACTTAGAGAATAAATTTCTGTTGTGTTAAGCCACCAAGTTTAGCAGTCCTAGAAACCAATAACAGATGTGATACCAGGCAAGCCGTTTCATTTCTCCTCTCTAAACCTCTGTTTTCTTGACTTTAAAATGGGCACAACAGTAACATCTACCCCTCAGGGGTGGCAGAAAGATTCGATTCAAGGCTGTCTTCAGGGCTGCTATCATTATAATTCTTACAAGCCTGTCAATTACAGACGGGAGAGTCATGAACAGACTATCCCCACGACTTGAGACAAGTGTCTAGCACACACAAAGGGAAGAAGAGGGAGCAATGTGTCATTCTTGTAGACCAGCCCCAGACATCAGAGGTGAGAGCCGGGAAGGGCAGGATAAAAGTAGAGAAGACCTCAAATGACGTACGTGGGGAGGAAAGGGACCCCAGAGACAGGCTGGA
Source organism: Phocoena phocoena (assembly GCF_963924675.1). Classification (NCBI taxonomy): domain Eukaryota; kingdom Metazoa; phylum Chordata; class Mammalia; order Artiodactyla; family Phocoenidae; genus Phocoena; species Phocoena phocoena. Next base: position 77,516,083 of record NC_089231.1, read on the forward strand.
GGAATGCAGAGAGAAAACCTAAAAAAGAAAAGATCCTCTCCTTCCGATGCTTCTGAGAGGGCCTGACACACAGCTCTGAATCTCTCTGAGCCTCAGTTTGTTTTTCCACAAAATGGGGATCATAATAGAATCTCTCTCGTAAGATTTTCTGAGAGTAAAATGACACTTGGTGTAGAAAGTGCTTAAGAAAAATGGAATTCATTCATTCATTCCATTCATAATTGTTGGACCCACGTATGGGCCAGGCACCACACTAGGCATGTAAGAAGTACTCAGTAAATGTTCTCCATCATTTTTATTTGTGTTATTATTATTGGGTGAGCTGGAAACATCTGTGTGGCCATGGGCTTCCCTGACTGTGGAAGAAAGATGCAAAGGGACCATCCTTTTCCCCTCCCTCAATCTCAGCCCACAGACATTCTCCTTGGCATCCTTCTCAGAGGCATCCATCCATCAGCAAAGATTTTTCAGGACCACAAAGGACTGGGGGTAAAATCATCCCTCTCCTGCACCGTGGGAATCTGCCCTGAGGACGTGGCCCCGGCTTCCCAGAAATGCAACAGGAGTGATGGGACAGCCATAAATCTTACAAATGACTTCAAGCTAATCAATCATGGCACTCAACAGAGAAACAGGACACAGGGACTTCGCAAGCTCCCTTGTGCCCTCACACCCAAGAAGAAAGATCACTTCATTTGTTCATTCATTCATTATTTCTTTCAATAAGTAGTTGTTGAGCATCTCTATGTGTTAGGAACTGTTCCAGGCTCCAGGAAGATAAAGGGGAAAAATAAACAGACAATGTCCCTTCCAGCATGGAGCTAACAGCTCTGTTTATTGTACAGATAAGTATATTATTTCAGACCATAGACAGGGACACCAAGGAGAAGTTATCCAAGGTGATGAGAGTGTTTATAGAGGGATCTGACCATGGGGTCAGGAGAGGGGACTGATTGGGGAAAGCTAAGAGCTGAAGAATAGTACATAGGAGTTAAGCAGGCAAGGAGGGGAGTGCAAAAGTGTTCCAGGCAATGGGAACGGCTGGTGCAAAGGCCCTGTGGTTACAGGGAGTACTGCTGGAGGGTAGAAAGGGAGGAGGGCTATGGAGAGCAAGGAATGAGATAGGGCTGGAAGGTAGCAGCAGGTTCATGAGATTGATGCTACATCTCAGCTCCATTTCACAGGTAAGAACCCAGGTCAAGGAGGTTTAGTCACTTGCCCAAGCGGCAAAGGATGTCCTTGACGTGTCTTAACTTAGGACTTTTGGGTTTTGCTTTGTTTGTTTGCTTGCATAAGCAAAAGGAAGATAAGGAGAGATTTTGGAAAGGAGGTTGGAATAAGGTGGGGGCGAGGAATAGACATGCATGGCTTAAGCACAGTTCCCGGGACAAGCGGATGGGCCAGAGTATTATTATCGCTTTGCCTTTACACAGCACTTTTGCTTTTCTTGTTTGTTTGTTTTGTTTTGTTTTTTGGCTGCTCTGCCCAGGATGTGGGGTCTTAGTTCCCCCACCAGGGATTGAACCCGTGCCCCTGGAATGGAAGCACAGAACCTTAACCACTGCACTACCAGGGAAGTCCTCCACTTTTGCTTTTCTATTTATGATTCCCTTCAACTTTCCAGGTAAGTATTATTATCCCCATTTTCCTAGAAGGGAAACTGAGGCCACGAAAAGTGAAATGTCTTGCTCTGAAGCAGAGAGCTCACAGTGCTAAAGGCGGGATTTGAACTCAACTTTTCTGGCTCCTAAACCAGTGCGCCTATGGACCACCTCCAACTGCCACTCTGGGGCAACCATCTATCTTTGCCCCAACTGTCTCATCCCACGTGCCATTCCGTGCTAACACCATTCTCACAAACACACAGGGTGACCCTGGAAGAAGACATTTTCAGTAGTAGCCTCAATTAACTCTAATCTGGTTTCCACACTCTCAAGTGGAAAAGGTTAAAAAAATAAATGAGGATATGGGGAGGGGGAAGGGTAAGCTGTGACGAAGCGAGAGAGTGGCATGGACATATATACACTACCAAACGTAAGGCAGATAGCTAGTGGGAAGCAGCCGCACAGCACAGGGAGATCAGCTCAGTGCTTTGTGACCACCTAGAGGGGTGGGATAGGGAGGATGGGAGGGAGACGCAAGAGGGAAGGGATATGGGGATATATGTATACGTATAGCTCATTCACTTTGTTATAAAACAGAAACTAACACACCACTGTAACGCAATTATACTCCAATAAAGATGTAAAAAATAAATAAAAATAAATAAATAAATAAATGGTTGTCGGGAATTTCATTTTTTAAGTAACTTTTTATGGATCAGGACCCATATTTTCATCCTCATTCCCATACTTTTTTTTTTTTGGCGGTATGCGGGCCTCTCACTGTTGCGGCCTCTCCCCTTGTGGAGCACAGGCTCCGGACGCGCAGGCTCAGCGGCCATGGCTCACGGGCCCAGCCGCTCCGCGGCATGTGGGATCTTCCCGGACCGGGGCACGAACCCGCGTCCCCTGTATCGGCAGGCGGACTCTCAACCACTGTGCCACCAGGGAAGCCCTCCCATATTTTTCACATCTGTAATGTTAGCCAAGCTTACCTTTACCCCTCTGAGCCTGTTTTTGTAAAAAGACTGGCTAGCCTGAGAATTACATGAAAAACACAAGACCTTGAATGTAGCCCCTGGTGTGTAGACTGTGCTCTGCCGAGTTAGCCTTTACCGTTGCTCTAACTATGATTAGAGCCATGAAAGAGTTTTCCTCAAGAATTTCCTTCATAAAAAGTCAAATGCAGTCACCAGACAAGGCATCGAGCCATTCTGGAAAGACTCTCAACAAACAAGCTTTGGAAAAACCACTACAGAAAATAAATTATCTGATGAACCTTTGGTTAATCAGGGGAAAAAATGTAGATGAACTTAAATCTGGGAGCAGTCTGCTCACACAGGTTCTAAGCTAGCAGACAGACTCCTGCTGGGATATTCTGTGTGGCCCCCTCTTCCCTGCGATAATACTGCAAGGATGCTCTATCCGCATTGGACACCTCATCTCTCCTGGCTATGAAAAGAAAAACTGGGTTAACAACTCCCTTTTATTGAGCATTTATCCTTTTCAGATACTACACTAGTGGTTACATACATCGATATACATTACATCTCACATAAGCATCACATCAACCCTCTGTAGCATATATTCTTGTTACCCCCATTTTACAGATGAGAACACTGAGGTTGCTTAAGCCAAGTGGCAGAGGCAGGTTTTGAACCCTGGGCTGTTTGATGCTAGAACATTTTGCTCAGCTGCCTCACTGGTTGATATTCAAGCCCTTTCCAGATCTTAAAATTGCAGTTCTTAGGTGTAGACTCACCCTTAGTCCTGCTTCCTGGAAATCCTCTTATGCACATTATTCTTCCACAGGTCAGTCTTGGCAGCCCCAGGCAGGATCAGGGGACAGCCAGGCCAGGGGAGTTAAGTTTCTCAGCCATAAATTCCCTGTCTCTCACACGCCCCTTAACAGCTTATCTTTGGAATACATGACCCGGGATAAAGCTGGGTGGGGGCAGGCCAAGTCATAACGCAGATGGCCAGGGGACACGGAGTATCTGGGTGACGCTCCTGACATTCCAGCTGGGCGATGGCAGCAGAGCCGCCAACTCTCCCCTCCCCGTGCAAAATGGCCTGACCCAGAGAGACGCCACAGGGAAGTCACCAGAGGTCTTCTCTCATCCGTCCCCAATCTTGCCAGATCCATTATCCCCTGTCTGTCCTTCACCCTCTGATGTTTTTCAGATGTGTGAATATGATATGAAAGCTCTGATTTCAAAGCCCCTGTGGACTGAGGCTCCAGCCTCTTGGTCCCCAGGCTCTTCAGTAAGGTCCTTTCCCATAGACGGACAGACGGATGGATGGATGGATGGATGGATGGATGGATGGAGCCATCACACATGACTGCAGTGGCGCCATCTTCCCAAAGGTCTTTGTCTTTCTGACAGAAAGGGCACCAGAACTCCCTCAGCCCAGAGTGAGGCCGGAAGAAGAAAGCTGGGGGAAAGATTAAACTCCTGCTAACCCAGGGGTGAGCAATCAGAAAGCTCAGATGACCACACACTGGGGTAAGGGTGTTGGGGGAGAGTGCCCAGGGAACCTATAATCAGTGGAGACGGTTTTCCAACAGCAGTATCTTAGGCAGGACTCTTCAGCCTCAGCTGTGCTTCAGCATCACGGGGGAAGAGTTTCTTGAATACCGCTGCTTGGACCAACCCTGGCAATTCTGGTTTATTTGGCCAGAAGTTGGACTCGGCTGTTTTGTGTTTGCTCTCTGAGTTTCTTACGTGATTGTGTTAGTTGTCTTTTGCTGTATCAGCGATTACCACAAACACAGGGGCTCAAAACAACACACGTGTTGTCTCATGGTTTCTGTGGGCCAGGAATCTGAGCATGGCTCAGCTGGAGCCTCTGCTTCAGTATCTCTTATGAGGCAACAGTCAAGGAGTCGACCAGGGCTGGGGTCTCATCTGAAGGCTCTACCGGGGAAGGATCCACTCCCAAGCTCCTGTGTCATTAGCAGGATCCAGGATCTTGCAGGTTGTACAACTGATGGTCTCAGTTCCTTACTGGAGATTGGTACCAAACCAAACCTGTACTTCTCATGCTTTAAAAAGCATATAAATCTCCTAGGGACCTTGTTACAATGTAGATTCTAACTGGTGCCTGACACTCTGCATTTCTTACAAAGTCCCAGGTGATATGCAGGCTGCTGGTCCTCAAATATTTGGAGGGAGCAGCAAGGATCCAGGGAACGTCATAAGGCCAAGCAGATGTTTTGTTTTGTTTTGTTTTTGTTTTTGTTTTTGTTTTTTGTTTGCTTGTTTTGGGGGAGTTTTTTTGCGGTACACGGGCCTCTCACTGTCGTGGCCTCTCCCGTTGCGGAGCACAGGCTCCGGACGCGCAGGCTCAGCGGCCACGGCTCACGGACCCAGCCACTCGGCGGCATGTGGGATCTTCCCGGACCGGGGCACGAACCCGTGTCCCCTGCATCGGCAGGCGGACTCTCCACCACTGCGCCATCAGGGGAGCCCCAAGCAGATGTTTTTAAGGTCATATTTAGCATCATTAGAGTTAAGGTGCCATGCCCCAAAACCGCAAAGCATAAAGCTCAGTCCACCGTGACACTGGATTAACCAGAATCCCATATTCAGTATCACATCACTGAGCACGTCTCCTATTTCCAGTCAATCGGGGTAGTCCCCAAACCCTAATGTTTTGGTTTTTGAGATTTCTTTTTACACATCAAAAGAGTCCATACAGGTAAATACATACATATAATGTATTACCTAAAGCAACTCCAGCGATGCTACAGAAACATAATGTTTACTGTCGACCTACTAGAAGCTCCAAAGGTGACCAAACTTGGAAATAAAGAGAACAAACTTTGAGTTCCCAATACATACTCTTTCAATTAAAAACGTTTAGCACCCTATTGCCTTCTCAAAAAAAAAATTCTGAAATCCAAATATGTATTAAAACTGACGTGCACAGTTGATATAGTGATGCTTTTGTTTCCCTAAAACATTGCCAATAATTTGATGTATATTACTATTGCAATAATCTCTTAAGTCTCCCCATCTCCACCTTTGCACCCTACTGTCCACTCAGCACAGCCACGAGAGTTAACCGCGTGAAGGTTAAGTCAGATCAGGTCCCTGTCTCACTGAGAGTATAATCCAAAATCCTTACCACGATCTACCTATGTGATCAGGCCCCCTGGACCTCTCTGATTTCATCTTCTACCCGCCTTCCCATCACTCACTCTGCTCCAGCCACATGGGTCTCCTGGCTGTTCTCTGAATATGCCAAGCACAGCCCACCCCAGGGCCTTTGCACTTGCAAATCCTTCTGCCTGGAACACCTTAGTCCAATACTTGCATGTCTCACTCCCTCATTTCCTACATCTCTCCACCCAAACGTTACCTTATCAGAGAGGTCTTCCATGACTACCCTATTTATAAAAGCCCTATATCCTACTTTAACTGACTTTATAATACTTATCATTTGTTTCTTGTCTGGCTCCCCAAACCAGAAGGTATGTCCTACTGAGATGAGGGGCTTTGCCTGCATTATTTACTGCTGTTTCCTCTGCACCTAAACAGTGCCTGGGCCACAGTTGGCAATCAAATATTTTTTCAAGGAATTACATGATAAATATGACCTTTTTAAAAATGTTCTTCATAAATAGTTAAGCAAAAATTACTATTAATGCAATTTACAGATGAGCGACCTGAGGGTCAGAGGGATCGGCTAATTTATGGGGGTACCAAGCTGGTAAGTGTCAGAGCTGGTATGTCGCCCCAGTCCCTGCGGTTTGAAAGCCTGAGACCTTTCCATGTGAGCTCAGAAGGGACAGATGAACCCAGAGGGTTTGGAGCCCCCTGGGGTCCAGGATTTCTCTTCAAGAACCTTAACCACATCTGAGCCCAAAGGTAGGATATCAAATACCCAAACTAGATCCCTAGGTGGAGACCAGCACTGTTGCCATGTAAAATCCACAGCCCAGAAAAAAGAGAGAGAAAGCTGCTAACCCAACTTTCATAACCTTAGAGAACTTTCTTCTAGGTTTGTCACCACCGCCATCACAGATCCAGAGTGCAGATACGTAGTTCCTAAATTCTTTTCATAAAGGTTTATCTAACTGATCTGGATTATAGCACCTGCCACTTTAAAACCAGATAAAGACCAAAATAAGAAAAACTATACATTGCCTTTTAATACTTCATAACTCAGTTCTTCCCAGGACATACGCTGGCATCAGCAAGGATTTATAGGAAGGCTGTACGGAACTGGGTTCAAATCCTGACTCCACCAGTTACCAGCTGTGTGACCTTAGGCAACTTACTTAACATCTCTGTACCTCATCCATAAAATAGGGATAGTTCTAGTCTCCCGGGAATATTGGGAGACTTAAGTGAGATGTGCAAAGTGCTTGGCACATACTAAGTACTCCATAAATATTAAGGTTTAATTCTTTTTAATTCATGGGCTGTGTTGTCCTTTAATTTGAATCAACAAGTTTCTGAAAGCCTACCAGTTTTTGAGTGAGTCTTTTCCCAATATTATCTCATTCCAGGCTCGCTCCATGAATAGCTCTCTCCCAAAGCTATTTATGTCTACCTAGAGGAGGAATGGTACCATTTTAACATACAATCAAGTGAAAAATGTTAGGAATTTTACATGTTGTGTCATTTGTGAGTCTTCGAAAGCCGGCGCATGTGTGGCACTTACAGCCCATCTCAGTTTGGATCACCCACATTTCATGTGCTCGATGGCCACACACAGCTGGTGGCTGCTGCGCTGGACAGCACAAGTTGTCCTGGATGCAAATTCCCCTGCATGACTGTCGTCTGAGATCAAGATGCTTCTCACCCCTGCAATCCCTGCCCTCCACACGGAAAGTTCCCATCTGTCCATCATCAGCTTCCCACAACTCTGTAGAACCACAGAGGAGCAGCGCCCCTCCTGGAGCTCTACCTGGGATGGGTGTAGCTGAGGCCAGCCCAAGCATGCAGAGGGAGACACTGAGAGCATGGGTGCTGTGAGGTCAGCCCCCTCTGCCTGCTCTGCCCCCAGGAAGCCTGCCCTGCCCTGCCGTCTGTGCCCTTTTATTTACTTACTTATTTACTTATTTATTTATTTATGGCTGTGTTGGGTCTTCACTGCTGCGTGCGGGCTTTCTCTAGTTGTGGTGAGCGGGGGCTACTCTTCGTTGCGGTGCACGGGCTTCTCATTGCGGTGGCTTCTCTTGTTGCGGAGCACGGACTCTAGGCGCACGGGCTTCAGTAGTTGTGGCTCGCGGGCTCTAGAGCGCAGGCTCAGTAGTTGTGGCTCGCGGGCTTAGTTGCTCCACGGCATGTGGGATCTTCCCCGACCAGGGCTCGAACCCGTGTCCCCTGCATTGGCAGGCGGATTCTTAACCACTGTGCCACCAGGGAAGTCCCTGTGCCCTTTCTTAGGTCTGTCTTCTCCCTCTGGGTCAACACCAAGTGAGGAACACAAACCAACACCGCAGGCATCTGAGCAGAAATACGTAAGCAGACATAGCGGAGCAGTGGGGACTCCGGCAAACTCAGAGCCATGTGCCCCATCCGAAAGGGCCACCCCTGCTCACCTTCTGCGGATTGCTGGCAATCAGGACATGAGCCCGGTGTGGCTAGATCTCCCACCTTTTCAAGCTGAGAGGTTGAGATTATCATATGAAATCTGATATTTAGTGTTGGCTCAATAGATTTTGTAACAGACTTTATTTTTTAGAGCAGTTTTAAGTTCACAGCAAAATTGAACAGGAGGTACAGAGATTTCCTATACACCCCTTACCTCCCGCACAAAGACGGCCTCACCCATTACCAGCAGCTCCCAGCAGAGTGGGACATTTGTTAAAATCGATGAACCTACACTGATTCACCATCATCACCAAAGACCATAGTTGACATTAGGGTGCACTCTTGGTATTATACACTCCATGAATTTGGATAAATGTCTAATGACATGTATCCACCATTATATATCATACAGAATAGTTTCACTGCCCTAAAACTCCTCTGTGTTCCACCTATTCATCCCTGGTCAAAAGACTTAACACACCAAATGCAATTATGTCATCACTAAAAACTGTCAACCGCACCCTTGGCTGTGGCTGGCCTCTTTTGATTCATTCACGTAATAAAGATTTACTGAGTGTCTACTCTGAGCTTAGTTCTGTAAATAGGAGATCTGGGCAACAACTCAACTCCTGCCCTCCAGCAGCTTACAGTTTGCTGGATGAGCCAGGCTGGAAAAATCACAGCGACAATTGCGAGACAACCTTATGATCATGATGACGGGCTGAACAAAACTTGGGGGTTAGGAAGACTGCCTGGAGGAGGTGACTTCCAAGGCACGACCTGAGGACGCATGGAAGGAAGAGCATTGCAGTGGGTAGGAAACAGATGCACAAAGTCCTGAGCAGAAGGGGAGAGTGGCTAAGTAAAGTAGGGCTGAACAAGATGGAGAAACTGATGGCATTTAGCAAAAGGGACTTTCCTCTCCTTTTACATGTAGCCTGTTGGAAAGCCCTGACTTCTGGCTGCTGTGATGGGGAAAGCCGTAGACATTTTGCTGGTGTCAAAATTGTCCCTTACGCTTCCAAATGCTGGGGGCTCTTTCTGCTTTCATCCACAGAATTAGCTTCTGGCCCTACCAGCGCCATTCCCTGAATTGCTGGAGGGCAATGGTCAATGCATTAAGCCGGGCCGATTAATACCCAGCTGTAAATCCCAGAAGCAGCATTTAAGCAGCAGTAATATTTCACATGGGATTGCTCCAGACATCGATGGGCCCATCTTTGGAAGGGTACGTGCCGTGCCCCGGGCCGGCTGTGTTTACGAGCCTCGCCAAGCCCTCCTGGGCATCACTCTCCACACACTGCCCTTTGATCAGGGAAATCCAATACCTGAGGTCTGGGCTTTATGGGCAAGCAAGTCTAGATTAAGGGAATTAACGGCAGGAGTCACAACTAATAAAACGGTGACTGAGCCCCACCGCAGCGCAGCCCTGCAGGACAGGTCGGGGGCGGAAGGGCCATCCGTGTCCCACCGAAAGGCCACCACTCCCAGTGCTGCCGTGGAGGGAGGCTGAGAGCGTGTATGTGTGTGTATTTTCACCCGAATCCTCTCGTACAATTTATTTTCCTAGTCTCCACTCTCCACAGAACCTTTCACGTACCAACTTAGGCTTGACATTTCCTAGAGAAACAGGGACCCCCAGTCAATGCATGTATTCATTTATTTCTCCATGCAATCATTCACTCATCAAATATTTAGGATGAATAGATATGGTAGGCACTGTTGCGAGTTGAATTGTGCCCCTCAGAGGATATGTTTCAAATCCTAACCCCTCATACTTGTGAATATGACCTAATTTAGAAATAGGGGGACTTCCCTGGTGGTCCAGTGGTTAAGACTCCGCGCTCCCAACGCAGGGGGCACGGGTTTGATCCCTGGTTGGAGAACTAAGATCCTACAAGCCACGAGGAGGCAAAAAAAAAAAAAAAACAAACCAGAAATAGAGTCTTTGCAGATGTACTCTGATTAAGATGAAGTTGTACTGGATTAGGAGAGCCCTAAAGCCAATGACTGCTGTCCTTAGAGGAAGACAGACACACAGGGATGAGGCCGTGTGACAATGAAGGCAGAGACTGGAGTGATGCAGCCACAAGCCAAGAAAGGCCAAGCCTCACCGGCAACACCAGAAGCTGGGGGAGAGGCATGGAACATATTCTCCCTCGGAGGTCACCAGAGGAATCAACCTTGCTGACACCCTGGTTTTGGACTTCTGACCTCCTGAATCATGAGAGAATACATTTCTGTTGTTTCAGGTCACCCAGTTTGTGGTAACTTGTTACATCAGCCCCAGGACACTAGAACAGGCACCATGGTCTCAGCGGTGAGTAAAACAGAGCCAGCTGCTACCTACAGGAGCCTCCAGTGTCCCTGGGAGAAAGACAAGGATGAGGCAGTTATAATGCAATGTGGTGAGTTCTGGGAAAGAGAGAGCCCAGGGCTATCTGGAGGGCAGATGAGGGGCACCTAGCATGGAGGTATCATGGAAGGCTTCCAGGAAGAGGTGAGTTTTCTGCTGAAGTGTAAAGATGATTGGAGTCGGCTAGACATAGACTGAGAGGGAACGGTGCTAAAGGCAGAGGGACCAGCTGAAGAGAGGGTCCAGAGGTGAGACAAAAAGGGTCCATTTGAGGACAGAGGACACAGGGTGGGATCCAGGTGGGGAAGGACTCTGTAAGTCAGGGTTAACAAGCATGGGTTTGCCCTGTGGGCGGAGGGGAACCACCAAGCGGGTGAGTGACATAACCCAGGTTGTGCTTAGAGGTTAATCCAGTAGCTGGGTATTGTGTTAACTGGACTGAAGCTAAGTGCCTGGAGGTGCCTTAGGATAAAGTAAATACCTCTCTCTGTAGGATTCTCCCTATTATGTGTGCAGGGGTCCAAAGCCCCCTTCCTGTCATCCCTCTCTCCTAAAAGGTGGAAAATATGGGAAAGGGGCTTCTGGGGAGCAGGGCTCACAAGCCACACACACTGGCCGTCATTTCCCTCCAGGAGTTTGCCAAACACCTACCCGGTACAAGTCCTAGACCTACATCAGCAGGCACGGTCCCTGCTCTCTGGGAACATGTCAGAGCCTGGCACACTCTTTAATGTGCACTAAGATGAATGAAGCATATCATCCAGTCTGCCATAATGGAGCACAGACCTCTCTGGAATAACACAGAGTACGGTTGTTTTCAGAATAGGCAGGGACACCTGGAAAGAATTCCTGACTGAGGGGAGGTAAATTTTGAACTGGGACATGAAGCAGGTAATTTCAATAACACAAGAACAATGATAACAAGAGTGAGCATTTATTGAGCACCTACTGTATGCAGCACTCCCCGCGCAGAGGGATTTCCAAATGGCTACCTCTTTTAATCCACCCAACGGGCATAGGCTGTGGGCGGTCCTACCACACCCAGGCTCCAGATGAGGAATCTGGGCTGCAGGTAGGTGACCTGCCAAGGTCATGCAGCTCTTGAGTGGCGCAGCTGGGCTAAAAGCTCAGATGTGTCTTAACCTGGAGCCCGTGTACTTAATCACCCACTGCTTGCCCTGCATCGTCTTCTTCCTCCTTTCTTAGTTTTGAACCAGATGGTGAGTGAGGGAGAATCAAGGAAAAGAGATGCAAATTAGGCGGAGGTTGAGCCTCCGTTTAATTAAGGAAGGTAGTGGGGGGAAGGGAGCCCTCACCCCACACACCACCGTGACATGACAGTATCGCAGTGTGTTCTATGGAAGAGGTACCAAGCTCATCCATCAGCAGCCAATGGACCAGATGGGAAAATAAACCCCAGCTATCAATTCATATATGTCCAGCCCTCTTTAGGGGAGATCCATTCCAGGATCTGAGAAAAAGATCAACGCTTCAAGAAAAGTCTGATGTTTTAGGCAACAACCCTACATTCTACAATAGTATGATCTACAGAGGAAGATCCTCCCTACTCACAATGGGCCCTTGCCCCTCCCTTCCTTCTCCCTTCCCACTGCACACACGATGACTGCCAGTTTATCTGAACCATAAGGAAATTAAAAGGGTGTAGTAGGCATCTCTAAAGATGGCCACATCCTAAACCTCAGGACCTGTGAATCTGCTATGTTCCATGATGGCAAGGGGGAATTGGAATTACGGTTGCTACTCAATTGACTGTAACATACACTGGCTTATCTGGGTGGACCCAGTGTAACTGGGGGGTGGGAAGGGAGGTGGGCAGAAGGAGGGAGGAGAGTCAGTGTTACAGTGATATAATGTAAAAGGCTTGATCAGCCAGCGCTGCTTTGAAAATGGAAGGGGCCGTGAGCCAAGGAGTGGGGGCAGCCTTGAGAAACTGGAAAAGGCAAGCCAACAATTCTTCCCTAGAGCCTCTGGAAGGAACGCAGCCCAACCTTGATTTTAGCCCAGTGAGACCACATCTGACCTCCAGAGCTGTACATCCCAAGAACCCAGCACAGTGCCAGGGACAAAGCAGCTGCTCAGTAATGACCTGTGAACTATCTAGAATCCTCTTTCTTCTCATCGGGCTAAATATTGCCACCATCTACCCCAGCACTCATGCTGGTAACCGGGTCTACACGTGTATCTCCCACTCGGTGCTGTCAATTCTACTACCTCAACAACACTCACATCTATCCCCTCATCTACATTTTCCCTGCCTGTGTCTTGGATAAGACTCTCAGTTCATCTTGTCTGGAGCACTGCAATGGCCTCTGTCATGGTTAGTTTTATGTGTCAATGTGGCTAGACCATGGTAGCCAGATATTTGGTCAAACGTCAGTCCACGTGTCACTGTAAAGGCATTTTTTTTTAAAAAAATGAGATTAACATTTAAATCAGGAGATTCTGAATAAAGCAGATTACTCTCCACGATGTGGGTGGGCCTCACCCAATCAGTTGACGGCCTTGTGACAAAAAGGCTGAGATTCCTCCAGGGACAGGAAATTCTGTTCCAGAGTGTCTTCAGACTCAAACTGCAATAGCAACTCTTCCCTGGGTCCCCAGGCAGCCTGCTGGCCTGCCCTGAAAATTCTGAACTTACCAGCATCCACAATCACATGAGTCAATTCTTTAAAATCTCTTTCTCTCTCTGTGTCTCATTCTCTCTATGTATACTTTTTATATTTTATAAACATATTTATATTTTATATATTTACATAAACATATTTATATAATTATAAATTGTACATAAATGTATACATATTCATAAATTATAGTTTATGAATAGTAATTATAATTCATAAGTTATAATAAAAGATTATGTACTATATAATAAATAATATATGGGTTATTTATATTTATAAATTATATATATGCATGCTATCTGTTCTGTTTCTCTGGAGAAGCCTGGACCAGCCTCAAAACTAGCCTCCCTGCCTCAAGCCTCGTTACTCCTGTCCATTGTCACTCCTGTGTCTTTACTCACAAAACTTCCTTTGTCTGGGATTAACTCCTTCCATTAGTCTCCCACATGTTCCAAGTCCCAGCCCCCCAGCTGGTCCCAGCCCCACACAGAATTGTCCATCTGAGATCAGTCAGGGTCAGACTCCAACCCAGGTTGCTCTGACCCCAAAGTTCATGCTCTTTAAGGTGGCTCAATGTTACACTCATAACCTAATTCAATTGGGCATTTTGTTTTGTTTTGTTTTGTTGTTGGTTTTTTTTTGCGGTACTCGGGCCTCTCACTGTTGTGGCCTCTCCCATTGCGGAGCACAGGCTCCGGACGTGCAGGCTCAGCGGCCATGTTTCACAGGCCCAGCCGCTCCGCGGCATGTGGGAATCTTCCCGGACCGGGGCACGAACTCGTGTCCCCTGCATCGGCAGGCGGACTCTCAACCACTGCGCCACCAGGGAAGCCCTGGGCATTTTTTAATTCTGGAAATTTTCAACATATAATAAATCAGGTAAGGTAGAGGAATATATAATAAATCCCTCCTACCCATCTCCTAGCTTCAACAATTATCAGCTCATGGCTATTCTATTTCATCTACACCTTCCATCTCCCTCCCTCATCTCTTGCATTATCTTGACGCAAATCCCAAACATCATACCAGTATTCAGATTTCTAGTAATCTCATGTGTCATTAAGTATTTTTTCAGTTTTTAAAATTTTTTTCATATTTATTTTTCTTTTTTTCTTCCAATTTTATTGAGATATAACTGACATACAGCACTGTAGAAGTTTAAGGTGTCCAGAATAATGACTTGACTTAAATACATCACGAAATGATGACCACAGTAGGTTTAGTGAACCTCCATCATCTCATATAGATACAAAATTAAAGGAACAGAAAAACTATATTTTTTCCTTGTGATGAGAACTCTTAGGATTTACTCTCCTAGCAACTTTCATCTGTAACATCCAGCAGTGTTAATTATATTTATCATGTTGTACGTTATATCCCTAGTACTTATTTATAACTGGAAGTTTGTACCTTTTGACCACCTTCATCCAATTCCCCCACCTCCCACCCCCCCGCCTCTGCTAGCCACAAATTTGATCTCTTCTTCTATGAGGCTGTTTGTTTGTTTTTACAGTATAATTGATCTACAACACTATGTTAGTCCCTGTTACACAACACAGTAATTCAATATTTCTAGACATTTCAAAATCATCTCCGTGATAAGTCTAATCACCATTTTTTTAGGTTTTTTTTTTTTTGATTTGTTAAGAATCAGGATCCAGATAAGATCCGGGTAATTCCAGACACAGATTGTGATAAGCTGATATCATGAAAAAAAAGCACTTCCCAGGTTCCCGGTAAGACACCTAAAACCACACTCACGGGAAGAAAGGTCCCCGGACTGCATACAAAACAGATATCATGCAAACCAAAACCACAACGAGATATCACTCCACACCCATCATGACGGCTACTATGAAAACAAACAAACAAACAAAAACAGGAAACAACAAATGTTGGCAAGGACGTGGAAAAATTGGAACCCTCCTGCATTACCACTGGTAAGAATGCAAAATGGTGCAGCCACTGTGGAAAACAGTATGGTGGTTCCTCAAGAAATTAAACATGGAATCACCATATGATCCAGCAAGTCCACCTCTAGCTATATACCCAAAAGAACTGAAAGCAGGGACTCCAACAGATATTTGTACATCCATGTTTCTACCAGCATTATTCATAAGGTGGAAACAACCCAAGTGTTCATCAAATGATGAAAAAAATGAACAAAATTGTGGTATCTACAGACCATGCAATATTATTCAGCCTTTAAAAGGACGGAAATCCCACCACTTACTACCACATGGATGTACCTTGAAGACATTATGCTAAGTGAAACAAGCCAGACACAAAAGGACGAATATTGCACAGTCCCACTCATATGACCCAAAATAGTCAAATTCATAGAGACAGAAAGTAGTGGTAGTTGCCAGGGGCTGGGGGGAGAGGGGAACGGAGAGTTAGTATTTTTGAAGCATGGAGCGTCAGCTTGAGATGATGAAAGAGTTCTGGGGGTGGATGGTGATGATGCTTGTACAAAGTTGTGAATGCACTCCACGCTACTGAACTGTATATTTAAAATCGTTAAGATGTTCAGTTTTATGGTACGTATATTTTAGTAGAATAATAAAGAAAAAAAGAAATATAGTTGTGTCTAATTTCCTTACCATTTCAGCCACTGGAAAAGTCCTAGACTCCATGTCAAGGCAGAAGAATAACAGTGTGCCAGGGGACACGTGAAGGAGAGAGCATTCCAGGCAGAGCGAGGCAAGGAAGAATAACCACTCTGTCCAAGACATGGAGTAATTTTCATTTTCTTCTGTTGTTGCCACTCATGTTTTCAATTTTCTAAAATTGCTACAGCTCTGGGTTTTCAAATGTCAGGGACAGAAGTTTTCTCTCCATACAGAATCTCCCAGAACACTGTCATCAAATTATACACTGGACAACAATGCCGTTAACATTCATCTATGTCACAGATGAACATCATATTTTATAGCAACTAGTCTTTTTAAAAAAATGCAACTTTAGACCAAAGGACATAGACTTGGCTAAGAGAGTGGAAAAAGAAGCAAGCAGGAAGGGAAATGTTTTTCAAAGAGGTTTCAAGATGGGGAGGAAAAGTCATTGGTGATAAAATGTGGATTCTGTGGGACGAAAGCAACATAATTTAAAGGACAGTGTGGATTTACCCACTTTCATAGGCAAGGAGAGAATGGTTGAGGACACACTCTGAAGAATTTAACACAGTTATACAAGTAAAAGAACTGATTACCATTACACATACTTAAGTAATATATAATTTTTTGACTCTTCATCTTATGGCTTCCAGATCGAGGAGCTAGTATGGTCCAGGTTCGGGTGAGAATCTCATCAGTGAGTGTTCCACCCTCTTGACCTCATCACCTCCCAAAGGCCCTGCCTCCTCATACCATCGCCTGCTGGGTGGAGGGGATAAGTTTCAATATCCGGAATTTGGAGAGAGACACAAACATTCAGACCATCACAGAGAGGAAGACAGCCAGTAAATGCACATTACATGGGGTGCAACAGCTTCATAGATATGAATTTCCTTTAGAGATAATGAGAGTGTTTTGGAACTAGAAAAGGCGGCGGTTGGTCCACATTGTGAATACAGTAAATGCCACTGAATCTCTCACTTTAAAATGGTTAACTTATGTTATACGAATTTTGTCTCATTTTTTAAGTGTTTTATCGATTTTACCACACTGTGGATGATTTAATCTCTTAATTTCTTAAACTCACTGTGGAGCTTAATCCTTCTGGGGAAACTCAGGGTGTGTCATCCACGCACATCAGTTATCTCCCCCAAGTGGTGAGGGATCTGGGGTGTCAACTGTCAGTCCAGGGTTGAGAACTCTCCCTAAGGGATGCGATTTCACAGGCACTTCCAGCCTGCAATGGAAATGGCAAAGTAAGTGGGCTCCAGCTGGTGGCGCTGAAGATACAAGCACAAAGTCACAGGTAGAGCAGGTGTCAACAGTGTCACCTGCACCAAAGTTCACACACTGTTGCCATCAGCATTCTTCATTGTTTTGCCTGCTGTGTTATGTTTCAGTGTTTGAAAACACCTCACTTTTTTCATCCACTTTATCACCAATGTGCACTCAGTTTGTCTCTAGCCATTATTGTAAACAGTAGCTGGGATCATTCTTATTTCTCTTGGGTAGACATGTAGGAGAAAAATTACTAGATCAGAGGATTATGAATTTTCAACATGATACTATAACATGAAGCTGTTTTGCCAAAGCACTTGTGCCAATTTGCATTCCCGCTGCACCCCACATCCTTTTTCATCCTGGTTTGAAGATGTAATTTAATATTGAGTCAAAAATAAGCATATCAAAAAAGTAGTATGTGTAACAAGTTCTCATAGTATGTTTTTTTAAAGTTTGATAATATACTGTGTTAGCAAGCTTGTGGACTAAGAAGCTCTCTCATTCATTACTGTTGGGTGGTGTGCATTGATACAATCTCTAGGAAATGGAATTTGGCAATGTCTATCCAAAATTTTAATGTACATATAATTTAACCCAGCACGTCCTCTTCTGGATATTTACCCAACCAATATCCTCACCTGTGTGCCAAGAGACACAGAATAATAGTCACTGCAGCTCTGGTTAATAGCAAAAGGTTAAATTATGAGATAGCCATAGGATAAGATACTAGGTAACTCTTTAAAAACACAAAGTAGTCTATTGTATTATAATGAAATCATCTCAAGGCCTATTGTTAAATGAAATGAGTAAGAGGTTTTTGTATGATACCATTCGCAATACAAATATTTAGAGCTTTGTAACTTCTTTGCATGCATTCTTTGTGTAGACTATCTCTGGAAAAAAGCAAAAGAAACGGGTAACTCCTTGCTTCCTAGGAAGGGACCTGAGTGGCTGCAGGGCAGCCTCACAATCTTTTCAGGTAAAAAATATTATTATAATCATTGGAGATGAAGACACTGTGAACAGAGCATTCTTGAAGACCCACTGGGGTAAAAAGAAAAGAATCCAAGGAAATCACCTCTATTAATTCACTCCAAGTGTCGTGATCATTTTCTCTACTCCAGGCTCTGTGGGATAATAATAGCACCTGTGCCTTGGGGTGGTTTGGTGATTAAATGACACCCTATAAGCAGGAATTTGCACCCCATGAGAGCTCAATAAATAGGAGCTAGTTATTAAAACAATATTTTTTCGTAGTATAATTTATTTTACAGGTTATCTCACTTGGTTTTGCCAATAGCTCTTTGCATTAAATAAGACAAGGATGGCTTCTATCACACCCATTTTAGAGAAAACTGAGGCTCAGAAAGGTTAAGTCCATAAGGGTTCCTCACCCAGCTTTGGAGAACACAGAGGGGGCTTCCTGGAGGTGGCAGTGCCCGACCACAGACTCTGCCACCAGATGCATGGGATCGTATCCTGGCTCTGCCGTTCACGCACTGTGGGACCCTGAGCAAGTTCCTTAAGCTCTCTGTGCCTCCATTTTTGCATCCGTAAAATGGGAACAATAAAGCTACTGCTTCCTAGAATTGTGAAGATGAGATGAGCTCATTCGTGTTAATTGCTGCAGCCAGTGAGGCTGTTAAAAATCAGATCACATCACTCTTCCACTAAACCCTTTCATTGGCTCCTATCTCACTTGGAATAAAACCCTAATTCCTTCCAGGGAGGGGCCCACGAGGTCTGACAAGGGCTTGGTTGTCCAGCTACCTCCCTCTCTGGTCTCATCCTTTAACTCACTCCTCATCGGTCAACCGGCTTCCTGGCGGTGCCCTAAACACACCCAACTCCGCCCTGCCTGCAGGCCTTTGGACCTTTTGTTCCCTCTGCCAGGAAGGCCCTTCTCACAGGTATCCCCGCGGCTCCCTTGGCCACTTCAAATCTCGCACAAGTGTCCCTTATCAAGCCAATCGTCCCTGACCACCTACCTCCTTATCCTAAGGGGTTATTTCTCCCTGACACTTATCACCATATATCTGTTTATTTGTGGATTCATATCTCGTCCTTAAACATAAGCTTGACGGGGGCAGGTAAGTCCTCTGTTTTGTTCATCACTGCATCCCCGACACTTAGAACAGGACCTCTCACCCTTCGGGCCCCTGGTAAATAATAGCTCCCCCAAGAGGCAGGAGGGAAGGGTGTTTCGGGCAAAGGGGGCACAGCCCGAGCAAAGGCATGGCAGTGGGGAACGGAGCATGACCCCAGCAGGAGCCGCAGATGGCTCCTTTGACCTGGCTTCGCCTCTTCAATTACAGAAATGGCCTCTGCATACCACCAAAAACTCAGATGCGTTGATTCCTTAGAATCCCAGCTAAAACACTTTGGACTGACACGTCATCCAAACCCTTCATCTCCCTCGTCCTTTCCCAGGGCCGCTGCCGCCTTAGTCTCCAGCCCCCAAGGCTAGACGTACAGCCAGCCAGTCCCAACCAGCAGCCTGGGGGGCCTTGGGAGGGCCTGTATCTAGCAGAATGAGGGAAAGACTTTGGGGGAGAGGGATGCATCCCTAGAGTAAAGCCGCCTAGTGGAGCATTGTCAGCTCACAGCAAATAAACAGGAAAAAAAAAAATACTAGAAAGGGCCTGCATCTCCTCTACCCCTTTAAGAAAGACACCTCTGGACTCTGGCTGGAGGTCGCAGCAGGAAACCAAACACACACAGAAGGGCTGCCCAGCCAAATAAATAGTCATTTATTAAGGTACTTGTCTCCACAGCAGGAAATCAGCATGGGGGTCAGGAGCCTCCCGAAGTCGGCAGGCATCTTTAAGAGAGAGGGGGGAAGAAAACTTGATTTGAAACACTTGTCTCCAGATGGGACCAGTAAAAACGCAGGCCCTCAGACTGGTTTCAAACCTTGCAGGAAAAGGAAGAGCAATGAACAGCTTTCTAGAAACTTCCAGGCCCGAAAGAATGGCCCTCTCCAGGCCACCATGCAGGCTACATTGCCTGAGCTCCCACCAGACCTGTCCCCCCATGGCTTCCTCTGGGTTTCTGGCTGGAGCTAAGATGGTAGCCCAGTGGCGTGTTTCGTTTCTGCAAAAGGAGGTTGTCTTTGAAATGGAACCAAGACAAGGTCTGAACAGGTAATTCCTGGGCAGGGAAGCTCTGGGCAGTGCATCCGGGATGGGGCCTCTCCAAGAGACAGGCTGCCTTGAGCACTGTTGGTCTCCTTTCCCAAAAGCTGCATGCTCTCTTCTTCCATGGAGCCATGCAGTTTTCTCACTTTGTCTGGAACACTCTCTCCACACCACCCCGACCATCCCCACCATCACCACCTTCTCATCCTTTAGACCCCGGTCCTCCAGGGAAGCCTCCTCTGATCACTCTGACAAGCTCAGACGCCATGCAACGGACTCTCCTGTACCTACCCTCTCTCCAAAATGCACCTTGGCGATGCTTATCACAGCTAGCATCTCACATCTGATACAGGCGCAACTGTCTATTGCCATTCTTCTCCAGTCCTTCTGCCGTGCTCACCATGAGGGCCACAGTGCACGACACATAGTAGGCCCTCAATTAATATGGGTTCAATGAATGAATAAATGGACCCTCAGAAAAAAATGCGCTCAGGCTCCAATGCAAGCGTCCAAACTCTTGAATGTATGCACGAATGAGTGAATGAGCGAATGAATGAATGAGGGAATGAATGAATCAGAGTGAGAGATGAATGAGTGAGAGAATGAATGAATGGGTGATTAAATGAGTGAATAAGTAAGCAAAAGACTGAGAATGAATAGTGATGGCTCCCTCAGGGGTGGCCCCGGAGTTCATACCTTTTTTCTGTCTCTCCTTTTCTCTATATGCCATTAGCGAAGGAGGTAGGAGAGTTTGGCATGAATATGGCTCTAACCAAAACACGTAGGAAGAGGAGGACATTTCCCAAAGGGGCACCTGGTTGGGAGGCTTCCAGGCAGAAGCTGACCCGCAAGGGGCAGCTCTGTCCCTGACCCCTTTCACCTTCCCTTGTTCTGATCTTTATGGGGCCGTCTGCCTTTTAGCATCAAAGGAGACAGCAGGGCCCTGATTTGTCCCACAACCGCTCTATAAAAATGTAATTAACCAATAACCCTCTGTCTGACAAACAAACCATCTTCCTGTTTCTTCTCCCATAAAAAGCATTTGACAGCTCTGTTCTATCAGCTTATAAAACCTGGAGAGAGTCGACTTAGCCCTCTTTGGAATGAAAACCCCCAAGGGGGGAGTACCCAAAGTGGGGAGAAACACACCTCTGATCTCCCAGGCAGTCGGCGGCAAAGTCTCTGGAGGTTTCTAGGGAAGGAAAGGGAAGCAAGTCATTTTGGTCCGATCTGGGACTGGACAATGCAAGTCTCACCTAGAAAGGGCAGGGGGAGCTTGGAGATGTGGAGAGCCCAGGCCTGCCGCAGCCATAGGCAGCATTCTCACCGCTGCTGGAAAGGTCATTCCTTCATTTAGTCACTCAACAAACACAGATCAGGCACCTACTATGCACTGGGCATTATACTAGGCCCTGAGGGTTCAAGTTCAGTACAACATGTCATTCAAGAAACCCACATCTATAAATATGCATTTAGTTTACATGATGATGGAGCACTTTGAATTGATAGACATGCAAAAGGTGTGTAGAGTCCAGCATTACATGGATGAAGCAGATTATAAAACAGTAAGGACACTATGGTTCCATGTTGATTTTTTTTTAAATGAAAGAAAAAAATAATGGAATTTGAGGGAGGGGTGATAGAATTGTTCTCTATCTTGATTGTGGGAGCTATGTCATGGGTTGAATTGCATCCCCCAAAAAGATACGTCCAAGTCCTAACCCACGGTACCTGTGACTATGACCTTATTTGGAAACAGGGTCTTTGCTGATGCAATTAGGCAAGGATCAAGATGAGATCATCCTGGATTAGGGAAGGTCCTAAATCCAATGAGAGTGTCCTCATAAGAGGACGGGAAGGGAGATTTGATACACATGGGGAAGAGGACATGGGAAGACAGAGGCAGAGATCGGAGTGATGCAGTCACAAACCAGGGAATGCCTGGAGCTGGAAGAGGCAAAGAAGGGTCCTTCCCTAGGGCCTTCAGAGGGAGCGTGACCCTGCTGCCACCTTGGTTTCAGACTGCTGGCTTCCAGAACTGTGAGAGAATAAATTTCTGTCGTGTAAGCCACCAAGCTTGTGTTAATTTGTTACAGCAGTCACAGGAAACATACAGGGTGGCCACCAGACTAGATGCATTGAACTGTTCACTACAATTCTACTGTATTTAAATTATGCTTTGATTTTTGAAGTATTTTAAAAACAGGGAGCTTAAGGACTTGAACACACACTTCTCCAAAGAAGATACACATATGCAGGAAAAGACTTTCATCGTCTTCATCAGTCAGGCGGAAATGCAAATCAAAACCACCATGATATACCACTTCACACCTAGTAGGACGGCTATTATCAAAAACAAAACAAAATAACAAGTGTTGGTGAAAATGCAGAGATATTGGAGCCCTCATACATCAGTCGTGAGACTGTTAAATGGTGCAACCATTGTGGAAAATAGTTTGGTGGCTCCTCAGAGCTAAACACAGAATTACTGTATAATCAAGCAGCTCCACTCCTAGGAATATACACAATAGAGCTGAACGCAGGGACCCAAACAGATACTCGTACACCAATGTTCACAGCAGCATTATTCACGATAGCCAAAATGTGGAAGCAACTCAAGTGTCCATCAACAGACGCATGGATAAACAAGATGTGGTACGTACCTACAATGGAAAATTATCCAGCCTTAAAAATAAATGAAGTTCTGACACAGGCTACAACATGGATGAACCTTGAAAACATGACGCTTAGTGGAAGAAGTGAGGCACGAAAGGACAAATATTATATGATTCCTCTTACATGAGGTACCTAGAACAGAAAAATTCGTAGAGAAAGAAAGTAGAATAGAGGTGACCAGGGGCTGGAGGAAATGGGTGTTAGTCTTGAAGAGGGGTACAGAGTTTCTGTTTGAGATGATGAAAAAGTTCCGAAAACAGATAGCGGTGATGGTTGTACCATATTGTAAATGTACTTAACGTCACTGAATTGTACACTTAAAATGGTCAAAAAGGTTAAAATGGTAAATTTTATGTTGTCTATTTTACAAATATATAAAATATGTGTACATATATATATTTTTTTTTTTAATAGGAGAGATGCCTAGATGCTACCAAGGACTTGTTTTTGTTTTCTTCTTCATAATTTGTGGTGTTTTTAATACTTGTTTTACTATGAATATATGTTGTATAAAGAATTCACAGTCTGGGGCTTCCCTGGTGGCGCAGTGGTTGAGAGTCCGCCTGCCGATGCAGGGGACACGGGTTCGTGCCCCGGTCCGGGAAGATCCCACATGCCGCGGAGCGGCTGGGCCCATGAGCCATGGCCGCTGAGCCTGCGCGTCCGGAGCCTGTGCTCCGCAACGGGAGAGGCCGCGACAGTGAGAGGCCCGCGTACGGCAAAGAAAAACAAAAAAAAACAAAAAAAATTCACAGTCTGGTGGGGGGATAGATAAGGAAATCAGCTACTACAGTATACGGTAATGTACACACAGAGCCAGGGCATCTAAATCAGACTGTGGGGATACCACGCAAGAGTCTCCAGAGAGAGGGCAATAAGCAGGAATGAGCCAAGGAAAGAGGTGGGGTGGAGGGGAGAGGACATTCCAGTGGAGAACTGACATAGGAAATGCAAAACACTGCCCAGTTTGATTCTTGGCTTGGCTACCTATTTGCTGTGTGTCATTGGGTGAGTTAGTTAACCTCTCTGTGCTTCAGTTTTCTCTTCTGTAAAATGAGGATCAATAATTGTACTTACCTCATAGGGTGCTGTGAGAATTCAGTGAGTTATTACATATAAAGCAATTATAACAGTGCCCAGCATGTAGTAAAGACTATGTGAGAGTTAGCTTTTTTTTAATGACTATAAAGAACAGGAAATTTCTGGAAATAGTACAAAAGAGAAATGGAATGGCTAAAGGAGCCTGGGGAAAGTGCAATGTACGAACCATCTTCAGTGAAATGTAAAGCAAATAAAGCCTCGGGAAAAAAATAAAGGGAAATCGCAAATCTGAAAATAAAGTGTCTTATGATGATGGGATTACGTTTTGGACCAAGATATTTACAGCTAACAAAATTGAGTTAAAATGGGTTTTGACTAAGTGAAAAGATGCTGAAAATGCATAAAGGAGTCAGGCTTGAAAGACTGAATATAAGTCAGCCTCCTTGTTAGAGAAAGCTCCACCGTATTCAACATTTGGAATTGATGACTTGGTGGTTTCCTTTGGGGAAGAAAATATCTTGACATTTCCTGGTAAGTCTTCCTTCCTACCCACTTGCTCTCAATGACATTCTCTGTCAGCATAATGTCCCTGCTTGAGCACTGATGGGTGTGTGTGTGTTGATACGCAGGATGTTAGCAGTTTGTAGGCTCAGGTCAGTATCTGCCATCTTCATGAAGATGCAAGCAATTCTACCGCCTAAGCCCCCCCTTCCAGTCACAAATCACCGTTCAATGGATTCCAGGATCTCAAAGCTGTGGCATAAATTTCCAAGCCAGAAGAAAAGCATGGAAGCCTTAAGTGCTGGGTTTCAACCCTCTAGACTCCCTGGAACCACTGTCTGGGGTTCTGGCAGCATCAATATGGCCCTTTCATCCTTCCAAGGGATATGGATAGTGTGTTAAGCCAATGAGAGATCGCATGTGGTCTCTGAATGGAAGCCACAGCATGTACTTCAAGGCCCTTGGACACACTTTGAAATTCTGAATGACGAAACTCTGCCCCTCATTCCTCTGCATTATCGTCTTTTAGATGGGTACAGCAGTGTTTTATTCTGGCACAGAATGAAAGGTCTTAAAGTCTTTGAGGGAAGGGAGGCGGGGTCAGTGTAAGCCTATAAATATTAGGACTTTATTTCACATTTGAAGGAAAGGTTTGGAAATATCCTTTTATCCATTCAGCTTCAAGTAATAGAATATCTCATTACAGTGCCTTAAATTAATAGGCATTCATTTTTCTTACATAAGAATTCTGGAGGTGGTCAGCTATATATCTTGATTCAGCAGCTCAACAATGTCCTGACCAAAGTTTTGACAAAGGAGCTCCCACAGCTCCAGCCATCACATCTAAATTCAAGACAGGAAAAACACGGAAGGGGAAAGTGCCACATCTGTCCCCTTTTTCTAGGAGAATAAATTTTTTCCCAGAATCTCTTGCAACACACCTTTTGGACAGAACTGGGTCACGTTCCCTCCAGGTGCAAAGAAAACTGGGAAATTAGGGATCAGAACTTAGACCAATTATGACCCATAGCCTGGGAGTCACTGTACCACCTTCACAGGCTGGTAGAGAGAATTAAATGAAATGATCCATAAGGAACTATTGGCACTGTGCCTGGCATACAGTGTGTTCAACAACTGATAACTATTACTCAAATTCTGAGTTTCTGTGGTTCATTTGGTCTCTTCTTTAAGTCATCTTGGCCTGGGTAATCTTTGGCCCCAGCCATGCCAACCGATCAATCTTTATAGGCACTTTGAGATGTCCAAGATCAAAGCATGCCAGAGCATTTGTTCCTTCTTCTTTTTCCTTTCTACACAAATCAGGAAGTACCTAGATTAACATCTAACAACCTGTACATGAAGAAATACATCAAAGAGTGATGAGAGGTTTAATTCAAAATAGAGAAAGACAAAGCACCTCCCAGATCTCTTAAAACCCATAGCTGTCGGGGAAGGCCTCAAAATTAGACTCAAAGACTTTCTGCCTGGCTTGAACCATGAAGAAATTTCTCAGGTGATGGAATTGGGAACATATGTCTTGATTCATTTGGGGCTCTGCAGCCTTATTAAGCCAAGTCAATAAGAGGAATTATTTAAGTGACATTGTATTCCATACCTAGCAGAGAGAGAGAGAGAGAGAGAGAGAGAGAGAGAGAGATGGAGAAGGGGGGAGGGGGAGAAGGAGGAAGAGGAAGAAGGGAAGGAGGAGAAGAGGAAGCAGGGGGAGGAAGGGGAAAAGAGGGAATGAAGCACACATGTGGGGAGGGATGAGCGAGCAGGCATGGACCTTTGCCTAGAACCCCATGGTAGGCGTGGGAGTGTGTCTGGTATCTAATTTCTGCTGGCATGTGTGGCCGGGAGAAGCACATGTGTGACCTGACCTGGGAGGAGGTCAAAATGACCCACAAACAGCTGAGCATTCCTGATCATTCCATTTTCCAATCCAGGGGTTGTTTCCAGGAGCTCAGCAATTTCTGCCCCCCTCCACAGTCTCCCCACAGCCATGATCTCCCATGCACTCCCCTTCACCTCTCCCTGCCCATGGGAGAGCTCACCCAGATGCCAAAATGCGGAGGCCGGAGGGGGCAGTGGGGTGGGGGCGGGGGTGAGAACACTGCAGGACTCAGAAGATGACACAAGACAGCTTACTCAGAAGACAGAAACGTGATCTGTCCTCTCATAGGCAGGCACCACTTGCCTGGGGGGTCAGGAGCCGCCAGGTGTAATTAGCCTAAGCCCCAGCAGCAGGCGCTGTGCCCCATTCAGGTCAAGACCCTGTTCCTGGTATCTGTGTCTACTGCCTCGGCAGCACGGCGTTATCCAACCACTGACCTAGGGGAGCCTCCCAGCAGAGAAGGGGCCTGCAGCTTGCTTCTTGGATGGCCATGGCCATGGCCATTATTCTAGGAAAACTAATAATAATAATAACAGATAGTTCGTAATAATGATTGGTGATAATAATAGAAATAATAATATTACAATCATAATGACCACCTTTTGAGGAGAGACTTTGTGGCAGGTACTTGGCAAGGTGGTTAATGCACCTTGCGTTAAGGATATCACCGTCCTCGGGGGGTTGATGGGTGGGTACTCATCAAACCTATCCAACAACCCCACAAGGAAGGTAACATCCTCATGTTCCAGATGATGACAGTGAGAAAAGCAGGAACTGAACTCAGCGTTTCTGGACTTCCAGGCACAGATGCTTAACTGCTATGTTCTATCAACCAATGATGGCTTTCAAAATATGCTGCTACTCTTCCAGCTTGTGAGTGAGCTCCAAACTCCAACCTAGGACTCTGAGAACTGGATTCGCTGGATTCTAACCCAAAATTACTAGCCCTTTATCCTCTGGTTTGAGGAAGCCTTGCATACATGGTGGTAAGTACATAGCAGGACAAAGCTGAAAAGGAAAATTGACCCCCGATCTTGGAAGGCATTAAATAAGGTGTGTGAGGAAAACACTGAAACAAACTGAACTGGCCTCTCTTTCGATGTATGTATTTCTGAACATCCTTCTCTGAGCCCAACTTTTGTAACAGGCCCCATACATGAGTACTGGGACCCACAAAGCATTTATTAAGCCCCTGCTGGACACGATAGGCTGCTACAGGCACTCTATAAAATGCAGGGAGGGTCCAAGTAATGACTCCCTAAGAGGGTCTAATCATTGATTGAGGCAGGAAACACCTAATGCAAAGATGTTCGTCAGTGCCTGCACTGTTTTAGCTGATGGCTACAAATCGCTGTTTTGTAGCACCTGGAGCAGGCAGGTGAGTTGGAGAAAGCAAGTATTCTCCTCTCCCGGCCATCAGTGTCCACAACTTCCCCACCTGCTCACAAAACAAACATTCTCTGCATATTCTTCCTGCTCCCACTACATATCCTTGAGGTGAGAATGAACTGTCCCCCCCCACCTCCATAACTTCAGAACCATCAGTGTCATTGGGGGCAAAGGTGCACATGGAGGCTGAGAGTTTTCTCAGATGGGATCCAGCCCAATCCCTCTTATATCAGAATGCCTTGTTTACCCATTAGTGGAGCTTTGGACACTAGCAGCAGACAGGCTGGCTCCAGGGCATTTAAAAGGTCACAAACTGAGAGCCCAGGAAGGCAATCAGCTGGGATTCTGATCAACTGAGCTTCCAGGGATGAACACAGTTTTCTAAATGCACCAACAATGTGCTTTGTCCTAGAGGACACTGGGACCCATCGGTCAGAGGTGAGCCTCTCTAGAAAATGATCTTTCTCTCCAGCCCACGATGGCTAATAAATAACCCTCGGGCACCTGCCCTCAATCAGAAGCACTGCCTGAATCACTCTGACCTTGGGGAAACTGAGATGACCTTGGGGGAACTTGGTAAAATCACTGCCTTGGAGAAACTGAGGCAGTAAAATTAAATGGGACCCATGATCCTCAGGAGTACGCTCTAATCCCAAACTGTTGGAATAATAAGGACTTAAACATAACAGGCAGAGCCTTTTTAAATCACTTGTATGCACCAAACATTCCTGCTGAGCACTCTAGATGCATTCTCTCATTTAATACAAAAGCCCTAAGAGGTACCTACTTTTATCCCTATTTTACAGGTGAGGCTCAGAGAAGTTAAGTCACTCACCCAAAGTTATCCAGCTAGTTAAGTGGTGGAGCTGGGATTTGAACCCAGGTCTCTAAATCGAGGTTGGCCTCATCCAACCTAGAAGGGAGGAAATGGATGGAATCTAGCAGAGGGGAATTATAAAGGTGTCAGGGCAGAGAGCTTGGTGAGGCCCAAATTGGAAAGAAAGGGTATTTTTGTTCATTGTTTGTTTTTCCCAGCACAGTTCAGGGCAGAAGGTGCTCTGACAGGCTGAACTGGTCAGACTTGGGGGTAATATTGTGATGGACTTAGAAGATAAATGCTGACTCACCCTTTGAATGTTTTATAGCAGGTAGAAAGCACAGGGAGGGAAACTTGTTGGCTAGTATCTTAGAAGAAGAAACTCTCCTTATTTTGTAGATGTGGAAACTGAGACACAGATGGAAAGTGTCCTGCCTAAACACGGACTGGGATTATTGGTTTCCTGGTTCCTAGAACACCTCTTCTTTAAATAACAACAGTAACAACCACAGTAATAATAAAAGCGGCCCACATTTTACTGTGTGCTTTGTATGTGTCAGGCTCTGTGCTAAACATTTTATATATCTATAAATACAACATTGTTCAATCTTCACCAAAACCTCACAGATAATTTCAAAGGCTCAGAGAGGTTGAGTCAATCACCTAAGTCACACAGCTAGTAAATGGCAGAAGTAAGATTTTAAAATTTAGGCAGCCCGACTCCAGAATCTGAGCTTTTTTTTTTTTTTTAATTTTTTGGCCACACCATGAAGCATGTATGATCTTAGTTCCCTGACCAGGGACCGAACCCACGCCCCCTGCATTGGAAGCGCAGAGTCTTAACCACTGGACCACCAGGGAAGTTCCCAGAATGTGAGCTTTTTTTGGGGGGGGCGGTACACTGGCCTCTCACTGTTGTGGCCTCTCCCGTTACGGAGCACAGGCTCCTGACGCACAGGCTCAGCAGCCATGGCTCACGGGCCCAGCCGCTCCGCGGCATGTGGGATCTTCCTGGACCGGGGCACAAACCCGTGTCCCCTGCATCGGCAGGCGGACTCTCAACCACTGCGCCACCAGGGAAGCCCCAGAATGTGAGCTTTTAACTCTTCAGCTCTGCTTCCTTTATAGAATAGCATTCATCAACAAACACTGATTAAGACCCCACAGGGTTCTGGGTGAGTGAGAGGTTCTGCCTATCCTCCATGAACTCACCAGTGCATCAAAGAAACAAACACATACATAGGGAATTTAACACAGTGTAAAAATGCTTTGAGTGAAGGAGGAAGCAAATAACCACCTGAGATGGACAAAGACTATCAAGAGATGTTGTCTGAAGGGCTTCCCTGGTGGCACAGTGGTTAAGAATACGCCTGCCAATGCAGGGGACACGGGTTCGAGCCCTGCTCCGGGAAGATCCCACATGCCGTGGAGCAACTAAGCCCATGCGCCACAACTACTGAGCCTGCACTCTAGAACCCGCGAGCCACAACTGCTGAAGACCACTCGCCTGGAGACCGTGCTCCACAACAAGAGAAGTCACCTCAATGAGAAGCCCGCGCACCGCAACAAAGAATAGCCCCCGCTTGCGGCAACTAGAGGAAGCCCGCACACAGCAACAAAGACCCAGTGCAGCCAAAAATGAATAAGTAAAATAAATACATTAAAAAAAAAGAGAGAGATGTTGTCTGAGCTGAGTTTTGAGGGATAAGCAGGAATTTACGAAATGAAAATAGGGAAAGGCATTTCAACAGGGGGAACAGCAAAGTGTGAGGGGAGAGCTATGAAGCATGTTGTGTCTCTAAAGAACAGCAAAAATGTCTAGCTGGCTAGATTATGAAGTGGGGAAAAAGCCCAAATGCCTACCGACAGGTAAATCAATTTTTTAAAAATATGGCAGAACTCTACAATGGAATATTACTCTGCGATAAAAAGAAACAACTAGTATATGCAATAATATGGATGAATCTCAAAGCCATTATGCTAAGTGAAAGAAACCAGACCAGACACAAAAGAGTATATACTATATGATCCCCTTTAAATAAGATTCTCGCACAAAAAAACTAAATGAGAGAAATCAAAAACAATGGTTACTTCTGCAGGGGAAGTGTCACTAGAAAGACAATGAAGGAAGCTTCATGGTGATGGAAATGTTCCATATCTTGATTGTTGTAGTGGTTAGATGGGTGTGCGAATTTGTCAAAACGTGCCAAATAAAACTTGTAAGGTACGTGCATTTTATTATGTGTAAATTATATTATGATTTGAAAAGAGAGAGAGAAGAATGAAGTGGAGACGGAAAGAGAGAGAGAGAGATCTTAGCCTGAAGGATTGTGTATGCCTTGTACGGAAATTGGACTCCAGAGGGTAGGAGGGAAGTTATTGGGATGTTTACACAGAGGGGTAACGTTGTGGCTTGATTTGAGAAGAATCATTCCAGACTCAAAAGGAGGACAGAGAACTGGGGGAGGCAAGGAAGAAAATTAGGAAGCTGGTACCTAAGAAATGGCTACAGATTCAATTAACGCAGTTGCCATAGAGATTAGGGAAGGGATGGGAACATTCAGAGGCAGAAGTGGGAATGCCTGGATACCGACTGGATGTGGGAGGTAAGGGGCAGGAAAGAGCTTTGGATAATTCTAAGGTTTCCAGGGGAGCAGGTAAGTGTCAGCATCCTTAACAGAGATGGACACTTTTTTTTAAGGCAGGTTTGGGGACACAAGAGGGAGTTAGAGTAATGAGTTTAGGTTAGGTTTACACGTGGTGAGCTTGAGGGGCTGGTGGGACATCTAGGGGGTGGATATTCATGGAGCAGATGGATAGCGGGGACAGGAGAGAGACTGGAGAAAGGCAAAGAGAGATTCAAGAAACAGAAGTGGGGGATGGTTATAGAAGTTACCATTGAGAACATGCTTCCTGCATTCATGACATCTCTTGGTCCTCACGACACACACTGAGGAAGCTATCTCCATAGAAGGACATATGATTTGCTCAAAGTCACCCAACTGGTAATGGGAGAAGCCAAGATTCAAACTTGAGCTAACTGACCCCAGTGCTGAGGAAGGTTCCTGACCACCATGCCACACGAGTGCATAGGACCCCTCCAGGAAAGCATTCACCAAGCTGAAGCAGACCTTCCATTGGCCCATAGCTTTTTGCCCCAAAGTCATCATCACCTGCCTCTTCCCATCATGCAGTTAAAATCAACCAAACCTGACTGAGTACCCTAGGCTTCAGGGAACACTCAGTTTTAAAGGACAGGGTTCTTCCCCTCTAGGAGTTTACAAATTCAAGGCCATCCTCAGACTCACACATTTGAGGAAGCGTATATTCCATGCAGGGGTTCCTCAAGGCCAAATTTAGATCTGGTTCCCAAAATAGATTCACCTCTCCCTATAAACCAATTCTGGGCTCAATGTGCATACCCTAGTCTTATATAGGTAGCAGGAACCTGCATCAGTCCTGAAGACAGTTCTTGCAAACTTTCACTCAACAAATGTTTATTAACTGCTGGCAATGTGCTAGGCATTGTGATAGGCACTGGTGAATACAAGTGTTTTAAAAAGATAGAACTTAAAGTATCAGCAAAGCAAGGGCATCAAAAAATTAAGAAGGAAAGTCTTCTTTAAGAATTTCATATTTTATATCCACCCTTAAAAAACATACAAGTAATCATAATAGCAAAAGTTGAATTTAGGGACCTCCCTGGTGGTGCAGTGGTTAAGAATCCACATGCCAATGCAGGGGACACAGGTTTGATACCTGGTCCGGGAAGATCCCACATGCCGTGGAGCAACTTAAGCCCATGAGCCACAACTACTGAGCCTGAGCTCTAGAGCCCGCAAGCCACAACTACTGAGCCCACGTGCCACAATTACTGAGCCCACGCGCCGCAACTACTGAAGCCTGTGTTCCGCATCAAGAGAAGCCACTACAATGAGAAGCCTGCACGCCACAACAAAGAGTAGCCCCCACTTGCCCAACTAGAGAAAGCCCACACGCATCAACGAAGACCCAACACAGCCAAAACAAAAAACCGTAAAATAAAATTTAAAAATTGAATTTAGGGCTTCCCTGGTGGTGTAGTGGTTAAGAATCCACCTGCCAATGCAGGGGACACAGGTTCGAGCCCTGGTCCGGGAAGATCCCACATGCCGCGGAGCAACTAAGCCCGTGCACCACAACTACTGAGCCTGCACTCTAGAGCCCGCGAGCCACAACTACTGAAGCCCGCACATCTAGAGCCCATGCTCCGCAACAAGAGAATCCACCGCAATGAGAAGCCCACACATGGCAACGAACAGTAGCCCCCACTCGCTGCAACTAGAGAAAGCCCGCATGCAGCAACAAAGACCCAACACAGCCAAAAATAAATATAAATAAAATAAATTTATATTTAAAAAATTGAATTTAAAGGGTATATTTTCAGTACTCTGGGTCTCTAGTCCAAGAAAAAGACATTAGTCCCCAGTCTTTATGGAACTGGATGAAATGTTTGAGCATGGTAGTTTTTGAGTCAGACAGGACTTGGTTCAAATCCCATTTCTGCTACTTTGTAGGTGTATGATTGTGGACTAGTCCCTTAAATTTTGAGTCTTGGTTTTTTCATCTATATAAATGTGAATAGAAACAACACGCTCTTAGATTTGTTATATGGATTTCATAGAGTAATGTCAATAAAGTATACAGTCTAAAGCAATATATTTAGGTTATATATTTATATCTCTTTTTATGAGATCTTCCTTCTCCGTGGTTGTATTAGTTATCTATTTCTGCATAAAAAATCACCATGAATTTAGCATCTTAAAACAATGCACATTTACTATCTCACAGTTTCTGCACATCAGAAATTCAGGCATAATTTACCTAGGCTCCCTCTTTTTGAGTCTCTCACAAGCTTGAAATCTAAGTATTGGCCAGGGCTGGGGTCCCATCTGAAAGCTCAACTGGGGAAGGTTTTTCTTCCAAGCCCACTTATGTTGTTGTCAGGATTCAGTTCCTTCTGGGCTATTGGGCTGAGAGCATCAGTTCCCAGATGGCTGTTAACCAGAAGCCACCCTCAGTTCCTTGTCACATGGGTCTCCCCAACATGGCAAGTTGCTTTATCAAAGCCAGCAAGGGAGAGAGTCTGAACAAGATAGAGTTTACAATTCCCCCCCCCGCCCCAAGAGGGGCAGGAATTCAGATGAGATGGCTTTCTCCACCTCTGGCTAAGACCAGGTTGCATTCCAATATCAGACCAGAGCATTGGAACCACCAGCCTTAGGAATCTTGGTACATGGAAAAGCAGGAGATAGGAGTAAGCTGAGAATACAGGGCCTGGAGCAGGGGGTGCCAAACTTCTTCTGTAAAGAACCAAACCAGCTCCACAGGCCAGACAGTCACTGTGGCACACAGTGGCCATAGGCAGCACAGAAACAAATGGGTATAGCTGTTTTCTAATAAAACTTTATTTACAAAAATAGGCAGTGGGCCAGATTTGGCCCCTGGGCCATAAGTTTACCAACCCAGGATCTAGATCCAAATGAACAGCTGTGAAATCCCAGCTGCATTGTGCTGTGTGTCCTTGTATGTCACCTAAGTCTCTTGAGCCTTAGTCTCCCTCGTGAAAATTCAGAAAAATAAGAGTACCAGCTTCACCATGTTGCTGTGAGAATCCTCACATTTTAAATACAAAGTATTTCACATCATTCTGGGAACTCAGTACACCAGGATAAAAGTCAGCTGTTACCACTGTCTGGTCTAGATCGCCAAGGTTCTGAACGTAGCTCCACCCCTTCCCAGCTGGGTGACCTTGGGCACGTGATGAAACCTCTCTGTGCCTGAGTTTCCCGTATGTAAAGTAGGAATAATAACAGTCATGAGAATTCAATAAAACAATGAGTGCAAAATGTTTAGAATAACACCTGTAAAAGCACTCAAAAGTTAGCTTGAGTTATTGTTTTGTTATAATAGGATAAATTATAAATTATTGTTTTATAATGTTTCTCACAGAGAAGAGATTGAATCAACAGAGTAAGGGGGAAAATTCCTTCACAAGCAAAGAAAACAGCACCAAGAACCTTGCCTTTCCCAAAAACTCTCTAAGACGTGAGCCTTTCACCAAAGACACTGAGTGTGAAAATGTCTTTCTCTGCACCCACAGGCCAGCCAGGAGACAGCCACACTGAAACCAGCAGGGTCAAAGCTGAATAGTATTTATCACACTTTGCTTTGCCTCTAAATTCCTACTAAAGATGAAACACAACATTTTAGAACCTTCGTGGGAGCTTTGAGACAAAGTTATGGGATTGGGGGGGGTGACTATTTTACTAAATGGATTATTTTCATCTGGTTTTAATCTTAGTTTCACATTTGTTTCAGCTTTTATTTAGTCTCCAGAATTTGCCATCAGCTTGTCAAAGACAAGTGATTCTTCAGCAACTATGTTCTCTTTTGTTATTCATATAATATATATGAATGTCTCTTTGGATGGGGGTTTTCCTACCACACACAGAAGCCAACACAATTAATTTTCCTTAAGGAAATTCCATCACCTTTGAGAAAAATGGTTCTTGATCCTCTCCTGTGAGTTGCTGCTACAACACACACACACACACACACACACACACAAGTCCAAACAGCACTAAAGTAATTAAAGCAGCTGGGATTGATTGGGGTTTTGAGTGACCTTTTGCTAACTTACCTATGCCTGCCATTTAGAGAAAGAATAATTTATGATGCAAGTTGAAGTGCAGAAAACCAAGGCAGACAGAAAGAGAATTCTGATTAGCCAAGAGGGGTGAACTGTCAGGAAGAGCCCCCGGAGCCCCTTGTCAAAACAGGGAACAAAAGCATTAAATGTCCAGGTTTGCCCAGACACAGACGCCTGCGGTTCCCAGGGTGCGTCTGCTCCTCTGGTTTGTAGAATCCAAGAATTTCAAGGCTAGGAAGGTCTTAAAGGTCTGACCAAGCCCGCTCATTTGACAAATGAGGAAACCGAGGCTCAGAGGAGGGGCTGACTGGCTCCAGATTTGACTGTAGGTCACCTGCCTGTCGGGTGCTAAGTTTCCCACTTTATCTGTTGCACTCAAACCAGAGGGATCTTCAAACTCCAAGATGCCCTTTAATTGTAAATTATAAATAAGTTTGCGATTAAAGTTACAAGCTAAAATCGCAGAATGAAAACTTGACAACACCATGGATTATTTTCTGCCTTCTTCAATACCATAACCTCAGCACCTAGACCAGCAGCTGCTATGTGGTAGATAATACGTTTCTCTGGAATAAGCTTTCAGGAGCAGCTGTCCCTGGATTCAAGAGATGCATGAAGTGCTGAGGAGGCTCTGTATCCAAAGTGGTACCCATTTGGGGTACCAAGTCAGGAAAACAAGAGATCTAGAGGCCCGATGTCTTTCATTTGCATTAAGATTATTACATGGCTTCCCAATTAACAGTCCCAGAGGCAGGGATGACCCCTGATGAATCTCTGCAGCTAGGAGAATAGACTAAATGGTTGGGACTTCCCTTAATGCGTTCCCACCAGTGCTCTACCTCTGTTTCCGCTGTTACTCACACCTGGGAAATACTTCACCCACCTCTGAATCTTCACATCCCACCCACATTTTAAAACCCAGCTTGCGTGCAACCTCCTCCATGAAGCTCTCTCTTCTTTTTCCTACACAGAAGCAACCCCTCCTTCTTTTGAGCTAACTTCCACACAGCTTTTGGGAACTTAGTTTAAATGCTACTTTGTCAGGGGAACCTTCTCTGACTTTCTGGATGAGGTCAGATTTTCCTACTTCTTATACTTTTACTCTCATATCACTAATTATGCTTTCTTTATTATCTGTCTTCCCCTTTTGGACAGTAAGTTTCATGGGAACAGAGACTATATCTGCTCTGTTTCACTGCTGTATCCCTAGAACCTAGCACAGTGCCTTGACCACAGGAGGCATGAATGGAAGGATGAATGGATGGATGGTTGGATGGATAAATGGATTAATCAATGAATGGTTGAGTGAATTAACCAGTGAATGAAACAATGAATGAATGATGAATCAATGAATTAATCAAATGAATCAGTGAATGAATCATTTATATGCTATTTATCCAATCTCTACCATGCTGTTGAATTTATGTTTCAAAGACAGAATAATGCAGTGGTTGAAAGTATGGTTTCTAACAGACTCACGGACATAGAGAACAGACTTCTGGCTGCCAAGGGGGAGGGGAGTGGAGGGGGGATGGATGGGGAGTTTGGGATTAGCAGATGCAGACTGGCATATATAGGATGGATAAACAAGGTCCTACTGTATAGCACAGGGAACTATATTCAATATCCTGTGATAAACCGTCATGGAAAAGAATATGAAAAAAAGTATATTTGTACAACTGAATCACTTTGCTGTATAGTAGAAATTAACACAACATTGCAAATCAACTCTGTTCAGTAACATAAACTGAAAAAAATAAAAGTGTGGTTTCTAGAGTCAGGCTGCCTGAGATGAAATTTTAACTCTTTTTACCACCTGCATGGTGCTGGGCAAGCTCGTTAACATTTCTGAGCCTCCCTTTCCCCACCTATAAAGGAGAACAATCATACTGCCCACACCTCATGGGGCGACTGTAGGTTTAAATGAGATAATGCACGTGACGTGCTGGGCACATCACAAGTACTCAGTAAACGTCAGCTTTATTGTTCTGATTATTACCTCACTTCAGCACGCACTGTCAAATTCATCTTTGTAAGGCCCAACGCCTAGCAGAGTGCACACATTTGGTTCTCAAAAATATTGAACACTTAGGGCTCCCCTGGTGGCGCAGTGGTTGAGAGTCCGCCTGCCGATGCAGGGGACGCGGGTTCGTGCCCCGGTTTGGGAGGATCCCACATGCCGCGGAGCGGCTGGGCCCGTGAGCCATGGCCGCTGAGCCTGCGCTTCCGGAACCTGTGCTCCGCAACAGGAGAGACCACAACAGTGAGAGGCCCGCGTACCGCAAAAAAAAAAACCAAAACATATTGAACACTTAGACGACCTAGAGGGATGGGATAGGGAGGATGGGAGGGAGGCTGAAGAGGGAGGGGATACAGGGATATATGTACACGTATAGCTGATTCACTTTGTTATACAGCAGAAACTAACACAACATTGTAAAGCAATTATACTCCAATAAAGATTAAAAAAGGAGAAGATTGACTTTCCTTTGCTGTTTTAAAGTTCGGAAAAAAAAATATTGAACACTTAAATGGATATTTTAAACCCCTCTGCCAGAACACTTCAAAATTCTGAGAATGTCAAACATGTCAGCATCGTGGCAGGAAGCTAGAGACGTGACAGCTAAATGTAATAGCTGATGCTAAGAAGGACATCCTTGGGTCCATTGACAAAGCTGGGTTACAGATGAAGATGAGAGATGAAAGTTGATAACTAGTGTGGTTACAGGAGGCTATCCATATTCTTCGGAAATATACACTGAAATGTTCAGGGGTAAAAGACCATGATATACGCAATTTACTCTCAAATGTTTCAGAAAAATCATACACATATGAGAGAAAAGGAAAAAGCAGAGTAAAATATTGACAAGTGACTCCAGGTAAAGGACTATAGGTATTATTCATGCTATTCTTATTCTTGAAACTTTTCAATAAGTTTGAAATTATTTCCAGATAGATTTTTTGCAAATGATGGAATGAATCTGGAACCACCAAATTACAGTTCTGGGTTTTCAGATAATTGTTATACCTGAAGAACTAGCTACTGAGCTAATCTCCAGTAGGGCATCAGCAGATAAGCCTGCAGAGGAGGCAGACACATGACTCCCGATCCCTCTTTCGGGGTAAACATTACCAATCAAGATGGCATCTTTAATAGTAAATCCAGACACAAACTCAGAATCCTTCTCAACACAGCTACTACCAAGCAAACGAGCTGACTCTCTGGATGAAATAGCCATGGACTTGACCCCGTTCTGAGAGTATTCGGTTCCAATGGGGACTCGTCAAAATTCAAAGCCTTTCTACACTTTTTTTTTTTTTTTTTGTCACACTTGTGGGATCTTAGTTCCCCAACCAGGGATTGAACCCAGGCCCTCCGCATTGAAAGTGCAGAGTCCTAACCACTGGACCGCCAGGGAATTCCCCAAAGCCTTTCTAATGAAAGCGCATTAGCCCCTGGAACACCTAGGTAGAGGGTCTACAAACTACCATTCAAAACCTTACTTCCACCAAAACTTAGAATTGATTTTACTTTGGTGAAAGGAGGTTCTATGTGGTTGGAAGATTCTAGCAGTCAGATTTCTTCGTGTTTGATACCATCTCTTCCAACACACCTTCCAACTTGACAAGTTGCTTTAACCTTCCTGTGCCTCAGTTTCCCCATCTCCGATAAGGAACACACAACCCCCAGGCTGTTAGGAGGACCAGCTAAGGTAATGAATGTGAGCATCTTGTACCCCTTTATGGCTAAATTATTTGATTATAGTGATCGTGATTATCAACATCATCATAACCATCATCTTTCCCCCTTTCTCTGCTCTCCAATTACCACAGCTAATGGAGTCCCGTTTCTCTTTAAAGTGTAGAAAGCAGCCTCTGCCCAGAACATTTCCAGCTTGGGTTCTTCAACAGCCCACAGAGCTCTCCTGCCTTGAACCTGAATCATGCCCGAGTTTGGAGAGAGCAGTTACATGTCCATTTTCTTCGATTATCAGTGAAAGGTTAAGTGCTCCAGCCGTCAGCCTCAGATGCCCATCTGGGTTTTCCATTATGAGCGGAGGTAGACCAACCGGGTCTGCGAGTTCATTCTCTGGCCCTGGCTCTCCAGCTAATAGAACCTCAGCCACTCTCTTGAACGTAAAGCTTTATCTCCAGGCAAAGCCAACCAATTTAAATGGCACTCACAGCTCATGCCCGCAGGTCATGGGCTCTGAGTACTCCAAGGGGCCGGAGCAATAAAAATCTATTAGGTCTCCTTTGTCCCATCTTGTTGTGAACTTATAAGAAAAAGGCACTAAGAGGATCGGTACCCAGAAAAACCTTCATAATTGTGGCTTCTACACAGCGAATGAGGACAATTACCAAGGCAACCAGCCAATCATTCTGGTTAAGGGCAGAGGGGGTTTAGTCCAGAAGAGGCTGTTTCGAACCTCTATAGCGCTCTAATCAGAGAGGAACCAACATTTTAAAAGGCCCTTGTGTAAAAACAGGAGGGACAGCAGGGGAGGAAAAGAGGAGAGGGGGGAAAATTAATTTCCTCTCATTTCCTGCCTGCTCCATTGATTGCAGTCCAAAGGCGAGGTGATGTACTCTACCCTGCGCACCTGGGGCCACAGGGGCTGGCAGCCGAGGCGGCGATGTTGTCTGATTTTCTGCGTGTGTTTATTTACTTATTTTCCCCTCTGGATCTGCCATCCACAGTGCAGATCTCATGACAGGCACAGCAAAGGTGTCAGTAAGAATCTTTAAAGGACAGTATAGAGTCTCTTCCTGGATCGTCTAGTCCCCTGAGAATAAAAATAATAGTGCATCCTTCCTTACTCAGCCTTCACCCCCTCAGTTGCTGGTTTGGGCAGATCATTTTGTGACAGAAGCTGTTTTGTTCATCACAGTGTCTCCTATGAAGTTATGTAGGAAATCAGGGAAATGGGGGCATTGGGAAATCTCCGGATGCTTTTCCACCTTGGGGACTCTGGAGAGTCTAGCTGATACTGAATTGGGGACTGACTTTTTTCTCCTGGGCCGTGCGAGGCGCCTGGGAGGGTTGAGGATTGGGGTGAGAATCTGTCTTTGGTCTACAGTGTCTGTGTTCTCAGCTCTGTGTCCCCATGATTCCTGTGTCCCCACCCCCAGCCACCCAGCCAATGGCAGCAAAACACTAGATAACCTGCCCCGTGTTTGCTCATCTTCCTGGTAAAATTAACAAAGCCATCCAATGAAATAAGGAACTACCTTTTCCACTGGTGAGCTCCCCATGACAGGAGGTGTGAAAGGAGAGGTATTCCCCAGGTGAAAAAATTCACTGATTCACTCAACAAACAGGCCAGGTACTATTCTCCCGGCACTGCATAGGAAATTATTTCTATGGTTCTTTCCAACTAGCAGAGTCTATAATTCTAATTACACCGAGATGACAGTAATGAAAACAACAGGATAATATGACAATAACAACAAGTGGATTGAGCATTTGCTAGGTGCCAGCCCACGTGTCACGATCTCTCTGGGATATTATGGCATCTGTCAGGGTCCCAGTGGGAAATAGGTGGTACATTCAAAGGGTTTAATTGAGGAGAGTTTAATAAAGGGGCTCTCTTTTTTTGTAGATGTATTGCCATGGTTTTCTTTTTCCCCAGCTTTATTGAGATGTAATTGACATGTAACATTGAATACGTTTAAGGTGTACAAAGTGTTGATTTGAGACATTTATATGTTGCAATAAGATTACCACCACAATGGCCTTGCCTAACACCTCCATCATGTCACACAATAACCATTTCTTTTTTGTGGTGAGAACATGTAATATCTACTCTCTTAGCAAATTTCAGGTACATAATACAATGCTGATAAGTCCTGGGGATCTAATAAAGGGGTCTATTTTCACAGGTGCTAACAGGGTTAAAGGGACCAGCAAGGGATGTTTAAATTCCTGGGGCCAGCAATGGGTGGGGAGCTGGTACCAGCCAAATGAAGGGGTGTAGGGCTCGCTGGTGAGGGACCATGGGAGAGGGGCCACCCAACAGGAGCTGGGGAAATAGAATATGCCGGTTGTTCCCTCCTACTACCCTCCAGTCTCTCACCAGCGATTTCCACTGGCCAATTGACTGAGGTTGAATCAATCACCAATAGCCAATGAGTTAATCAACCGTGCCTATGTAATAAAGCCTCCATAAAAATCCAAAAAGGAGGGGGTTCAGAGAGCTTCCAGGCTGGGGAACGAGAACACCTCCATGTGCTACCGTGCTGGGCTTCCATCCCAGGAAACAGAAGGCAAGGGAATCTAGTCCATGCAGGTCGGCCCCCAGGAGGGAGCACAGAGCAGGGAGAGAAGGGTGAGGGGAAGATATGGGGGTAGGGGAGGGGCAGATGGATAACAACCACCATATCAGTGTCCCCAATTTACAGACAGGGATACTGAGTCCCCAAGAGAGGAAAAAACTAAGAGACGGAAATCCATATTCTCATGTGGAATCTTGCCCTTTTTTAAGTGAAGGCAAAACAAAACCCCATTATGGGGGCCAGAAAACCTATGTGAGGGCCATGTGTTTGCAAACCCCACTGCAAGCAAAGCCATCCAGGATCCTCAGGTTCTGGGGCAAGTGCCCAGGACTTTAGTCTCCGCACTGAAGTGAACGCCTTGTGTGTCCTTGGGCAGGTTCTGTCCCCTCTCAGGAACCCTGCTCCCTCATTTGTTTCCCCGAGGAAGGTAGAAGATGACAATCCCAAAGACTCTTTTCTAGAACTTCAAGTCTCCTGATTTGACATGC